>NC_069082.1:76248400-76879047 GCF_025698485.1 Gossypium arboreum | reverse complement strand
GTTTATCTGCTAATATACTATTTCCTAGACCTTTAGCATCTAGGTAAATTTTAGTATCTAACACCCATGATAAATAATTCTTGCCTGAGATGTCTAAGGCCGTAAATTCAAGTTTGGCAAGATTTGAGATTATAATCACTTGAATCAAAATAAAATAATATTAGTAAAATAATAAGTATTCTCAATCATAAAATAATTCAATTATATATACCAAATTTGCTAGATAATAATATGTATGTCAAATATTGGCATAAAGAGGAATAGTCATAATAATAACTTAACACAAATTAAATTAATTGAAATTTCTTTTAATAAAAAAACATGTATATATAACTATCATTATTAGATTTTAGTTGTAAAAATAAATGTGCAAATATTACCCAAAGCAAATGTTTCATCTAGAAAATAAAATAAAAGAATTATGAAATTACGTATACCGTATATAGTTTAACGGGAGTTATACGGGCAAATTATATAAAGTCGAAATGACGTGAATTTCATTATGAACTCGTAGAAGCTCGTGCTGATAACGTGTTATAGAAAAATTAATAAAAATAAATAAAAGTCGATGAAGATACGGGATAATTTTTTATTGTCGTATTTTCACTTACAAGGTACTATTTATAAGCTCCTTTATATTCAATTACATTTAATGAACTCCATTTAATGATCTCTTAATTATAAATGAAGTAAATAGTTTTATTACTTTAATATACTTAAGGGATTATAGATATCCATTTAATTTACAACACATTTAAATATATATTGGTTTCTTACTTTTACTCGTTTTCACATATAATATTATTTCACTTTTTATTAGGCTTCAAAAAGCTCAGCGTTTTTATCATTACCACATGGATATGATGAATTATTTATCAAAAATCGACAAATAGTATTTTATTAGTTTAATGAAACTTATAATTGGAAAAAGTGAAATAGTAATAAACATATAATTAACAAATCGATTAATATAATGGTGTCTTTTTGTTGATGATAAAGCACTTTGCTGGTAGGAGGTTTTATATATAATTATTTATATTTATATAAAGTGTTTTATTAAGTCGACGTTACGAGTTAATTTAATATTAATTTAAAATTATTTAAAATTTCTCTTTTAATATATAATTTAATATTAATATAATAGTGTTTTTATCTTTTATAATTTTATATGAAATGTTAAAATACAATATCTAAAGATTGAACTCAAGCCTAAAGAATATTTAACCATAACACTTTACTACTTCACTTATAACATAATTATTATTTTTTATAAATATAATTTTAAAATCATTTTTTCTTTCACTCTGTAACACCCCAAAATTGGGTTAGAAGTTTCTAAGTTATTTTAGGGATTATATCTTTAATGTGCTCGGGAATTCTGTAAGCATGGTAATCGAAAATGTTTTTGTCTATAAGTTTTAAAAAATTAAATCAATTTTTGAAAATGGTGTTTAAAAGATTATTAATTTTGAACCAATAATTGATTTGTAAAAGAGTCTAAATTGTGAGTTTTTAAAAGACAATTAATGCAAAAATTTTAAAACACCTTATATCTTCCCCCACCTAATTTTATTTTCACATTAGTTTCCTTCTCCCCTATTCTTGTGCCGTCCTTTGCATCCCAAACTCCTATTCATCAAGTTTTGATTCCAAAACTTAATTCCATTGATGTCCTTCATCCTCATAGCATTAAATCTCCATAGAATTTCATAGAAAAACACTTAAAAACAACGTTGATTCTGTTATCTCTCAAGTTGTGGGTTTTTCGAGTTTTCGATCAAACGATCATTTTTTGTCAAATAAGTCTACAGTTCAATTCCTAATTAGTTTTAAATGATATCTAGTCTTTTAAACGGAATTTTTAGCCATTAAATCATATGTTTTAGATAAAAGTAAAAAAATTGGGTCGTTAATGGTGGATTTCGGGATTTTAGGTAAAAAGTGGTTTCAAAGTGTTTTCCAACTTTTCCTAATATGATTAGAAGGTCTTTAAACTTACTTTAAATTTTCATTAAGTATTTCTAAGATTTTAATGAGTTTTCATGAAAAATGCCTATTGAAAATTTTGATACCATGAATTGAGTAGTTTTGCGAAGTTTAAAGCTTGAGAATCAACCATATGTAAATAATTAGATGAATGGAATTTGTTTCAGGAAAAAAAGATTAAGTATAGACTGAGATATTCAAATTTTAAGTTTTCTATGTCGAAGGTTTCAGTCAAAAAAGAACCTAGCTTAGGCTTGTGCTTTTGGATTGTTTGATATGAGTTTTTGGTTGAATGTTGATTATGTTGTTGTGTGATTTACTTTGTTAAAGCGTTGGAATCGACAGGACCTTCTATAAGTAGAGATAAAGGCAATGAAAAACTAGTTTGAGCTTTTGGCTTTTCGACGAAAGCATAATTGGTGAGTGTTTGGAATAATTGCTTGTGGACATAATTCAATGTGTTATTTGGGAATTTAGTTGTAGCCTAGACCCCTACTCTAAATTCTAAGTGTAAGCTTTCTTGTACTTATGTTTAATTCGTGAAATATGTACTTGTGTTATTATAAAAATGTGAATTGAGATGAGATGCAATTACATGTGACATATGTTCATGATTACTATTGTGAAAGTACATATGTAGGCATGTCAAACATGCCAAGTGACAGTGATATTATGTGCTTGATGTAAATATGAAGTGATAGTGAACGGTAATTCGGTAAGTAATATATGTGTGCTTAATAACATATATTTTGGCCTTATGATTCTTAAAACCGTTGGATATAGTTGGCATGCAATAGGATTGTGAGTACTCACTCATATGTTATATGATTTGGGTGTTGAGGCCCTTGGACATGTTGGAGAGATAAGAGAATGTAATCTAAGCTCCATTCAATGGGACATATTTGATGTGTTAAAGAGTGTCGGCTTTATGCTTCACTTTTAGGACATGTTTGAATCTATGAGTCTATGTGATGTGTTGGGGATTCATGTATCCTATGAGTGGTTATAATGCCCTCTTTTACATTTCATAGCTCATGTGCCAATTTATCTATAAACATGTTTTTGAGTATTGTGATATGCTTGAATATTATGTGATCATATGAGTATTGTGATATATGTTTAAATGTTATGTGATTATATTTGTAATGTGACATATGTTTAAAAGTGAATATGATTACCATGTAAAGGAACTAGTAAATAATGCAAGAGTAAGTATAATATGACATTAGAGTTGGAACTGCTGAAGTTGTGTTATATAGTTGTTTTCATTAATGCTTGATGGATTATTTGCATGGTAGTTGTTCTAGGCATTCACTAGCTTGTTGAGCTCACCCACTCCTATTAAACCCTTCCAGAGTAGTTAAGTACTGTTGTAAGCGGTATGGTACCGAAGGGTGATCCAAGCAAGTCCATTTTCATTTTTTCGTAGGTGTTATTTGTTTACATTTTGGAAATAAGGCAATCTGGTAGACTTTTACTGATATTTTCCATGATGTTTTGGATGCCTCCATAGACTATTTGTTCCTAAGTTTATGAGATTCATTTTGTATTATGTTGATTATTGCTCGGCCTTACTTTCAATGTTTGAGACTATTATTACGACCATTTAGACGTTTATTTGATGACGATATGATAGCAGGATGGATTAGTACATGTTGGAATGATTTATATGCTCAAGTATGTTGCATTTTTCTTATCTGGAGCAGATGTATCTATATTCATATTGTAAAAATGATACCTCTGTGTTTTTGAAATGTTCAGGGAGTCACTAACGTAGTTTGGTATCAATACCTTATCACGAGTACCGATACCCGAGGTAATTTTATCGATACTTTTTCAATTGTACTGATATTTTCCAAGTTTTGATTCTTAGACGAGAAACAGAATGTTGTTTTGGTGCTAATTATACAATCGGTATCGATACCATTTAAGGGAAATATCGATACCTTTGTTTCAGTATCGATTCTTACATACTTGTTTTGAATATTGTGCTCAATAGACCCTATGCATGTCTAATTATTAGTATAGGACTATCTGATGTATGATTAGCATGTGACGATGATAACTAAAGAGTAAGATTGACATAAAAACTATACGAAGGATAATATGAAAGATGCTTCTTTTAGAATGAGCTTTTATTTGCTGTATATAACATGAGACGGTGGTGTGACATCCTGATATTCAGGCTCGGGGACCAGGTCGGGTATAATATGGTAAGAATAAAAAAATCTAGTTTGATTTAAATGATCAATTAAGTTATAATTTTTTTTATTTTTTTCATGATCAAAATGATATGGTAAAACTAAAAAAAAAAAAAAAACTAGATTTATAGGATTTAAACAATATGAATTAGAGGCAATGCAAGTATTAGGATCTTACTTGGCATCCCAAAATTAGAGGCATGCAAGCAAATTTTACTTAACAATGTAAACAATAAGAATTAGAGGCAATACAAATAATTAACCTAAGATTTCCAATAAATCAATAGACAATCATAGAAGACTTAATTTAATTCATTAGAGAATTTCTTAAAGCATTAGGATCATTGAAATCATGTTATGAATTTTTTTTTCTAATTTTTTACTCTTAGCAAAAGAGAAAAATAAACTTACATTGTCCTTAGGGATCATGACTTCTATATTAAATTAGGTTTACAGTTAATTATAAGCCATCAATCATACATTTAGAGAGAAAAAAACAAAAACCTATTAATACGTCCTAAAGATGACATCGACATCCTTTATGATGAATGCATATTTGTGACGTAATTTAAAATCATTTGTGCTTTTTTTGTAACACCCTTAACCCATATCCATTGCCAGAATAGGGTTACGAGGCATTATCGGATAATACACATCATTCACATACATCTATGCATTCATAATCAATATCCATTCAACTCATACACATTGTCCCTTATAAGGTCCTACGAGGCCTTAAAACATGCTTAGAAGTGGTTCGGGACTAAACCGACAACATTTGTAAACTTTGAGAAAATTATAAAATTTTCAAACATTAAAGGGTCACACGCCCGTGTGAAAAGGCCGTGTGTCTCACACGGTCACCAGACACGCCCGTGTCACAGGCCGTGTGAAAAAAAAGCATATATACTGACTTGTACCACACGGTTGAGGACACGCCCATGATCCATGGTCGTGGGAAAACTAAAGGGGTTACTGACTTGTGTCACATGGCTGACCACACACCCATGTGCTAGCTTGTGTGTTACACACGACTAGTAGACATGCCCGTATGTCTAGACCATGTCAAACCTGTAGGGTATACTGACTTTAATTTGAAGGGTACCCCAGGGGACACACGGTCGTGCAACATAACCGTGTGTCGCACACAGCTGAGACACACGCTCGTGTCTCTGCCTGTGTGGACAAAAATAGGCTATTTGTAAAGCCAATTTCCTACCCTTTTCTCATGCACATAAAGTAACCAAATTGATACCAATTCAACACATATATAGGCAGCCAAAACATGCCAATTCATACACATATCATGTCATCTATATTCAACCATTTCAACTACTTAATTCCATATTCAAAACATACCAATTCAATATACCACAATCATCAATCTCATATAACTACTAAATCCATTTACTCATCAAATTATCATCTATATCATGACACAAATTGCACCATATCATCATCTCATAATCAAATCACAATATGTAACACCCCGTACCCGAGTCCGTTACCGGAATCGAACACAAGGTGCACACAGACTTAACTATTTTCACAGTCCATTTAGAAATTTCCAGACAAGCTGGTTACTGCATCACTGTCGCCTTAAAAATCATATCTTGAGTTTCAGAGCTCGAAAATTTGTTTCGTAATTTTTCCCTGAAACTATACTCATATGTCCATCTACGTATTTGTTTCTAGAATTTTTGGTCGAGCCAATTGGTACAGTTTATTAGTTAAAGTCTCCCCTATCCCAGGGTTCGACTACCCTGACCTTTGTGCGTTATGAATTGAATATCTCCTTGTACAGGGCTTTAATACTGATGCCGTTTGTTTCTATAGAAACTAGACTCAGAGAGGAATCTATACATATATGGAATGACTCCTAATTATCTCTGGTTAATTTACAATGAATTTCCAAAGTCGGAACAGGGGATCCAGAAACCGTTCTGGCCCTGTTTCACGAGAACTTTAATATCTCTTAACATGTAACTCCTATGACTGTTTTGTTTCTTCCATATGAAAGTAGACTCATCAAGGTTCATTTACATAATTTATTCACTATTTAATACCATTTCTACTATTTTTAGTGATTTTTCACATCCACATAACTGCTGCAGTCAGCATCTGTCTTTAAGGTAGGCTTTACCTATTTCATGATTTCCACGATTCAATTGCCCCTTTTTGCATACATAGCACAAAGTGTGATCATGATTAACCATTCCAATGGCTAATCGTTTCAAAACAATTCCATACCTCATAATGATCGACATACAAACGATTATAGTACTATACTAAAAACGATATAAGCCATTTTCGCATGGCTATCCAAGTTTACACAAAACCGAAAGGTACATGACCTTCAACAAAAGGGTAGTCCTATACATGCCATTTCAAAGTTCAACCAAAATTATACCAAAATGGAGGCTTTGATAGTGTGGATGACTTCGACTTCAATGATCCCGAATCCGATAGCTAACGAGCAAAATCTATAAAAGCAGAGAAACAGAGAAAAGCGGAGTAAGCAATTTATGCTTAGTAAGTTTGAGCAAGAAATTCCAACACAACAAAAGCATAGCATTCATAAAGCTAACGGATAATTTCATATGCACAAATTCTCAATATCATACTCATTTCACATTCCAACCCCTATGTTCATACATAAGGATCACCTTAGTGAAATACGGAAACTCATTACTCGATCGGCGAATATTATTGAAGGAATCAACTAATTCAAGCTCATATGAACATACCTCATTGCTGGATTTTTTTTCAAGCGCATTAACTGAAATTTTACAGCAAGATCGCTTATTCTAGAATCACGTACCTTGAATTTAACCGGATATAACGACTTCGCTCAAATGCCTTCGGAATGAAGCCGGTTATAGCGACTTCGCACGAATGCCTTGGGACTTAACCCGGGTTTAGTAACTTGCACAATGCCTTGGGCTTAGCCCGATTTATTAACTCATACGAATGCCTTGGATCCTAGTCCGGATATAGTCACTTAGCACAAAGCCTTGGGACTTAGCCGGACATCATTCGAATAACCGAGCACAATTATCAATAAATTATGACACATTCAGTATTTCATTTTCAATAGCAAAACTCAAACACAAGGCACTTTTTACACTTGCAATTTCGGCTCAATAGCCACACACAAAGAGCATGATTTTAATTTGCTTTAAACATGATCTAATCAATTCGAATTTAAGCTCTATTACTCAAGAACTTACCTCGGACGTGGTCGAACGATTTCGACGGCTATTCAATGACTTTTCCTTCCCTTATCGGATTTAGCTCCCTTTGCTCTTGAGCTTAATTTAACAAATAAATTGGTTTTATCATTTGAGCATCGAAGAGGAATTCAAGATACTTAGCCAATATATATACTCATTAGGCATCAAAGTCGCATATGTACGAAATCATGAATCGAACTCAACACATTAGTTAATATTCCTCTTAGCGAATTTTCTAAGCCAAGAATAGGCATCAATATGCTTGCCTCTAACCGAATGCATGCACACCAATTTCCCTCATGTGGCGAATATACATGTCCATGTTGAGGCCAATTATACACTTAATACCACACAAAACAGCATACATTTTACTACTAACGCATTACATATCGTAGCTCAATACACATCTCTCATTTACTTCATAATCGAGACATCATCACAAGCAAATATACACCTTGAAATAGCATATATGTCATACCAATACATCGTGTGCAAACATATATACATATATATATGCTAGAGCCGAATCTCAAGTTGATTGTAACTAAACATGAACAAAATTTCAATACACAAATCTTACTTTCCATGCGATGAGCATAAATCACACTTATGGATGTACCATGGCGAATACATCACAACACCATAATTTTGGTCATGATTAAACAAAGAACTTAGTATCTCATTCAAAAATGCTAAAAGAAAATCTAAGAGTCCTCAATCCCCCATCACATGTATCATTATCAAGCTTGATATTTAGCATGCAATGGCATTAACACCACATTTACTTTGGCCGAATTTCATTCCCATGACATAGCAAAGATTTGAACCATGGGCTACCAAGAACATCAAGCTAGCAACTAAAAACATGCATGAATCTCATGGCACAACCTCAAACATACCTTAATCTTGATGCAAGTATAGCCAACCTCTTCCTAATCCTCTTCCAAAACAAACATGAAGCAAAATTCCTTCCTTCCTCTAGTATTTTCGGTCAAGAGAGAATGAAAAGATGGATGAACAATTTTTTTTTCTTTTCTCTTCCACAATGCACGGCAATGGGGGGGGTTTCACTCACACACACATTTTTTTTTCTTTCTTTATTACCCATACTTATTTGTTTATTGTTTCTCCCTAATGCACCAACAAAACATGTTTCATGACATGTTTAGCCCATGATTCCTTGTCATGGTCGGCCACTACAACTTGGGGGGGGGGAATTTGACATGCAAGTCCTCCCCTTTGACTACATGCACTATTAGGTCCTTATAGATTAGCCTTTCACTTTTCAAAAGTGTCACACAAGTCCTACTAATTGAATTCACATGCAATCGGCTAAATCGGAACTTGAAATTTTCACACATTCATAATTACATATTCTAGACAATAAATATTACATTCAAACATTTCGGTAACTCAGTTTAGCGGTCCCGAAACCACTTCCCGACTAGGGTCAATTTTGGGCTGTCACACAATATGCCAATGTTCCAAGCATTAATACATCAACTACTAACTAACCAAATAAACAACCTTTTGACTATATCAAAAACTATGGAAAACATACCAAAACAAGCCAACATATAAGGTATTATATACATCACATATATCACTTATCAAACATATAATTCAAGCCAACTTATATGGCCATATACACCAACATTTACAAGCCAAATCTCATGGCTAATGTAATATCCTGAATTAGGGCTTAATCGGAATGTAGTTTCGTGACCACAAATCCGAGATAGAAATAATTATTTTACAATGATTTTGATGTTTATGATATGATTGCATGATTGTGTGAAAATTTCGTGATGAAAATTCTATGCCTAAAGTGCTTAAATTGAAAGTAGGGACTAAATCGAATAAGTTGCAAAACTTGCATTCTAGAAGTTTTTAGTATGAAATTGTTTTGGAATATTAATGAGGAGGTCTTAAATAGCAATTTGACCAATTTTAAGTTCATGGACAAAATTAGGACATGGTAGGAATTTTTGGAAAGTTTAGTAGTAAAGGTATTTTGGTCATTTAGTTATTAAAATGAATTAAAAACAAAATTAAAAGCCAATTTTTGTCCATCTTCTTCATTAGGCCGAAATTCAAGGGTTCTCCATAGCTAGGGTTTGTTTCAAGCTTCCAAGCTCCATAGTAAGTGATTCCAAGCCCCGTTTTTAATGTTCTTTACGTTTTTGGAATCCCAGAAGCTCGATTAAGCTTATGCTAGCAATAATTCAACCTAGGGTTTATATTTGGAAAAATACCCATAGGTGAAATTTGTGTATTTTGATGTTTTATGATAGAATATGGGGTTTTAAATTATGTTAGACAACTTGTGCTACTTGATTTTTAGTGAAAACGAGTAAAAGGGCTTAATCGGCAAAAATACCTAATAGTCACAAGTATATGTTGGAGAGAGAATTTGATGTTGCCATAAAAGGTAAAAGTGATCAGCATGTTATAAAACATAAGAATAAGGAATAAAGTTTAATTCCCGAGCCTAGGGGCAAAAGTGTAATTATGCAAAAGTTTAGGGGCAAAAGTGTAATTTTTTTAAAGTTCGTATTAAATGTTGTTTTGATAAATGTATGTATTAAATAAGATTAATTTGGTATTATAGATCAAGAAAAACGAGATTCAAGTCGTGATCGAGGAAAAGAAAAGATTGTGGACTAAATTGCAAAATCTTTATATTTTGGTACCAAGGTAAGTTCATGTGTAAATAATGTAGCATAAATGTTATTTTTAAGTTATTAACGTTAATTATATGATATGCTAATTTTTAATCGTGAAATATTATGCTTTGTGGTTAATGTTGAGTAATATGCAAATTATGTTTACTACTTGATAAATATGAACTGCTACCAAGTATCGGTTCCGATATTCCATGGAAGACGGCAAATGTGAGATCGAGGGAAAAAGCTCGTTTGAACCTTAGGAATAGATTAGGATACAAGTGACATGTCACTAGGATGGTTGAGCATCCGAACTCGTTGAGTTGAGTCCGAGTTCACTTATGGATGGAAATGTCCGAACTCGTTGAGTTGAGTCCGAGTTCGTGAGATGTAACTAGGCATTCGAACTCGTTGAGTTGAGTCCGAGTTCATTTATGGATGCGAACGCCCGAGCTCGTTGAGTAGAGTCCGAGTTCACTAAGGGGAGGGTTACATGATTTCTTGATTACATATGTGGCACTTATGTGCAAATTATCCATGTATCCAAAGTTATATTCGATGTGTTCAACGGTGAAATTTCTAGTGAAATGGAAGAACACTTAAGATGCAAGCGACGTTTTGGTAAGTGTTGTGAAATGGACACTTTGGACAGGTATGTTCTTAACCCTCGGGTTGAAAATAGATACAACAACGATAAGGTGGTAAGATGATGAATGATGTTTAAAGATGTGATATATGTTTTGGTGGTACCATGCTAAAGTTGTTTGGTATATTTGTATTGGTATGTTACTTGTTATTTACATATGAACTTACTAAGCATTTATGCTTAGTCCTTCCTTTTCATTCACTGTAGTTTTGAACAAGCCGGCTCAGGAATCGGGATAGGTCGAAAGTTCGATCACACTATCCAAAGGACTTTTATCTTGGTAAATGGCTTGTACAACTACTTAAGTATGGCATGTATAGCAATATACCTATTTTGTGTAAATAATTTTATGATATGGCCATGTTTGGTTGAGAAAATGTTTGATATTGATAAGTCATGGTGATGGCTAATTTAGATCATGTTTGATATCATGGAAGTTTAACAGGTTATCTAGTTCATAAAAATTCATGGAAAGATGAAACTTGCCTTAAAACAGAATATTGCTGCAGCAATGACATGAATTTGAAAAATCACTAAAAATAGTATCAATAGAAATAAATGATGAGTAAGTTATGAAATTGAAGCTTAATGAGTCTGTTTTCATATGGATTGAACAAAACAGGAATATAAATTATATTTTATGAGATATTTAAACTTTTCCAAAACAGGGCGAGTGATTTCGGATCCCATTTCAATTTAAAAATTCAAAATAAATTTTAATAAAATAATTAGAAGTTTTTATTTATGTATACAGATTCATTATTGAGTCTAGTTTTAATAGAAACAAACCTCATAGTCATTTAAATTTTGTATAGAGATATATCTGATTAAGTAATACAGAGGTCGAGCAATGAACCCTAAAATAGGGATACTTTAATTAATAAACTGTACTAATTTTCCCAATAAAAAATTCTAGAAAAAATTAGTAAATTGATATGTGAGTCTAGATTCAGGAAAATTTACAAATCTTGATTTGAGTTTCAGTAACTCGAGATATGATTTTCTTGTAAGCTGTGTGCGAGTAGCTAGAAAGTGTGAATGTAGAAACAAATGATTTGAAGTTCTTAAATTGATAAATTATGTTCGGTAACCCCTCAAGCTCGCTTCCGGTGATGGTCTCGGGCGTGGGGGCGTTACAGCTAAAATCATACCTCATAATTTACCAAGATGATACTAGTCTATACATGCCATATACCATATATACAAAGCTTCAAAAGTACCAACAAAATGATCGATAGTGTGATGATGCTTCCCGACGATCCCCTATTCCAAGTTAGCTTTGATTCTCTATAAAAGCATAAACAAATAACACACAGTAAGCTTCATAGCTTAGAAAGTTCGTACTAAATCTACTGAACAGTTCATAATATACAAATCATCAATTCATACTAATTAATATTTAAATCATGGTGACCAACAAACTTTTCAAGTGTTTACGAACAAGTTCATAACTTCTTCTATTCGGATTTCATGCTTTGTATGTACATACCTGTTTCATATCGAACTCATACCTTTACATGATACTGTCGAATACTCGATATCTCGCACACTAAGTGTCAAACCATAGCTGAAGCTAGTATAATATCGCACACTAAGTGCCATTCATAGCTAAAGCTATCTCAGCCTCACACCTTAAGTGCCATATATATAGCTAAAGCTATTCCAATTCGCACATTAAGTGATTTATATAGCCGAAGCTATCTCTATACGCACATAAGTGCGAAACATAATCGATTCATCATCGTACACAGCCATCGTCTCATATATATAATTTATACAATATTAAAGCATTAAAAACATAATTGTAACAATGTTTATCATGTACGAACTTACCTCGAACGTAAAAATTATGAAACTAATCGATTAGTCGAGTACTTTGTTCTTGCCTCAATCTGTAACACCCCTAACCTGTATCTATTGTTGGATTAGGGTTATGAGGCATTACTAACCAAATCATATCCCAGAACAATCATAATTCACATGCTTTAAAACTTCACCATTCGAATCATATATGTATACTTCTCATTTATGGCATTCGAATAATCAAAGTATAAGATAACTTATTATTTTACAAATTATATGCGCATACTTTAAAACATGCAAACACATATCATTTCATTTCATATAGCTAATATGTACCAATATGTCTATTTCATCTATCAAATATTAATGTATCATTTCTTAACTCAGCACATGAGTACATTAAAATCAATCAATCATTTCACTCCAACTAATATTTAAACTCATATTCAAACTTAGTATACTCAATAACCAAACCAAATTGCATATATCTAACCTTTCATCTCATTATTTATTCGGCTACCTAATTAACTTATCATTATGACATTTGTTTACCTAACCACAACAAAGCATATCATGGATATGTATATAAATATTCTACCTAGCATATGCCGAATATATCATCAACTTAACCATTTTAGCTACCTAAATAAACTAACCAAAACATTTAAGCAGTATATTCATTATTTGCCTTAACCTTTCGTACCTAATTAGTCAACCATAACCCAATCAATTGCATATTTGGTCATTCATGACAACATTCAATACATAATATAATTATATAATTATGCTATATATCATATCACATACTTATCAATATGAGTCCAAAGCCTTAGCCGAATATATATATACACATTATTTATCATTTCTAAACCAAATTACCTATGCAAGCATGCCATTTGAAACGGACACAAAAACCACATTCCTTAATCAAATTTTCATAGCCTAGCTTAGTCCATACATGTCCAATACCACAATTTTAACATTCACATATAACTAAACACTTAATGACATGATTTAAACACCATTGCCGAATCATAAATAGCTTATAACCATCACCTATATTTCATCACATGACCAAATACATAAACAATTTTCAAATCGATTCATGTTTCAAATTGTGCACCTCAATGATAAGTCATTAACAATCCATAACCCAAACACATGCAACAACCACATGTATCAAGCTTTCCAAATGAATTAATCATAAGCCATATATAATTACTTCATGCCAAAACATATATATACCAAGCATATCACACACTTATTGTGACAGCCCTAAAGTGACCCTAGTCGGAAAGCGGTTTCGGGACCGCTAAACCGAGTCACCAAATTATTTGAATATGATATTTATTGTCTAAAATATGTGATTATGAATGTGTGAAAGTTTTAAGCTTCAATTTAGTAAATTGCATGTGAATTTAGTCAATAGGACTTATGTGTGACACTTTTGAAATGTGATAGGTTAATCTATAAGGATCTATTAGTGCATGTAATCAAAGGGGTGGACTTGCATGTCAATTTCCCCCATTTAATTACTAGTGGCCGGCCATGACAAAGGGTGATGGGAAAAACATGTCATAAACATGTTATGTTAGTGATTTATGTTAGGAAAAATAAAATAAGGAGTATGGGTAATAAAATAATAATGCAAAGGGAGGAGTGATGAAAAAAAAAATTGTCTCATCCATGTTTCCCACCCCATTGCCGTGAATTGAAGAAAGAAAACAAAAAAAAAAGTGTTCATTCTTGAACATCTTTGACCGAATAGAGGAAAGAAAGGAAGGGAAAGAGCTTGGAGAAAATCGGCTATGGTGGTTTGCTAGACTAAGGTATGTTTGATGTTGTCCATGAGATTCATGCATGTTTTTAGTTGTTAGTTTGAGTTCTACCTAGCCCATGGTTTAAATCTTTGCTATAAGATGGAGATGATATTCGGCCATGGGTGTTGTCTTCTTGGTTGATGTTTGATGTTGTGGTGACGAGGCATGAAGATGAGTTAAGTTTCGGCTAAGGTGGATTTGTGTTGATGTCATTTGCATGCTAAGTGTGAAGCTTTGTAATGATACATGTGATGGCGATTGATGACTCTTGGATTTTCTTTTTGGCATTTTTGAGTTAGACATTAAGTTCTTTGTGTAACCCATGACCAAAATTGAATGGTATGGTGTCTCGATGCATTCGGCCATGGTAGAAAGTAGATGTGAAATGGTAGTAAGGTGAAGTGCAAAATGTTAGTATTTGATTACTAGTGTATATATGCGTATTAGCTTGAGTTTTGAACTTGAAATAAGATGATATATAATCAATACAAGTAACCATACTTGTAGGAAGTATTAAGCATATAATCGGCCTCAAGATAGACATGCATATTCGGCCATAGGAAGAAGATTAGTGTTGCATGTATTCGGTTAGAGGCAAGCATATTGATGCTTTTATCTTGGCTTAGACAATCGGCTAAAAGGAAGTGTGGGTTAATATGTTGAGTTGATTCATGATTTCATATGTATGTGACTTTAATGTCTAATGTATATAAATATATGGGCTAAGTACCTTGAGTTCCTCTTTTCGATGCTCAAATGATTAAATCAATTTATTTGTTAAATTAAGCTCAAGAGCAAAGGGGAACTAAATCCGATAAAGGGAAGGAAAAAGTGGTCGAATAGCCATCGAAATTGTTCGACAACATCCGAGGTAAGTTTTCGAGCAATGAGACTTAGTTTATGATTTGATTAAGTCATGATGTATGAGCATAACAAATATACGGTGATATGATGATTCTACTTGAATTATATGTTGAGTTAATTAGTTTATACGTATGACGGGTAGCCGTATGTGCATAGAGATCGTGTCATAAAGCAAACTAAACCATGCTGTTTGTATGTGGCTAGTGAGCCGAAAATGGGATTGCTTAATACGTGACTTGTGTTTGAACTTTAATTATGAAAATGAAATATAGATGTGTCATGATTTATTGATATGTGCATGAATATTTGGATGATAACCGGGCTAAGTCCCAAAGGCATTTGCGCTAGTGACTAGTTCCGGGCTAAGTCCCGAAGGCATTTGTGCGAGTTACTATATCCGGGCTAAGTCCCGAAGGCATTTGTGCGAGATACTATATCCGGGCTAAGTCCCGAAGGCATTTGTGCGAGTTACTATATCCGGGCTATGTCCCGAAGGTATTCGAGCGAGTAGCTATATCCGGTTCAATCCCGAAGATACTTGGCTTGGGAATGAGCGACCTTGCTGTAATAGTTTCAATTAATATGCTCGTAAAATCCCAGCAATGAGGTATGTCTCGTATATGCATTGATTTAGTTGATCCCTTACAAATAGTATTCGCTCAGTCGATAAATGAGCTACCGGCCTTTGGCTAAGTTGATCTTTTGTGTATGAATATAAGGGTTGGTAATGTGAAGTAAGTATGATATTGAGAATTTGTGCATATGAAATTATTCGTTTAGCCATATGAATGTTACACTTTAGTTGTGTCAAATTTTATGGCTCAAAACTTACTAAGCATTAAATGCTTACTCCGTTTCTTTGAATCTCTGTTTTATAGATTTTGGTTCGTCAGCTATCGAACTCGGGATTGTCGAAGTCGAAGTCGTCCACACTATCAAACCCCCTTTTCGTACATTTTTGGTTGAACTTTGAAATGGCATGTATAGGAGTACCCTTTTTGTTGTGGGTCATGTACCCTTCGGTTTTGTATAAATTTGGATAGCCATGCGAAAATGGCTTATATATATTTTTGAGCATAATGTTATAATCATTTTGTATGTATATGGTTATTGAGAGGTGTGGATATGCTTGGCAATGATTGGCCATTGGAATGGTTAATCACGATCATACTTTGTGCTATATATGCTAAAGGGTCAGTTGAATCATGGAAACTGTGTAATAGGTAAAGTCTACCCTAAAGGCAGATGCTGACAGCAGCAGTGGTGTGAATTTGAAAAATCACTAAAAATAGTAGGAATGGATTTAAATAGTGAATAAATTATGTAATCGAACCTTGATGAATCTAATTTCATATGGAAGAAACGAAACGGTTATATGAGTCGGATTGTAAGAGATATTTAAGTTTTCGTGAAACAGGGCTAGAGCGATTTCTGGATCCCCTGATCTGACTTTGGAAATTCATTATAAATTAACCAGAGATAATTCGAAGTCATGCCATATATGTATAGATTCATTTTCGAGTCTAGTTTCAGTAGAAACAAACGGTATCAGTATTGAAGCCCTGTGCAGGGAGATATCCAAGTCGTAATGCATGAAGGTCAGAATAGTCAAACCCTGTAACAGGGGAGACTTTAGCTAATAAACTGTACTAATTGGCTTGACCAAAAATTCTAGAAAAAAATTTGTGGATGGATATATGAGTCTAGTTTCAGGAAAAAATTACAAAACTGATTTTAAAGTTTTGGAACTCAAGATATGATTTTTAAGGTGACAGTGACATAGTTAGTCAGCTGTCTGGAAATTTTTAAAATGGATTGTGAAAATAAGTGAATTTAGTATGTGAACCCCTCGTGTCCGACTCCGGTAACGGTCTCGGGTACGGGATGTTACACTTATACCATAATACCCAACATGAAATCATATCACAATTGAAATTGCATAAACATAAGCATTATTTCAAGCCATTTTCGCATGGCTCATATATTGACAATTTCAAAACCAACCAAAACAAATATTAAACTATACATGCCATATGTTCATAGTTTCAAACTTTTGAAATACCAAAATAGCGATCGATAGTGTGACAAATTTCCTCGACGATCCCTGAGCTCGTAACTAGCTTACAAAATCTATAAAACAAAGAAAAAAAAAGCACACAGTAAGCTTGTATAGCTTAGTAAGTCATAAGCAAATAAATCATTTCAATGACATACATAATTCAATTAAACTAAGCCAAATCAAGCAAACCTTAACCACATATACATTTATCATACTTGCAAATTCATATATCATCACCTAAATATTAACATTATAATGTCATTTGACCGAATATGAATAATCACATGTACATATAAGTAACCTTTTTCATCATGCATAGTTTATATCATCATTTCAGGTACTAAACTTACCTTATTTTCATGAACGTTTAACTTCGCACGTACCTGAACCATTTAGCTCGATTTCACAATCGATCTTAACTTAATATTACCTGTTGAACCATTCGGAATCGATAAGAATACTCGGATAGCTCGAAAAGCTCGTACAATGCCTACGTCCCAGATGAGGTCTTACATGTAATCAACTATCGATGCCACTGTCCCAGACAGGGTCTTATACAAACTCATATACGATGCCGATGTCCCAGACATGGTCCTACATGTAAATCACAAATCGATGCAAACGTCCCAGACATGGTCTTACACGAATCACATATCAAAATCCTATGTCATGACATATGTATCCTAACTATTCCTAAGGTTCGTACGGGCCTTTCGGACGTCATAACTCGATCGATTCATGCTCGTAACACATTATTTCATGCTAAATTCAATTCATCTAAGTAGTTATACATACATAAAATTCAATTCGGCTATTACAAAATCAATACGTTCAATTTAACAACATTTATTTACTTATGAACTTACCTCAGATAAAGACGAACGAACCGGGACGACTATTCGATAACTTTAGATTTCCCTCGATCCAATTTCGATTTCCTCTTTTCTGGATCTAAATCAATATAAATTAGACTTATTTAATCACACATGTACTCAAATTCACCCAAAAGCACATAAAAGGGCAACTTGTACTTTAGCCCCTAACGTTTCACATTTTTCACAATTTAGTCCCTATTTCACAAAACACAAAATACACATAATTTCATTAAACTATAGTAAAGCCAAATTTTACTAAGGTTCATATCAGCCCATTTCTTTCATTTATTTCACATTTTGACCACTCAATTTACAAAATTCACAATTTAATTCCAAATAGGCATTTTTACTAAAAATCACTTAATTAAACATGAAAATCTATTGACACATTTTTTTTTTCATCATTAAACACAAAAATAAAATCACCACACTTTCAACAATGGCAAAACAAAAAATCATCATCGAATCCAAAAATTAAGGCATAGGCTAGCTAAAACACGAAGTAACGACCTTAAAAACGTAAAAATTATCAAAAACTGATCTTAAAACTTACCTAAATCAAGCCCCAAATGTGCCGAATACTCAAACCTCAACTATGGTTTCTTTCGTTTATCTTTCGGTAACCAAGATGAATAAAAATGCATGATTTTTACTTAATGTTTTATTATATTATCATTAATTAACATATTTAACATATTAACCTTTATAAATTAATTATAAACCATATGTTACATGTCTAAACCGTCCAGTCATAATTTCTATGGTAAAATAACAACATAAAGACATCATATAATAAAACCCATAGTAAATAGGTACCTTTACATAAAGCATGCTAGTCTTGCATTTTACGCAATTAAGTCCTTTTAATTAAATCGAGCACACAAACGCTAAAATTTTCACACAAAATTTTTATACATAAAGTTTAACATGCTGTAGACATAAAAAATAATATTAAAATAATTTTCTGACTCGAATTTGTGGTCCCAAAACTACTGTTCTGAATAGGGTCTAAACTGGGTTGTTACAACTCTCCCCCCTTAGGGATTTTCGTCCTCAAAAATCTTACCAGCGAATAGGTTAGGGTAACGTTCTCTCATAGCATCCTTGGGCTCCCATGTAGCTTCTTCAACCCCGTGTCGATCCCATAATACTTTTATTAAAGAGATTTTCTTATTTCTTAATTCTTTAACCTTGCTATCTAAAATTCGAATCTGTTATTCCTCGTATGTCATATCGGATCGAATCTCAATATTAGATAGGGAAATCACATGCGATGGGTTGGATCAATATCATCGAAGCATCGATACATGAAACACGTTATGGATCTTTTCTAACTTAGGTGGGAACAACAGTCTGTAAGCAACCGACCCGATATGCTCAATAATCTCATATGGCCCAATAAATCTCGGACTCAATTTGCCTTTACGACTGAATCGAAGTATTTTCTTCCATGGTGAGACTTTCAAAAACACTTTGTCCCCAATCTGAAACTCAATATATTTTTGTTTCATGTCTACATACGATCTCTGATGATCTGACGCTGCTTTTAGACTATCGCGAATCACTTCCACTTTCTGTTCAGTCTTTTTAATCAAATCGACCCTGTGTATCTTATTTTCACTAAGCTCAGTCCAATACAGAGGTGTTCGGCATTTTCAACTGTACAAAGCTTTTTTAGGTGCCATTTTTATACTCGATTGAAAGCTATTATTATAAGCAAATTCAATCAATGGCAAGTATCGTTCCCACGTACTTACGAACTCAAGAATGCAACATCTCAACATATCCTTGAGTATCTGAATAATCCACTTGGATTGACCATTTGTTTGTGGATAGAAGGCAGTACTGAAGTGTAGCTTCGTACCTAATGTATCTTGCAATTCTTCCAAAATCGCGATGTGAACCTCGAATCTCTATTAAAAATAATAGAAATAGGTACTCCGTGCTATCTCACAACCTCAGAGATATACAACTCAACAAGCTTATCAAGCGAATAATCTGTGCGTACTAGAATGAAATAAGCTAATATAGTCAATCTATCAACCACTACCCAGACCGCATCTTTCTTACTCGGTGGCAGAGGCAAACCCAAAACAAAATTCATTGTGATTCTGTCCCATTTCCACTCGGGAATCATAATCGGCTGTACCCAGATGGTACCTGATGTTCAGCTTTGACTTGCTGACAGATTAAACATTTTGAAACAAATTCAGAGATGTCATGCTTCATACTAGGCCACTAATAAAACTATTTCAAATCATTATACATTTTTGTACTTCTCGCGTGAATAGATAACTGATTATTGTGAGCTTCATTTAAAATCATCTTAATCAACTTTGAATTCCTCGAAACACGTATTCGACCTTTGAACCTCAAACAACCCTCAGCATCAATTTGAAAGTCTGAATCAGTACTAAAATCACATTGAGCCCATTTTACTAACAATTCATTATCAACTTTTTGAGGTTCACAAATTTGTTGTACAAATAACAGTCTCGCTTTCAACTCAGCTAAAACCAAACCATCATTAGATAGAGCCATATACGTATTCATCATACGAAGAACAAACAGAGATTTTTAGCTTAAAGCATCAACAACAATATTGGCCTTTCCCGGATGGTAGTCGATTTGTAACATCTTGAATTAGGGTCTAGTTGGAACAGTGGTTTCAGGAACACAAATCCGACGTAAGAAAACTTATTTTTATTATATTTATATGGTCTAAAATTTCACGGGATGATTTCATGAAAATTTCGTTAAAAAATTTTGACGTTTGAGCACTCAATTTAGTCAAAAGGACTAAATTGTAAAAAGTAAAAAAGTTGAGTTCTACATGTTAGAGGTGTCAAATTGATTTGAAATTTTAAATTTGAAGTCCTTAAATGGTAATTAGACCATTGGTTTATTTGTTGGACAGAAATGAACATGAAATAGGTGAAATAGAAGATTTTTAAGTTAAGGGCATTTTGGTCATTTAGTAATTAAAATGAATTAAAAACAAAATGAAAAGCCAAGTTTTGTCCATCTTCTACCCCATGGATGAAACTTGTATGGAGAAGACATAGCTAGGGTTTTTCAAGCTTTCATGCTTGATTGTACGTCCGTTTTAGCCCCGTATTTAATGATTTTTACGTTTTTGAAATCCACGTAACAAGATTTATCTATTTCTACCATTTATTTGAGCTAGGGTTGAGTATTTCATGCATTTATTTTGACGTCTATTGGTAGAAAATGAATATTGGGTGTTAAATAAATGACTTTTGCTAAGTAATTTTCGGTGAAAATGCTTAAAAAGACTAAATCATAAAAGTTATAAGATTTGTCATAAAAGTGTGTTTTAGTGGAAATTGGGGACTGCTATAGTTATGAAAATGATTCGGCTAGGCTTAAAGTACAAATAAATTGAATGAAAATCATTTTACGAGCAATGAGGCAAAAGTGTAAATATGTGAAAGTTAGGGGTCAAAATGTAAATTTGTAAAAGTATGATTTTTGGGCCCATATGAATAATGTGACTAATTTGTAAGCTAAATGTGATATAATATATTAAGGAAAATGAGATTTGGGCATAGATTGGAAATGAATGAGATTATGGACTAAATCGGAATAAATAGCCGTGCTCGCTTTCGAGGTAAGTTCGTGTGTTAAAAATAATGCAATAATATCATTGTTTATGCTTGAACTTAAATTGATGTGTTAACATTATGTGGTGAATATTTATATGGTTGGTATGATGATTGTATTATGTAACAAATGCCTAAATGTTATTATGAACAATGCCATGATTATTTTAGGAATATGAGAATGGTGAATTTGTAAACATGAATGATATTATGGCCGTTATCCACGATGATACGAACAAGTACGATGAAGATGATATGTACAATGAGGAAAATCACATTTTAACATTAGGAATAGTTTAGGATACATGTGACATGTCACTAGGAATTAAGAAATTTGGGCTCGTTAAGCGGTCCGAGTTCGTGATATATGTGAAAATTTGAACTTTTTGAGTGGTCCAAGTTCATGATATATGAGGCATCTGAGCTTGTTGAGTGGTCTGAGTTCATTATGGATGCGAGCATCTGAGCTCGTTGAGTGGTCCGAGCTCATAATGGATGCGATACATGTAACATCTGAGCTCGTTGAGAGGTCTGAGTTCATTATGGATGTGTTACATGTTATAAGGTAGCTTTGGCTACGTGTGTTTATGTGGCACTTATGTGCAAGTTTTCGTGTATCCAATAGTATTCCAAGTGTTCAACAAGTATTATAATGAATGATGCAATGAATGTCCCAAGATGGGCATGGCAATAAAGGTAAAGTTATTTGATATGCTACGGATATGTACAGGTATGTATGCTAAACTCGTGAGCAATGCCTTGATGAAGAATGACTTATGGTGAGAAAGTTTATGTATATGTATTTATATGAACATATGATAAGTCTGCAAAATGGCTTGAATGATGAATAATATTTATGGCTATGTTATTATGTCTTTGTGTAATTGCATATGGAATCCATGAAATGGTAAGTTCATGATTAGTTGAAAATGAACTTATGATAGTTATCATCCTATTGCACTAAAACAATTTTAGACAACAGCCATAGTCTGACTCTGAAAATCCACCAAAAATTGTGGAAATTGAATTAGAACTTGAATAAGATAAGAGATTAAAGCTTATTGAGTCTAGTTTCACATAGAGGAAACGATGTATGCAAAATAATTTTTTATTATAAGATATTTGAAGTTTTGTGAGACAGAGTCAGAGTGATTTTGGGCTCCCCTGTCTTTACTTTGGAAAATAACTAAAAAATGTACAAAAACGATTATGGGTTATAATTTATATGAATAAATTCTCAATCAGTTTATTTTCAAAAGAAATAGACAGGAACATAATCTGAACCCCATACTAAGAGATAAATAAATTTTAGTGAGGAAAGGTTGAAGCTGTCAAATAACAGAATAGGGATAAATTTAAAAAATAAACCGTACTTATTGGCTAGACCAAATATTCTGAAAATTTTATGGTAAGAATAAATGTGAGTATAGTTTTATGAAAAATTAATGGATCTTAATTTGGAGTTCTGTAGCTCAAGATATTAATAATTTAGTGACTATGACATGACTAGAAAGCTTGACTAGAATTTGAGCAAATAGTGGAATTTTGTGCAATTTCAATTGTGTTATTGATACATGATAGTCGTGACAGGTTTTAAATATTTATAATGAATCGTTCTTGAAAATAATTATTATCACGATGAAGGAAAGTGTACCTATCGAATAGTAGTATAGCTTTAGCAAGACCGGATTATCGAACCCAAAGGAACTAAAAGTACTAGTGTTAACTTTTTTTTTATTATCTAGCCTAAAAAAAAAGGGTTTTGTTTATCTAACTAATTAATTAAACTAAGAAATCACAGAAAAGAAATATGGGGAAAATACTTTTTTAGAAAACTTGATTGATTGAGATAATACCTAAGGAAAAATCCACCTAGACTTCACTTGTTATTTGATTCTAAATCGGATGGTTTATTCACTCAACTTGTTCCGTAGAGATACCTAAGTTATATTATTATCTCTCTTGAGACTAATAATGTCTACCCCTAGTTTGAATAATTGAAATATCTTTCTAATTAACGCCTTAGGGATGCATTAACTCGATCTATGGACCCCCTTATTAGGTTTCACCCTAATACGGCAAAATCTTGTCACCCTATCTCTAGGCGCGCAACCAACTCCAATTAGTTATGACAAATGTACTCTTAGGCAGGGTCTATTCCTCCTTTGAATAAGAGCTTAACTTGACTCAATATCCTGGAATATCAAAACAAGAATTAAGTGTAACATCCTGATTTTCGGGTTTATTCGCAATTTTCAATATTTTGTAAAGATTTTTAAAATTTTGTATTTGGATGTGGAATTAGTATTTTGAGTAGGTAAATGGGCTTGTATAAGGCCCATGAGTTGGCCAAAACCCAGTTGAATTTTTGGAATTTTAGACTTAGGAGTTAGGGGTTCTGGCTAAGTGGCCTTAAGTGGAGTGATGGGTAAATTGCATCACAAATGAGCCTTTGGTAAAGTGGCTAAGTGGCGCCACTAGGGAGCTATGAAGGTGGCGTGTAAGTGTTAGGGAAGACACAGGTTCGATTCCTTTGTTGGCAAATAGATGCATTTATTTTTTAGTGCGGGAGGGTAAGTGTTAGAGTTGGTGGATTACGCTAGAGGAGAGTTGGATCGGTTTAACTGCTTGGATTAAGGAGTGATAAGGGAGAGATTTAAGGGATTGGGATGAGGCTAGGAGTTAGCCGAATGGGGAATTGAAGAGGAAAATCGGCGGGGGATTATGAGGGTAGTATTTCGGCACTTAGGGTATTGTTGGTGCCGTTTTCTTCGCTTTTACACCTTAGGATTGTTCTTTTCTCTCTTTTCCTCTCTAGCCAAAACTACCACCTCCCTACTCTTCTTCTTCTATTTTTCTTCTTCAAACTATTCATCATACCTACTATTCATCAACACTTTTGCCGAATCCATAAAAGCCGAAATCCGTGATCACCGCTTGCCGATTTCTTCAAAGCCGTGTTCTCCTATGTTCTTTTGCTTTTATTAATTTACAAATTATCTTTTCTTAATCTCGGATTCGACCGTAATTCTACTTCAAGGTTGTAGCCAAGCATTATCATCTCTTTCATCACACAAAAGCCGAAAAACCATAGAATTGGGGGCTTATAGCGGAACTTCGAACTTGGAGTCGAGTTTTACCATCGTTTGAAAGATAAATCGCACTGATTGCATGGAGATCAAAAAGGAGTAAGGGTAAGTGTTCATCATCTCGGATCTGGTTATATTTTACAAAGTTAGGAAAAGCCAAGTCCCTAAAATATAGAGAGGTGTCGAATTGGGCATGTGGCTCTAAAGGTTTTAATCGACATTTTCATCAATGATTAGTGTCTTCTTAAGTGTTGGATTAAAGACGTAAGTTTTTGGAGCAATCGGATTCGGAGCTAGCTACCGTTTTTGGCAAAGAAGGTAAGGTTTCAAAGGCTTTTAGAGATATGGTTTGAGCATGGATGAGTAAGTTTGGGGTTTAGTGATTATGGTTTGTAAATAAGCACTGTGCTAATCAATTGTAGGACATCGAAAGGGATCTCAGAAGCAGTCGTCGCAAATCAGGTGTGTACCAAACACCCTTCTTTAGTTCAATTCAGCAAAAGCCGAAATGCCAAAATTCTGGCCTTTCATGGTCATGTGGGTATGCGAATGCTCTCAAGTCATAGAGTAATTGTTAGATCTGGCACCGCAAGGTGGTAAGCACGTTCGCGTGACATTTTAGCATATTTCAGAAAAAGGGGCTCGATGGGCCAAAACTGGGCCCAATGGGCTTACGGACCAACATGGGTAAGAGATGGGCAAATTAGCCTGTTAGGTAGATGGTGGAGTCAAATTGCATAAAACCAATAAAATTATGAATTAGCTTGTGTAGTAGCATAGATCACGTAATTACCCCTAAAGAGCAAAATTACCGATATACCCCTAGGGTTTTAAATTGGTGAATCGCTTGATTGATTACTACCGTATTTTGCATGATATGCATTTATTAATACTGTTGCATGGGATTGGGGTATTAATGGAGGAAGTCTGAAAGTGGTTCATCCACGTCTTGGAGGCTTTGCCTCAACTAATCGAAATTTGAGTGCGTTCTCGCAAGCTGTGGTGTGTGAAATTTGGGTGGGTTGAGATATTCCCCACATGGTGTGTAGGGTTGGTGCAGGCGGTGTAGCGGTTGGTGGGTTGAGTAGTCTCCCGGATGGGCTTGCATTCATTATTCTTGTTGTTACTCATGCTCTTGAAGCGGGCTTATGGGCCACCTTGTTATGTAAAAAGGGCTAAGGCCTTGTTATCAGATTCGAAAAGGGCTTGACCTCTGTGTATCTTGTTATCTGAATAGGGCTTAGGCCCAATGGGCTCGAGTGAATTGAGCTTTGGATGGGTTTCAGTATACATCGAGTTTTCCCAAACTCACCCCCTTCCTCTTCCATCCTTGCGGTGAGCCCTAGAATTGGTGGACTTGGAGTCAAGGGATTCAGAGTGGCCATGAAGATTGATTGCCGATTTTAAATAAGTTTAGCATTTATTTTGGATTATTTTATTATGCTTAAAGTTGTAATAAGGTCGCTCTTTTTAATTACTTATATTTTGGGGATTATTAAACTGGCTAGCACTAGGGTTCGTTTTATAAAATCTACTTGTTTTTAAAAGATCACGATGACGCCGCAAAGTTTCCATAAAGTAAATGTTTTCCCAAGAAAATAAATATTTTAAGCAAACGATTTGCAACCTTAATCATTTTCTTAAGCTGGTCATAATCAAACGGTTTCTCAAAATTATACGAGATGATAGAGTGTGGCAATGGCGGTGTGCATGTCTAGGATTGGATCCAAGAGAGCTTGGTACTTAGCGGTCCGACGGACTCACCTCCTCTTCTTCCGGTTTCCTACAGTGCGTGACTTCCATTCACTTTAACTTACTTTTAAAAGTGTCTTTTACAACACCAAGTCACTTTTCCAAACTAAGTGTTTTGAACGCATCAATGTGGCGATCGATCCGGTCATAACATCCAGCCGGGTTTGGGGTGTTACATTTAGTGGTATCGAGCCTAGGTTGCAACAACTCGGTACGTGGATCGGTCCGAAAATCTTTTCAAAAACTTGGGCTTAAGAAGGGTATTTTGGAAATAGTAAGTTTCTCGAAGATATTCAAGTTTTTCTATTTGTTAAGCGGGTTAAATCAATAGTTTTAAAATAAAAGTGTTTCCAAATGAAATCTTTTATTTTGGTAAACAAAAACATGGTTTTTAATTTTACATGGATGATAAGGAAGTGGCTGCTGAATCCCGGCACCAAGTCTGTAAGTGATCTTTTTACGCTTTAAGTATTTATATGGGCTGCATTGTAAATAATCTGCAGATAGTATTGAGCCTTAGAGATAGAGCTATTGATGATGTAGTATTAGGACTACAAGACCAAATCGTAGCTAAATTATGATTGCGCGAAATAACTCTGAAACTCTATCTGTTCATAAGATATTCTGTAATAAACAGTGAAACCAGTAAACTAATGTCATAAAATTCGTAATCAGATAAATCGTTATGAGTACAAGGGCTACTCGAGGAAGAGGCCGTGGTCGAGGCCGAGGTAGCACTCAAGTCGGATCTGCGTCATCGAACACATGCCACCGGTGGCGGTACGCCCACCACCGATTAATGAAAATGGGCCGTATGACCGGCTGCGGGGATGACGCTTTGTCTCGTGCCATGTTGAGGGTTTTGGAAAGGGTGGCGGAGCTAACGTCGGGCCCATGAATAGGGGTCCATTTCGAACGACTTGCCAACGGGAATGAGATTTTAGGCGCGATCCGAGTGGCCCCAAATATGGTGAATCTTGGTTGGAAGCCACAGAGCGGATCATGGACGACTGGACCGCTCAGAGAGCGAAGTTGAAAGGGCGATGTCGTTCTTGCGGGATGAAGCGTATTAGTGGTGGATTACTGTGAGAGAAGGTACCCCAGCTGAGAGGGTAACATGGGAGCTGTTCAAACAGACCTTTAAGGCAAAATATGTTGGAGCTAGCTATGTAGATGCACGCAGAAAGGAGTTCTGAAACGACTCGTGGAAATAAGACCATTCTTGAATATGAGGCGGAGTTTCTACGATTGAGTCGGTATGCTAATGGCATCGTTTCCATCTGAATCTGAGCGCAGCAGACGCTTTGAGGATGGCCTTAGAGATGAGTTAAGGGTGCTCATAGCTCGCAGAGAGCGAGATTTCACGCACTAGTAGAGAAGGCTAAGATAGCCGAGGAAGTGAAGCAAACCGAACGGAGGAATCGTGATAAGGATCGGAATCGGTTCGGGAGGGATCTTGGACCACGAGTCAGAAAGCGGAATGTTAAGAGAGCTAGGATGGAGGAACCGGTTCGGCGATTCCGGTGAACACGTAAACCGCAAGCTTGTGGAGGCTGGCGAATGCATCAAGGAGAGTGCTGGAAGTGTTCTGGGGCTTGTTTTCGTTGTGGGTCTAAGGAGCATAGGATTAAAGATTGTCCTAGGAGGGCCACTCAGGCTCAGGTGGCCGAACAAGGGGCTATGCGACCGGCTCAACCTGTGAGGGATGGACCGCCGCTGCCAAGAGGTCGTGGACAAGGTCGCGGTGGTAATGGCCGTGGACGTGGGGCACCCGGCAGGGGTATTGGTAACGCGGATGCTCGTCGGCCGACTTTAGTGTATCTTTGCTCGTCGCCATGAGGAGGGTGACGCCTTTTGATGTCATAATCTGATGCGTTTTTATCTATGGTGTACCTTATATCGCTCTCGATTGATGTGGGATCAACCCATTCGTATGTGGCATATAACATTTCGGGCATCGGGCGTGCACTTCGAGGAGACCGTATGTGGGGTGTCGTGATAAGTCCTTTAGGTCATTCGGTTAAAGTACGTAAACTCTTCAAGGAGGTGCCTCGGAGATTCAAGGCGGGGTTTTCGTGGGGATTTGATGGAGTTACCGTTTGAAGAATTCGATTTGATACTAGGGATGGATTGGTTGACCAAGCATAAGGCAACTTTGGATTGTGCAACTAAGAGGATGGTGTTAAGAATCGTCAATGATGAAAAGGTTATGATTATTGGAGAACGAAGAGATTACTTATCCAATGTAGTATCGGCGTTGAGGGCTGAGAAACTGATGCGCAAGGGATGCGAGGCATATCTGGCTTTGGTGAGCCAAGCTGAAACTGAGGATCTGACTGTGGAGACCATCGAATCGTTAGGGAATTCGGGATGTTTTTCGGAAGAGCTTCGGATTACCTTGAATCGGAAGTTGAGTTTGGAATCGATTTGTTGCCTAGAACGGCTCCAGATCTATTGCACCTATAGGATGGCTCGAAGGAGTTGGTGGAAGCGAAGGCTCAAATTCAAGAGCTATTAGATAGAGGCTTCATTAGGCCTAGTGTGTCTCCTTGGGGAGCACCGGTCTGTTGTGAAGAAGAAGGACGGAACGATGCGCATGTGCATCGATTATCGCCATTGAATAAACCGACGATTAAGAATAAGTATCCACTACCAAGGATTGATGACTGTTCAATCAACTTAGGGAGCTTCGGTATTCTCCAAAATCGATCTTCGATTCGGATACCATCGGCTAAGGGTAAAAGAAGGGATATTCATAAGACAAAGATTTGAACTCGATATGGACATTATGAGTTTGTGGTCATGCCGTTTGGGCTAACGAACGCACCTGCAACTTTTATGGATCTGATGAATCGAGTATTCCAACCTTACTTGGATCGGTTTGTAGTCGTCTTTATCGACGATATCTTGGTATACTCTGAAACGGAGGCGAAGCATGATGAGCATCTCCGTATTGTGCTGCAAGTGTTAAGGGAAAATGAGCTCTATGCGAAATTTAGAAAGTGTGAATTCTGGTTGAGGGAGGTAACTTTCCTAGGGCATGTGGTCTCTGCCGAGGGGATTAAGGTGGATCCTCGTAAAATTAAAGCGATTTTGGAATGGAAGCCACCTAGGTCAGTATCGAAAATTCGGAGTTTCCTAGGGTTGGCAGGTTACTACAGAAGGTTTGTGGAGGGTTTCTCGGTGATGGCGGCGCCTTTAACAAAGCTCATAAGGAAAGGAGTACCATTTGTCTGGACCGAGAAACAGCAAAAAGCTTTTGATCGGTTGAAAAGGTATTATTGAAGCGCCCGGTGTTGATTCAACCGGTGTCCGGGAAGGACTTCACCAGTATATAGCGATCGTCGCATGTGGGGTTAGGTTGCGTCTTGATGCAAGAGGGCAAGGTGGTCGCTATGCATCACGACGACTTAAGGCTCATGAGGTGAATTACCCTACGCATGATTTGGAGCTAGCGGTGATTTTGCATTAAAATTTGGAGACATTATTTATATGGGGAGAAGTGCATCATATACACCGATCATAAGAGCTTAAAGTATTTGTTGACTCGAAGGAGTTGAACCTTAGGCAACGAAGGTGGGTGGAGTTGCTTAAAGACTACGACATTCGATAGAGTACCACTCGGGAAAGGCTAATGTGGTGGCGGATGCATTGAGTCGAAGGGTTGTTACGGATTTGAGAGCCTTGTTAATGCGATTAAGTCTATACGATGATGGAAGCTTGTTGGCAAAGCGCAAATAAGGCCTACTTGGACCGAAAGATTAAGGAAAAATAGTTGAAGGACGATTCATTAGCTCTTCGGTTCCAGCAAATTAAGAGTGGTGAGAACAAGGATTTTGGGTTGAACAGTGAAGGAGTTCTGTGTTTTTGTGGAAAGGTTTGTATTCTAAAGGACCCTGAATTGAGGCAGTTAATTCTAAAAGAGGCTCATGGTGGACTCTGTGCCATGCATCCTGGAGGGAATAAGTTATACCGAGACTTGCGAGAGGTGTACTGGTGGCCCGAATTAAAGCGAGAGGTGACTGAATTTGTGGGGAAATGTCTGACGTGCCAGCAGGTTAAGGCTGAGTACCAACTGCCGTCGGGATTATTACAACCAGTGAAAATTCCACTATGGAAGTGGGAAAGAGTAACAATGGACTTTGTGAGTGGGTTACCTTTGACACCCACCAAGAAAGATTCGGTGTGGGTAGTTGTGGATAGGTTAACAAAATCTGCTCATTTCATACCTGTTCGTACCGACTACTCACTGCAAAAGTTGGCCAAGTTATACGTGGCGGAGGTAGTGCGACTGCATGGTGTGCCAGTGTCAATAATTTCTGATCGAGACCCTAGGTTCACGTCTAGGTTTTGGCGGAAGTTGCAAGAAGCGTTGGGAACACGATTGGATTTTAGCACCGCTTTTCACCCACAGACAGATGGACAGTCAGAAAGGGTTATTCAGGTTCTGGAAGATATGTTGAGAGGTTGTATCATTGATTTTCGTGGAAGTTGGGAGGACTAATTACCATTGGCGGAGTTTGCGTACAATAACAGCTACCAAGCAAGTATTCAGATGGCACCATATGAAGCGCTTTATGGGCGAAGATGTCGTACGCCAACGTGTTGGATGAGTTGGGTGAACGGCGAGTGCTTGGACCGGAATTGGTGGCGCATAATCGAAAGCAAGGTTAAGCTAATAAGGGTCGGTTAAAGGAGGCATCCGATAGATGTAAGTCGTGTGCGATTTGAAGCGCAAAGAGATTGAGTTATTTGTGGGGATATGGTTTTCTTGAAGGTTTCCCTTGGAAGAAAATTTTGAGATTTGGTAAGAAGGGTAAGTTGAGCCCACGGTTTATTGGGCCTTACCGGATTGTTAAGTGGGTTGGACCGGTGGCTTATCGCCTAGAGTTACCACGAATCGCATCGTATCCACGACGTTTTCCATGTATCCATCTTTGGCGGTATCGATCGACCCAACTCATATCATACCGATTCATCAAATCGAGGTACAATCAGATTTAACTTTCGAGGAGGAAGGTGCAAATACTTGATCGAGACGTCAAGATGTTGAGAAGGAAATCGGTTCCACTAGTGAAAGTACTTTGGACAAACCATGGCAAGGAAGAAGCTACTTGGGAGATCGAGGAGGCGATCGTCAAGATACCTCAACTGTTTCGATAAGGTAAAATTTCGAGGTCGAAATTTCTTTAAGGAGGGTAGAGTTGTAACATCCCGATTTTGGGTTTATTCGCAATTTTCAATATTTTGTAAAGATTTTAAAATTTTGTATTTGGATGTGGAATTAGTATTTTGATTAGGTAAATGGGCTTATAGAAGGCCCATGAGTTGGCCAAAACCAGTTGAATTTTTGGAATTTTAGACTTAGGAGTTAGGGGTTCTGGCTAAGTGGCCTTAAGTGGAGTGATGGGTAAATTGCATCACAAATGAGCCTTTGGTAAAGTGGCTAAGTGACGCTACTAGGGAGCTATGAAGGTGGCGTGTAAGTGTTGGGGAAGACACAGGTTCGATTCCTTTGTTGGCAAATAGATGCATTTATTTTTTAGTGCGGGAGGGTAAGTGTTGGAGTTCGTGGATTCGCTAGAGGAGAGTTGGATCGGTTTAACTGCTTGGATTAAGGAGTGATAAGGGAGAGATTTAAGGATTGGGATGAGGCTAGGAGTTAGCCGAATGGGGAATTGAAGAGGGAAAATCGGCAGGGGATTATGAGGGTAGTATTTGGCACTTAGGGTATGGTTGGTGCCGTTTTCTTCGCTTTTACACCTTAGGATTGTTCTTTTCTCTTTTTCCTCTCTAGCAAACTACCACCTCCCTACTCTTCTTCTTCTATTTTTCTTCTTCAAACTATTCATCATACCTACTATTCATCAACACTTTTGCGAATCCATAAAAGCCGAAATCTGTGATCCTTTGCTTGTGCCGATTTCTTCAAAGCCGTGTTCTCCTATGTTCTTTTGCTTTTATTAATTTAAAATTATCTTTTCTTAATCTGGATTCCTAACCGTAATTCTACTTCAAGGTTGTAGCCCGCATTATCATCTCCTTCATCACACAAAAGCCGAAAAACCATAGAATTGGGGCTTATAGCGGAACTTCGAACTCCGAGAGTCGAGTTTTTACCATCGTTTGAAAGATAAATCGCACCAGTTGCGTGGAGATCAAAAAGGAGTAAGGGTAAGTGTTCATCATCTCAGATCGGTTATATTTTACAAAGTTAGGAAAAGTCAAGTCCCTAAAATATAGAGAGGTGTCGAATTGGGCATGTGGCTCTAAAGGTTTTTAAGCGACGTTTTCATCAATGATTAGTGTCTTCTTAAGTGTTGGATTAAAGGCGTGGGTTGTTGGAGCAATCGGATTCAGTAGCTAGCTACCGCTTTTGGCAAAGAAGGTAAGGTTTCAAAGGCTTTTAGGGATATGGTTTGAGCATGGATGAGTAAGTTTGGGGTTTAGTGATTATGGTTTGTAAATAAGCCTTGTGCTAATCAATTGTAGGACATCGAAGGGATCTCGAAGCGATCGTCGCAAATCGGTGTGTCGGACACCCTTCTTTAGTTCAATTCGCAAAAGCGAAAATACCAAATTCGCCTTTTATGGTCATGTGGGTATCGAATGCTCTCAAGTCATAGAGTAATTGTTAGATCCGCACCGCAAGGTGGTAAGCACGTTCAGCGTGACGTTTTAGCGTATTTCGGAAAAAGGGCTCGATGGGCCAAAAGCGGGCCCAATGGGCTTACGGACCAACATGGGTAAGAGATGGGCAAATTAGCCTCATTAGGTAGATGGTGGAGTCAAATTGCATAAAACGATAAAAATTACTGAATTAGCTTGTGTAGTAGCATAGATCACGTAATTACCCTTAAAGAGCAAAATTACCGATATACCCCTAGGGTTTTAAATTGGTGAATCGCTTGATTGATTACTCGTATTTTGCATGATATGCATTTATTAATATCTGTTGCATGGGATTGGGGTATTAATGGAGGAAGTCTGAAAGTGGTTCATCCACGATCGGAGGCTTTGCCTCAATCGACTGAATTTGAGTGGCGTGCTTCGCAACTGTGTGTGTGTAGGTGGGTGGGTTGAGATATTCCCACATAGTGTGTAGGGTTGGTGCAGGCGGTGTAGCGGTTGGTGGGTTGAGTAGTCTCCCGGATGGGCTTGCATTCATTATTCTGTTGTTACTCATGCTCTTGAACTGGGCCTATAGGCCACACTGTTATGTAAAAAGGGGCTAAGGCCTTGTTACTGTATTTTGAAAAGGGCTTGACCCTCGTGTAATTGTTATCTGAATAGGGCTTAGGCCCAATGGGCTTGAGCTGAATTGAGCTTTGGATGGGTTTACAGATACACCGAGTTTTCCCAAACTCACCCCTTCCTCTTCCATCCTTGCGGTGAGCCCTAGAATTGGTGGACTTGGAGGCGGGATTCAGAGTGGCCATGAAGATTGGTTGCCGATTTTAAATAAGTTTAGCATTTATTTTGGATTATTTTATTATGCTTAAAGTTGTAATAAGGTCGCTCTTTTAATTACTTATATTTTGGGGATTATTAAACTGCTAGCACTAGGGTTCGTTTTATAAAATCTACTTGTTTTTAAAAAGATCACGATGACACATAAAGTTTCCATAAAGTAAATGTTTTCCCAAGAAAATAAATATTTTAAGCAAACGATTTGCAACCTTAATCATTTTCTTAAGCTGGTCATAATCAAACGGTTTCTCAAAATTATACGAGATGATAGAGTGTGGCAATGGCGGTGTGCATGTCTAGGATTGGATCCAAGAGAGCTTGGTACTTAAGCGGTCCAAGCGGACTCACCTCCTCTTCTTCCGGTTTCCTACGGTGTGCGCTTCCATTCACTTTAACTTACTTTTAAAAGTGTCTTTACAACACCAACTCAGCTTTTCCAAACTAAGTGTTTTGAACGCATCAATGTGGCGCATCAGATCCGGTCATAACATCCAGGCCGGGTTTGGGGTGTTACATTAAGAACACATAATTAAGAACAAGTCAAATATTTATCATACAATTCAGATAATAATAACAAGATCCTTCTTGGGTTTCATTCCCCTTAGGTATTTAGGGGTTTTAGTTCATACTAATGAAAGAAACATCTCAAAAGAATAAAAATAACAAAAACATAAGAAAACCCAAAATCTTCTGAGGGAATTTGAAGGGAGATCTTCAGTCTTAATAGTGAATCCGACTTCTGAGATGGATCGATCGGCTTTCCTTGAGAAATTCTTACTTCCTCCTATGCCTCCCCCCGTCTAAGTGCCTCCTCAGGTGTTTAAATAGGCTTTGGAATGCCTAAGAATCCGACTTGGGCTCGGTAGGGACACGCACGTGTGCGATTACTTCAAGCTGTGGTCAAGCCTGTTAAATAGGCACGGGCGTGTGGTCTACCCGTGTGAGTCATGCTTCAATTCTACTAAATTGACACGACAGTGTGGTCTGCCCGTGTGAGGAAGTCCAGGCCGTGTTTGATTTCGTACGTTGGCCCATTTTCACTTTTGCTGGCCCATTTCTTGTTCCTTTCACTCTCCTATGCTCTCCTAAGTATAAAACATGAAATTAAGGCATTAGGAGCATCGTATTCACCAAATCTAAGGAAAAATCATCCATAAGATTTGTTAAGCACGAGGTAAAATTATGTATAAATTGCGGTTTATCAAATACCCCTACACTTAAGCATTTGCTTGTCCTCAAGCAAAACCCTCAACTCGTAATTAAAATAAATTCTTCTCAACTTATAATTTCTATCTATAATATCTCAAAATAATCCATAGGTAATCGTACATTGAAAATTCAACTTAAAGAACATCAAAGTTTCAAACATTCCAAGTTGAGCGTTTTATTATGAAAACATAGGTGTCTCCCCTCATCTAAGTAATTACCTTTGATTCAAAATATCACAGAGTTTCACATCCTCACTAAAGATTCACTCAAATCACTCGAGGTGTTTAAGTACAATAAATGAAGCACTCAATAGTCAATAATGAACAGTCATTACCATAGGCTTGCATGAAAATCAAATCTCCACCACTATAAATTGAGATAAATCGTCAATCAAAAGGTTTTCAGAGGGTTGTAACGTGGCTTTGGTTAGAGGGCGTGGTCAAAAATTGAAAGAAAGGGTTAGAATCGAGATTGAATTGAAAAATTGCCTAACTAGAAAAATGACTAGTCATCAATTGCGTACAACAGAGCTTTTTCTCAGAATATGGAATTTAACTTATTTAGCTCAGAAGATCACAACTACTAATATGTATACATGTATATATATATTTTTAGAACAAGTCAAATTACAAAATAGAATAAAACATAGCTAAGCAACTACTCCAACTCAAATCTCGACAACAATAGGGATCAAATTAATTTAGGGGATTTCAACAATAATGAGTTATGGGTTAATATTGAGTGTAAATCAATGAATGAGTTGTTAGGTTCAAGGGGGTTCACAAAGGGTTAATTATGAAGGTAGGCTTTTATGGAGTGAGTGGGCTAAACCTAAGTGCCTTTATCATTTTGACATATCAACTCAAATGGTGTGGTCTTGAAATGCATAATCAAGCAAGTTCTAAAATAACAATTCAATACTGACGCACTCAAAGCAACAATAAAAGTGAGCATGAAAGAAATAATAGATGCTCTAAAGGCTCAAGATCTCACAAAATTTATGGCTTTTTGATGTTTAAACTTGTGAATTCGAACTCAAGATAATACTTAAACTTGGGGAAACAACCTAAAAGTTTTTAATTCTTCAAAAATCAACTTATCATGCTTGATTCACTAATGTCTTAAAGTTTAAGCAATCAATGCATAAATGCCTATGTTTTAATTCAAGATATATCAATAAACATTATAGACTAATTGGAATTCATTCTAATAATGATATGAGAAGATTGCATGAGAATAAAACAAAATTCAGGGATTTTTCTGATATAAAAGACCCCCCACACTTAAGATGTACATTGTCCTCAATGTACAAAGGTAGATATATTGAAAAAGATAGATTTATAATCATAAGATAGGGAGAGAAGTGAAACTTCCTGAATGATGAATGAATTCCTCGAACTAGAGTTTTGGAGAATAATCGGTATGCGAGTGGAGGGGGATACTCCAGTGGTGGTAGAGGTTTATTAGTCCATAAGTCCTATGCCAAAAGAATATTATGTCTGGTGGTAGCTATGGTCGTGGTCGAGCAGGACATGGCAGTCGTGGAGAACCTTTCCCGGTGGAGTTTTTAGTTCCTATGCGAGGATTAGCTTTGGAGCTCTTTCTGATTGTGATAAAATCAGGAACTCTTTAAGGGGTATATTGAAGCATAATTACTCGTAATGAAATAGCCGAAGAATAAAAATTGTAAAAACTCAGGATAAAATAGTATTAAAAGGAAATAAAAAAAAAGGTGTTTATAGAGAAATTGGGGCACACGGTTGTGGGGCACGCCCGTGTGCTCTAAGCTCAGCCCGTGTGTTTCGTAATTTTTGAAATTAGGCGTATTGGTTTACACGGCCATGTTGCACGGCCGTGTCGATCTCCGTTTGCTTCTCCCACGCCCGTGTATGCAGGCGCACGCCCATGTTATTTTGGCAGTTTCACCCATGCCATGTCGTACGGTTGTGGCGATTTAGCATAGCCCGTGCTGGGGAAAATCTTTGCCCTATTTCCACACGGTCCTAAGCATGCCCATGTGCTTGGCCGTGTCTGTGTGGTAAACCTGAATTCAAGAGCTTCGTTAGTAAGTTAGGTGTTAAACACTAAATTTAAAGAAGTTAATATAGTTAGTGCTCGGGTTGCCTCCCGAGAAGCACTTATTTATAGTCTAAGCTCGACTTTCCTCTCCATTGAATGATCATGGTGGTTCGAGGAGTTTATACTCCTTATCCCTGCTATGAATCTCATCAAAATAAGGTTTTAGGCGGGTATTGTTTACCTTAAAAGTGCCGAATTTGGGATGACTTACCTCGACTATTCCAAATGGGAAAATGCTAAGTACCGTAAGAGGAATTTCTTCATTCGGTTTGGAAATGTCAATGTGAGAATCTGTGGCATCTAATGAAACTTTATCTCCTACCTTAAGTTGATTTGGTGAGGCATTGAGCTCGTTCTGGCGTAGTTTTGGTTCATCGTGTTTCCTCGATTTACCTTAAAAGTGCCGAATTTGGGATGACTTACCTCGACTGTACCAAATGGGAAAATACTAAGTACCGTAAGAGGAACTTCTTCCTTCAGTTTGGCAGTGTCAATGTGAGGATCTGTGGCATTTAATGAAACTTTATCTCCTATCTTAAGTTGATTTGGTGAGGCATTGAGCTCGTTCTGGCGTAGTTTTGGTTCATCGTGTTTCCTCTGTTTAAATGTAAGCCATTCATCTAACTCTTTGATTTGTAACATTCATTCTTCATGTGTAGATCCTTTGTTGTGGATTGAACATGGCTCATGTATGTCCTTCGAACTTATTTCCTACAAAATAGGTTACACCATATGATCAGTCTTAGTAGAACAATTTGTACAGTCACCTTCAATTTTCGATGTGTTGTTCGGGTTGCAAGCTTGAAGGTTGATTGTTTCGTCTCCTACACGAAGTGTGAGTTCATCTATGCCAACGTCAATAATTGTTCTAGCAGTTACTAAAAAAGGCCTTCCCAAAATTAAAGGAACATTACTGTCCTCTTATATGTCTAAAACAACAAAATCAACTGGGGATATAAATTTGTCAATTTTAACGAGTACGTCTTCAATGATACCCCTAGGAAATCTGATAGTTTTATCTGCTAATTGAATGCTCATCCTAGTTTGTTTGGGTTTCCCTAGACCTAGTTGTTTAAATAATTTTTAAGGCATAACATTGATACTAGCTCCTAGATTAGCCAACACATTATTTACATCTAAACTAAAAATTAAACAAGGAATCGTAAAACTCCATGGATCTTTTAGTTTGTTGGGTAGCTTATTCTGAAGAATGGCTGAGCAAACCGCGTTCAGCTTCACATGTGACCTTTCATAGAACTTTTGTTTATTTGTTAGAAGCTCCTTTAAAAATTTGACTGCATTTGGCATCTGCGAAAGTGCTTCAATAAACGGTAGGTTAATATGTAGTTTCTTGAAAAGTTTAAGGAATTTACCAAATTGTTCGTCTGAGCGATCTTTCCTTGTCGTATTGGGGTATGGTACACGAGGTTTATATTCTATACTTACCGATTTTTGTTCGTTTTGGCCTACCTCATTCTTACCTTTGCTTACCACTGGTTCTGGCCTTGGTTTTGCCACTAACCCTTCCTCATTTTGAATGGTAATTGCATTGAGTTGCTCCCTTGGGTTGGATTTAGTGTTGCTTGGCAGGCTACCTTGTGGTCATTCGGAAATCAACTTGGCGAGCTATCCAATTTGAGTTTCGAGCCCTTGGATCGATGCTTGTTGATTTTTGAGTGTCGTCTCGGTATTCTAAAAATGAGTCTCTGACACCGAGATGAAGTTGGTTAGCATCTCCTCAAAGTTTAGCTTTTTCTCCTGCTGGTATGGTGGTTGCTGAAAGCCTGGAGGGGGTGGTGGTTTTTGATTTCCTTGGCCTCCCCATGAAAAATTTGGGTGATTCCTCCAACCTGCATTGTATGTATTACTATAAGGATTGTTTTGAGATTGAAGATTATTACCCATGTAATTTAACTACTCGTTCTCCACGTTATGGCCATAAGGTGGGTATTCTGAATTGCTCGATCCACCTCCATTTGCTTCGCACTACATTACTGGGTGAACCTGTGAAGAACTAAGAAAACCATCAATTTTCTTATTCAAGAGTTCTACCTGATTAGAGAGCCTGGTCACCGAATCGAAGTTATAAACACCAGTTGTTTTCATTGGCTTTGTCCTCATGACTTGTCACTAATAGTTATTCAGTGACATCTCCTCTATAAATTCATAGGCATCTTTAGGTGTTTTATTATTGATGGTTCTGCCAGCAGCTGTGTCAACCATTTATCGAGTCGAAGGATTCAGGCCATTATGAAAAGTTTGAACCTGTAGCCAGAGTGGTAACCCATGGTGAGGGCATCTTTACAAAATGTAACGCCCCGTACCCGAGACCATTGCCGGAGTCGAACACGAGGTGTTAACGGACTTAATTCATTACTTAAACAAATTTCATACAATTTATTTAAAAATTTCCGGACAAGTGTCTAAGCGCATCACGTCGCTTTAAAAATCATATCTCGAGTTTCGAAACTAAATATCCAATTCCATAAATTTTTCCTGAAACTAGACTCATATATATATCTAGTAATTTGTTTCTAGAATTTTTGGTCGGGCCAATTGGTACAGTTTATTAGTTAAAGTCTCCCCTATTTCAGGGTTCAACTACTCTGACCCCTGTGTATTACGAATCAGATATCTCCCTGTACAGAGCTTCAATGACTATTCCGTTTGTTTCTAATAAAACTAGACTCAATAAGGAATCTGTAAATATAAAGAATGACTTCTAATTACCTTTGTACAATTTATGGTGAATTTCGAAAGTCAGAACAGGGGATCCAGAAATCGCTCTGGCCCTGTTTCACAAAAACTTAAACATCTCATAAAATATAACTCATATACCTATTTTGTTCCATTCATATGAAAATAGACTCATAATTATTTAATTCCATATTTTATTCATCATCTAATTATATCTTTACTATTTTTAATGATTTTTCAAACTTATGTTACTGCTGCTGTCTTAATCTATTTTATGGTAAATTTTACCTATTTCATGGTTTCCATGGATTAGCTAGTAATTTGACATACATAACACCAAATATGATCATGATTAGCCATTCCAATGGCTAATCATTAGCAAGCATTTCCATACCACTCAATAACCATATCATAAGACCATATATACAAAATGATTATAATGCTATACATGCCATACTCAAAATATACAAGCCATTATGCCAAGATGGTATACGGATAGTGTGAGCGAGCCTCCGACCGTTCCCGATTTCCGAGCTGGCTTGTCAAAACTACAAGGAATGAAAAGGAGGGAGTAAGCATAAATGCTTAATAAGTTCACATGCAAATAGCAAGTAACATAACCATATAAGCAAACATAAAACATCATTTGCATAATCATCACCAAGACATTCATATCACATTTTCATTTATCATCTTACCATACTGTTGTTATATCGATTTTTCAACCCGAGGGTTAAGTACATACCTGTTCAAAGTACCAATTTCACAACACTTACCAATACGTCCCTTTCATCTTGAGTATTCCTCCATTTCAGTAGAACTTTACCCATTGAACACATCGGAATATAATTCGAATACATGGAAAGTTTGCACATAAGTGCCACATATGTAGCCAAGCTACCATGTAACCCGCCCATAAGCGAACTCGAACTCAACTCAACGAGCTCGGGCGTACGCATCGATAAGTGAACTCGGACTCAACTCAATGAGCTCGGATGCCTAGTTACATCTCATGAACTCGGACTCAAATCAACGAGTTCGGACGCTCGCATCCATAAGTGAACTCGGACTCAACTCAACGAGTTCGGATGCCCAAATATCCCAGTGACATGTCACTTGTATCCTAATCTATTCCTAAAGTTCAAACGGGATGTTTTCCTAGATCTCACATCTTTGCCGTCTTCCACGGAATATCGAAATCGATACTTCGGTGATAGTTCATACTCATCAAGTAATTCACATAATTACATATTTTTCAACAATAACCACAAAGCATAATATTTCATGATAATAATCGGCATCATATCATATAAACAACATTAAATTGCTTAAAATGAAAATTATGTTACTACATTTACACATGAACTTACCTCGTATGCGAGAATGGCTACTTTTACCATTTCGTCCACAACTTGGTATTTTCCCCATTTTAGCCCAAATTTTAGTTTTCCTTGCTCTATCATTTAAAATATAGTCTAATTAGGACTCACATTATTCAAATTGACCCAAAATCATATTTTGGAAAAATTACAATTTTGCCCCTAAACTTTTGCATATTTACACTTTTTCCCCAAAGCTCGTAAATTAAACTTCAGCCTATTTTCTTATGTTTTATGACATGCTGATCATTTTTCCCTTCTATGGCAACATCAAATTCTCACTCTAACATGTACTTATGACTATTAGGTATTTTTACCGATTAAGCCCTTTTGCTCGTTTTCACTTAAAACTGAGTAGCACAAGTTGTCTAACATAATTTAAAACCTCATATTTTATCATAAAACACCAAAATATACAAATTTCACCTATGGGTATTTTTCCAAATATAAACCCTAGGTTAAATTATTGCTAGCATAAGCTAAATCGAGCTACCGGACTCCAAAACGTAAAAATCATTAAAACGAGGCTAGAACGGACTTACAATCGAGCTTGGAAGCTTGAAAAACCCTAGCCATGGTTTCTCCTTGCTATATTCGGCCATGGGGTTGAAGATGAGCAAAATTGGCTTTTAATTTTGTATTTTAATTCATTTTACCCCTAAATGACCAAAATGCCCTTACTACTAAACTTTCCAAAAATTCCATCCATGTCCAATTTTTGTCCAAGACTTAGAAATTGGTAAAATTCTATTTAAGACCTCCTAATTAATATTTCAAAACAATTTCATTCTAGAAACTTCTAGAATGCAAGTTTTGCAAATTATTCGATTTAGTCCCTAATTTTAATTTAAGCACTTTATGCATAAAATTTCTTCACAAAATTTTCATATCATAGACCTTAAAATAATCATAAAATAATTATTTCTATCTCGGATTTTGTGGTCACGAAACCACTATTCTGACTAGGCCCAAATTCAGGATATTACAACTCTCCCCCCCTTTAGGGATTTTCGTCCTCGAAAATCTTACCAGAAAAGTGGTCTTCACTTTTAATCTCATATTCGGTGCCGAAGAACTTGCACTTAGACTGTACCTCCAATACATCTCTTCAATTTCTCATATGATCTAAAAGCTTACAGTCTCAACTGTCAACTGTTCTTAAATTTTCAACCCTTCTCAATTTCCCATGATATCATGACATAAAACCCGGATCTTAACTTGATTAATGGAGACCGGAATTCCAAGAAATCCAACAATCAAAGAGACCTGAAATTCCATGAATCTGATGAGTAGGACTTCATTCAATACAGATATGATTTATAGATCTTGCCAAACATTTAACAATAGGATACATCACATTTTCCTTTTTCCGCCATGGAAATAATTCTGATATGGCCTCAAGAATAATCCTTCTGATTTCCATCCCAATATCAACACTGACAAGGATAATTTTGATAGATCCCAATGCTCGGCTTTAACCCCTTTAACAACTCCGATTTTATGTAACATCGAATGCTCTAAACTATCACATTACCTCACTGTCTTGAAACACATCACAATTCATACAGCAGTACATTACTCAAAATCAGGAAGTCTTTACTCAATGTAGACTTGTCTAGTTCAGACGATTCGGTTACCAATATTCTCATCTATCCAAACTTTTTCAACATGTAATAAACTTTTCAGCTTTCACAAGACGAAAACCTTATCATTCGTAGTGACTTTAACTAATATCCAACTCTTTCTAATAAATATACACTTCTCGCTTAGACTATTTACTCTTTTATCAAGACAAAATGAAATTATATTATCGGACTTGAGAAAATAATCCCGACATAATTGTCACATGAAATCTTTCAAATAAATAATTCACCATACCAACTGAAACTCGCGCTTTTATCACCTATGCCTTTCTCGATGTCAAATCCTTACACGTAAATTAGAAAAATCCCGATACTAAAATCACCACATTACCAAGATCAAATTAGAAGTATAGTCATATTTGACATGATTATCACGAGCTGAAGAACGTACTTCGAACATGAGTCATAATTGACAAATTATAGAGCAAAGATAACAAGAAAACCGAATAAAGAAATCCAAGATAGAGAAACCCGGAATAAAGAAATCCAGAATAAAGAGATCCAGGATAAAAAAACCCAAGATACGATACTATGCCGGAGAATCGAAAACCAAACTCATAGAGAAAATACGGAATACCCCGATAATTCTTCAAAGAAAGAAAGTCTAGAAGAAAACATCATTTAATCCCACTGAAATCAAATATAACAAGATCAATATATCTTTCCAAACATATATATTAGATGAAGCATCAAGTAGAAGAAACAGAATCATAATATCATACGTATTCTCTCATCAATTCTTATCAGATGAAATGAAATAGAATACCCGATGAAATAGAGCAATATAAATTATAAACCAATCAGGACTACCAATGCTTTCATCCAACACCGAATTAGAAGACATTCCCATATAACAAGAATTTCTTCAAGATCAATAGCCATAGAAATATTTCGAGAACGGGTAAACACATAGAACATCTCAAAAGAGATCGCTAAATCTGTCCGTCATAATCGTCACACTCAGATAGTTCACATTTCAAATATCATTTCCCCAACTAGTTCGGTCGTCACAAATTTCATATTAAACCATTCACTAAAGAAGGCCGATTCGAATAAATTTCGATTTACACTTATCTCGACCTTGCACTGAGTAATTCGACTTACCAAAGAGAATTCTTACAGAATCGGACAAAGGTATAATTCCAATAATCTTTATATCAATCCGATACTTTATTGGCTCGACTTTACTTATCATCTCATTTTCAATATCTGATCATACTTATAATTATTCTATCATCGAACTCTTTGGGTTCTCAACCGAAACTTATTCAATACAAATCTCATGAAATTCCATTACAAGTACCACTTGGTAAGGGGAGGGTTGTAGGACCTCTGACTCGACTTTCTTATACATACACATATGACACAACTTCCATCATCATAGCAACATCATCAAAATCATGTCATTCATTCAGGCAATGCAACATTCATGTTGGCTTACACAAAATTTCCTATTGTCCCATTTAGACAATATACTTATGCATACATTCTATGTTTTCTAGATAGCTTTACTTATCCATTCATATAATTAAATTAATTCATGCTCATGACATCATATAAGGCCAAACAAACATAGATATTTGCATCACAATCACAACTTTCATTTCGTGCATCATCATGTACATATCATTACAATCATATAATTCAGTCCAACAATTTAACATAGATAAGTTCATTTCATTATAATCCTTTATCTCATAAAAATTATATACCATTAACATTCATCAACATTTGACATCCAATCAAGACAAGGACATTTTCATTCGTATCATAATATTATGACCTTTATTCATACCTCTACTACTTTCTATTTATTCCGTTCATCTTATCAAGTAAGCCACATACACTACAACATATGAGCATTAAGCAAATATGGATATTTATCACATATGTATCATAAACTTTTATTCATACTTTTCTGAATCAAGACTTATCATAATCATAATTTTACTCAAATACCTTCACATAACATTGAACATGGTCGGCGCAGCTCGGTTGGAGAGTACCCTGTCTAAATAAGATGGTACTCATACGCGTCGGAAGACATCACACTATCACAGATCAGTGGCATGTATAGCTAAACTTTTACACATGCTAGGTTAGTCCGAGAACCGACTAAACCAGCTCGATACCACTAAATGTAACGCCTGCACTGAGACCGTTGTTGAGTCGAACACGAGGTGTTAACGGACTTAATTCATTACTTAAACAGCTCATACAATTTATTTTAAAATTTCCAGACAAGTTGTCTAACTCCATCACAGTAGCTTTAAAAATCATATCTCGAGTTCCGAAACTCAAAATCCAATTCCGTAAATTTTTCCTGAAACTAGACTCATATATCTATCTAGTAATTTGTTTCTAGAATTTTTGGATAGGCCAATCAGTAGAGTTTATTAGTTAAAGTCTCCCCTGTTTCAGGGTTCGACTACTCTGACCTCTGTGTATTACGAATTAGATATCTCCCTGTACAGAGCTTCAATAACTATGTCATTTGTTTCTAATAAAACTAGACTCAATAAGGAATCTGTACATATAAAGAATTACTTCTAATTACCTTTGTACAATTTATGGTGAATTTCGAAAGTCAGAACAGGGGATCCAGAAATCGCTCTGGTCCTATTTCACAAAAATTTAAACATCTCATAAAATATAACTCATATACCTATTTTATTCCATTCATATGAAAATAGACTCATAATTATTTAATTCCATATTTTATTCATCATCTAATTATATCTCTACTATTTTTAATGATTTTTCAAACTTACGTCACTGCTGCTGTCTTAATCTATTTTATGGTAAATTTTACCTATTTCATGGTTTTCATGGATTAGCTAGTAATTTGACATACATAACACCAAATATGATCATGATTAGCCATTCCAATGGCTAATCATTAGCAAGCATTTCCATACCACTCAATAACCATATCGTAAGACCATATATACAAAATGATTATAATGCTATACATGCCATACTCAAAATATACAAGCCATATGCCAAGATGGTATACGGATAGTGTGAGCGAGCCTCCGACTGTTCCCGATTTCTGAGCTGGCTTGTCAAAACTGCAAGGAATGAAAAGGAGGGAGTAAGCATAAATGCTTAATAAGTTCACATGCAAATAGCAAGTAACATAACCATATAAGCAAACATAAAACATCATTTGCTTAATCATCAATAAGACATTCATATCACATTTTCATTTATCATCTTACCATATTGTTGTTATATCGATTTTTCAACCCGAGGGTTAAGTACATACCTATTCAAAGTACCCATTAATGAAAAGGAGGGAGTAAGCATAAATGCTTAATAAGTTCACATGCAAATAGCAAGTAACATAACCATATAAGCAAACATAAAACATCATTTGCATAATCATCACCAAGACATTCATATCACATTTTCATTTATCATCTTACCATATTGTTGTTATATCGATTTTTCAACCCGAGGGTTAAGTACATAGCTATTCAAAGTACCCATTTCATAACACTTACCAATACGTCCCTTTCATCTTGAGTATTCCTCCATTTCAGTAGAACTTTACCCGTTGAACACATCGGAATATAATTCGGATACATGGAAAGTTTGCACATAAGTGCCACATATGTAGCCAAGCTACCATGTAACCCGCCCATAAGCGAACTCGGACTCAACTCAACGAGCTCAGGCGTTTGCATCCATAAGTGAACTCGGACTCAACTCAACAAGCTCGGATGCCTAGTTACATCTCACAAACTCGGACTCAACTCAACGAGTTCGGACGCTCGCATCCATAAGTGAACTCGAACTCAACTCAACGAGTTCGGATGCCCAAATATCCCAGTGACATGTCACTTGTATCCTAATCTATTCCTAAGGTTCAAACGGGATTTTTCCCTCGATCTCACATCTTTGCCGTCTTCCACGGAATATCGAAATCGATACTTCGGTGATAGTTCATACTCATCAAGTAATTCACATAATTACATATTATTCAACAATAACCACAAAGCATAATATTTCATGATAATAATCGGCATCATATCAAATAAACAACATTAAATTGCTTAAAATGACAATTATGTTACTACATTTACGCATGAACTTACCTCGTATGCGAAAATGACTACTTTTACCATTTCGTCCACAACTTGGTATTTTCCCCATTTTAGCCTGAATTTCAGTTTTCCTTGCTCTATCATTTAAAATATAGTCTGATTAGGACTCAAATTATTCAAATTGACCCAAAATCATATTTTGGAAAAATTACAATTTTGCCTCTAAACTTTTGCATATTTACACTTTTTCCCCAAAGCTCGTAAATTAAACTTCAGCCTATTTTCTTATGTTTTATGACATGCTGATCATTTTTCCCTTCTATGGCAACATCAAATTCTCACTCTAACATATACTTATGACTATTAGGTATTTTTACCGATTAAGCCATTTTGCTCGTTTTCACTTAAAACCGAGTAGCACAAGTTGTCTAACATAATTTAAAACCTCATATTCTATCATAAAACACCAAAATACAAAAATTTCACCTATGGGTATTTTTCCAAATATAAACCCTAGGTTAAATTATTGCTAGCATAAGCTAAATCGAGCTAGGGACTCCAAAAACGTAAAAATCATTAAAACGAGGCTAGAACGGACTTACAATCGAGCTTGGAAGCTTGAAAACCCTATCCATGGTATCTCCTTGCTATATTCGGCCATGGGGTTGAAGATGAGCAAAATTGGCTTTAATTTTGTATTTTAATTCATTTTACCCCTAAATGACCAAAATGCCCTTACTACTTAACTTTCCAAAAATTCCATCCATGTCCAATTTTTGTCCAAGGCTTAGAAATTGGTAAAATTCTATTTAAGACCTCCTAATTAATATTTCAAAACAATTTCATACTAAAAACTTCTAGAATACAAGTTTTGCAAATTATTCGATTTAGTCCCTAATTTCAATTTAAGCACTTTATACATAAAATTTCTTCACAAAATTTTCACACAATCATGCAATCATATCATAGACCTTAAAATAATCATAAAAGAATTATTTCTATCTCGAATTTTGTGGTCACGAAACCACTATTCCGACTAGGCCCAAAATCAGGATATTACACAAAAGGTCCTTATATCTCTCCCATGCATCGTAGAGTGTTTTTAAATCCATTTGCACAAAAGAAGAGATATCATTACGTAATTTGGCTATTTTTGCCGGTGGAAAATATTTTAATAAAAACTTTTCGGTTATTCATTCCCAAGTAGTGACTGACCCTCATGGTACAAGTTCAACCATTGTTTAGCTTTATTCCTTAACGAAAAGGGAAACAACCGAAGGCGAATAGCGTCATTAGAAACGCCATTAATTTTAAAAGTATCGCAAAATTCTAAGAGATTTGCCACATGAGCGTTGGGATCCTTGTCCTACAAACCATCAAACTGAACAAACTGTTGTATCATTTGAATTGTGTTAGGTTTCAGTTCAAAATTATTTGCAGCAATAGCAGGTCTAACTATACTTGACTCAGTTATTGTTAAATTAGGTTTAGCATAATCATACATAATACGTAGAGCAGGATTCCGATTTACTAGATCAGTAGCAATCGCAGGAGGTAGCAAATTTTCTTGGTTTTCAGCCATCTCCTCGGTTGTGGTTGAAGTATCGTCCTCTTGCTCATCCTCTGTGTATCTTAAGCTTCGCCTTATTTCTCTTTGGTTTCTGTGAACTGTACGATCGATCTCAATGTTAAAAAGTAATGGTCCTGACGGGTTTCTTCTAGTCATAAACTATAAGAACCTGCCAGAAAAAGGGAAAAAGAAGAATTAGTAATAAAAATTAGAATAAAATTTAAATTGCAGTAAAAATAAATGGCTAAAGTAATAAAAATCGAGTGTTCCTAATATCTTAGTTCCCTGGCAACGGTGCCAAAAACTTGATACGTGATATTCGTGATAGGTTTTAAATATTTATAATGAATCGTTCTTGAAACTAACTATTATCACGATGAACGCAAGTGTACCTATCTAACAGTAGTATAGCTTTAGCAAGACCTGATTATCGAACCCAAAGGAACTAAAAGTACTAGTATTAACTTTCTTTTTATTATCTAGCCTAAAAAATAAAAGGGTTTTGTTTATCTAACTAATTAATTAAACTAAGACATCACAGAAAAGAAATATGGGGAAAAACTTTTGTGGAAAACTCGATTCATTAAGACAATACCTAAGGAAAAATCCACCTAGACTTCACTTGTTATTTGACTCTGAATCGGACGATTTATTCATTCAACTTATTCTGTAGAGATCCCTAAGTTATATTATTATCTTTCTCGATACTAACAGCGTCTAACCCTAGTTTAAATAATTGAAATCTCTTTCTAATTAACGCCCTAGGGTTGCATTAACTCGATCTATGGATCCCCTTATTAGGTTTCACCCTAATCCGGCAAAATCTTGTCACCTTATCTCTAGGTGCGCAACCAACTCCGCTTCATTATGACAAATTTACTCTTAGACAGGGTCTATTCCTTCGATAAATAAGAGCTTAACTTGAATCAATATTCTGGAATATCAAAACAAGAATTAAGAACACATAATTACGAACAAGTCAAATATTTATCATACAATTCAGATAATAATAACAAGATCCATATTGGGTTTCATTCCCCTTAGGTATTTAGGGGTTTTAGTTCATACTAATGAATGAAAACATCTCAAAAGAATAAAAATAACAAAAACATAAGAAAACCAAAAACTCTTGAGGGAATTTGAAGGGAGATCTTCAGTCTTAATAGTGAATCCGACTTCTGAGATGGATCGATCGGCTTTCCTTGGGCAATTCTTGCTTCCTCCTGTGCCTGCCCCCGTCTAAGTGCCTCATCAAGTGTTTAAATAGGCTTTGGAATGCCTAAGAGCCCTCAAAATTAGCCTTTTTCAAATTGGACTAAACTTGGGCTCAGTAGGGACACGCCCGTGTGCGATTACTTCAGGCCGTGGTCAAGCCTGTTAAATAGGCACAGGCGTGTGGTCTACCCGTGTGAGTCGTGCTTCGATTCTTCCAAATTGACACGGCCGTGTGGTCTACCCGTGTGAGGAAGTCCAGGCCATGTTTGATTTCGTACGGTGGCCCATTTTCTCTGTTTTTTGCCCGTTTCTCATTCCTTTCACTCTCTTATGGTCTCCTAAGTATAAAACATGAAAGTAAGGCATTAGGAGCATCGAATTCACCAAATCTAAGGAAAAATCATCCATAAAATGTGTTAAGCATGGGGTAAAAATATGTATAAATTGCGGTTTATTAGTTACCATGAGAACATGTTGATAAACTTGCTTATTATTTTCATATGGACTTACTAAGCTATAAAGCTTACTCCCTCATTTCCAGTTCGTTAGTGTTGACAGGTTAGCTCGAGGTTGGAGATCGTCGGAGGCAGCATCACACTATCAAGCTTTCACTTTCGAGGTATTGGTGAATCTTAAAAGTCTTCAAGTGAGTGACCTGTATAGAAACTTAGTTATTGATATGTGCTCTTATGGTTTGGCCAAGATGTTGGCTTATATTAGTACATTGTATATAGCCATGAGATGTGGCTTATGATGGTCATGGCTTGTAAGCCTATTTATCCAAGTTATGTATTGATGCCTTGTGATATGGTCATGTGATTATATTTGTCTGATATGAATGGTTAGTATTACGGTATGTATGCTTGATGAATGTTTTATGACCAAACGAAGTGGTTATAATCAAAGAATAAAAGTGTGATATGGCAATAAGTCAATAATGCCAGAAGATGAAATTGGTGTGGAATGACTTAGGCAAGCATGGTATAAATATTTAAGTAATAATCAAAATGACATGTTCAATTGATTGTGAATTGGTGTGTTTAGACTTGGTATAAAATGAGTAAGTAAAACACATGTATGATGATAAATGAATATTAGAATTGAGTCTTAATGGAGGATGTTTAATCATTTACTTGATGCTACATTGTATGTGTCTATAATGTATTTAAGTATGTGAGGTATTAATGGTAACAAAAAGGCTTGGAAAATAGCCTAAGTGCTAGCCACATGGGCAGAGACACGGCCATGTGTCTCAACTGTGTGGAGGATACGACCTAGCACATGGGCGTGTGATTTGGCCAAGTGACTCAATTTGTTTTGTTGACGTCACAAACATAGAGTTATACGGCCTGAGGACACGGGCGTGTTGGAGACACACGAGCATGTGACCCTGTTTCATGAAAATTTTTATAACTTTCCCAAAACTTTCTAAAGTTCTCGATTTAGTACTGAACCACCCCGATGTATGTTTTAGGCCTCGAAGGCCCGTATAAGGGACAATATACGTGTATTTGAAAAGTTTTAATTTTGGCTAAAATTTTGTAACTTGGTTTTGCATGATTGTGAATGTTTAAGTCCAGTAACGCTTCGAACCCTGTCTCGGCGTCGGATACGGGTAAGGGGTGTTACATTTAGTCGTATCAGAGCTATGGTTTAGTCGGTTCTCAAACTAACCTAACATGCATGAGAATCTAGCTATACATGCCACCAATCTGTGATAGTGTAATATCTCCCGACGTGAATGAGAATCCTCTTGTTTAGACAAAGGTACTTTCCAACCGAGCTACACCGACCATGTTAAATGTGAAGCTAAGGTATTCGGGTAAAGTACAGTTATGATGAGCCTAAACTCAGAAAAGTATGAATAAAAGTTCATGATATGTATGTGATAACATGTGAGATAAAAGTTTATGTTGGGAGGACACTCATGCTTGTTTGATGTTTATATGATATTGTGCACTTGACTTGTTTGATAAAGTGAATGTGATAAAAAGAAATTCATAAAGGTATGAATAAAGGCTCATAATATCATGTTACAGATGGAAATTTCATTGTCCCAATTGGACGTTGAATGTTGATGAATTTCAATGATATATTTAACTGAGACAAGGGATTATAATGTAATGAACTTATCTATGTTAAATTGATGGATTGATTCATGTGAATGTAATGATATGTATATGATGATGTGCAAGATAAAAGTTTAGACTATAATTTACTTATCCATGTCTGTTTGCCCCTCATATGATATTACGTGCCTGACTTGTTTAATTGAATGAAAATGATAAGTAAAGTTGTTCAGAATCCATAGAATTCATGCATAAGTGCACTAGTTTAAATAAGATAATTGGAAAGTTTGAGTAATGCAAACGTGAATGATGATTTGTCTGAAGTGAATGATGTGCTTGTGAAAAATATTACTATGATGATAAAATGGTGTTATATATAAATTGTAACACCCCTTAACAAAGTCCAAGACTGGAGCTGGGCATGAGGCATTACCTGACTTAAATGGATGCATTCAATCTTTTCTGAAATGTAAAAACTAGGTCAAATTAAAACTTTCCTTTCATAGTTCGTTGATTCCTAATATTGGCATACGAGGCCCAAATCATACCTTGGAAACGGTCTGGGAGTTAATTCGATCACTTATGAAAACTTTGGAAAATATTACTTGAAACAAGGCACACGCTTGTGTGGAAAGGGCAACACGCCCGTATGGTCATTATAACATGGCCGTGTTAATGGCCCGTGTGACACACACGGCCTAAGCATCTAGGGACACGCCTGTGTCCCATGGCCATGTGAATTAAATTCTAAATGCAAACCTACAGGGGTTTTCACACGGCCTGACATACGCCTGTGTCTATAACCCGTGTCTCTCACACTGCCATGACACGCCTGTATCTTGCTCTTGTCTAAAACCTTGACATTCTGTTTCTGAAATCAGCACCCAATTTGGGGCACACGGCCAAGGCACACGCCCGTGACCAGAGGTCGTGACCTCCACATGGCTAAGATACACGGCCATGTCTCTGCCCGTGTGTTTACTACCATGCATTCTGACTTGCAAATTTTACGTGCAAGGGACACACAGCCGAACAACACGCCCGTGGGGCTGACCGTGTGTCACACATGGCCTAGACACACACCCGTGTGTCTTTCCGTGTGGACAATATAAGGCTATCTACCAAGCCCTTGCCACCCTGAAACAAAATCTAACATTAACCAACACATCAAAGATTAAGTTAATATGATTTATCAACAAAACAACCATAGCTAAGACCCATATACATTACATATAATCAACCATGCCAACAATTTCACATTCATGAAAGGCTAACTTGCATTCACATAATAACTTTCAATATTAGCCATTTTCCATGGCCTTATACAAAATAAATCAAATGCTAAAGTAAGCCAACATATTTGGCCAATTAACAATGACATAAAACTCAAAAGTCAAGGTCCTATACATGCCATAATCAAAATAAAAGATCTAACTATACCAAGTGCTTCGGATGATAGTGTGACTGTGTGACACCCCTAATGTGACCCTAGTCGGAAAGTGGTTTCGGGACCACAAAACCGAGTCACAAAAATAATTAGATGTTATATTCTGTGCTTATTGTATGTGGAATTTGTATGTGTGAATATTTCGTGCCTTGATTTTATCAATTAGGTGCTAATTTATAAGAAAGGACCCATGTGATAGGACTTGAAAATGTGATAGGTGAAATTTAACGTGGCCAAATAATGCATGAGTTATTGACATGAGGGACTTGCATGTCAAATGGACCACTTTTAATTTAGTGGTCGGCCATAATGATGGTTGATAGATATTATATGCATTTTATTTTAGCATGACAATAGTTAATGGCTTTATAGTATGGAAGAAAGAATAATTAAAAGAAGGGGAGAGTGATAGAAACAAGGTGTGTCATCCTTCTTTTCCCCCATCTTGCCGTACCTAGAAGAAAAAAAAAGAGGCTTCATCCTCTTTGTTCCTCTTGACCGAAAAAGGAAGGAAAGAAGAAAGTTTGGTTGCCTTGATTTTTGGCTTAGAAGATGGCTAGAATGAGGTATGTATTGAATGATTCTTGAAAATCTATGCATGTTTGAGATGATCAGTTCAAACTCTACTCATCCCATAGATTAAACTTAGAATTTTGAGGTTTGAGATTCGGTCAATAAGCTGTTTTATGATTTGATAATGGTGATTAAATCTTGTAGTTAAGTGTTTAGATATATATATATATTAATAATGAATATAGTTGTACTTTCTATGTGAGAAATGTGCAATGCTATAGGTATTTGATTATTAGATATGGTTATTTTAAGTTGATTTGTGATGGTATGATTGCATTGATGAAATGGTGGGAAGAATTAGCTATTATGCTTGATACTAATACCGAATATGAGAATGTTGTACTTGAAAATGTAGGTGAACATGACAAGTGTATTCGCTTAGGGCCTAAAGGATATAAAAATTTGGTATTTATTTTTGATTGTGTGTGTATGACCATGGATAATTGGCTGCACAAATATTATGAATACATAATGTATGATAAGTTTATTAAGTTACAAAACATTATACATGATCGGCCAATGTAAATTATTTGAGTAAAGTATATCTTGATGGTACATTTCGGCTAGTATAAAATGTATATGGATGTCGTATGACTATGTTTAATTTGGGAAGTAAATTGTTTGATCTAGCTCAAGAGCCTAGAGGATCAAAGTTGGATAAGGGAAAGAAAGAGGTGATCGAATAGCCGTCGTAATCGTTTGGCAACTCCCGAGGTAAGTTTTAAGTGATTAAATGTTGAGTAAATTCAACTATAATAGGATATAATGAGTTGATTTAATAAGATATGATGTGGCCATGATATGTCTTAAACTCAAATGGTAAGTTCCTAAGTGGTTGGACTTGGAAATTTAAGAGCAAATTGTAATAATTTGCTCAAGACAGCAGCAGTAACGTGATTTTAGAAAATCACTATAAATGTTTGGTGTGGAATTATAGGCTGAATAAAATATGAAATTAAAGCTTAATTAGTCTAGTTTCTTATAAAAGAGACCGTGTAAGTAAGGAAATTTCCTATAAAGAGATATTTAAAGTTGTGTGAGACGGTATCAGAATGACTCTGAAATACCCTGTTCGGTTTTAAGAAAATCACTATAATTTGTACAAAAATGGTTACAAGATAAAATTTATATGCTTAGACTCCTCAATGAGTCTAGTTTCAAATGAAATCAAGTAGAACATACTTTGAATTCTGTACAATGAGAATTTTGATTCGTAGTGAAGACTGGTCAGGTTAGTCAAACAGTGAAACAGGGGAAACTTTAAGAAATATCTGGTATTGATTGGCCACACCTAAAATTCTGAAAATTTTATGGATGAAAGATACATGAGTCTACATTCGGGGAAAATTAACGGCAATTGATTTTGAGTTTTGTAGCTCCAGTTATAAACAATTTAGTGACTGTTGCTTAGGAAAACTGCTTGTAGTGAATATGTGATTTTGTTGTAAACTTTGATGAAACTATTTGAGTTGCTTATAAGCTATTGCTGAAATTGATGTACAAGAAAAATATGAAATATGTATGAGATATATATATATGTGATAAGGCCTAATGGCCGATGTGATGAATGTGAAAGTGTGTATATATGTGATAAGGCCTAATGGCCGATGTGATGAATGTGAAAGTGTGTATATATGTGATAAGGCCTAATGGCCGATGTGATGAATGTGAAAGTGTAAATATATGTGATAAGGCCTAATGGCCAATGTGATGAATGTGAAAGTGTATATATGTGATAGGGCCGAGTGGCCAAAGTGATGGATGTGGAAGTGTATAAATGTGATAAGTCCCGAAGGGCATTTGTGTCGATACTATATCCGGTTAAAACCCATGCAGCTTTATGCGAGAATATTATCACCGATTAATGACCGTAGGCTTCGTCCTCGTACTACATCCGAGCTCTAATGACCCGATGACTACGTGTGGAGATTTTGTCCGGTAAGCCCGAACTAAAGGTTTTTTGAAGATTCAAGTAAAGCGTAAGATTATGCGACTTCACAGTGACAATTAGTAATAAATACGTTCAATGTGTTAAGTTGGCCAGGTATGTATTTGAGATTATATTTAAGTTTGACTTAGACTAAATCACAAGGTCGTTATGTGATGCACATGTGAGTAAAGCAATAAGACTGTTCTATGATTATTGTGCATTTGGTCAATGTGGAAAGTCAGGTAAAAATAGGTAATGTACCTATGATCATAAGAGGTCACCATCAAGTGAGAATTTATCTGCCTATTACATATGATGAGACGTGCATATTCGGAAAAAGGGTTGGTATGCCCGAAGGAAGAGTGAAGTAAAAATACGAACAATTATGTTATAAGTTGATTGTTATCTGTTGACACTGCTTGAAACTTACTAAGCATTTTAATGCTTACTCCGTGTACTTTGTTTCCTCTGTTTTATAGATCTCATTTGGAAGCTACTGACCTCGGGGATCGTCGACAACTAGTCACACTATCACTACCCATTGTTTGGTACTGCTACGTTTTGGAATATCTTATGGCATGTATAGAATAGACTAGTAGTGAGAGGATATTTTGGTCAATGTATAGGACTACCCTTTTGTTGCGGTCATGTACCTTTCGGGTTTGTGTAAATTTGGATAGCCATGCGAAAATGGCTTAAGTATACTTGATCATAGCATTATAATCGTTTTGTATGTCGTCCATCGAGAGGTATGGAAATGTTGGTAACGGTTAGTCATGGAATGGTTATTCATGATCACCTTTGATATATGTATGACAAACTCTAGATGATCCATGGAGGATCATGAAATAGGTAAAGTTTATCTTAAAATAGATCTTTGGCAGCAGAAGAGTGATGTGGATGTGAAAATCTCTAAAAATAGTAGGAATGGAATTAAATAGCGAATAAATTATGCAATCGAACCTTTATGAATCTATTTTCATAGGAAAGTAACGTAAACGTTCATATGAACATTATATTATGAGATGTTAAAGTTTTCGTGAGACAGGGCAGAACGGTTTCGGATTCCCGATCGACTTTAGAAATTCATTATAAATTAACCAGAGACATTTAGAAGTCATGCCATTTATTTATAGATTCCTTTTCGAGTTTAGTTTCTATAGAAATAAACGGCATCAGTATTGAAGCCCTGTACAGGGAGATATCCAAGTCGTAATGCACAAAGGTCAGTGTAGTCAAAAATTCTAGAAAAAAATCTGTAGATGGATATATGAGTCTAGTTTCGGAAAAAATTACGAATCTGATTTTCGAGTTGTGGAACTCAAGTTATGAGTTTTAAGGTGACAATGGACTTGATTAGCGATCGTCTGGAAAATTTTTAATTGGACTGTGAGAGTAAATGGATTAAGCCCGTTAACCCCTCGTGTTCGACTCCGGCAACGGTCTCAGGTACAGGGTGTTACAGACTGGCTTATTCAATGTAGAGATGATCTTCGAGCTACTATGGCGGTACTATAAGAAAATGGAAAGGGAAAAAGGGTAAGCATAGAGCTTAGTAAGTTGCATGAAAATAAACAACAACTACTTATCATAAAGCAATATGCTCATAACCTTTCATAGATTATTCATGAATACCATAAATAAACGCAAGAACAACTTATCATCACCATCCTATACAACTCATATTGTATACATTGAGCCCATGCATACATTTCAATTTGCTACCTGTACCACTCATCACATGATCATAATTTTCTCATTTTGATATAAATCATACACCTTTTGTTGAACCATTTGCAATGCTACTGAATACTCAATAGCCCAAACATGGGTTAAAATGCCGACGCCATGTCTTAGACATTGTCTTACACTGGCTCTCATTTATTAGTGTCGATGCCATGTCCCATGCAGGTCTTACACTAGCTTGTATATCGCGAGGCCGATGCATGTCCCAGACATGTCTTACACTTGCTCTCGTCTTAATGCCGATGCATGTCCCAGACATGTCTTACACTGGCTTAAATATCTCGAGGCCGATGCACGTCTAGATATTTCTTACACTGGCTCTCATACTGTGGCTGATGCATGTCCCAAACATGTCTTACACTAGCACACATATCACCCATTATCACGATACAAATATCCAAGTCTATTTTAAAGGTTCAACGAAAGTCTTTACTACGTAATTTTCTCAACTTGTATTCTCATATTCCAAAAATCAAGACAATTTATGCCATATCATTTCAAATACACATTATAAAGATATAGTTGCATTATTAACATACAACTTACCTCATATTACAAAAATGTAGGCGGTTAGACGATTTACTCAACTTGCTTGGCCTTCCCCCGGTCCAAGTCCCGTTTTCGTGTTTCTTGATCTAAAATAATAAAAATTCACTCATTTATCTCTAAATAAATTTAAGCAATCATAAGTTCACATTTTTGGCAAAATGACCATTTTGCCCTTAGTCTTTCACAAAATGACCATTTTACTCCTAGGCTCAAAAATTGATTTTTATCGAATTTCTTCAAATCTTAAGCCTAGCCGAACCTTTTTTACTCTTGTAGTGACCTAAAATTCCCATTGTTTCACAACATTACTATCCATTTTACAAACTTTACAAAATGGTCCCTTTTAAGGTTTTCATGAGAAGTTCTTTCACAAAAGTTATTCACTAAACCTCTAAGATTCATTTTCTTCCATAAAAACTTAGCAAACATCATAAATCCTTTCATGGCAAAACCCTACACTGTTAACCATTTTGCAAAATGGTCCCCTCATTAGCTAGCTCATGTTACAAGGGTTCCAAAAGTACAAAAATTATCAAAAATAACCTTCAAATTGACTTACTTGCAAGAGGATAGCTTGTCTGAAATTTTAAAGCTCCAAGAACCCTTATTTTGCTGAGAATTTCAGTGAAGAAGAAGGGGTGAAAGGGATGATATCATTATTTTTCTATTTATTTCTTTTTAGTCAATTTAGTCACCAAATTTTCACCTAACATTGACTTTTCTATCCCTTTGTCTCCTATGGCCGACCATGCCTCTTTAAAGGGTCTAATTGCCCTTTAAAGACCCCCAATTTAAGTTCTCTAGCTATTTGACACCTTTAGATATCAAAATAGGACTTTTGCATTTTATGCGATTTAGTCTTTTTTCGCAATTATGCTCACAAACGCTAAAATTACTTCACCAAATTTTTCATGCACTAATATAGACATGCTATAACTCTAAAATAATAATAAAATACTTTCTTCGACTTTGGATTGGTGGTCTCGAAGCCACTGTTCTGACTAAGCCTAAAATTGGGCTGTTACAATTCTCCCCCTTAGGGATTTTCATCCACGAGAATCTTACCGGTGAACAAATTCAGGTATTGGTCTCTCATGGTCTCCTCGGGTTCCCATGTCGCTCCCTCGACTCCATGTCTATACCACAAAACCTTCTGGAGTGCTACACTTTTATTCCTCAATTTCTTGACCCCTCAATCCAAAATCTTGATCGGTTCTTTACCATAGTTCATATCCAGACTTATTTCAATTTCTTCTGGTGAAATCATGTGTGAGGGGCCAGATCGGTAGCAGCGCAACATCAATACATGGAACACATCATGAATTTTCTCTAGCTCACGAGACAAGGCTAATCGGTATGCTATTGGTCCAATTTTCTTAGTCACCTCATAAGGTCCAATAAACTGCAGACTCAGCTTGCCCTTTTTACTGAATCTAAGGACTTTTCTCCACGAGGATACCTTTAAAAACACCTTATCACCAACTTGAAACTCAATATCTTTTCGTTTCAAATCAGTGTAGGATTTCTGTCTATCTGATGCAGCTCTCTGGCAATCACAAATCATCTTAACCTTTTTTTCAGTTTCTCTGACTAAGTCAACCACATGAATCTGATTCTCTTTACGTTCTGTCCAATATAAGGGCATCTGACACTTACGCCCATACAAAGCCTCATAAGGCGCCATTTTCAAACTCGACTAATAACTATTCTTATAGGCGAATTCAACTAGCGGCAAATACCTTTCTCAGTTGCCTTGGAGCTCGAGAACGCAATATCGCAACATATCTTCTAAGATCTAAATGACTCTCTTCAACTGACCGTTAGTTTGCAGGTGAAATGCTGTACTAAAATTCAGATTCATTCCCAATGCCTCTTGCAACTTCTTCCAAATTCGTGAGGTAAACCTCAGATCTCTATCCGAAATAATCGACAAAGGTACTCCATGAAGTCTCACAATCTCAAAAACGTATAGATTAGCTAATTTCCCCAGTGAAAAGTCGGTACGCACTGGTATAAAATGTGCCGACTTAGTAAGTCTATAAACAACGACCCAAATGGAATACTTTATCCTTGGCGTTAAGGGCAATCCTGATACAAAAACCATGGTTACCCGGTCGCATTTCCACTCGAGAACCATCATAGGTTGAAGTAATACTGAGGGTACTTGGCGCTCAACCTTCACTTGTTGGCAAATCAGACACTTAGAAACAAACTTAGAAATGTCTCTTTTTATCCCCGACCACCAGTACATTTTCTTCAAGTCGTTATACATTTTCCCACTACCTGTAACACCCCGTACCCGAGTCCGTTACCGGAGTCGAACACAAGGTGCACACAGACTTAACTTAATTGTTTTCACAGTCCATAAAAAAATTTTCAGACTAGCTGGTTACTGCGTCACTGTCGCCTTAAAAATCATATCTTGAGTTTTAAAGCTCAAAAATCAGTTTCGTAATTTTTCCCTGAAACTAGACTCATATGTCCATCAACATATTTTTTTCTAGAATTTTTGGTCGGGCCAATTAGTACAGTTTATTAGTTAAAGTCGCCCCTAATCCAGGGTTCGACTACACTGACCATCACGCATTACGAATTGGATATCTCCCTGTACAGGGCTTCAATACTGATCCCGTTTGTTTCTATAGAAACTAGACTCATGGAGAAATCTATACATATATGGCATGACTCCTAATTATCTCTGGTTAATTTACAATGAATTTCCAAAGTCGGACAGGGAATCCAGAAACCGTTCTGGCCCTGTTTCACGAAAACCTAAATATCTCTTAACATACAACTCATATGACCGTTTCGTTTCTTCCATATGAAAGTAGATTCATCAAGGTTCATTTACATAATTTATTCACTAATTAATTCCATTCCTGATATTTTTAGTGATTTTTCACATCCACACCACTGCTGCTGTCAGCATCTGTTTTCAAGGTAACTTTACCTATTTCGTGGTTTCCATGGACCAACTAGAGTTTTGTCATACATAGGTCCACATATGATCATATTTAGCTATTCCAAGGGCTGATAATTGCCCAACACTTCCATTCCAGTCCATAGTCACATCATAAAACCATATATATACATAAACACAAATGGTCTAATGGCATACTCCACTTTTACGAGCCATTTTCGCATGGCTGTACACACATACATCACAAAACGTACTTGAAAAACAGCAAAGGGTAGTCCTATACATGCCATATCCAGAGTTCAACTAAAAGAGTACCAAAAGGGCTTTGATAGTGTGGATGACTTCGACTTCGATGATCCCGAATCCGATAGCTAACGAACAAAATCTAGAAAACAAAGAGCCAAAGCAACGGGGTAAGCATTTTATTGCTTAGTAAGTTTCAAGTAATGAAATCAGCTTTGACTAAAGTATTACGTTCACATAGCTAAATGAATCACTTTATTAATACACATTCTCATAATCATACTTACTTCACACTTCATCAACATATATATATACACAAGGTATCAACCTATCTAAGAGCCAAAAGTTCGTTAGTCGATTGAACGAACACTATTTCAAACGAATCAATTTTTCCGATGCACATGTGAACATTCCTTATCGTATGGGTTTTTCGAGCGTATTAACTGAATTTATTACAGCACCAAAACGCTCACCTTCAAACTGAGTTTCTTCGGAATTTAGCCGGATATAACCACAAGCACAATTGCCTTCGGGTCTTAACCCGGATTTGGTAACTTGCACACATGCCTTCGGGTCTTAGCCCGGATATAACAACTCGCACGAATGCCTTGGTCTTAGTCCGGTTGGTAACTTGCAAAATGCCTTGGTCTTAGCCGGATATAACAACTCCACAAATGCCTTGGTCTTAGCAGGATATAATCACTAGCATAAATGCCTTCGGGACTTAGCCCGGTATCATTCAAATGCTCATGTACACATATATCAATAATCACGACACATCCATATTTCATTTTCGTTACTAAGGCTCAAACACAAAACATTTATCAAACCTTTCCAATTTCGGCTCAATAGCCACACACAAAGGCATGATTTTGATTTGTTTATGACATAATCTAATTAGACTGTAATCTAAGTTCCATTACTCGAAAACTTACCACGTATGTTGTCGAATGATTCCGATGGCTATTCGACCACTTTTTCCTTCCCTTTATCGGATTTAGCTCCCCTTTGCTCTTGAGCTTAATTTAACAAATAAATTGATTTAATCATTTGAGCATCGAAAAAGGAATTCAAGGTACTTAGCCCACATATTTTCATTAGACATTAAAGTCACATATGTACGGAAATCATGAATCAAACTCAACACATTAGTTAGTACTCTCCTTAGCCGAATTTTCCAAGCCAAGAATAGGCATCAATATGCTTGCCTCTAACCGAATGCATGCACACCAATCCCCTCATGTGGCGAATATGCATGTCCATGTTGAGGCCAATTATACACTCAATATCACACATGAACGGCATACATTTTACTAACTAATGCATTCCATATTGTAACTCAATACACATCTATCATTTCCTTCATAACCGAAACATCATCATAAGTAAATATATACCTTGAGATAGTATATATGTCATACCAATACATCATGTGCAAACATATATACATATATATATGCTAGAGCCGAATCTCAAGTTGATTGTAACTAAACATGAACATAAATCCAAAACACAAATCTTACTTTCCATGCAATGAGCATAAATCATACTTATGGATGTACCACGGCCGAATACATCACAACATCATAATTTTTGGTCATGATTAAACAAAGAACTTAATGTCTTACTCAAAAATACTAAAAAGAAAGTCCAAGAGCCATCAATCCACCATCACATGTATCATTAGCAAGCTTCATATTTAACATGCAATGGCATTAACACAAAATCCACCTTGGCCAAATACCATCCCCATGATATAACAAAGATTTGGACCATGGGCTAATAAGAGCATCAAGCTATCAACTAAAAACATGCATGAATCTCATGGCACAACCTCAAACATACCTTAATCTAGATACAAGTATGGCCAAACCTCCTCCTAATCCTCTTCCAAACCAAGCATGAAGCAAAACTCCTTCCTTCTTCCTTAGTATTTTCGGCCAAAAGGAATGAAAAAGGATGAACAATTTTTTTTCTTTGCTTTTCTTCAACTCACGGCAAAGGGGAGGGGGAGAAGCCTTCACACATTTTTTTCATTTTTTTATTACCATACAACTTATTTTATTTATTCCAACATAAACCACTTACAAAACATGTTTCATGACATGTTTTGCCCATCCCCTTGTCATGGCGGCCACTAGTTCTTAAATGGGGAAATTTGACATGCAAACCCTCATTTTTGCATGCATGATCAACTAGTCATCACACATTTCCCCATCATACTTTCAAAGTTTACTACTAGGTCCTTTCTAGTGAAATTCACATTTATAACTCTAAATCAAAACATCAAAAATGTCACACATGAGTTAACACACATTATAGGCATCAAAATAAATTTTAAATTATTTTTATGCCTCGGTTTTGTGGTCCCGAAACCACATTCCAACTAGGGTCGTTTTAAGGCTGTCACAACTCTCCCCCATTTAAGAAATTTCCGTCCCCGAAAATCTTACCGGTAAATAGGTTTGGATATCGCTCTTTCATAGAGTTCTCGGGTTCCCAAGTAGCTTCTTCTATCCCGTGTTTGAGCCATAACACTTTCACTAGCGGAACCCTCTTGTTTCGCAACTCTTTCACTTCACGTGCTAGGATACGAATCGGTTCTTCTTCATAACTCATATCGGCTTGAATTTCGACCTCTGATGGACTAATTATGTGCGATGGATCAGATCTATAACGTCGAAGCATCGAAACATGAAAGACGTCGTGAATCTTTTCAAGTTCAGGAGGCAAAATCAATCGATATACAACTGGATCGACTCGTTCGGATACTTCACATGGCCCGATGAACCTCGGACTCAATTTGCCTTTACGGCCAAATCGAGTATCTTTTTCCAAGCGAAACTTTAAGAAACACTTTATCTCCCACGATACTCAATGCCTTTTCGTTTTAGATCCGCGTCGACTTCGACGATCGGAGGCTATCTTGATTTTCACGGATTACTTTTACTTTTCATTCAGCATCTTTAATCAAATCCTCCGAAAATTTTACTTTCACCGAGCTCGGTCCAAAACAATGGTGTACGGCATTTACGCCGTACAAGGCCTCGTAAAGCGCCATCTTAATACTTGATTGAAAACTATTGTTGTAAGCGAATTCAATCAAAGGTAAATACCGTTCCCATGAACCACGAACTCGAGGATGCAACATCTCAACATATCCTCAAGTATCCGAATTAACCGCTTCGGATTGACCATCGGTTTGGGGGTGGAAGGCGGTCTTTGAAATGCAACTTGGTACCCAAAGCTTCTTGCGTTTCTTCCAAAATCGCGAGGTAAACCTCGGATCTCTATTCGACACGATAGAAATAGGCACCCGTGTAACCTCACAATCGAGAAAGCGTACAATTCGCTAGTTTTTCCATTGAAAAATCCGTGACGTCTGGGGATGAAGTGAGCCGACTTAGTCAATCTATCTACAACGACCCAAATCGCATCCTTCTTACTCGTCCGACAATGGCGGTCCGGATACAAAGTCCATTGTGACTCGATCCCATTTCCACTCGGGTATCGTGATTGGTGAAGTAATCGAAGGCACTTGATGTTCGCTTTCACTTGTTGACATATTAAACATCTCGAAACAAAGTCAGAGATGTCTCGTTTCATACCATGCCACCAAAACTGACGTTTCAAGTCGTTGTACATCTTCGTACTTCCCGGGTGAATTGCCATTCGGCTACTATGAGCTTCGTTCAGAATCATCGAAATAAGCTCCAAATTTCTCGGGACACACAAGCGACTTTTGAACCTCAAACAATCATCATCATCAATTTGAAACTCCGATTCCTTGTTCGGAACACACTCAGCCCGTTTTGCAACCAACTCATCGTCGACTTTCTGAGCTTCACAAATTTGATGTATCAATAATGGTTTGGCTTTCAATTCAGCTACTAACACATTGTCGGGTAGAATAGACAAGTGTACATTCATCGCTCATAAGGCAAACAGTGATTTCCGGCTTAAGGAGTCCGCAACCACATTAGCCTTCCCCGGGTGATAATCAATGACAAGCTCGTAGTCTTTTAACAACTCGAGCCAACGTCTTTGTCGCAGATTCAAGTCTCGCTGCATCATCAAATACTTGAGACTTTTGTGATCCAAAAATACATGGCACTTCTCACCAAACAAATAATGTCGCCATATTTTTAAGGCGAATACGATGGCAGCCAATTCGAGATCATGGGTCGGATAATTTTTCTCATGTGGCTTTAATTGTCTCGACGCATAGGCCACAACTCGACCTTCTTGCATCAATACGCAACCTAACCCAAGTAGGGAGGCGTCACTATAGATGACAAACTCTTTGCCAGATTCGGGCTGCACTAATACTGGAGCTTCCGTCAAATGAGTTTTCAATTGATCGAAACTTTTTTAACACTTTCCGTCCATTCAAACTTGACCTCTTTCTGAAGCAGTTTCGTCATGGGTGTGGCTATCATCGAGAATCCTTTTACAAACCGTCGGTAGTAACCGGCAAGTCCCAAAAAGCTCCGAACCTTAGTAATATTTCTTGGAGGCTTCCAGTTAAGTATGGTTGAAATTTTACTCGGGTCGACTCGAATACCCGATGCAGATACCACAAGACCCAAGAAGCTAACCTCTCTTAACCAGAACTCACACTTGCTGAACTTAGCATATAACTGTTTATCTCGTAATATTTGCAACACTAATCTCAGGTGCTCCGCATGTTCGGTCTCATCTCTTGAATAAACCAAGATGTCGTCAATGAACACAACTACGAACCGATCCAAGTATGGTCTAAAGATCCGATTCATCAAATCCATAAATACCGCAGGGGCATTAGTGAGCCCAAACGGCATCACTAAGAACTCGTAGTGACCATATCTCGATTCGAAGGCGGTTTTGGGTATGTTGAATCTCGGATTCAGATGGCGATAATAGCCCGATCTCAAATCTATTTTGAGAACACCGAGGCTCCTTCAGTTGATCGAACAAATCATCGATCTGTGATAGCGGATATTTGTTCTTTATTGTCACTTTATTAAGTCGACGATAGTTGATGCACAACCTCATAGTTCCGTCCTTCTTTTCACAAACAACCTTTGGCGCACCCCAAGGTGAAAAACTCGGGCGAGCAAAACCTCTATCCACCAGCTCTTGCAACTGAGCTTTCAATTCCTTTAATTCCGTTGGTGCCATATGATACGGAGCTATCGAAATTGAAGTGGTACCAGGTACCAATTCGATGCCAAACTCTATTTCCTGAACAAGTGGTAAACCCGGCAATTCTTCAGGGAAAACATCCGGGTATTCACAAACCACCGGCACAGATTCGGGTTTCTTTTCTAACTCCTTGTCATCAAGTACATACGCAAGGTATGCTTCGCACCCCTTTCTTACGTATTTCTGGGCCAACATTGCTGATATTACAGCTGGCAACCCCTTTGAGTCCGCAGACTCAACCCGAATTATCTCGTTATTCGCGCACCTCAGATCAATAGTCTTGCTTTTGCAATTTACAACCGCATCGTGCATGGTCAACCAATCCAAACCAAGAATAACATCAAATTAAATCGAGCGGCAAAAGCATCAAGTCCGCCGGAAAGCAGGAACCTCGAAATACTAGGGGACTTTTCTTACACACTTTGTTGACGAGCACGTAATGACCCAAGGATTTGACACCGAATTAAAAACTCGATGAGACTCAATAGGTAAAGTCTTCTTTGGATGCTAAGGTTTCGCATATATATGAATGAGTAGAACCGGGGTCAATCAAAGCAATCACATTAGTATCAAGGAGAGTAAAAGTACGGTAATAACATCTGGCGAGGAAGCATCCTCGCGTGCGCGTATGGCATAAGTCCTAGCAAGAGCACGAGCCTCAGATCTAATGGTGGCATCTCTAGATCCTCTCTGACCGCCGCTAGCATTTCCCGTGTTTCTAGACGGCCTACCTCGAGTTGTGGTAGCACCCGGGTTCCCACTTTGATTTGCGTTTTGTTCAGATAATCTCGGGCAATCTTTAATAAAGTGGTCGGCTGACCCGCACTTGTAACAGGAGTGGTCATGGGATCTACAACTCCCCGAGTGCCATTTACCACAATAGTGACACTCCATTCGGTTTCGACGATCATTCCCAGCACCGGAGACCGAAGTGCCTCGTATACCCACAGGGGGTCGATCACGATCTCGTCTAAAAAGGCCCGAAGCGCCTCTAGACCGGCTCACATCTTCTCGAAATCTCTTCGATGCCTGTTGAAGAGACTTTCCCGAGGACCTTTTTCGAAATTCTCCAGTTCCCACATCAACTTTTTGTTTCTCCTTTCTAAGCTCTTCGGCTTTACAAGCTCGCTCGACAAGTACTACGAACTCTCGTATTTCGAGAATGCCAACGAACATCCTTATATCTTCATTCAGCCCATCCTCGAAGCGTTTACACATAATAGCTTCGGACGAAACACATTCCCGAGCGTATCTACTAAGTCTAACAAATTTTCGTTCGTAGTCAGTAACTGACATAGAGCCTTGCTTAAGATCAAGAAATTCCTTTCATTTTTGGTCGATGAATCACGATCGATATACTTCTTTGAACTCGGTTTGGAAGAACTCCCAAGTTACTTGCTCTCTAGGCACAAGAAGTCGAGTACTCCACCAATAATAGGCGGAATCGCGTAGCAAGGAGATAGTACACTTTAAGCATTCATCGGGTGTACAAGATAGCTCATCGAGTACGCGGATAGTGTTGTCCAACCAAAATTTAGCTTGCTCGGCATCGTCGCTATCCGTAGCTTTAAATTCAGTAGCCCCATGTTTTCGTATTCTGTCAACTGGGGGCTTATTTGACTTTATTTGATCAGTTACCGGAGGTATTGTAGGTGCGGGGGTGGTATTTGTTGGGAATGGAGGTTTTGGAACAGCCGTATTAGTTCGAATGTATTGGTTGAACCAATCATTCATCACGTTATAAAAGGCTTGCCTAGCCTCATCATTCGGATTGCTAGCAATAGGTTAAGAGTCCATGGTCTTTGTCCCTCGTCGGGAGCAAAGCGTCACACTCTCCACATCATCAGCTATCGCTCGGTTGGGATCGGGATCCATTACTATAAATAAACACAAATTCAATTGTTAGAAATATCCACACTATCAATTAATCACATAATGGCATGTATAGCTAGACCCAAACGTATTACGGTAGTCCTAGAATCGACTAAACCGTAGCTCGATACCAATAAAATTGTAACACCGTGCACTCGAGTCCGTTATCGAGTCGAACACAAGGTGCTACAGACTTAACTTAATTTTTTCACAATCCATAAAAAATTTCCAGACTAGTGATTCTTGCATCACTGTCGCCTTAAAAATCATATCTTGAGTTTTAAAGCTCAAAAATCAGTTTCGTAATTTTTCCCTGAAATTAGACTCATATTTCCATCAACATATTTTTTTCTAGAATTTTTGGTCAGGCCAATTAGTACATTTTATTAGTTAAAGTCGCCCCTAATCCAGGGTTCGACTACACTGACCTTCACACATTACGAATTGGATATCTCCCTGTACAGGGCCTCAATTCTGATGCTGTTTGTTTCTATAGAAACTAGACTCACGGAGGAATCTATACATATATGGAATGACTCCTAATTATCTCTGGTTAATTTACAATGAATTTCCAAAGTCAGAACAGGGAATCCAGAAACCGTTCTGGCCCTGTTTCACGAAAACCTAAATATCTCTTAACATACAACTCATATGACCATTTCGTTTCTTCCATATGAAAGTAAATTCATCAAGGTTCATTTAAATAGTTTATTCACTAATTAATTCCATTCTTGCTATTTTTAGTGATTTTTCACATCCACACCACTGCTGCATTGTCAAGATCATTTTCAAGGTAACTTTACCTATTTCGTGGTTTCCATGGACCAACTAGAGTATTGTCATACATAGGTCCACATATGATCATATTTAGCTATTCCAAGGGCTGATCATTGCCCAACACTTCCATTCCAGTCCATAGTCACATCATAAAACCATATATATACATAAACACAAATGGTCTAATGCCATACTCCACTTTTACGAGCCATTTTCGCATGGTCGTACACACATACATCACAAAACGTGCTTGAAAAACAGCAAAGGGTAGTCCTATACATGCCATATCCAGAGTTCAACTAAAAGAGTACCAAAAGGGCTTTGATAGTGTGGATGACTTGACTTGATGATCCCGAATCCGATAGCTAACGAACAAAATCTAGAAAACAAAGAGCCAAAGCAAGCAGGGTAAGCATTTTATTGCTTAGTAAGTTTCAAGTAATGAAATCAGCTTTGACTAAAGTATTACGTTCACATAGCTAAATGAATCACTTTATTAATACACATTCTCATAATCATACTTACTTCACACTTCATCAACATATATATATACACAAGGTATCAACCTATCTAAGAGCCGAAAGTTCGTTAGTCGATTGAGCGAACACTATTTCAAACGAATCAACTTTTACGATGCACATGTGAACATACCTTATCGTATGGGTTTTTCGAGCGTATTAACTGAATTTATTACAGCACCAAAACGCTCACCTTCAAACCGAGTTTCTTGAATTTAGCGGATATAACCACAAGCACAATTGCCTTGGTCTTAACCCGGATTTGGTAACTTGCACAAATGCCTTGGTCTTAGCCGGATATAACAACTTCATACGAATGCCTTGGTCTTAGCCAGATATAATCACTAGCATAAATGCCTTGGGACTTAGCCGGGTATCATTCAAATGCTCGTGTACACATATATCAATAATCACGACACATCCATATTTCATTTTCGTTACTAAGGCTCAAACACAAAACATTTATCAAACCTTTCCAATTTCGTCTCAATAGCCACACACAAAGGCATGATTTTGATTTGTTTATGACATAATCTAATTAGACCGTAATCTAAGTTCCATTACTCGAAAACTTACCTCGGATGTTGTCGAATGATTCGATGGCTATTCGACCACTTTTTCCTTCCCTTTATCGGATTTAGCTCCCTTTGCTCTTGAGCTTAATTTAACAAATAAATTGATTTAATAATTTGAGCATCGAAGAGGAATTCAAGGTACTTAGCCCACATATTTTCATTAGACATTAAAGTCACATATGTACGAAATCATGAATCAAACTCAACACATTAGTTAGTACTCTCCTTAGCGAATTTTCCAAGCCAAGAATAGGCATCAATATGCTTGCCTCTAACCGAATGCATGCACACCAATCCCCCTCATGTGGCGAATATGCATGTCCATGTTGAGGCCAATTATACATAATATCACACATGAGCGGCATACATTTTACTAACTAATGCATTCCATATTGTAACTCAATACACATCTATCATTTCCTTCATAACCGAAACATCATCATAAGTAAATATATACCTTGAGATAGTATATATGTCATACCAATACATCATGTGCAAACATATATACATATATATATGCTAGAGCCGAATCTCAAGTTGATTGTAACTAAACATGAACATAAATCCAAAACACAAATCTTACTTTCCATGCAATGAGCATAAATCATACTTATGGATGTACCATGGCGAATACATCACAACACCATAATTTTTGGTCATGATTAAACAAAGAACTTAATGTCTTACTCAAAAATACTAAAAAGAAAGTCCAAGAGCCATCAATCCACCATCACATGTATCATTAGCGAGCTTCATATTTAACATGCAATGGCATTAACACAAAATCCACCTTGGCCAAATACCATCCCCATCATATAACAAAGATTTGAACCATGGGCTAATAAGAGCATCAAGCTATCAACTAAAAACATGCATGAATCTCATGGCACAACCTCAAACATACCTTAATCTAGATACAAGTATGGCCAAACCTCCTCCTAATCCTCTTCCAAACCAAGCATGAAGCAAAACTCCTTCCTTCTTCCTTAGTATTTTCGGCCAAAAGGAATGAAAAGGATGAACAATTTTTTTTCTTTGCTTTTCTTCAACTCACTGACAAGGGAGGGTAGAAGCCTTCACACACATTTTTTTCATTTTTATTACCATACAACTTATTTTATTTATTCCAACATAAACCACTTACAAAACATGTTTCATGACATGTTTTGCCCATCCCCTTGTCATGGCCGCCACTAGTTCTTAAATGGGGAAATTTGACATGCAAACCCTCATTTTTGCATGCATGATCAACTAGTCATCACACATTTCCCATCATACTTTCAAAGTTTACTACTAGGTCCTTTCTAGTGAAATTCACATTTATAACTCTAAACCAAAACATCAAAAATGTCACACATGAGTTAACACACATTATAGGCATCAAAATAAATTTTAAATTATTTTTATGCCTCGGTTTTGTGGTCCCGAAACCACATTCCGACTAGGGTCGTTTTAAGGCTGTCACACTACCTGTATGGATAGACAAACAACTACTATGTGCCTCTCATAAAATCCTCTAAATAAGCTCACTGTCCTTGGGTAAATAAATTCTCTCTCGGAACATCATGCAATCATCGGTACTAATACTAAACTCTGATTCATTTCCCATTTCACACTAAGGCATCTTAGCTTGCAATTCCTTATCACCTTTTTAAGCTTAACAAATCTCTTGCAGGAACATCGGTTTAGCTCTCAACTCTGCCAGTATCGAACCATCACTAGTCACGGCCAACTGAGCATTCATAACCCTCAGGGCGAACAATGACTTTCTACTCAAAGCGTCAATGACTACATTTGCCTTCCCCCGGTGATAGTCTATTATCAACTCATAGTCTTTTATCAACTCCAACCATCTTCTTTGTCATAAATTCAGCTCTTTTTGAGTCATCAAATACTTTAGACTTTTATGGTCAGTGAATACCCGACATCTCTCACCATATAAATGCTGTATCCAAATCTTTAATGCGAATACTATAGTTGCTAGCTCCAAATTGTAGGTTGGGTAATTTCTCTCGTGTAGCTTAAGTTGTCTCAAGGCATATGCTATCACTTTTCCTTCATGCATGAGAACGCACCCCAATCCATTTAAGAAGGCGTCACTATATACGACAAATTCTTTCCCCGATTCTAGTTGCACAAAAACTGGAGCCTCGGTCATCAAAGCCTTTAATTTCTCAAAACACTGTTGGCACTTCTCTGTCCATTCAAACTTGACATCCTTTTCTAACAACCTTGTCATCGAAGTAGCTATCTTAGAGAATCCATTCACGAATCTTCTGTAGTACCCAGCTAAACCTAGAAAGCTTCGAACCTCTGTCATATTCCTCGGCGGTTTCCACTCAAAAATAGACGAGATCTTGCTTGGGTCAACTCAAATTCCATATCCCGACAAAATGTGTCTTAAGAATCTGTCATCTTTAAGCCAAAATTGCATTCACATAATAACTTTCAATATTAGCCATTTTCCATGGCCTTATACAAAATAAATCAAATGCTAAAGTAAGCCAACATATTTGGCCAATTAACAATGACATAAAACTTAAAAGTCAAGGTCCTATACATGCCAAAATCAAAATAAAAGATCTAACTATATCAAGTGCTTTGGATGATAGTGTGACTGGCTTCTTCGACGAAAAGATAATCCTCGAGCTACTATGGCAGCACTATAAAAAATGGAAAGGGAAAAAGGGTAAGCATAGAGCTTAGTACGTTGCATGAAAATAAACAACAACTACTTATCATAAAGCAATATGCTCATAAACTTTCACAGATTATTCATGAATACCATAAATAAATGGAAGTACAACTTACTTATCTCCATCCCATACAACTCATATTGTATACATTGAGCCCATGTCTCATACATTTCAATTAGGTACCTGTACCACTCATCACATGATCATGACTTTTCTCATTTTGATATAAATCATAAACGTTTTTTTGAACCATTTGGAATGCTACCGATACTCAATAGCCCTAACATGGGTTAAAATGCCGACGCCATGTCCTAGACATGGTCTTACTGTAACATCCCAAAATAGGGCCTAGTCAGAATAGTGGTTTTGGGACCACAAATTTGAGCTTAAAATATTATTTTTATGATTTTTACAAGGTTTAGAATATGAATATATGCATGTGTTAAAGTTTCATGAAAAAATTCTAAGTATAAGGTGTCCAATCGAAAATTAAGGACCAAATTGAATAAGTTGTAAAATTTGTGTTTTACAAGACATATGTATGAAATTGCTTTGGATTATTAATTAGGAGGTCTTAAAGAGATTTGTCCCAATTTTTAAGTTTTTGGACAAAAATGGGCTTGTATGGAAAAATTTGAAGGAAAGGCATTAGGAGCATTTTGGTAATTTGGTTTATAAAGAAATAAAATGGGAAAATAAGCCAAAAATTAGCTCATTCTCTCTATGCTGCTGCCTAAATTTTAGGGTTCTCCATACATGGCTTCTCAAGCTTTCCAAGCTTTATAGTAAGTGCTCCCAAGCCCTGGTTTTAATGTTCTTCGTATTTTTTAAATTCCGGTAACTTGCTTTCTCTATTTCTACCCATATTTCATGCGAGGGTTCATGTTTAAAATTTTACCCATGCATGAGAAGTTTATGTTTTGATGATTTATGGATGGATATGGGAGTTTAAAGGATGGTGAACAACTTTTACTAAATAGATTTTCATGAAAAGGGCTTTAAGGACTATTTTGTAAAAGTTGTAGAAAAGGGCAGAAAAATGTGAAAGGAAGGAAAATGTGGGCTGTTATAAACATGAAAAATGTTCGACTAGGCTTGGGTAACTAAGAAATCTCATATATTGTTTTATCCGAGCCTAGGGACTAAATTGCAAATATATCAAAGTACAGGGGTAAAATAGTAATTTTACCCAAATATGAATTTGGATCGTTTTGAGTAATGTATGTAGGGAAAGAACAAGGTTTACAAGGTTTAGGCTCGATTTCTAATATTTTGTACCGAGGTAAGTACATATGCAAATAAATACATTAATTATTATTAAATGATTTATTGATATTTGTATGCTTAATATGCTTATTTGGCTATGTTGATAATATATCATATTTTGATGCCTTGCTAAATGATTATGAGGCGTTGGCCATGTGAAAGAAACCATTTATGCGAGTACATTCGATTGAGGTCTGGAAGTTTAAAATCCCGTATGAACCTTAGGAATAGCTGAGGATACAAGTGACATGTCACTAGAATAGTCATGTGTATTGTGAGCTCATTTAATATGTGATACATGCTAGGGTCTAGGTGCTGGGTATCCTAAGTTGTGTTCGGATACTCTCTTAGCTCTTTGTGTAGCCCTATTGAGAGCGACATGTGATTCTGTGATATGAGGCACTTCGGTGCACATTCTGTCAAGTAGCCAAGGCTACGTTCAGGCACTTCTGTGCATTTCTTCTGTATGTCCAAATCATATTCAAAGCGTTCAACGTGTAACGTAATATGAATTCCGAAAGTAAAATTTAAGTAAGCCATATGTGTACAAGATGGCACAGGTATGTACTAAAACCTTATGAGGACTTAGTGCATGATGATATTATGAAAGATTTGTATTTGGATAAGCATGTGCATATGCATATGGAAGGTAAGTGTACATATGACATGATGAGAAGTATCATAATGGATAAGTGACTATGCTTAAATTATCAATAATTGCAAAAATGTAGATGATTTGTATGTGTACTTACTAAGCTTTATATATTACCCTCATCTCTTTTCCCTTCTCTTTAGATACGTCAAGCTAGCTTAAAGGATCGGGAGACATCGGAGCTCAGATCACACTATCTTCAAGGATTTTGGGTATTAAAGGGTTCAATTATTTTGGTCATGGCATGTATAAGAAATCTATCTATTTAGTGTATTTGTGTTATATTGAAGTAGCAAGGTATAATAGCTCATTTGGGCATTAATTCTTTTGTATATGGCCATGTGATTTGGTCCATATTAATTATTGGGATGTGTCCTTAAGTTTATCTTTACATGCATGCTCAGATGTGTATGTGTTGATGATGGCTTTACTTGGTAGATGGTTATTTATTTGCTAGTATGTGGTTGCATGATGTAGCACTCATAATGGATTGATAATAAGGAATATAGTAAACCATGAAATTGGTGTGGTATGACTAAAAGATAAGGTTACGTGAATACAAATGGACTAGTATAAAAAGGGGTCATAATGATGCTATAATGTTGCATGTTTAAGTGCCCAAATATATCATGGAATATGCCATTGAACGTATAAGAGTGTATGATTATTTAAGGGTGACCAACGGATTGGAAAGTAGCCTTCAAATAGTACACACCGGTAGACACACAGGCATGTGTCTAAACTGTATGTAACACACAGTCAGCCCCATGGGCGTGTCGTTCGGCCGTGTGCCCCCTGCACCTTGAATTTTTGGTTAACATGCATGGTAGTAAACACAAGGGTAGAGACACGGTTGTGTGTCTCAACCGTGTAGAGGACACGGCCCTTAGCCACGGGCGTGTGCTTGGTCGTGTGCCTCAAATTTGTATGATGACGTCATAAATAGAATGCTCACTAAAATCACAAGGGCTACAACATGGGCATGTCCTAGGCCATGTGAGGATCACGGGCCAAGGACATGAGCGTGTGCTGAACCGTGTGAAAACCCCTGTAGGTTCGAAATAGGAAATAAATCCAATAGTTCCACACGGGTGTGGAACATGGGCGTGTCCCCAAGCACACGGCCATGTGCATTGCCTCCGCACTGGCGTGTGAGGCTTTAACCTAGAAACTTTCTTAGAATTTTTGTGTGTTCTCGGTTTAGTCTCGGACCGCTAATGAAGTATGTTTGTGGCCTCGTAGGTCCATGGTAGGGACAAATTGATTTTAATTGATTGGTATTAGTTTGAATGAAATTTTATGGACTGGTTCTGTATGTTTGGTTCTGCTTAAGTTCGGTAATGCCTCGTACCCTATTCTAGCATAGGATACAGGTAAGAGATGTTACATTTATTGGTATTAGAGCTACAGTTTAGTTGGTTCTTGGACTATGCAGCGTATGTCTGTGTCTAGCTATACATGCCATGTGTAAATTATGATAGTGTGACAACTCCTAATGATATTAAACTGTGTTTTTCATATAGTAATGGATCCTGGCCGAGCTATAGCAGATGACTTTGAAAGCAATGCACCAGCCTCCGCTCAAGGGACGGTGCCTGAAGAAAGTAGACCCGTAACTGTGAGCCAAGGGGGGAGCCTAGAGAGGCCTTCTTCCAAATGATGAATGATTGGTATGCTGAATTCGTCCGTATGAATCCAACCATTTAGACACAACCTCTTTCACCCCCTCTGAACCCTCAGCCTGTACCCATGATACCCCCGAGCTATAAATTTTATGAGATTTTCTAAAAGTCCTGTGGATAACATTCGGAAATAAGGAGTAGAGGAGTTTAGAGTTAACACTAAGGATGATGCTGAGAAAGTCGAGTTTTGGCTCGAGAATTCTATTCGAGTGTTCGTTGAACTATCTTGTACACCTGAAGAGTGTTTGAAGTGTGCTATTTCATTGTTGAGGGATGATGCCTACCATTGGTGGAAGACTTTGATTTCTATCATGTCTAAGGAGGCAATTACTTGGGACTTCTTTCAGGAGGAATTTTGGAAGAAGTATATTAGCGAGAGGTTTATTGTAACACCCCAAATTTGGGCCTAGAAGAAATAGGATTCGTGTATTGGAGGAATTGGAATGTAGTTGTGCAAGTGAATGAAAAAATTAAATGTCTACTTTGGTGGTTAATGTCCCTGAGAAGTGTTGGAGAAATCTTGGGTTCAAACCTGGGCTTTAGCAAAAATTTTGGTTTTAAGTGAATAAAACCCTGGATGCTTGGAAGTAGGCCTTTTAAATTATTGTGTTAAATAAATGACACAAGGAAGCATGTGATCTAGTGGTTGTGGCATTATTAAGGTTGCAAGAGAGCTTGGGTTCAAGTCTTAGCTCTTGTAATTTATTTTGGTTTTTCTTTTAAAGGAACCTGGACTTTGGCCTATAGATCTTATAATTAATTGAGGATATTTTGTGATACAAAAGAGTTTGTGGTAAGGAGGCAAGTGGCATGTTGAGCTATTGAGGGGCCTTGGGTTCAAATCCCCGTACAAGTAAAACGCAATTATATTGCAACATGGGGATGGTAAGTGGTTGAATTGGATTGAAACTCTGGAAGATTGTTCTGCACTTGGTAAAAGGGTGAAGTTTGAATTGGTCATAGCTGTTGAATTGAATTTGAATTGAGGGAAGCTGGAGTAATTTAAGGAGGGATTTATAGAGAAAATAAAGGAAATTGAAATTCGGAGAGTTGTAGCCGAATGGGGAGGTTTGTGTATGACAAATTCGGTTAAGGGTGCTCATGTAACGCCCCAAACCCGGCCTGGATGTTATTACCGGATCTGATGCGCCACATTGGTGCGTTCAAAACACTTAGTTTGGAAAAGCTGAGTTGGTGTTGTAAAAGATACTTTTAAAAGAAGGTTAAAGTGAATGGAAGCTGTGCACCAGGTAGGAAACCAGGAAAAAGAGGAGGTGAGTCCGTCGGTTTGCTTAAGTACCAAGCTCTCTTGGATCCAATCCTAGACATGCACACCGCCATTGCCACACTCTAACATCTTGTATAATTTTGAGAAAACCGTTTGATTATGACCATCTTAAGAAAATGATTAAGGTTGCAAAACGTTTGCTTAAATTATTTATTTTTCTTGGGAAAACATTTACTTTATGGAAACTTTTGCGTCATCGTGATCTTTTAAAAACAAGTAGATTTTATAAAGCGAACCTAGTGCTAGCCAGTTTAATAATCCCCAAAATAAAATTAATTAAAAATAGCGGCCTTATTACAACTTTAAGCATAATAAAAATAAAATAATCCAAATTAAAGGCTAAACTTATTTAAAATCGTCAATCAATCTTCATGGCCACTCTGAATCCCTTGACTCCAAGTCCACCAATTCTAGGGCTCACCTGCAAGGATGGAAGAGGAAAGGGTGAGTTTGGGAAAACTCGGTATATCTGAAACCCATCCAAAGCCCAATTCGGCTCGAGCCCATTGGGCTGAGCCCTATTCAGATAACGATACATAGTAGGTCAAGCCCTTTTCGAATACAATAGCAAGGCCTTAGCCCTTTTACATAATAGTGTGGCCCATAGGCCGGTTCGATAACATGAGTATCAACAGTAATAATGAATGCAAGCCCATACGGGAGACTACTCAACCCACCAACCGCTACACTTGCCCGTACCAAACCACGCACACCATGTGGGGAATATCTCAACCCACCCCCTACACACCACATTCTTGAAAGAACGCACTCAAATTTAATCGATTGAGGCAAAGCCTCCAAGACGTGGATGAACCACTTTCAGTACTTCCTCCATTAATACCCCAATCCCATGCAGAGATATTAATAAATGCATGCAAAATACGGTAGTAATCAATCAAGCGATTCACCAATTTAAAACCCTAGGGGTATATCGGTAATTTTGCTCTTTAGGGGTAATTTGGTAATTTTGCTCTTTAGGGTAATTTCGTGATCTACGCTCATGCACAAGCTAATTTAGTAATTTTTATCAGTTTTATGCAATTTGATTCCACCATCTACCTAATGAGCTAATTTGCCCATCTCTTACCCATATTGGTCCAGTAAGCCCATTGGGCCCGTTTTGGCCCATCGAGCCCTTTTTCGAAATACGCTAAAACGTCACGCTGAACGTGCTTACCACCTTGCGGTGCAGATCTAACAATTATTCTATGACTTGAGAGCATTCGCATACCACATGACCATGAAATGCGAATTTGACATTTCAACTTTTTTCCGAATTGAACTAAAGAAGGGTGTTCGGTACACACATTTCATGACGGCGCTCTTGAGATCCCTTACGATGTCCTACAATTATTCATCACCATTTTAGCATACAAGTTATGCTTAACAAACTCAAAATCCACCTACCTTATTCTACCAAAGAACCCTTATTGACCATAAGTTGCTTTCCTTCACGAGGTCCAATAATACGATTCAAGCTTATCCAAGTCGATACTCCAAGCCTCATTGCTCCTCCAAAGTTGTCTATATCACAGTCCAAGTCGGTCACTTGCCCACAAGGGCAAAATAGTCATTAACACCCTAGGGGCAAAATGGTAATTTTACCCCACAAGGGTATTCGATAATTTTACCCTACTGAGGGTATTTTAGTAATTTTTCAAACCATGGGTATTTTGGTAATTTTATAAACAAAGGGTATTTTAGTAATTTTACAAACCGAGGGTATTTTGGTGATTTTATAAACCAAGGGTATTTTGGTAATTTCGTAAATTGAGAGTAAAAGCAGTAATTACGTAAATCGGGAGTACTTTGGTAATTTTACAAGTCGAGGGCATTTCAAGAATTGGTAAACTAAAGTATTCTAAACATGGATAACAATACAAATGGGCCTAAAGCCTATTCTCAAGCCCAAATGGGCCCACACTCGTGTGGCCCTTTTAGCCCAAACCTAGCCACAGATATTCGATTCACCTAGCCTAGTCCAATATTTACTACACAATCAAACAACTTATCCAATTGGGCCCGTAGGCCCATTGGGCCCACATGGCCCTTTTCGGCCCATCGCAGCCCGAAGTAGCAATCCAACAACAAGAGTAGTGATAAATACACACCTGATAGGAGACTGGAGTTAATCCGCGCTCCAAGCACTTCTAGCCGATGCCCAATCCAAACGAGCTCGCCATAACGCGAAAGGGATCAGCCAAGAAAGGTACCTTTGCTCTCCTCATAGTTCTCTCTATTTAAAGCCAGCTTCGCATCCACTCCTATGTTAGCTTACCGATGTGGGATCCCTCCATCATCAGAGTTTAAATTCAACACCAACTCTTGCCATCCTAACATAGCAAAATAATCAACCTTTGCATGCCAAGGGATTCGAACCAAAGTCTTCCTATATGCCAACTCACGCCATCACCACTAGGCCACCAACTCATTTGTGTCATAAATCCAACACATTAAACTTTAAAGCGCACCTACTTGCTTCTAGATTTATTGAAAAGAAAAACCAAAATATATTGCAAGAGCCAAGACTTGAACCTTGGACCCCTTGCTTCCTCTATGGCGTCACTTCCTTGTCCCCTAAGTGGCGTCACCTTGCCACTACACCACACTCCTTTTTTGTGTCACAATTTCTCCAACAATATTCTTAAGGCCTACCTACTACACCCAGGGTTTGATCTACCTTAAATTTTTACTAGAGTCCAGGTTTGAACTCAAGACTTCTCCAACACTTCTCAGTACACTTAACCACTAAAATAATCCTTCATTAACAAAATTTACATGCACAACAAAATATTAAAAGCTGCCTTCAACCGCTCCGATGCTCAAGGCCCAAAACTTCTAGGCCCAAATTTAGGGCGTTACAGCTCAAGAGCTATTGTTTTTCTTGTGGTCGAATAGTGTTGGGGAGGGGTTTTCTTTCAGGTTATGGCATTTTGCTTATTCGGCTTTTACCAGTTAGTTCTGTCACTTTTTGTACCTTGGGGTTTTAACTATTGGTTTTATCTTTGGCCGACTTCTCCATCTTCCCCTCACTCTTCTAGTTTGTTGGTGACCGAATAACTTGTCTCTCTTTTCTTTCTGCAGCTCTTTTCTTTTGGTAACCACTTCTTTTATTATCCTTCCCTTCTTTTGATCCTTTACCGAATACTTCTTCTTTTCTCTTCTCTCCTCTTATAACCTTTTCACCCTTTGGTACTGTGGTAGTGGCGGCATAACTTTTTTTCCTTACCTCTACTTCCGTCTTTTGCAACTGATTTTGGGCAATCGGTAGGTGTTTGTCTCCCTCTCTGTTCTTTTCTTTTCGTGGTGTAGTAATCTCTCTTATACCTTCTTACTACTGTTTATGTCTAGGAGCATGTGGGTACTGAACCTTGCCTCTATCTTTTGGATTCTCACTTCGGGAATAGGGACGACTGCTTTATTTCAACAACTATATGTGATCGATATCGATATAGGTTAATGGAGATTCGTTGTATGCAGTTTAGTCAAGGAGTGGTATTCAGCCTTTATCAATAGTTAATTCAAGGTTAGTTCTATTACTTTGACTAATGGAGTATTTTTGGTAGAGTGTAGGCTTTGGACTCGAGGGCTATTTGCACAACTTCGTTTAAGGTGTGTATTCACGCCCCTCTTTGCTGGAAATCGACAAAAGTCGAAAAGCCAAAACTTCGACACTTGAGGCCTCACGAGTGTGCGATTTATCGTATGGTAAACCAAGCCCACAGATCAGGGGCGATAGATTATAGAGGCCACCATGAGCGTTCTCGTGTACTAGGGCTATTATAGGCCTCGATGGCTGAAATAGGCCGTGTGGGCCCAATGGGCTCGTGGACCCCACACAGATATAATCTGCAGTAAGTGACAAATAATGAACTGAGCTATGGTGTTCGCATAGCTGTGACTGAAATCGGGCTAAATGGGCTACACGAGCATGTGGGCCCACTTGGGCCGAGTAATAGGCCTTGGGTCTATTTTCACCGTTTTGACCATCTAGGTTACTTGAGTTGCTCGAGGCGACAACAAACCATCTATGAGGTCGTAATCTGTACTAGGATCCCAAAATTTGTAAAATGACCAAAATATCCCTAAAGGGTAAAGTGACTGTTTTTCCCCCTCGAGGGCAAATAACTGATTTGTCTATGATTTGTATGACTAATTTTGTGCATGACATTCTGCATACATGACATACTGCTTGGGATTAGGATATTGTTATGGAGGAAGAAACTACATTGGTGGCTGTGCCACATATTTTAATATTAGCAGCTTTGCTACGACTCTAGTTAGTGCTGCAACCGGTGCTAACACTGTATGTGTAGGGATGGTGTGGGTGATTTATTCCCCACAGGTAGTGCAGGGTTGGACGGAGGCAAGTGCAGGGTTGGGTGGGTCATCATGCATTATTCATATGGGTTTGATATTGAAATGGGCGAGGCCCAACTGATATTGGTTCTGATATGGGCTAGGCCCAATTGATACTGGTTTTGATATGGGCTACATCGAACTGATATTGATTCTGAGATGGGCTAGGCCCAATTAAGACTGTTTTGGGTTGAGACCTAAATGTTAATGAATCTGGCTTTGGCCCACATATATTCTGAATTGGACTGTACTATTATCGGATAGGGCTGAAGTCTAGAATGGTTCTAAATTCTATTTTTGATTGACTATCTGAATGCTAGGGAATTACACACTGAGTTTACGTAAACTTACCCCGTTTATTAATTGTGCAGGTAATCCCCAGCGATAGATGGATCGGTGCTGCGAGGGACTCAGAGATGGCCACACACTGCTTATGTTTTCAGATTTGTTTATTTACAGTTGCGTATTTTTTGTTATATTTGGGTTGTAATAAGACCTCTCTTAATTCTGGTTTTTATTTTAAACTTTGGAATTTTATCTACTATGTTTTCTAATTGTTAGAAGTAGTTCGCGGTTTTCCAAAGCAACAACTGTTTTCAAAACACTACGTTTTCGCAACTTAACTTTTAAACATCACATTTTCGTAAATCGGTTACTTCCAAAATTAGCTTCCGCAACCTAAAAAGAAATTTTGGTAATAAGTTTTCAATTTACTACGTTTCAAATAAGAAGGGTTTCTAATGAAAACATGGTTTTTGAAAAAAACACTTCAATGTGACACGCCAGATTTGGGCCTAACTTCTGGGCTGGATTTGGGGTGTTACATTTACCGACCAAAAATGTAAGGAATCTCTTAAACTTAAGCAGGGTCGCATGTCGGTTACCGAATATGAGTGAAAGTTCGTCCGGCTTAGTAAGTATGCGTGAGAGTGTGTGCCCATTGAGGCTAAGATGTGCAGAAGGTTTGAAGACGGACTTAATGAGGATATCAGAGTGTTAGTGAGCATCCTTCAACTAAAGGAATTTGTTGTGCTTGTTGAAAGAGCATGTAAGGCTGAAGAATTGACAAGGGAGAAGAAGAAAGCCGAGTCAGAAGCTAGAGATACGCGAAAGAGAATGATGAGCAAATCGGCCCCAACTCAATCTAAGAAATCTAAAGATGTGTATTCTCGTTCTTATGCATCGACAGGAAGCTCCCATGGAAATCATAAGAAGCAAAGTTTGGGTTTTCGGACTTAGGCTACATTTGTAGCAAAAGTAGGAGACGCTAAACCTTGTCGACCTGAATGTGAATACTGTGGACGACGTCATCCTGGCTCATGCAGGAGGAATGATGGGACGTGTTATAGATGTGGTCCTCAAGACCACTTTATCGAGGATTGTCCCGAGATGGGCGAGAGATTTGAGAATGCAAGACAGAGTGGTTCAGCTTCAAAGGCGAGACCCCCAAAAAGTGGCAATACTAAAACTGGCAGCAAAAATAAGACATGAGAGACGGCAGTGCGATCTGAGGCTAGGGCTCCGGTTAGAGCCTATGCCATACGAGCACGTGAAGAAGCATCGTCACCTGACGTGATCACTGGTAAATTTTCTCTTTATGACACTGTTGTTAGTGCTTTGATAGATCTAGGATCTACACATTCGTATGAATGCATGAAATTGGCATCTAGCTTGAATTTACCCATGGAGTCTGCAAAATTTGTGATAAGAGTGCCAAACCCGTTAGGCAAGCATGTCTTAGTCGATAAAGTATGCAAGAAATGCCTTTTGATGATTAGAGGTCTTTATTTTTCGGCCGACTTGATGTTGTTGCCGTTTAATGAATTCTATGTTATTTTGGGTATGGATTGGTTGACACTTCATGGCGCTATAGTAGATTATAAACGATAAGTTATGGAATTGAGACATGAGAATGGTGAAGTCCTTAGAGTCGAATCAGATGAACTTAGTGGCTTGCCAATCGTAATTTTTTTGATGATAGCTCAAAAATGGATGAGAAAAGGATATGAAGCATATCTAGCTTATGTGTTGAATACAAAGGAATCTGAGTTAAAAGTCGAATCAGTGCCTGTTGTATGTGAGTTTACGAATGTGTTCCTAGAAGAGTTGCCAGGTTTACCCCTGGTTAGGGAAGTTGAATTTTGTATTGAGTTAATGCCAGCTACTGCACCTATCTCTATCGCTCTATATAGGATGGCTCCGATGGAGTTAAGGGAATTAAAGTCACAGTTGCAAGAATTGGTTGACAAAGGCTTTACAAGACCCAGTTTTTCACCTTGTGGTGCTCCCGTGTTATTCATAAAGAAGAAGGATGGTTCCATGAGATTATGTATTGATTACCAGTAACTTAATAAGGTAACGATTAAGAACAGTTATCCATCACCAAGAATTGATGATTTGTTCGATCAGCTAAAAGGAGCAACATGGTTTTCCAAGATAGACTTGAGGTCCGGTTATTACCAGTTGTGAGTTAAGGAAATAGACGTACCTAAAACTGCTTTTAGAACAAGGTATGATCATTACATGTTCCTTGTTATGCCTTTTGGATTAACGAATGTTCTGGCTGTGTTTATGGATTTGATGAATAGAATATTTCATCCATACTTGGATAAGTTTGTTGTAATGTTCATAGATGACATTTTAATTTACTCTAGAGATGATATAGAACATGCCGAACATATGAGGATCGTTTTACAGACTTTGAGGGACAAGTAATTATATGCCAAGTTGAGTAAAAGTGATTTTGGCTTCAGGAAGTTGGATTCTTAGGCCACATTGTTTCAAGTGATGGTATCTAGGTTGATACAAGTAAAATTTTTTCCATTGTTGAATGGAAGCCTCCAAGGAATGTAACTGAAGTTAGGAGCTTTCTGGGCTTAGCTGGTTATTATCGAAAGCTTGTAAAAGGATTTTCTATGATAGCCACTCCTATGATGAGAGTGCTGCAAAAGGATGTTAAGTTTGAGTGGATAGAAAAGTGCCAACAAAGCTTTGAAAAGTTGAAAATGCTACTGAATGAGGCGCCAATGCTAGTACAACCGGACCTAGGGAAAGAATTTGTAATCTACAGTGATGCATCCTTGAATGGACTAGGTTGTGTGCTTATGCAAGAAGGAAAGGTTGTAGCCTATGCTTCGAGACAGCTGAAGCCCCATGAGAAAATTATCCAACTCATGATTTGGAATTGGCCACCATAGTGTTTGCCTTGAAGATTTGGTGTCATTATTTGTTTGGAGAAAAATGCCATGTCTATACCGATCATAAGAGCCTCAAGTACTTAATGACTCAAAAAGATTTGAATTTAAGGCAACAGAGATGGTTGGAATTGTTGAAAGATTATGAGCTTATAATTGATTATCATTCGGGAAAGGCGAATGTGGTCGCTGACGCTTTGAGCAGGAAGTCTCTATTTTCTTTGAGGGCAATGAATACATAGATGACCTTATATGATAATGGTTCCATTTTAGTTGAATTGAGAGCTAGGCTGACTCTTCTCCGTCAGATTTGTGAAGCTTAAAAAGCTGAAAAAAATTACAAGCTAAGAAAGTTCAGTGTGAAGTAACCAGTGAACCCCACTTTCAGACTGACTCCGATGGATGCTTGAGATTTCGGGGAAGAATCTATGTTCCAAAGGATACGAAGTTGATCCAGACTATTTTAGACAAGGCACATAACAATCGTATGTCAGTTCATCTGGGAAGTACAAAGATGTACAATAACTTGAAGAAAGTTTATTGGTGGAATGGCATGAAAAGAGATATCTCAGAATTTGTAACAAGATGTTTGATTTGTCAACAGGTTAAAGCTGAACATCAAGTATCCTCTAGTCTGCTTTAACCTATTATGGTCCCTGAGTGAAAATGGGATTGGATCACTATGGATTTCGTGACTGGATTGCCAGTGACTTTGAGAAAGAGAGATGCTATTTGGGTGATAGTCGATATATGGACTAAATTGGCCCATTTTATACCGATGCGCACAAATTATTCCCTAGATAAGTTAATTGATTTGTACATTTCAGAGATTGTTAGACTTCATGGTGTGCCATTGTCGATTATTTCGGATAGAGATCTAAGATTTACGTCGTGATTTTGGAAAAAGTTGCAAGCGGCTTTGGGAATGAAACTGAATTTTAGTACTGCTTTCCACCCATAAACTGATTGACAATCCGATAGAATAATTCAGACACTTTGAAGATATACTTAGGTGTTGTGTTCTTGAGTTTCAAGCTAGTTGGGAAAATTATCTACCTTTGGTTTAATTTGCATACAACAACAGTTATCAGTCTAGTTTAAGGATGGCACCTTATGAGGCATTATACGGCCAGAAGTGTTGAACTCCTTTGTATTGGACAGAGCTTAAGGAAAGTAAAATTTTCGAAGTTGATTTGATCAAAGAAACCGAGGATAAAGTTAAGGTGATTCAAGATTGTTTTAAAGAAACGTCGGATAGATAGAAATCGTATGGAGGTTTGAAAAGAAAAGAAATTGAGTATCAAGTTGGTGACAAAGTATTCTTGAAGGTATCACCCTGTAGAAAGGTTTTAAGATTCTGTAGAAAAGGCAAATTAAGTCCTCGTTTTGTTGGGCCTTATGAGATTACCGATAGAATAGGACTAGTTGCCTATAGCTTAGCTCTGCCATCAGAGTTGGAAAAGATCCATGACGTGTTTCACGTATCCATGTTACGTCGATATGGATCAGACCCTTCGCATGTGATTACCCTGACAGACGTTGAAATTCAACCGAACATGACTTATAGTGAGAAACCGGTTAAAGTTTTGGCCAGGGAAGTTAAGCAACTGAGGAACAAAAGTGTTGCCCTTGTGAAGGTATTATCGCATAGACATGGGGTTGAAGAAGCCACTTAGGAACCAGAGGAGACTATGAAAAGTCAATATTTGAACCTGTTTACTGGTAAGACTTTCGAGGACGAAACTCCCTAAGGGAGGAGAAATGTAACATCCAAAAATAGGGTCTAGTCAGAATAGTGATTTTGGGACCACAAATCTGACGTTAAAATATTATTTTTATGATTTTTATGAGGTTTAGAATATGAATATATGCATGTGTTAAAGTTTCATGAAGAAATTCTAGGTAGACAGTGTCCAACCTGAAATCAGGGACCAAATTGAATAAGTTACAAAATTTTTATTTTATAAGCAATTTGTATGAAATTGCTTTGGATTATTAATTAGGAGGTCTTAAAGAGCAATTTTCCCAATTTCTAAGTTTTTGGACAAAAATGGGCTTGTATAGAAAAATTTGAAGGCATTAGGGCATTTTGGTCATTTGGTTTATAAATAAAATAAAATGGGAAAATAAGCCAAAAATTAGCTCATTCTCTCCATGTTGCTGCCGAAATTTTAGAGTTCTCCATAACTAGGGTTCTCAAGCTTTCCAAGCTCTAAAGTAAGTGCTCCCAAGCCCCGTTTTTAATGTTCTTCGTATTTTTGAAATCCCGGTAACTTGCTCTCTCTATTTCTACCCATATTTCATGCTAGGGTTCATGTTTAGAAATTTACCCATGCATGAGAAGCTTATGTTTTGATGATTTATTGAGGGATATGGGAGTTTAAAGGATGGTAAACAACTTTTACTAAGTAGATTTTCATGAAAAGGGCTTTAAGGACTATTTTGTAAAAGTTGTAGAAAGGTGTAGAAAAATGTGAAAGGAAGGAAAATGTGGACTGTTATGAACATGAAAAATGTTCGGCTAGGCTTGGGTAACTATGAAATCCCATATATTGTATTATCCAAGCCTAGGGAATAAATTGTAAATATATGAAAGTATAAGGGTAAAATAGTAATTTTAACCAAATATGAATTTTGGATCGTTTTGAGTATTATATGTATTAAATGAGCTAAAATTACTATTATAGATCAAGAAAATCCAGATACGGGCCTTGATCGGGGAAAGAACAAGCTTCACAAGGTTTAGGCTCGATTTCTAATATTTTGTATCGAGGTAAGTACATATGCAAATAAATACATTAATTATTGTTATTAAATGATTTATTGATAATTGAATGCTTAATATGCTTATTTGGCTATGTTGATAATATAACATATTTTGATGCCTTGATATATGATTATAAGATGTTGGCCATATGAAAGAAACCATTTATGCGAGTACATTCGGTAAAGTTCTGGAAGTCTAAAATCCCGTGTGAACCTTAAGAATAGTTGAGGATAGAAGTAACATGTCACTACGATAGTCATGTGTGTTATGAGTTCATTTAATATGTGATACATGTAAGGGTCCAGGTGCTTGGTATCCTGAGTTGTGTTCGGATACTCTCTTAGCTCTTCGAGTAGCCCAATTGAGAGCAGCATGTGATTCTGTGATATGAGGCACTTCGGTGCACTTTCTGTCAGGTAGCCAAGGCTATGTTCAGGCACTTCTATGCATTTTTTCCATGTGTCCGAATCATATTCCAAGTGTTCAACGGGTAACGTAATATGAATTCCGGAAGTAAAATTTAAGTAAGCCATATGTGTGCAAGATCGCACAGGTATGTACTAAAACCCTATGAGGACTTAGTGCATGATGATATTATGAAAGATATGTATTTGGATATGCATGTGCATATGAATATGGAAGGTAAGTATACATATGACATGATGAGAAGTATCATAGTGGATAAGCAACTATGCTTAAATTATCAATAATTGCAAAAATGTAGATTATTTGTATGTGTACTTACTAACATTTATAGCTTACACTCCTCTCTTTTCCACTCTCTTTAGATACGTCAAGCTACATCAAAGGATCAGGAAACGTTGGAGCTCGGATCACACTATCTTCAAGGATTTTGGATATAAAAGGGTTCAATTATTTTGGTCATGGCATGTATAGGAAACTTGTCTATTTTGTGTATTTGTGTTATGTTGAAGTAGCCAAGTATAATGGCTTATTTGAGCATTAATTCTTTTGTATATGGCCATGTGATTTGGTCCATATTAATGATTGGCATGTATCCTTAAGTTTATCTTTACATATATGCTAAGATGTGTATGTGTTGATGATGGCTTTACTTGGTAGATAGTTATTTATTTGCTAGTATGTGGTTGCATGATTTAGCACTCATAATGGATTGATAATAAGGAATATAGTAAACCACGAAATTGGTGTGGTATGACTAAAAGAAAAGGTTGTGTAAAAACAAATGGACTAGTATAAAACTGGGTCAGAGTGATGCTATAATGTTACATGTTTAAGTGTCCAAATATATCATGGAATACGCCATTGAACATATGAGAGTGTATAATTTTTAAGGGTGACCAATGGCTTGGAGAGTAGCCTCCAAATGGTCCACACGGGTAGACACATAGACATGTGTCTAGACTGTGTGCTTGTGTTGTTCGGCCGTGTATCCCTTGCACCTTCAATTTTAGGTTAACATGCATGGTAGTAAACACACGAGCAGAGACATAGCCGTGTGTCTCAACCGTATAGAGGACACGGCCCCTGGCCATGGGCATGTGCTTGGCCGCGTGCCTCAAATTTGTATGATGACATCATAAACAGAATGCTCGCTAAAATCACATGGGCTACCACACAGGCGTGTCCCAAGTCATGTAAGGAACACGGGCCAAGGACACGAGCGTGTACTTAGCCGTGTGAAAACCCCTGTAGGTTCGAATTGGGAAATAAATCCAATAATTTCACACGGGTGTGGAACATGGGTGTGTCCCCAACCACACGGGCATGTGAGGCTTTAACCTAGAAACTTTCTTAGAATTTTCGTGAGTTCTCAGTTTAGTCCCAGACCGCTAATGAAGTATGTTTTTGGCCTCCTAGGTCTATAATAGGGACAAATTGATTTTAATTGATTGGTTTTAGTTTGAATGAAATTTTTTGGCCCGGTTCTGTATGTTTGGTTCTGCTTATGTTCGGTAATGCCTCGTACCCTGTCTCGGCATTGGATACGGGTAAGGGGTGTTACACTTACACTGGCTCTCATCTATTGGTGTCGATGCCATGTCCCAGATAGGTCTTACACTGACACACCACAAGCTGACGCCATGTCCCAGACTGGTCTTACACTAGCTTGTATATAGCGAGGCCGATGCATGTCTTAGACATGTCTTACACTAGCTCTCGTCTCAATACAAATGCATGTCCCAGACATGTCTTACACTGGCTTAAATATCTCGAGGCTGATGCATGTCCAGATATGTCTTACACTGGCTCTCATACTATGGCTGATGCATGTCCCAGACATGTCTTACACTAGCACACATATCACCCATTATCACGGTACAAATATCCAAGTCTTTTCCAAAGGTTCAACGAAAGGCTTTACTACATAAGTTTCTCAACATGTATTCTCATATTCCAAAAATCAAGGCAGTTTATGCCATATCAACTCAAATACACATTATAAAGATATAGTTGCATTATTAACATACAACTTACCTCAGGTTACAAAATGTAGGCGGCTAAACGATTTACTCAACTTGTTTGGCCTTCCCCTAGTCCAAGTCTCGTTTTCGTGTTTCTTGATCTAAAATAATAAAAATTCACTAATTTAACCTCTAAATAAATTTAAGCAATCATAAGTTCACATTTTTTACAAAATGACCATTTTGCCCCTAGGCTCAAAAATCAATTTTTATCGAATTTCTTCAAATTTTAAGCCTAGTAGAAACCTTTTTACTCTTATAGTGACCCAAAATTCCCATTGTTTCACAACTTTACTATCCATTTTATAAACTTTACAAAATTGTCCCTTTTAGGGTTTTCATGAGAAGTTCTTTCACAAATGTTGTTCACTACAATACTAAGATTCATTTTCTTCCATAAAAACGCAGCAAACATCATAAATCCTTTCATAGAGAAACCCTAGACTATTAACCATTTTGCAAAATGGTCTCTTTGTAACACCCCAAAATAGGGCCTAAACAGAAAAGTGGTTGCAAAACCACAAATCTGAGATAGAAAAGATTATTCTGATTAATTTTTATAATTTACCGAGTGATTAGATGCATGTGTTAGATTATCGATGGAAAATTTTATAGATAGCATGCTTAATTTGCCTACTAGGGCTTAATTGCAAAAGTTGATAAATATGAGTTTTAGATGCTAAAGGATTAAATTGAAGAGTATAATTGAAATAGAGGTCATTAAATGGTAATTAGACCAATAGGTTTTCATGGACAAAAATAGACATACATAGTAAAAATAACTAAAGTTTTAATGAAGGGTATTTTAGACATTTGGTAATTAAAAGATTAAAAAAGGGAAAAAGATGGCAAAATGTGCCCATCTTCTTTATTAGGCCAAATTATTAAGGGTTCTCCATATCTAGGGTTTTGTCAAGCTTCCAAGCTTCATAGTAAGTGATTCCAAGCCCCTTTTTAATGTTCTTTACATTTTTGACGTCCCGGTAACTTGATTTAGCTTATTCTAGCATTAATTTAACCTAGGGTTCATGTTTGGAAAAATACCCATAGGTGAAATGTGTTTATTTTGATGTTTTATGGTAGAATATGAAGCTTGAAATTATGTTAAATGACTTGAGCTAAGTGATTTTAAACGAAAACGAGTAAAACGACATAATCAGTAAAAATACCTAATGGTCATAAGTACATGTTAGGGCTGGAATTTGATATTTCCATAGGTAAATAAATCATCAGCATGTCATAAAACATAAGAATTAGGGATAAAGTTTCATTTCTGAGCCTTGGGGTAAAAGTGTAAATATGAAAAAGTTTAGGGGCAAAATCATACTTTTGCCAAAGTTAGAGTTAAGGACTGTTTGGATAAATGTGAATATTAAATAAGTTAAATTTTCTATTATAGATCAAGAAGAACGAAATTCAGGGTTAGATCGAGGAAAGAAAAAAGGTTGAGGACTAAATCAAAATATTTGATCGTATTTTGTATCGGGGTAAGTTTGTTGTAAATAAATACAATGTTTTTTTATTTATAATTAATGATGTTATATTTCAGCATTTATATATTTATTTTGTAAATTTATTCCTTGATGATTCAAGCAAGAATTGATGGAGAAATGATATTTAAAAGTCCCGATTGAACCTTAGGAATGTATAGGATACAAATGTCATGACATTAGGGTTTAAGGATACCAAGTAAGACCATGCCAAGGCATGACATTGGTAAGCTTTACAAGGCAAGGAAATCATGTAAGACCATGTCAAGACATAGCATTGATAAACTATTATAAGGCAAAGATCCCATGTAAGACTATGCCAAGGCATGGCAACGGTGAGTTCATAAGGCAAGGATACCACGTAAGACCATGTCAAGACATGGCAATGGTAAGTTTAAAAAGGAACGGTACCCGTGTATCCTTAGTATTCCAAATGGTTCAATAGAAAATTCAAAGAGTGTAAATGTTCGAAAGGTTCAGGTTATCCTGATAATTCATTTAGAATGTTGTTATTAATTTACATGCAAACATAATAAGATTTATGCTTACTTCCTTTCTTTTCTCTCTTTTTTTATAGTATCGCAAAGCCAACTCGAAAAATCATAAGGACGCCAGAGATCGCCTCACACTATCAACGACCTATCTCGGTATTTTGTGACTAGAAATACTTTAAGTTATGGCATGTATAGGGACTTGGCTATTTTGTGTGTATGTCCTTATGATATGATTAAAGAATGGAATGTGAATCCTTGGTAATGATTTGCTTATGATATAGCTAAATATGAGCATGTTTTGGTATTATGTATGCCTAATTGTGGTTTGATGCAAATAAATTATGAAAGAGTAAGGGTTGGCCATGGAATAGTTAGGAAACATTAGTAGTGACGTGGTTTTGAAAAATCACTAAAAATTGTAGAAATGGAATTAATTGGTGAATAAGATATAAAATTGAATCTCATTGAGTCTATTTTCATCAAAAAAGAAACAAAGTAAGCAAATGAAGTCTATATTTGAGAAATTTAAATTTTTGTAAGACTGGTTTAGAGTGACATTGTGATCCCCTGTTCCAACTTTTGAAAATCTTTAAAAATTGTACAAAAACAATTATAAGTCATAGTGTATATTTCTAGATTCCTTAGTGAGTATATTTTCATTAGAAACAAACAGAAATGTTATCCGATTTCTGTATAATGAGATAATAGATTTTGAGTGAAGAGAGGTCAGGTCTGTTGAACTGCAAAATAGAGGAAACTTTAATGAATAAACTGTACTGATTGGCGACACCAAAAATTCTGGAAACATTATGGTAATAATATATATGAGTCTATTTTCAGATAAAATTTACGAATTTAAATTTCGAGTTTCGTAACTCGAGTTATAATTAATTTAGTGACTGTTATGTAGTTTTATTATGAATAGTGAAATAAATTGTTTTGATTTGAGTAAGTAATCGAAAAATTTTTAATGTTCCCGGTTTGGTCTCGAACCGTTCCAATTGCACGTTTTAGGGCCTCGAAGGCCCTTTTTAGGGATTTATTGGATGAATGTAAGCGACTTAATTTTTCAAAGTAAAAAAAATAAAATTTATGCCCCAAACAAGTAAGATAAGTCTGGTAACGCCTCGTGCTCGACTTCGGCGACAGTCTCGGGTAAGGGGTGGTACACCCTTCATTAGCTAGCTCATGCTACAAAAAGTACAAAAATTATCAAAAATAACCTTCAAATTGACTTACTTGCAAGAGGATAGCTTGCCTAAAATTTTAAAGCTCCAAGAACCTTATTTTGCTGAGAATTCCGGTGAAGAAGAAGGGGTGAAAGGGATGATATCGTTTTTTTTCTATTTTATTTCTTTTTAGTCAATTTAGTTACCAAATTTTCACCTAACATTGATGTTTCTATCCCTTTGTCTCCTATGGCCGGCCATGCCTCTTTAGAGGGTCTAATTGCCCTTTAAAGACCCCCAATTTAAGTTCTCTAGCTATTTGACACCCTTAACTATCAAAATAGACTTTTGCACTTTATGCGATTTAGTCTTTTTTCGCAATTAAGCTCACAAACGTTAAAATTACTTCACCAAATTTTTCTTGCACTAATATAAACATGCTATAACTCTAAAATAATAATAAAAAACTTTTTTAGACTTCAGATTGGTGGTCTCGAAACGACTGTTTTGACTAAGCCCAAAATCGGGCTGTTACATAAATGTATATGAGAGACAAGTTAGGGACCTTACGACTCCACTCCCTTACCAGAGTAGTATTTTGTAAAGGAATTTCATGAGATTCGTATTGACTAAGTTCATAAGTATGAGACCTAAGAGTTTAGCTGTAGAATGATTACAAATATGATTAAAGATTGAGATGGGTTAACGAGTAGAGGCAGAATTAGAATGGTATCGGATTGATCTAAAGTATCTCTTGGTTTATACGATATCACAGTTGGTGAAGAAGTTAGCTTCACTGAATAGATATCTGAGTGTGGTTAAAGGAATAATATTTGAAAGATAAGATATTTGAGTGTGGCAGATATAACTGAACAGATTTTGGCAGTCTCTTCTGGGTTGTTCTATGTGACTATTTGTTCTCAAAGGTATTCTTGTGGCTATGTATCCTCTAATAAAATTTTATTGTATGGGGATGTTTTCTAATCATGATGTATAGGTGAAAGTATTGATAACCTGATTGGTTTATAATCAGCACTGTTCTATTTCTCTCTAGTGTTATGTTACATTTCGTCTGTTGGGATTTTATGAGAAAATGCACATGATGCGATGATTCTATTTCTTCTAATTGACATTCCATTCGATATATATATGGGAAGGTACATTATCCTTGTAGCATTTAATTCCATGGGTTTGAATGATGTGCTCTTCTAGACTTCTTTTTCTAGGAAATTACCAAAATCTTTTATATTTTGTTAAGAGTTCTGCTCTCGATCTATTGGTACAGTATTGTATATTGGAATTTTGTATCTTGGATTTCTTCATCTTGGATTTTTCTGTCTTGGATTTCTTTATTTTGGTCTGCTTGTCATCTTTATTTCGAAAATTATTAATCATGACTCGTACCTAAAGTGTATACTTTGGCCTATGATGACAATGTCAATTATGATTATGCCTCTGGGTTGATAGTAGTAACTTGATGATTCTAGTATTCAGATTTATTTAAACTTTGTGTAAGGTTTTGACATTGGCAAAGGCATAAGTGGTGAAATTACTAGTTACAATTTGCATGGTGGACTTCTTTTCTCAAGTAAGTTAATCGAAGTTGATGCCTTCAGTTGAGATATCCTTGTTACTTGAGTTAATGTATTTGAATTGGTTTTTGATTAGCCTGATAAATGAACTTTAAATGATTACATGTTGAATCATTCTATCGACTTGAAGAAAGGATTTCTTGAAATGTCATTTATTGATGATTAAGACCGACTTGGTTGTTCAATCAGTGTTGGTTATTTTTTGAAAGATTAAATGAGATATTTGTGTCTAGGAATAAAATTTCATTTCTTTATAGATAAAAGACGAATAGTCTGAATGAAAAGTGTATATTTCCTAACAGACTTTGATATGATTTAAAGTTGCTATGAATATCGCCTTGTGAAAGTTGAATGGTCCATTGCATGTTAGTAAAGCTTAGAACAGACGAGAACATTGTTAATCAAAACATTATACTTGGTTTAAACTACATCGGGCAAGAAATTCTTGATTTTTCTGTGATGTGTCGTTAAACGGATTGTGATACGTCTTGGGACAAAAAGGCAATGTGATAGCTTAATGTATCTATTGTCATAGAAAGATTTGGGTTTGAGATAGCGTAGATGATCTGAGATTATTGTTTTATGATCTTTGAGAGAAGGAAAATGTGGTTACAAGTGCTTGGGTAGAAAGTCCAGAGCTTATACAGAGAGTTGCAAGGAAGCTTACGGGAGTAATGTGTTGGTGTTCAAGTTTGGAACTCGACATTTCTAATCTTTGTGTTTGATACATGAAATGTTATCAGGATTAAAGTTTAATATCAGGTAATGTCAGAATGATTTTCACCAGTGGTGGTAATTGAATGGAAATGAGAATGAGATTACTATAGATATCATATCAGAATTATTCCTATCTTTGAAAGAGAAAGATGTCATGTGACTTGTTGTTAAGTAATTGATGAATCTGCAAATCATGTTGGTATGTACTGAATTTCTGCTCATTAGAATTATGGGATTAAGTATCTTTGAGATTGTTGACTTTCTTAAAATTATAGTTTTTGTTAATCAGATTGAGATAGTTTTTGTTAATCAGATTGAGATCCATGATGTATATCGTGAATTATTAAAAAGCTAAATGAGGCTCTGAATTTTAATGGCGACTAGAGGTTTAATTAGTAAACTATTGGGCTGTATAAAATGATAGAGAACTTAAGGCCATGATGATCGGGCTGGCTACGCAATTGTATTCGATAGGAATCAAGTATGATGTGTATATATATATTCTATGACGGTATGGGTTCAACCCTTGTATACATGAAATCTCTGACAGAAGTCAAGATTCGATTGATGGGTCGTATAACATAGAATTGTTCATGACTTTAGTATGAGAAATTAAAGAGGTAAGTATTAAGCATAGCATGAGTAATAATTATTTAGCAATGATTATGTGCTAGTGGAGTTTATGTGTAAGCTAAACCATTTTTCTGGTAAGATTTTCGGGGACGAAAATCCCTAAAGGGGAGGGAGTTATAACATCCCGAATTAAGGCCTAGTCAGAATAATGGTTTCGGGACCACAAATTTGAAGTAAGAAAACTTATTTTTATTATATTTTTATGGTCTACAATTTCACGGGATGATTTCTTGAGAATTTCATTCAAAACTTTTGACGTTTGGGCACTTAATTTAGTCAAAAGGACTAAATTGTAAAAAGTGCAAAAAATTGAGTTCTACATGTTAGAAGTGTCAAATTGATTTGAAATTTTAAATTTAAAGTCCTTAAATGGTAATTCAGCCATTGGTTAAGTTTTTGGACAAAAATGGACATGAAAGAGGTGAAATAGAATATTTTTAAGTTAGGGGTATTTTGGTCATTTAGTAATTAAAATGAATTAAAAACAAAATTAAAAGCCAATTTTTGTCCATCTTTTACCCCATGGCCGAAACTTGCATGGAGAATACATAGCTAGGGTTTTTCAAGCTTCCAAGCTCGATTGTAAGTCCATTCTAGCCCCGTTTTTAATGATTTTTATGTTTTTGAAATCCTCATAACAAGATCTATCTATTTCTACCATTTTTTTGAGATAGGGTTGATGTTTAAAAATTTACCCATGTATTTTGTGCATGTATTTTGATGTCTAATGATAGAAAATGAATGTTGGGTGTTGAATAAATGACTTTTGCTAAGTGATTTTCGGTGAAAATGCTTAAAAGGACAAAATCATAAAAGTTATAAAATTTGTCATAAAAGTGTGTTTTAGTGGAAATTGGGGATTGCTATAGTTATGAAAATGTTTCGACTAGGCTTAAAGTACAAATAAATTGAATGAAAATCATTTTACGAGCATTGGGGCAAAAGTGTAAATATGTGAAAGTTTAGGGGTCAAAATGCAAATTTGTAAAAGTACGATTTTTGGACCCATATGAATAATGTGACTAATTAGTAAGCTAAATGTGATATTATAGATCAAGGAAAATGAGATTTGGGCGTATATTGGAAATTAATGAGATTATGGACTAAATCAGAATAAATAGTTGTACTCGTTTTCGAGGTAAGTTCATATGTCAATAATAATACAATAATATTATTGTTTATGCTTGAACTTAAATTGATGTGTTAACATTATGTGGTGAATATTTATATAGTTTGTATGATAATTGTATTATGTGATAAATGCCTAAATGTTATCATGAGCAATGCCATGATTATTTCATGAATATGTGAATGGTGAATTTGCAAGCATGAATGATATTACGGTCATTATCCACGATGATATGAATAAGTACGATGAAGATACTATGTGTAATAAGGAAAATCCCGTTTCAACCTTAGGATTAGTTTAGGATACAAGTGACATGTCACTAGAAATTAAGAAATCCGAGCTTGTTGAGCGGTTCGAGTTTGTGATATATGTGAGAATCCGAACTTGTTGAGTGGTCCAAGTTCATGATATATGAGGCATCTGAGCTCATTGAGTGGTCCGACTTCATTATGGATGCGAGCATATAATCTCGTTGAGTAGTCCGAGTTCATAATGGATGCGATACATGTAACATCTGAGCTCATTGAGAGGTTCGAGTTCATTATGGATGTGTTACATGTTATAAGGTAGCTTTGGCTACGTGTGCTTATGTGACACTTATGTGCAAGTTTTCGTGTATCCAATAGTATTCCAAGTGTTCAATGGATATTATAATGAATGATGCGATGAAAGTCCTAAGATGGGCATGGCAATGAAGGTAAAGTTATTTGATATGCTACGGATATGTACAGGTATGTACGCTAAACTCATGAGCAATGCCTTGATGAAGAATGACTTATGGTGAGAAAGTTTATGTATATGTATTTATATGAACATATGATAAGTCTACAAAATGGCTTGAATGATGAATAATCTTTATGGCTATTTATTATGTCTTTGTGTAATTGAACATGGAATCCATGAAATGGTAAGTTTATGATTAGTTGAAAATGAACTTATGATAGTTATCATCATATTGCACTAAAATAGTTTTGGATAGCAACAGTAGTCTGACTTTGAAAATCCACCAAAAATTGTGGAAATTGAATTAGAAATTGATTGAAATATTATATTAAATCTTATTAAGTCTAGTTTCACAGAGAGGAAACAGTGCATGCAAAAGAATTTTGTATTATGAGATATTTGAAGTTTTGTGAGACAGAGTCAGAGTGATTTCAGGCTCCCCTGTCTTAAATTTGGAAAATCCCTAAAAATTTTACAAAAATTATTATGGGTTACAATTTATATGGATAAATTCTAAATGAGTCTATTTTCAAAAGAAATAGACAGGAACATAATTTAAACCCCGTACTAAGAGATAAATAAATTTATTTGAGGAAAGGTTGAAGCTATCAAATAACAGAACATGAATAACTTTAAAGACTAAACTATACTTATTGGCTAGACACAAAATTCTAAAAATTTTATGGTAAGAATATATATGAGTCTAGTTTTAGGGAAAATTAACAGATCGTAATTTCGAGTTTCGTAGCTCAAGATATTAATAATTTAGTGACAATGACTCGAGTATACAGCTTGATTGGAATTTGAGCAAATAGTGGAATTGTATGCAATTTCAATTGTGTTACCATGAGAACATGTTGATAAAATTGCTTATTATTTTCAGATGGACTTACTAAGCTATAAAGCTTACTCCCTCCTTTCCATTTCTTTAGTGTTGACAAGTTAACTCAGGGTTGATGATCGTCGGAGGCAGCATCACACTATCAAGCTTTGACTTTTAGGGTATTGGTGAATCTTAAACGTCTTCAAGTGAGTGGCATGTATAGAGACTTGGTTATTGCTATGTGCTCTTATGGTTTGGCCAAGATGTTGGCTTATATTAGTACATTGTATATAGACATGAGATGTGGCTTATGATGGTCATGGCTTGTAAGCTTATTTATCCAAGTTATGTATTGATGCCTTGTGATGTGGTCATGTGATTATATTTGTTTGATATGAATGGTTAGTATTACAGTATCTATGCTTGATGAATGTTTTATGACCAAACGAAGTGGATATAATCAAAGAATAAAAGTGTGATATGGCAATAGGTCAATAATGCTTGAACATGAAATTGGTGTGGAATGATTTAGGCAAGCATGGTATAAATGTATAAGTAATAATCAAAATGACATGTTCAATTGATTGTGAATTGGTGTGTTTAGACTTGGTATAAAATGAGTAAGCAAAACACATGTTTGATGATATATGAATATTACAATTGAGTCTTAATGGAGGATGTTTAATCATTTACTTGATGCTACATTGTATGTGTCTATAGTGTATTTAAGTATGTGAGGTATTAATGGTAACAAAGAGGCTTGGAAAATAGCCTAAGTGCTAGCCACACAGGTAGAGACACGACTATGTGTCTCAACCGTGTGGAGGACACGACCTAGCACACGGGCATGTGATCTGCCCGAGTGGTTCAATTTGTTTTGCTGACATCATAAAGAAAGAGTTACACGGCCTGAGGACACGGGCGTGTTGGAGACACATGGGCGTGTCCCTGTGTCCACACGGGCGTGTAACCCTATTTCATGAAAATTTTTATATGTTTCCCAAAACTTTCTAAAGCTCTCGGTTTAGTCTCGAACCAAATCGATGTATGTTTTAGGCCTCGAAGGCCCGTATAAGGGACGATATACATGTATTTGAAAAGTTTTAATTATGGATGAAATTTTGTGACCCGATTTTGCATGATTGTCAATGTCAAAGTCCGATAATGCCTCAAACCCTGTCCCGGCATCAAATACGGGTAAAGGGTGTTACACAATCACTAGCTCGTAATCTATTAATAACTCTAACCATCTTCGCTATTGTAGATTTAGATCTTTCTAAGTTATCAAATATTTTAAGCTTTTGTGATCCGAATAGACATGACATTTATCATCGAACAGAAAATGGTGCCAAATCTTCAACACAAACATAATAGCTGCCAATTCCAGGTCGTATGTTGAATAGTTTTTCGTGCAGCTTTAACTATCTCGAGGTAAAAGCTATAACTTTGCCTTCCTTCATCAAAACACAGCCCAAACCATTCAAAGATGTATCACTAAAGATTACGAAGTCTTTACTCGATTCTGGCTGAACTAGCACTGGAGCTTCGGTCAACAAAGCTTTCAACTGATCAAAACTTTTCTAGATCTTTTCTGACCATTCGAACTTAACATCTTTCTGAAGTAGTCGCGTTATCAGGGTTGCAATCAACAAGAAACCTTTTAGAAATCATTTGTAATATCCAGCAAGTCACAGAAAAGTTCGGACTTCGAAAATATTTCTCGGAAGCTTTCGATCTAGTATTGTCGAAATCTTGTTCTGATAAACTTGAATACCCGATGCTGATACAACATGTCCCAAAAAGCTGACTACTCGTAACCAGTACTCACATTTACTGAAGTTCACAAACAACTGCTTATCACGCAAAGTTTGTAACACTATATTTCAGCATGCTCAGATTCATCATGGGAATAAATTAGGATGTCAGCAATAAACACAACCACAAGTTGATCTGATAGTATCCTGATCTCAAATCTATCTTCGAAAACACAGTAGCCCCTTTCAACTGATTGAACAAATCGTCAATTCTTTGCAAAGGATATTTATTCTTTATAGTTACCTTATTGAGCTGTCGTTAGTCGATACACATTCTCATAGTTCCATCTTTCTTTTTCATAAACAAAACTGGTGCACCCCAGGGAGTAAAACTCTGTTGCGCGAAGCCTCTATCAGTCAATTCTTGCAACTGAGCTTTCAATTCTTTTAATTCAGTTGATGTCATTCTGTACAGAGCTATCGATATCGAATTCATCCCCAGCACTGACTTAATACCAAAATCTACCTCTCGAATTAGTGGCAAACCTGGTAATTCTGCAGGGAACACATTCGAATACTCACACACAACTCGTACTAATTCGATCTTCTTTTCGGTCACTTTAGAATCGAGTACATGGGCAAAGTAAGCTTCACAACCCTTTCTCACATATTTCTGAGCTAACATCGAAGAAATCACTGCTAGTAAACCATTCAGATATTTAGACCCAATCTGAATTATTTCATCATTCTGGCATCGAAAATCAATAGTCTTCTGTTTGTAGTTCACACCGACCTAAGGGGTTCGATACTCTAATCACAAACTCAGTAGACTCTACAAGTAGAGTCTTACTGGATACTAAAGTCTCACGTACAAAAGAATGAGTCGATCCAAGATCAATCAATGCAACAACATTAGTATCATAGAGAGTGAAAGTACCGGTAATAAAATTTGGGGATGAAGCCTCTTCACGAGCACAAATAGCATAAGCTCTGGCAGGTGCACGAGCCTCCAATCTAATAGCTGTGTCTTTAGTTCCTCTCTAATTGCCACTCAAATTACCCGTATTTCTGGGTGGTCTACCTCGAGCTGGCATGTTACTCGGTCTCGTATTCTGCACTGTGATTTGTTCAACTAACTCAGGGCATTCACGAATGAAGTGATCCATCGATCCACATTTAAAAAGGCCCGATCATTTAATCTATAGTTTCCAGGATGTCATTTACTGTAATGTTTGCACTTAGGTTGGTTCGATCGGATGTTACCAACACTAGCTACTGAGGTAGCTCTCGAGCTCATGGGTGGTCTATCTCGATCCCGTCTAGAATACCCCCAGTAGCCTTTGAACGACTGAAATCATCTTGAAATTTCTTTGATGCCGACTGAAATGACTTACTCGATGATCTTTTTCGTGAATCTCTAGGTTTGAAATCAACTTTTCTTTTCTCTTTCCCAAGCTCTTCGACTTTGTATGCTCGCTCAACAAGTACAACGAACTCTTTTATTTCAAGAATCCCAACTAGCAGTTTAATGTCTTTATTCAACCCATCTTTAAATTTTTACAAATTATAGCTTTAGTTGAAGCACATTCCCGAACATATCTGCTGAGTCTCACAAATTCCCGTTCATATTCTGTTACGGTCATATGACCCTATTTCAACTCTGTAACAGCCCTAATTTGACCCTAGTCGGAATGTGGTTTCGGGACCACAAAACCGAGTCATAAAATTTAGTTAAAATTTTATTTGCATACCTTATATGTGTGGTAGTACTTGTATAAAAATTTGATGTTTTAATTTTTATCTTAGGAATGTGAATCTTGCTTGAAAGGATTTAGTTGAGAGACTTAGAAAATTTGATAGGTAAATAAGTAAGGACCAAATAGTATTGAAATATGAAAATTTGGGTTTGCATGTCAAAATGCCCCAAACTATGTTGAGTGGCCGCCAAGCATGGCTTCATTCTTCCAAGGTTATGTTGTTTATTGTTTAATATTGGTGAGTAATTAAAATAGAGAAGAAATAAAGATTAATAATAAGAAAATGAACAAAAAAAAGGGTGTGTTCATCCTTGCTATCCTTTAGCCGAAAAACCAAGTAAAGAAGGAGAGAAAAGCTTTGGAGAAATTCGCCATAATTGAATCTAGGTTGAGGTATGTTGAAGTTATTCCTTTAAATTCATGTATATTTTTGGTTGTTAGTTTGAATTCCATCTATCCCATGGTTGGATTTGGGGTTGTTGGAGAGTTGGGATTTGACAAAGAAGCTTAAAAATTTTAGTTGATACCTTGATGCTATTAACGTGTTAGTTATATGGATGTGTTAAGTTGCTTGTTATGTTAGCATGAAAGTTGAAGTTGTTAAGTCATGGTGTTGGAGGTGCCGAATGTAGGACTAAGAAGAGGATGAGGGTTCAACTAACATAGTTGAAAGGGGATGTTGCCGATTTTTAGATTTAGATTATGGGTGTGGCTATAATGGGCATTAAGATGTTAAACTTAAGAAATGTAGTCACATGGGGATTTATATGATATTACAAATAGAGGTGAAGCTATGCTAGATTGGGAAAAAGTCGATCAAGTGTGCATGAGAAGAATTTAGGTGTTTAGATGATGTTATAGATGACATTGTACATGTATATATATTCGGCCATCAAAAGTGAGTATGCAGGTGATGTTGAATCAAATTTTTGGTGCACATTCGGTTATGTATATATATATATATATACATAAGTATGCCCATTCGTGATGTTACCTTTAACTATGTGTATAATCGACTAAATGGGTAATTAGTAAGAGTGGTTGCCGAATATACAAACATACATAGGCATGTGTAGTTGAGTTATAAATGTTTAGCAAGATGACTAAACTAGTTAATTTATTTATTAAGCAGAAGTTAAAGAAGGGAATCAAGCAAGGGCAAAGCCAAGGACATCGAGTAGCCGGGTCGAATCTGTTATACCCAACACAAGGTAAGTCCTTAAGCACTTATTGCTAGAACTCCTTGGATAGATATTTTCAGAATGATTCCCTACTTAATAATATGACCATATGTACAATTTGAGTTAAGTAAATTGCTTTACCATGATGAAACAACATAGGGCACTATGTGTGCAAAATTATGTGCCACTATGTGTGCCGATTGGGAGGTTGAAGCATGAGGGAATCTCAAATGCACTATGTGTGCGATTTACTATGGCACTATGTGTGCGATTTACTATGGCACTATGTGTGCGATTTACTATGGCACTATGTGTGCGAACATAATAAGCACTATGTGTGCAACATTCGGTTGTTGATATAAATTGTGCATGAGCGAGGTAAGTGATTGAGCTACTAACTAAATATCGAAATTGAGATTGTGCGGTGTATGCATAAATTTATCTAGTGCAACGTTGTTCCAAACTTGAGGAAATGGATCTAAATCGATTGGGCTGACTTGGCATTTGATTTGATTGAAGGACTTGGCATGGGATCGAACCAAAATTTAAGAAATTGCGGCATAGTTTGTTATGGTGGAAAAATTGATTTTGTATTATTTGTTTTTCACTTATGATTGTTATTGTTGGATGGTAGAGTAGTGCTTACGACTTACTGAGTTATGTACTCATTTGGTGTGCTTATTTGTTGCTTATTTAGGTTCTTGATCCATTTTGTGTGCTCGGGACCGTCGTCGAAGTCATCACACCGGCTAGCAACTTTTGGTATCTTCTTTTTAGTTGGTCTAGGAGAACATTTCGGCATGTATAGGCTATTATGTTTTGTTGAAATTGGGTATGTAAACTTTAGCCATGCGAAAATGCCATAATGTTCGGTTGGATTTGGTTCGATGATGTTTGGACACAAGTCTTGGTAATTCGGTTATGGTTGAGTATTGGTCGAGGCCTACTCGATTATTATGCCATATGTCATGGCTGATTATTTTTGGTGTTAAATTCATGATTTGGTAATAGTGTAGTAGGGAGATGCTCGGTGATGATTATCCCTTGGCATGGCTAGTCATGATCCTAATTTGTAATATGTATGATGAATTATTAGTTAGATCAAGGAAAAATCATGAAATAGGCATAGTTGCTTTAGTAACAGATGCTGGCAGCAGCAGTGATGTGTGATTGAAAAATCACTAAAAATAGTATAAATGGAATTAAATAGTTAATAAATTATGTAATCAAACCTTGATTAATCTACTTTCACATGGAAGAAACGAAACGATTCTATGAGTTGTGTGTTAAGAGATATTTAAGTTTTCGTGAGACAGGGCCAGAACGGTTTCTGGAGTCCCTGTTCCGAATTTAGAAATTCATTATAAATTTACCAGAGATAATTAGAAGTCATGCCATATATGTACAGATTCCTTTTCGAGTCTAGTTTCTGTAGAAACAAACGGTATCAGTATTGAAGTCCTGTACAGGGAAATAGCCAAGCCGTAATGCACAAAGGTCAGTGTAGTCGATCCCTGTAACATGGGAGACTTTAAGTAATAAACTGTACTAATTGGCCTGACCAAAAATTCTAGAAACAAATTTGTAGATGCATATACGAGTCTAGTTTCAGGGAAAAATCACGAAACTGATTTTCGAGTTGTGGAACTCAAGATATGATTTTTAAGGTGACAGTGACATAGTTAGCCAGCTGTCTGGAAATTTTTAAAATGAACTGTGCTAGTAAGTGGATTAAGCCCGTTAACCCCTCGTGTCTGACTCCGGCGATGGTCTCGGGTACGGGGTGTTATAGTTTTATTGGTATCAGAGCTATGGTTTAGTCAGTTCTAGGACTACCATAGCACGTATGATCTAGCTATACATGCCTTAATGTTAATGTTTAAATGTGTGATGACTTGACGGTTAAAATTTTTGTTTTGATTAGTAAATGGATCCGGTGTAGAGAGAACCTTGGCGGATGACGTTGAAAGTGTAGCGATCGCTCTGCACAAGGGATGCCGCTGTTGAACCTTAGTCATCTCTGAATGATCAAGGTGAGGGGCTAAACAAGCCTTCTTTACCATGATGAATGAGTGGGTCGCAATATGCCCGAACCAATCCTATTGTCCAACAATTTCGAATTTGAATAATCCACCCCAAGAATGCCGCGATTCTTGATCCTATGAAATTTGAGTAAGCCACCTGTAGACTTGATTAGGAAGCGGGCTGAGGAGTTCAGGGCCATAGTTCTTGATGATGCCGAAAGGGCCGAGTTACGCTTGATAACACCATTCGGTGTTTGATGGTATCATGCACACCGATGAATGTCTAAAGTGTGCTATATCCTTGTTGCGGGACTCAGCCTACTATGGTGGAGGACCTTGATTTCCATAGTCCCAAACGAACGAGTTACTTGGGATTTCTTTCAAACGAAATTTCGAAAGAAGTATATTAGTCAACGGTTCATCGATCAAAAACATAAGGAATTCTTGGAACTCAAGCAAGGCTGTATGACAGTATCTAAATACGAACATGAGTTCATAAGACTCAGTCGGTATGCCCGGGAGTGTGTGGCCGATGAAGTTGCTATGTGCAAAAGATTTGAAGAAGGATTGAATGAAGATTTAAAGCTACTAGTGGGTATTTTGGAGATAAAAGAATTCGTAACACTAGTTGAACGAGCCTGCAAGGCGGAAGAACTTGGAAAGGAGAAGAAGAAGGCTGAATTTGAAGCTAAAGACTATCGTAAGAGATCGACGGGTAAAGCTCCATTCTCGGCTGAAAGAAGTTCAGGGAGGACACTAATAAATCGAGGACGACTGCGGGAATTTCCATTAGAGCACGACCATCGACGGACTCCCAAGCTACTTCGGTAGCTAGTGTGGGCAATAACCATCAAGAGAAACACAATGCCCCCAATGTGGAAGAAGACACATAGGTGAATGTTGGGGTAAGTCTACTAACGAGGGCACATTACGGATGCGGTTCGAAGGATCACTTCATTAGAGATTGCACGAGCTTGATGAGAAGAATAAGATGCAAGGTGCAAGACCTAGTGGAATGACACTAGAGGTAGGCCACCGAGAATTTCAGGAGGTAGGGGTGGTAATCGAGAGGGCTTCGATACTACTATTCGATCCGAGACCGATACTCTGCTAGAGCATATGCCGTTCAAGACGAGAGGAGGCATCCTCCCGATGTTATCTTGGTACTTTCACTCTCTTTGATACTAGTGTGATTGCGTTGATTGACTCGGCTCTACTCATTCATATGTATGTGAAACCTTAGCATCCGAAGAAGACTCTACCGTTGAGTCTCTCGAGTTCATAATTCAAGTGTCAAACCCTTTGGGTCAATACGTACTTGTTGATAAAGTGTGTAAGAGATGCCCTTTAATAATCCGAGAATCTGTTTTTCGCCGATTTGATGCTTTTACCATTTGACGAATTCGATGTTATTCTTGGTATGGATTGGTTAACCGTACATGATGCACGGTGGTGAATCAGAAAAGGAAAACCATTGATTTGAGAAGTGCAAATAATGAGGTAGTCCGAGTTGAGTCTATTGATTTAAAGGGGTACCAATGATAATATCTTCAATGACCGCTCGGAGATATGTGAAAAGGGTGTGAAACATACCTTGCGTATGTGTTTGATAGCAAAGAGGCGAAAGGAAGCTTGAATCGATCAGTGGTTTGTGAGTATTCGGATGTTTTTCCGAGGAGTTCTGGGGTTGCCACCGGTTCGAGAGGTGGAATTCGGCATCGAGATTGTACACAGTACCACGCCAATCTCAATAGCCCCATATCGTATGGCATTAACGGAATTAAAGGAATTGAAAGTTCAATTGCAAGAATTGATGGATAGAGGTTTCGCTCGACCGAAGTTTTTCTCCATGGGGCACACCGTATTGTTTGTGAAAAGAAGGATGGAACCATGAGATTGTGCATCGACTATCGTCGGTTGAATAAAGTGACCATAAAGAATAAATACCCGTTACCACGTATTGATGATTTATTTGATCAATTAAAGGGAGCCTCAGTATTTTCCAAGATAGATTTGAGATCTGGTTATTATCAGTTGAGGGTTCGAGACTCAGACATACCCAAAACCGCTTTTAGAACAAGGTACGGTCACGACGAATTCTTAGTGATACCGTTTGGGCTCACTAATGCCCCTGCAGTATTTATAGATTTAATGAATCGAGTATTCAGGCCATACTTGGATTGATTTGTAGTTGTGTTTATTGATGATATTTTAGTTTATTCACAAGGTGAAGCCGAACACACCGAGCATTTGAGGTTAGTATTACAGATTTTGCGAGACAAGCAGTTATACGCAAAATTTAGTAAATGTGAATTTTGGTTGAAAGAGGTTAGCTTTTTGAGGCACGTGGTGTCCGCATCGGGTGTTAGAGTGGATCCGAACAAAATTTCGGCCATACTCGATTGGAAACCTCAGGAATGTTCTTGAAGTTAGGAGCTTTTGGGACTTGCGGATACTACCGACGGTTTGTAAGGGTTTCTCGATGATAGCTGCAGATTGATGAAACTACTCAAAAAAGATGTTGAGTTTGAATGGATGTAAACCGTCGAAGAGTTTCGATCGACTAAAGACACATTTAAGCTGAAGCTCGGTGTTAGTACAACCGAGTCCGGCAAAGAGTTTTTCATTTATAGTGATGCATCCTTACTTGGGCTAGGTTGTGTGTTGATGCAAGAAGGTTGAGTTGTGGCTTACGCGTCGAGACAATTAAAGCCACATGAGAGAAACTATCCGACCCATGATCTTGAATTGGCGGCCATAGTGTTCATACGAAAATATGGCGGCATTACTTGTTTGGGGAAAGGTGTCATATTTATTCGGACCACAAAAGTCTTAAATATTTGATGACACAAAGAGATCTAAATCTGCGACAAAGACGTTGGCTTGAGTTGTTGAAAGACTATGAACTTGTCATTAATTATCACCGGGGAAGGCTAACGTGGTGGCCGATGCTTTGAGTCGTAAAGCCTTTGTTTGCTTTGAGAGCGATGGATGCTCACCTATCCGTTTCGTCCGATGAGGTGCTAGTAGTTGAATTAAAGGCCAAACCATTATTGATTCATCAAATACTTGAATCCCGAAAGTCGACGATTTGAATTGGTCGCTAAACGAAATGAATGTGCCTCGAATGAGGAATTGGAGTTCGGATTGACAACAATGATTGCTTGACGTTCAAGGGTCGATTATGTGTTCCAAGAAATTGAAACTTATTTCTATGATTTTGAATGAGGCTCATAGTGGCCGAATGTCTATCCACCGGGTAGTACTAAAATGTACAACGATCTGAAACGTCAATTTTGGTGGCGGGTATGAAACGAGACATTTCTGAATTTGTTTCAAGGTGTTTGATATGTCAACAAGTAAAAGCGGAACATCAAGTGCCATCGGGATTACTCCGGCCAATCATGATACCCGAATGGAAATGGGATCGAGTGACAATGGACTTTGTATCTGGGTTACCTTTGACTCAAAGTAAGAAAGACTCGGTCAGGTTATTGTTGATAGATTGACCAAGTCCGCTCATTTTATCCCGTCCGCATGATTTTTCGCTAGATAAATTGGCAGAATTATACATCTCCCAAATTGTTCGATTGCATGGGGTACCTATTTCTATCGTGTCGGATAGAGACCCAAGATTTACATCGCAATTTTGGAGGAAGTTACAAGAAGCGTTGGGTACTAAAATGCATTTTAGCACCGCATTTCATCCCGGATCGATGGCCAATCTGAGCGAATAATTCGAGATACTCGAGGATATGTTGAGATGTTGCGTCTTAAAGTTTTGTGGTTCATGGGAAAGATATTTGCCTTTGATTGAATTCGCTTACAATAATAGTTTTCAATCAAGCCTTAAGATGGCACCTTACGAGGCCTTATACGGTCGTAAATGCCGTACCCATTATTTTGGGTGAACTTAGTGAAAGTAAAATTTTGGGGTTGATTTGATTAAGGATCCGAGCGAAAGTTCGAGTAATTCGTGAAAGTTTGAAAGCCGCTTCGGATCGTCAAAAGTCATATGCGGATTCGAAAAGAAAAGACGTTGAATATCAGGTTGGAGACAAAGTATTTCTCAAAGTTTCACCCTGGAAGAAGGTGCTTAGATTTGGTCGTAAGGGCAAACTAAGTCCGAGGTTCATCGGTCCGTATGAAGTATCCGAACGAGTTGGGCCAGTCGCATATCGGTTAATTTTACCCCCTGAGCTTGAAAAGATTCACAATGTTTTCCATGTCTCGATGCTTCGACGATATAGGTCCGACCCGTCGCACGTAATCACTCCATCTGAGATCGAGATTCAGCCTAACTTGAGTTATGAAGAAGAACCGATTCGCATTTTGATGCGTGAAGTAAAAGAGTTGCGAAATAATAAAATCCCATTAGTGAAGGTGTTGTGGCATAAACACGGAATCGAAGAAGCCACTTGGGAACTTGAGGACTTTATGAAGGATCGTTGTCCGAACTTATTCACCGGTAAGATTTTCGGGGACAAAAATTCCTTATGTGGGGGAGAGTTGAAACAGCCCTAATTTGACCCTAGTCGGAATGTGGTTTCGGGACCACAAAACCGAGTCATAAAATTTAGTTAAAATTTGATTTGCATACCTTATATGTGTGGTAGTACTTGTATAAAAATTTGATGTTTTAATTTTTATCTTAGGAATGTGAATCTTGCTTGAAAGGATTTAGTTGAGAGACTTAGAAAATTTGATAGGTAAATAAGTAAGGACCAAATAGTATTGAAATATGAAAATTTGGGTTTGCATGTCAAAATGCCCCAAACTATGTTGAGTGGCCAGGCCAAGCATGGCTTCATTCTTCCAAGGTTATGTTGTTTATTGTTTAATATTGGTGAGTAATTAAAATAGAGAAGAAATAAAGATTAATAATAAGAAAATGAACAAAAAAAAGGGTGTGTTCATCCTTGCTAACCTTTTAGAAAAACCAAGTAAAAGAATGAGAGAAAAGCTTTGGAGAAATTCGCCATAATTGAATCTAGGTTGAGGTATGTTGAAGTTATTCCTTTAAATTCATGTATATTTTTGGTTGTTAGTTTGAATTCCATCTATCCCATGGTTGGATTTGGGGTTGTTGGAGAGTTGGGATTTGACAAAGAAGCTTAAAAATTTTAGTTGATACCTTGATGCTATTAACGTGTTAGTTATATGGATGTGTTAAGTTGCTTGTTATGTTAGCATGAAAGTTGAAGTTGTTAAGTCATGGTGTTGGAGGAGCCGAATGTAGGACTAAGAAGAGGATGAGGGTTCGGCTAACATAGTTGAAAGGGGATGTTACCGATTTTTAGATTTAGATTATGGGAGTGGCTATAATGGGCATTAAGATGTTAAACTTAGGAAATGTAGTCACATGGGGATTTATATGATATTACAAATAGAGGTGAAGCTATGCTAGATGGGGAAAAAGTCGATCAAGTGTGCATGAGAAGAATTTAGGTGTTTAGATGATGTTATAGATGACATTGTACATGTATATATATTCGGCCATCAAAAGTGAGTATGTAGGTGATGTTGAATCAAATTTTTGGTACACATTCGGTTATGTATATATATATATATATATACATAAATATGCCCATTCGTGATGTTACCTTTAACTATGTGTATAATCGACTAAATGGGTAATTAGTAAGAGTGGTTGCCGAATATACAAACATACATAGGCATGTGTAGTTGAGTTATAAATGTTTAGCAAGATGACTAAATTAGTTAATTCATTTATTAAGCCCGAGAAGTTAAAGAAGGGGAATCAAGCAAGGGCAAAGCCAAGGACATTGAGTAGCCGGGTTGAACGTTATACCCAACACAAGGTAAGTCCTTAAGCACTTTTTGCTAGAACTCCTTGGATAGATATTTTCAGAATGATTCCCTACTTAATAATATGACCATATGTACAATTTGAGTTAAGTAAATTGCTTTACCATGATGAAACAACATAGGGCACTATGTGTGCAAAATTATGTGCCACTATGTGTGCCGATTGGGAGGTTGAAGCATGAGGGAATCTCAAATGCACTATGTGTGCGATTTACTATGGCACTATGTCTGCGAACATAATAAGCACTATGTGTGCAACATTCGGTTGTTGATATAAATTGTGCATGAACGAGGTAAGTGATTGAGCTACTAACTAAATATCGAAATTGAGATTGTGCGGTGTATGCATAAATTTATCTAGTGCATCGTTGTTCCAAACTTGAGGAAATGGATCTAAATCGATTGGGCTGACTTGGCATTTGATTTGATTGAAGGACTTGGCATGAGATCGAACCAAAATTTAAGAAATTGCAGCATAGTTTGTTATGGTTGGAAAAATTGATTTTGTATTATTTGTTTTTCACTTATGATTGTTATTGTTGGACGATAGAGTAGTGCTTACGACTTCTTGAGTTATGTACTCATTTGGTGTGCTTATTTGTTGCTTATTTAGGTTCTTGATCCATTTTGTGTGCTCGGGACCGTCGTCGAAGTCATCACACCGGCTAGCAACTTTTGGTATCTTCTTTTTAGTTGGTCTAGGAGAACATTTCGGCATGTATAGGCTATTATGTTTTGTTGAAATTGGGTATGTAAACTTTAGCCATGCAAAATGGCATAATGTTCGGTTGGATTTGGTTCTATGATGTTTGGACACAAGTCTTGGTAATTCGGTTTTGGTTGTGTATTGGTCGAGGCCTACTGATTATTATGCCATATGTCATGGTGATTATTTTCGGTGTTAAATTCATGATTTGGTAATAGTGTAGTAGGGAGATGCTCGGTGATGATTAACCCTTGGCATGGCTAGTCATGATCATAATTTGTAATATGTATGATGAATTATTAGTTAGATCAAGGAAAAATCATGAAATAGGCATAGTTGCTTTAGTAATGATCTTGACAGCAGCAGATGATGTGAGATTGAAAAATCACTAAAAAAGTATAAATGGAATTAAATAGTGAATAAATTATTTAATAAAACCTTGATTAATCTACTTTCACATGGAAGAAACGAAATGATCCTATGAGTTGTGTGTTAAGAGATATTTAAGTTTTCGTGAGACAGGGCCAGAACAGTTTCTGGAGTCCCTGTTCCGAGTTTAGAAATTCATTATAAATTGACCAGAGATAATTAGAAGTTATTCCATATATTTACAGATTCCTTTTCGAGTGTAGTTTCTGTAGAAACAAACGGCATCAGTATTGATGCCCTGTACAGGGAGATATCGAAGCCGTAATGCGCAAAGGTCAGTGTAGTCGATCCCTGTAACATGGGAGACTTTAACTAATAAACTGTACTAATTGGCCCTACCAAAAATTCTAGAAAACAATTTGTAGATGCATATACGAGTCTAGTTTCAGGGAAAAATCATGAAACTGATTTTCAAGTTGTGGAACTCAAGATATGATTTTTAAGGTGACAATGGCACAGTTAGCCAGCTGTCTGAAATTTTTAAAATGAACTGTGCTAGTAAGTGGATTAAGCCCGTTAACCCCTCGTGTCCGACTCCGGCGACAGTCTCGGGTACGGGGTGTTACAAACTCGAGGAATTCTTTGCGTTTTTTATTAATGAATCTCTGACTGATGTATTTCTTACGGAATTCAGCCTGAAAGAACTCCCAGGTAACCTGTTCTTTTGGAACCACTGACACCAGTGTGTTCAACCAGTGATATGCAGAATCTTGAAGCAAGGATACAACATATTTAATACACTCTTCAGGGGTCCCCACCCCCACCTAATCCTCCTCCAATACTTGTAATACCTCAAGTAATTGATCTGATGAGATTACATAAGCCCCCTGTTGATAAAATTAGAAAATACAGGGCTGAAAAATTTAGAGCCACTGTTGATGATGATGCTGAGTGAGCTGAATTCTGGTTCAATAATACTATCCTTGTGCTTGATGAGCTATCCTATATTGAACAGCCAAATTTGTACAGATATATTATGTGAACCAATCGTTCATCATCTGGTAAAAGGCTTGTTTAGCCTCTCCCTCATGGCTACTCAAAATCGGCCTAGAATCAACCGACGCTGTCCCTTGAGTAGGAGCGAGCGCATTACTTTCCACATCATCATCTACAGCTGGATCGGGATCCATTTACTATACGAAAACAAATTTTAATTGTCAGGAACCATCACACTATCACAGTTTGTAAATATGGCATGTATAACTAGACTCACACACGTTACGTTAGTCCTAGAATCGACTAAATCGTAGCTATGATACCAATCAAATGTAACACCCCTAACCCGTACCCATCGACAAATTAGGGTTACGAGGCGTTACTGACCAAAGCACATCTCAGAACAGTCATAATTCCTATGCTTATTATTTTTCAGATTATATGCACATACTTTAAAACATGCAAACATATATCATTTCATTTCATGTAGCTAATATGTAACAATATGTCTATTTCATTTGTCAAATATTAACGTACCATTTTTTAACTCAGTACATGAGTATATTAAAATCAATCAATCATTTCACACCAACTAATATTTAAACTCATATGCAACCTTAGTGTACTCAATTACCAAACCAAATTACATATATCTAACCTTTCATCTCACTATTTATTTGGCTAGCTAATTAACCTATCATTATGACATTTGTTTACCTAACCACAACAAAGCATATCATGGATATGTATATAAATATTCTCCCTAGCATATGCTGAATATATCATCAACTTAACCTTTTTAGCAACCCAAATAAACTGACCAGAACATTCAACTACTATATTCATTATTTGCCTTAACCTTTCATACCTAATTAGTCAACCACAACCCAATCTATTGAATACATATTCAGTCATTCATGACAACATTCAGTACATAATATAATAATTATGCTATATACCATATCACATACTTATCAATATGAGTCCAAAGCCTTGGTCCAATATACATATACACATTATTTATCATTTCTAAACCAAATTATCCATGCAAGCATGCCATTTGAAACCGACACAAAAACCACATTCCTTAATCAAATTTTCATAGCCTAACTTAGTCTACACATGTCCATTGCCACAATTTTAACATTAACATATAAGTAAACACTTTATGACATAATTTAAAACCATTGCCGAATCATAAATAGCTTATAACCATCACCTATATTTCATCACATTACCGAATACATAATTTACATCATGAACAATTTTCAAATTGATTCATGTTTCAAATTATGCATCTTAATGATAAGTCATTAACAATCCATAACCCTAACACATTCAACGACCACATGTATCAAGCTTTCCAAATGAATTAATCATAAGCCATATATAATTACTTCATGCCAAAACATACATATACCAAGCATATCACACACTTATACTATGAAACATAATACCCAACATGAACTCATATCGCAACCGAAATTACATAAACATAAGCATCATTTCAAGCCATTTTTGCATGGCTCATATATTTACAATCTCAAAACCAACCAAAACAATATTAAACTATACATGCCATATGTTCATAGTTTCAAACTTTTGAAATACTGAAATAGCGATCGATACTGTGATGGATTTCCTTGACGATCCCCGAGCTCATAACAAGCTTACAAAATTTATAAAACATAGAACAAACACACACAGTAAGCTTGTATAGCTTAGTAAGTCATAAGCAAATAAATCATTTCAATGACATACATAATTCAATTAAACTAAGCCAAATCAAGGAAACCTTAACCACATAAACATTTATCATACTTGCAAATTCATATATCATCACTTGACTATTAACATTATAATGTCATTTGACCGAATATGAATAATCACATGTACATATAAGTCACCTTTTTCATCATGCATAGTTTATATCATCATTTCAAGAACTAAACTTACCTTATTTTCATGAACATTTAACTTCGCATGTACCTGAACCATTTAGCACGATTTCACATTCGATCTTAACTTAATATTGCCTATTGAACCATTCGGAATCAATAAGGATACTTGGATAGCTAGAAAAGCTACAATGCCTACGTCCCAGACGAGGTCTTGCATGTAATCAACTATCGATGTCATTGTCCCAGACAAGGTCTTACATGAACTCATATACGATGCCGATGTCCCAGACATGGTCTTACATGTAAATCACAAATCAATGCCAACGTCCCAGACGTGGTCTTACACGAATCACATATTGAAATCCTATGGAATGGCATATGTATCCTAGCTATTCCTAAGGTTCGTATGGGCTTTCGGATGTCGTAACTCGATCGATTCATGCTCATAACACATCATTCCATGCTAAATTCAATTACGCTAAGTATTTATACATACATAAAATTCAATTCGACTATTTACAAAATCAATACATTCAATTTAACAACATTTGTTTACTTATGAACTTACCTCAGACGAAGACGAACGTTAAATTCTTCAAAAATTCCTACAACCCATGTAACACCCTTCACTTGACCCGATCGTTGGGTTTGAGCTACAAGATGCCACATTCATTGTTGGAGCAATTACAGTCAAATATGCAGTAAATAATCGTTCACACATGCAATTAAGTGTTAATCACATTAAAATAATGTTAAACAATCAATTTTGAGTCTTAATCGAGCTTATGAAAGTCTTTATGTAAATCAAAACTCGAAATAAGACTAAATTGTAATGTTTTAAAAGTTCAAGATTGACATTGTGACGTGATCCCTTCCTCATCGTGACGTCATCAAATAGTTTGTCATGTTACGATCTCGGGCCACTTGACGTCATGAGATCACATATTATTGGCCGATGTTGCGACAAAAAAAAGATGTTCGTCAAGACAAGGATCCTATTTTTGGTAAAAATGAACTATTTGATACCTATTTCAAAGTTCCAACCAAAACATTCAAAATAAGCACTTAAATATCATTCCAAATTGTCTCAGAACATGCCAAAACATACTATATGAGTCCAAACATGCAATTTCAACTTCTTATCGAATATTCCATAACTATTCATCAGTTGGTATTTGGAAAAGATTGCCATCTACCATTAGAATTGGAACATAAAGCTTATTGGTCTGTCAAGCAGCACAACTTGGATCTTAATCTTGCTAGAGAGAAGAAGATGCTTCAGCTTAATGTGTTAGAGGAATTCCTAATTTATTCTTATGAAAATGACAAGTTATTTAAGGAGAAAGCAAAAATATGGCCTGACAAGAACATCTAATTCTTTGAGTTTGAAACAGGTCAACAAGTCTTGTTGTTCAAATCCAAATTGAGGTTGTTTATTGGTAAGTTAAAACCTCGTTGGTCAGGTTCACTCACTATTCAACATGTCTTTCCATATAGGGTAGTTGAACTTCATGATGGTAAAAGAGGTAAGTTCAAGGTAAATGGTCAATGTTTTAAACATTATTGAGGTAATAAATTTGAGCGAAATAAAACCTCACTCACTTTACTGGACCCCTGAGTTTTTCTTTTATTTAAACAATAAGTTGTTGTATTTTTGTAAATATTTTTAGCACCCAATAATAATAGTATATATATTTACAAGTAATATATATACACATATAAATACATATTATTTTTATTAAATAAATTTAGGACTAGATTTAATTTTATTTGTTTCTTATTTTCCAAGTATTTAAACTTTATATTTAACCCTTTAGTTTGTAAAACCCCAAACCACTTGGACACTGAGAGTCCCATTGTCTAGCACCATTCCATGGAATGAGCAGTCAACTATAATGAATATGCTATAACAAATACACTAGCAACAATAGGCTTATTAGAGATATGCCAAAATACAAGATGATTTGATTAGAGATGCCTTTAAGAAAATATTCCATAACCCATTTGTTTTTGTACTGGAATTTTCGAACTTTATACTTGAGCCATGGACTCCTTTCCCTAGAAAGGAGTAAGATGACTCGAACACTTCAAACATGGAAAACAAGCCCAAGAATGCTGAAGCAAAACCTAGGTCAGATACAGAGGGGTTACAAATAAATAAAAGGGGAGGTCTTTACTTTTCTTTAAATATTTTAAGATCCTTAAATTTTAGGTTACTTTTAATTTTTTTTATTTTCGCATAATAAATATTAAGTTGAAATCATAAATAGAATTTAGTGAACTTGCACATTAATCGTAAACTCTTGAAAAAGAAGGGTGGTAATGGAGATGTGCATGTGTAGGATTGGATATATTAAGGAAAGACTTGATATTTAAGCAGTAAAATTTCACTCACCTCCTTTTCCTGGGACCCTTCCTGGTGCACAGTTCACATTCAATTATTTGATTTTGTCTCTTATTGTTTCATGTTTTAAAAAATGAAGAAAATATTTCTCCTTAGTGGGTGGACTATAAATTAAAATTTCTTATTTTTCGGGATTGTTGAAATTATTTTTTTATATTTTTGAGAAAAATATTTTTTCTATATCAAGTTATGATTAAATAAATTTTAGTCAAAAATATAAAATTTTGTCTAATTGTGTTAGATTTAAGTATGTATAAAATTTCATTATTTCAATTAGTACAAAAAATGCTTATATTAGTAAATGTGTATAAGTTAACCATGAATTTTTTTTCCTTAATAGAACTAGGTATGCATCAAGGTTTAAGTTTTTAAAACTAACTCAATAATTTTTTTGAGGCGAAATCATAGGAGGCATAGCAGTTTAAAAATGATTTAGACAAATTTTTGTTTGGATCGTTTGAGCCTTTCGGGCCTACCTTATTAAAATTACCCCTTGAAACCCACTTTTGAGCCAAATGACTTATGCCATTTAGTCCTCGCTTTAAACGAACCATCTCTCAGTTAAAATTACTCATATTAATTTTTCTCACTATAATGTGGTTTACGTAAGTGTACGTAGTCGTTCAAGTAATAAGTAAGTTAAAATGAGTTATTGTCTCCATAGGGACTGTATATGCTTAATCAATTAAGTACAAAATTATAATAACAAATTGATGTAAAAACTCAATAATTTGGATGGTGATGGTTAAACTAAGTACAGTTCATTAGATGCTAAGATTTATCCCTATGCAATTCTAAACTAGATGCAATTTACCTAAATGTATGAATGAATATCTCTAGCAGCAAAAACAATCAACATTAAATGAGCTAAGATAATTTTATTAATCAATTCAATTTACTTTATCATGTTTAACAATGTTCAAAAATACTTCCACGACAATTCAATCTTTCATGAGTTTGAAAACCAAATTAAGTCCTCTCGGAGTCTTTTACTTAGTTAAATATGCATTTTACTAATCATATTAACTAAGGGTTTCTTAGCATTTATGTAAGGCCACAGGGACATTTACGTATGCAATAATTTAATTACATAAACCTAAAAACTATGCAAGATAATAGAGCTAACTAAAGATATTATGAACCTCAATTTAGCCAGGTTTAAGGATCTAAATTGAGCATTGCACTTTTCAATTATGTGTTTACTAGCTGTCGTCTGTTAAGGATCGCTTTGCTAGTTTGAGTGCTCCCAATCACATATGAAAGAAATCCATCATGATATTAATTGAAAACATGATTGATTGAGGCCTAAACATGTTAAACATGAATATAATAGATCTTATTGAATTAATATAATCATCCTAGCAAATAGGATTCAAAATATCATTGTTGATGTCAAAAACAATAAACTCAAAGCAGACATGACTAAAATAAATAACAAGAGGAAAGAGTAAACTCTATTAAGTTTAGCATCCTTTCGGATCTATTCTGACTAATGTGCTACTCTGTTCTACTTGATGCTTTTTTTTGTTAAGTGCTTAAGTGGTAGCCGGCTAAGGAGTGCTTTTGACAAAGCTTTTGAGGCTAAATAATGAAGTAGGGGTGGATGACTATGCAAGGGAAAAAGGGAAAATGAATTGAGATGCAAACTAGTGAGAGTGAGAGAGGAATGCTGAGGGATGAGGGATGATCTTAAAAGAGAGGGATGGCCAGGTATTTATAGGTGAACGTAAGGGTTACTAAAAATAGGTTTAAATTTCCTTCCTTTCCTATCGGTAACGCCCTAATTTTCGGTTTTCTGTGTTTATGTGATTTTTAAAATTTGTGTGTTCTGGTTGGTTAATATATATATTTTAGTAGGTTAGTAGGCCTTTGGAAGGCCCAAACTTAAGTTAAATCCGTGGTAGTCTTCGAAATTTTAATTTTATGAACAGGTGATGCAATTGGCGTTTGGGCTTTTAAGAGTAAAGGGGTAAAAGATGACACAAAAAGGAGTGTGGTGTAGTGGCAAGGTGGCGCCACTTAGGGGACAAGGAAGTGATGCCATAGAGGAAACAAGAGGTCCAAGGTTCAGGTCTTGGCTCTTGCAATATATTTTGGTTTTTCTTTTCAATAAATCTGGAAGCAAGTAGGTGCGCTTTAAAGTTTAATGTGTTGGATTTATGACACAAATGAGTTATGGCCTAGTGGTGGGGGTGTGAGTTGGCATGTGAGAGGACTTTGGTTCGAATCCCTTGGCACGCAAAGGTTGATTATTTTGCTATGTTGGGACGGTAAGAGTTGGTGTTGGTTTTAAAATTTGGTGATGAAGGGATCCCACATCGGGAAGCTAACATAAGAGTAGATGGAGAGCTGGTTTTAAATAGAGCAAACCATGAGGAGAGTAGGCATACCCTTCTTGGCTGATCCCTTTCGCTTTGTGACGTGCTCGCTTGGGTTGGGCGTCAGCTAAGAGTGTTTGGAGCACGGATTAACTGCAGTCTCCTAACAGGTGTGTATTTCTCATTACTCTAACAGTAGGACGGCTATTTTTGGCCGCGATGGCCTGAAATGGGCCATGTGGTCCCAAGGGTCCGTAGGCCCAAGTGGATAAGTTGTAGAATTACTAAAATACCGCTGTAGGGTAGGACTATTGATTTACCCCTGGAGGGTAAAATGACTATTTTGCCCCTCGTGCGTAAATGGCTAACTTGTGTGATGATTAGGTTAGTTGACGTGGATTTTTGTTAGTTATCATTAATTCGTAAGTCTAATGTTTTAGTGATCGATTGTAGGATTATCGCGTGGGAGATATCGTCATCAATCGTCATCAACCAGGTGTGTAAACGACACCCTCCCTTAGACTGAATTGGTAAAAGCTGAAATACCGAAACGCTGGTATTTTTTGAACTCGTGAGCGTGTGAGCACTCGTGAGACAGTTGTTAATGAATATGGTGCATTTGGATGATTAGAGTGCAGAGTGTGCATTTCCGTGCGCAATGGTATTTTTGGGCTTAATGGGACGAAAACGGGCCAATGGGCCAACGGGCCCACTTTGGTAAAAAGACGAGGTAAGTACTTTTGATTACTTGGTAAACGTTAGAATGAGCATGAAACGTTAGCAATAGGTTATAATTACTGAAATACCCTTATGCATGCAAAATTATGATTTTACCCTTAGGGTTATTTTTTTCTGAAAAGCATGATGTTACTTTCGATAATGTATGCCATGACATATTTATTTCTGTTGCATGGGACATGGGTTTATATTGATGGAGGAAGCGTTCTAGCAGCCTCGCTGCAATCTGGTGGCCTCGCCACATATATTTGTTCTGTTGACTTCGTCACAATATTTGGCAGCCTGGCTGCAATCTGGTGGCTTCGCCACATATATATATATATTTGTTCTGGTGGCCTAGACACAATATCTGTATCTGGTGACTTCGTCACAATATCTGGCAGCCTCGCTGCAATTTCTATGGTGTGTAGCAGTTGGGTGGGTCGAGTAGTCTCCCTACATGGTGTAAGGCTGGTACGGGGGTGTTACGGATGGCTTTGGGTTGGGATTTCTGCATTCATGATATATTTGTTCTGTATCTGCTATGGGCCTATGGGTTTCATTCTGATTTCTGTACTAGGCCAAGGCCCAGATAAGTCTGACTTTGAGGTTTTATCTGTTTTGGGCTATGGTTGGGTTATGTTACACATTGAGTATATCGAACTCACCCTTTATTTTCTGTTTTGGGCTATGGTTGGGCTATAGAGGGCTTGGAGCTGTGAGGGATTCGGAGTGGCCACATCATCTGCAAAGTTTGTTTTTCTAAGTTAATTTATTTTTATTATTTTTATTTTCTAATTATATTTATACTATGACGAAACTGCTAGTGTTAGGCTGCGCTGGTTTTCAAAATTAATGAACATTTTCAAGACTCAACAAGCACAACAAATGGATAGCCTAAAGATTGATAAACCGACTTTTCATTCAACCGTTGTTTTTACAAAGACCACCCCAATCACTTAAACCAGCGAACGCACACTAAGTCGTAAGTCCATGTGACACGTCAAATCTGGCCATAACATTTGGGCCGGGTTTGGGGTGTTACATTTAGTGGTATCAGAGCCAAGTTGCAACAACTCAGTTATGGAACGGGTCTAAAAATGGGAGTTTGTAAAGAAACACTGAATAAAGGTTTTCGAAAATCATTTTTTTTGGAACTTGATTATAAATTATTTTCGAGAACGTTTCCAATATTTTCTCTTTACAAATAGATGGTTTTAATGATTAAAACCGGTTTTCTAAAATTAGGTGTTTTAGAAGGTGGCACACCAAATCTCCGGCTGAAGTTTGTAAGTTTTTTAAGCCTTTCTGATTGTTTCTGAAATATCTGTTATATGCTTGTACAAAACCTTATCACGGTACTTTAGTTAGGATAACACTGGAACTATAGAAACTCTGATAAGTAGACTGAGTCTGTAGCTAAGCTACCACAAAAGGAAACAAACTCAAACTCTGAATTACTGTTATTCATAAGGCACTTGTAATAAACACTGAAATATTAAACTGATTCATAAAATTTTTAATCAGATAATACGAAATGAGTACACGAGCAGCTCGTGGAAGAGGCCGTGGACGTGGCCGAGGTAATGCTTAGGCTGAATCTTCATCATCAAGACATGTACCGGCAGCAGATGCACTGGTACCACTGGCAACAGAGGTAGAGTCTCATGATCGAGGTGCCAGGGACGATGCTCTATCCCAGGCAATGCTCCAAATTTTGGAAAGGGTTGCTGGGGCAAGTACGGGAAACGAAATTTGGGGGTCTATTTCTAAGCGGCTCCAGGCCAATGGAGCAGAGAAATTTAGGGGCGTATCTAGTGTAGCTCCGAATGTGGCTGAGTATTGGTTAGAAGCCACAGAGCAGATTATGGATGATCTAGACTACTCTGTGGAGTAGAAGCTAAAGGGAGCCTTATCGTTACTTAGGGATGAGGCTTATCAGTGGTGGCTCACGGTGAGAGATGGAACTCTTGCTGACAGTGTGACTTGGGATAGCCTTCAAAGGAAAGTATGTTGGGACTAGTTACGTTTTCGCTCGCTGGAAAGAATTTCTGAACCTGGTCCGAGGGAGTACGTCAGTGGCTGAGTATGAGTCTGAGTTTCTGAGACTGAGCCGGTATGCTTTTGGGATTGTCGCTACAGAGTATGAGCATAGTGTATGCTTCGAGGATGGTCTGAGAGATGAACTTAGGGTGCTGATTACTCCGCATAGGGAGCATAACTTCGCTGCTTTAGTGGAGAAGGCTAAGATAGCTGAAGAAGTGAAGCATACAAAAAGACAGAATCGTGAGAAAGATCGGAACCATTTTAGGAGAGATTTAAGACTTTCAGGTGGTATGAATAGGAATGTTAAGAAAGCAAGGGTAATGGAGCCAGTTCGAGCAGTACCGATGAATGCTGTTAGACCGCAGGGTTATAGGAATTGTGGGAAGATGCATATGGGCGAGTGTCAAAAATGTTCTGGTGCTTGTTTTTTATGTAGATCTATAGAGCATAGGGTTAAGGATTGTCCCCAGGAACCAGATCAGGTTCAAGTTTTAGAGCAGAGGGTCGCTCAACCAGTGAGGGGTGGACCACAGTTTCCGAGAGGACGTGGACAAGGCAGAGGTGGTAATGGAAACGGTCGATAAAGAGGAGCGCCTGGCAGGGGTGCTGGATTTGTTGAGGCTCGTCAGCCGACGTTGGTGTATGCAGCTCGTCGCCGAGAGGAGAGTGATGCACCTGACGTCATAACTGGTACGTTTCTGATTTCCAGTATGCCATACACTGCGTTGATAGATGTTGGATCTACCCATTCATATATTGCATGTGATATATCCGGTCATTGGGTGTGCGCTCGAGGAGACCGTGAGTGGGGTATCAGTATTAAGTCCTTTGGGTCACTCGATTAGGGTAGATAAATCAGATAGAGATGTGCCTCTGTAAACTCAAGGAAAAGTTTTCTCTAGAGATCTGATTGAGCTACCTTTCGAAGAATTCGATCTCATTTTTGGAATGGATTGGCTCGTTAAGCATAGGGCTACTCTGGATTGTGCTGCTAAGTGAATAATGTTAAAGACCACAAAGGATGAGGAGGTTTTGGTGATAGGCGAGCATAGGGATTATCTGTCTAATATGGTGTCGGCATTGAGAGCCGAAAAGTGGATTCGAAAGTGATGTGAGGCTTATTTGGCATTTGTAAGCCAATCGAAAACTGAGGATCTGACAGTGGATAAAGTTAGAACCGTCAAGTATTTTCAAGATGTTTTTCCAGAGGAGCTTCCGAGTTTAACCCCGAACCGAGAGGTTGAGTTTGGAATCGACTTGTTGCCTGGAACGGCACTGGTGTCCATTGCACCTTATAGGATGGCACCGAAGGAGTTGGTGGAGCTGAAAGCCCAAATTCAAGAGTAATTGGATAGAGGCTTCAAGAGACCAAGTGTGTCTCCGTGGGGAGAACCGGTGTTGTTTGTAAAGAAGAAAGATGGGTCAATGCGGATGTGCATCGATTATCGGCAGTTGAACAAATTGATGATTAAGAACAAGTACCCACTGCCAAGAATCGATGATTTATTCGACCAACTTAGAAGAGCTTTAGTATTTTCCAAGATTGACCTTCGATCTGGGTATCATCAGTTGAGGGTTAAGGAGGTGGATATTCACAAGACGACATTCAGAACTTGGTATGGTCACTATGAGTTCTTGGTTATGCCATTTAGGTTGACGAACGCACCTGTGGCATTTATGGATCTGATGAATCGAGTGTTCCATCCATACTTGGATCGATTCGTGATTGTCTTTATCAACAATATTCTGGTTTATTCTGAAACTGAGGAGAAGCATGATGAGCATCTTCGTATTGTGCTACAAGTGCTGAGGGAGAATGAGCTTTATGCGAAATTCAATAAGTGTGAGTTTTGGTTGAGAGAGGTAACTTTCTTCGAGCATGTTGTCTCTGCTAAAGGGATCAAGGTGGACCTCGAAAGATTGAAGCGATTCTGGAATGGAAGCCACCGAGGTCAGTGTGAGAAATTCAAAGTTTTCTGGGTTTAGTTGGGTACTATAGAATGTTTGTGGAAGGATTTTCTATGATGGGAGCGCCTTTGACAAAGCTTATAAGGAATGGAGTACCGTTTGTTTGGACTGAGAAGCAACAGGAATCTTTTGAGAAGCCGAAGAAAGTTCTGACCGAGGCACCTGTACTGATTCAGCCAAAGTCTGGAAAAGATTTTATCATATGCAGTGATGTATCACATGTAGGGTTGGGCTGTGTGCTGATGCAAGAGGGTGAAGTGGTTGCTTATGCATCGCAACAGCTTAAACCACATGAAGTTAACTATCCTACTCATGATCTGGAGTTGGCGGTAATCTTTGCGCTTAAGATTTGGAGACATTACTGACGGAGAAAGGTGTATTATGTACACGATCATAAGAGTCTTAAGTACTTGCTAACTCAGAAGGAGCTAAACCTTAGGCAGCGGAGATGGATAGAGTTGCTTAGGGATTATGATCAAGCAATTGAGTATCACCGTGCAAAGCTAATGTGGTGGCTGATGCCCTAAGTCGTAGAATCAGATTCGATTTGAGAGCCATGTTTGCTCATTTGAGTCTGTATGACGACGGTAGTCTGTTAGCAGAACTGCAAGTCAGGCCGACCTAGGTGGATGAGATTAAGGAAAAACAGTCGAGGGATGAGTCCCTGGTTTCTCAATTCTGGCAGGTTAATAATGGGGATACTTCTGAGTTCGGAGTGAACAGTGAGGGAGTTCTGTGTTGCCGAGGTAGAGTTTTCTTTCCGAAGGATTCTGACTTGAGGCAAGAAATTTTGAAAGAAGCTCATGTAGGTCTGTGTGCTATGCATCTTGGAGGCAGTAAAATGTATCACGACTTAAAGGAGTTGTATTGGTGGCCTGGATTGAAGCGAGAGGTAACGAAAGTTGTGCGAAAATGTCTGACTTGTCAGTAAGTGAAAGCTGAACATCAATTACCTTCCGGACTTTTGCAGCCAGTGAAAGTACCACTTTGGAAATAGGAGAGGGTAACCATGGATTTTGTGAGTGGGTTACCCTTGACACCGTCGAAGAAGGACTCGATTTGGCTAATTGTGGATAGGTTGACCAAATCTGCTCATTTCATACCTGTCCGCACTGATTATGCACTTCAGAAGTTAGCCAAATTGTATGTGGCGAAAATAGTGCGACTTTACGAAGTGCCAGTGTCAATTATTTCTGATCGAGATCCCAGATTCATATCTCGGTGTTGGCAAAAGTTGCATGAGGCGTTGGGTATACGGTTGACTTTAGTACAGCCTTTCATCCTCAGACTGATGGTCAGTCGGAAAGGGTTATTCAGATTCTGGATGACAAAATAAGGGGATGTGTTATCGACTTTTGAGGCAGTTGGGAGGATTACTTACCGTTGGTAGAGTTTGCATACAACAATAGTTATCAGACAAGTATTCGAATGGCTCCATATGAGGCACTGTATGGGCGAAGATGCCGTACACCTAGTTGTTAGACCGAGTTGGGTGAACGACAGGTTCTTGGACCTGAGTTGGTGGCAGATACTGAGGATAAGGTCAAGTTTATTAGAGACCGGTTGAAGGAAGCATCTGATAGACAAAAGTCATATGCAAATTTGAAGTGCAAGGAAATTAAGTACTCTGTGGGTGATATGGTCTTTTTGAAGGTTTCGCCTTGGAAGAAAATATTAAAGTTTGGAAGGAAAGGCAAGTTAAGCCCGCGGTTCATTGGGCCTTATCAGATTCTTAAGCGAGTGGGTCCAGTGGCTTATCAGTTGGAGCTACCTCCAGAGTTGAATAGGATTCATGATGTCTTTCACGTCTCCATGTCAAGGCGGTATCATTTTGACCTTACTCATGTTGTTCCGGTTGCAGAGATCGAGTTCCAAATAGATTTGACTTTTGAGGAAGAGCCTGATCAGATTTTGGATCGAGATGTTAAGATTTTGAGGAGGAAATCACTTGGGAGCCAGAAGTGGCAATGCGTCAACAATATCCTCATCTTTTTGATTCAGGTAAAATTTTGAGGACAAAATTTCTTTAAGGAGGGCAGAGTTGTAATGCCCCAATTTTAGGGTTTTCTGTGTTTCTGTGATTTTTAAATTTGTGTATTCTGGATGGTTAATACATATATTTTAGTAGGTTAGTGGGCCTTTGGAAGGCCCAAACTTAAGTTAAATCCGTGGTAGTCTTCGAAATTTTAATTTTATGAACAGGTGATGCAATTGGCATTTGGGCTTTTAAGAGTAAAGGGGTAAAAGATGACACAAATAGGAGTGTGGTGTAGTGGCAAGGTGGCGCCACTTAGGGGACAAGGAAGTGATGCCATAGCGGAATCAAGGGGTCCAAGGTTCAAGTCTTGGCTCTTGCAATATATTTTGGTTTTTCTTTTCAATAAATATGGAAGCAAGTAGGTGCGCTTTAAAGTTTAATGTGTTGGATTTATGACACAAATGAGTTGATGGCCTAGTGGTGGTGGCGTGAGTTGGCATGTGAGAGGACTTTGGTTCGAATCCCTTGGCACGCAAAGGTTGATTGTTTTGCTATGTTGGGACGGCAAGAGTTGGTGTTGGTTTTAAACTCTGGTGATGAAGGGATCCCACATCGGGAAGCTAACATAAGAGTAGATGGACAGGTGGATTTAAATAGAGCAAACCATGAGAAGAGTAGGCATACCCTTCTTGGCTGATCCCTTTCGCTTTGTAACGTGCTCGTTTGGGTTGGGTGTCAGCTAAGAGTGTTTGGAGCACAGATTAACTGCAGTCTCTTAACATGTGTGTATTTCTCATTACTCTAGCAGTAGGACGGCTATTTCGGGCTGCGATGGGCTGAAATGGGCCATATGGTCCCAATGGGTCCATAGGCCCAAGTGGATAAGTTGTAGAATTACTAAAATACCCCTGTAGGGTAGGACTACCGATTTACCCTTGGAGGGTAAAATGACTATTTTACCCCTTGTACATAAATGACTAACTTGTGTGATGAGTGGGTTAGTTGACGTGGATTTATGTTAGTTATCGTTAATTCGTAAGGCTAATGTGTTAGTGATCGATTGTAGGATTATCGCGTGGGAGATATCGTCATCAATCGTCATCAACCAAGTGTGTAAACGACACCCTCCCTTAGACTGAATCGGTAAAAGCCGAAATATCAAAACGTTGGTATTTTTTGAACTCACGAGCGTGTGAGCGCTCGTGAGACAGTTGTTAATGAATATGGTGCATTTGGATGATTAGAGTGCAGAGTGTACATTTTCGTGCACAACGGTATTTTTGGGCTTAATGGGCCGACAATGGGCCAATGGGCCAACGGGCCCACTTTGGTAAAAAGACGATGTAAGTACTTCTGATTACTTGGTAAAGGTTAGAATGAGCATGAAACCTTAGCAATAGGTAATAATTACTGAAATACCCTTATGCATGTAAAATTATGATTTTACCCTTAGGGTTATTTTTTTTTCTAAAAAGCATGATGTTCTGTTTCTGTATACGTATGCCATGACATATTTATTTCTGTTGCATGGGACATGGGTTTATATTGATGGAGGAAGCGTTCTGGCAACCTCGCTGCAATCTGGTGGCCTCACCACATATATCTGTTCTGGTAACTTCGTCACAATATCTAGCAACCTCGCTGCAATCTGGTGGCTTCGCCATATATATATATATATATATATATATATGTATATCTGTTCTGGTGGCTTAGACACAATATCTGTATTTGGTGACTTTGTCACAATATCTGGCAGCCTCGCTGCAATTTCTGTGGTGTGTAGCGGTTGGGTGGGTTGAGTAGTCTCCCCACTTGGTGTAAGGCTGGTACGGGGGTGTTATGGATGGCTCTTGTAACACCCTGTACCCGAGACCGTTGTCGGAAGCGACCACGAGGTGCTAACAAACATAATTCATGTATGTTCACAGTCCATTTTAAAAATTTCCAGACAGCTGGCTAACTGTGTCACTGTCACCTTAAAAATCATATCTTGAGTTCCAAAACTCGAAAATCAGTTTCATAATTTTTCCCTGAAATTAGACTCATATATCCATCCACGAAGTTTTTTATAGAATTTTTGGTCAAGCTAATTAGTACAGTTTATTAGTTAAAGTCTCCCCTGTTACAGGGTTCGACTATACTGACCTTCCTGCATTGCGAATTAGATAACTCCTTATACAGGGCTTCAATACTTATGCCGTTTGTTTATAATGAAACTAGACTCAAATAGGAATCTATAAATATATTGCATGACTTCTAATTATCTCTGTTTAATTTATAATGAATTTCCAAAGTCAGATCAGGGGATCCAGAAATCGCTCTGGCCCTGTCCCACGAAAACTTAAATATCTCTTAAAATACGACTCATATGACCGTTTTGTTTTGTCCATATGGAAGTAGATTCATCAAGGTTCGATTACATAATTTATTCACTATTTAATTCCATTCCTACTATTTTTAGTGATTTTTCAAATTCACACCACTGCTGCTGTCAGCATCTGCCTTTAAGGTAGACTTTACCTATTACATAGTTTCCATGATTCAACTAACCCTTTAGCATATATAGCACAAAGTATGATCGTGATTAACCATTCCAATGGCCAATCATTTCCAAGCATATCCACACCTCTTAATAACCATATACATACAAAATGATTATAACATTATGCTCAAAAATATATATAAGCCATTTTCGCATGGCTATCCAAATTTATACAAAACCGAAGGGTACATGACCCACAACAAAAAGGGTAGTCCTATACATGCCATTTCAAAGTTCAACCAAAAGTGTACCAAAAGGGGGTTTGATAGTGTGGACGACTTCGACTTCGACAATCCCGAGTCCGATAGCTGACGAACCAAAATCTATAAAATAGAGATTCAAAGAAACGGAGTAAGCATTTAATGCTTAGTAAGTTTTGAGCCAAGAAATTAGACACAACTAAAGTGTAGCATTCATATGGCTAAACGGATAATTTCATATGTACCAATTCTCAATATCATACTTACTTCACATTACCAACCCATATATTCATACACAAAGGATCAACTTAGCCAAAGGCCGGTAGCTCATTTATCGACTGAGCGAATACTATTTGTAAGGGATCAACTAATTCAATGCATATACGAAACATACCTCATCGCTGGGATTTTATGAGCGTATTAATTGAAACTATTACAGCAAGGTCGCTCATTCCCAAGCCAAGTACCTTTGGGATTTAACCGGATATAGCTACTCGCTCGAATGCCTTCGAGACATAGCCCGGATATAGTAACTCGCACAAATGCCTTCGGAACTTAGCCCGAATATAGTAACTCGCACAAATGCCTTCGGGACTTAGCTCGAAACTATTCACTAGCTTAAAATGCCTTCGGGACTTAGCCCGAAACTATTCACTAGCGCAAAATGCCTTCGGGACTTAGCCCAGTTATCATCCAAATATTCATGCACATATCGATAAATCATGACACATCTATATTTCATTTTCATAATTAGAGTTCAAACACAAGTCACGTATTAAGCAATCCCATTTTCGGCTCACTAGCCACATACAAACAGCATGGTTTAGTTTGCTTTATGACACGATCTCTATGCACATACGGCTACCCGTCATACGTATAGACTAATTAACTCAAGATATAATTCGAGTAGAGTCATCATATCACCGTATATTTGTTATGCTCATACGTCATGACTTAATCAAATCGTAAACTAAGTCTCGTTACTCGAAAACTTACCTCGGATGTTGTCGAACGATTTCAATGGCTATTCGACCACTTTTTCCTTCCCTTTATCGGATTTAGTTCCCCTTTGCTCTTGAGCTTAATTTAACAAATAAATTGATTTAATCATTTGAGCATCAAAAAGAGGAACTCAAGGTACTTAGCCCATACATATATACATTAGACATTAAAGTCACATACATATGAAATCATGAATCAACTCAACATATTAACCCACACTTCCTTTTAGCCGATTGTCTAAGCCAAGATAAAAGCATCAATATGCTTGCCTCTAACCGAATACATGCAACACTAATCTTCTTCCTATGGCCGAATATGCATGTCTATGTTGAGGCCGATTATATGCTTAATACTTCCTACAAGTATGGTTACTTGTATTGACTATATATCATCTTATTTCAAGTTCAAAACTCGACTAATACGCATATATACACTAGTAATCAAATACTAACATTTTGCACTTCACCTTACTACCATTTCACATCTACTTTCTACCATGGCCAAATGCATCAAGACACCATACCATTCAATTTTGGTCATGGGTTACACAAAGAACTTAATGTCTAACTCAAAAATGCCAAAAAGAAAATCCAAGAGTCATCAATCGCCATCACATGTATCATTACAAAGCTTCACACTTAGCATGCAAATGACATTAACACAAATCCACCTTAGCCGAAACTTAACTCATCTTCATGCCTCGTCACCACAACATCAAACATCAACCAAGAAGACAACACCCATGGCCGAATATCATCTCTATCTTATAGCAAAGATTTAAACCATGGGCTAGGATTTAAAACATGGGCTAGGTAGAACTCAAACTAACAACTAAAAACATGCATGAATCTCATGGACAACATCAAACATACCTTAGTCTAGCAAACCACCATAGCCGATTTTCTCCAAGCTCTTTCCCTTCCTTTCTTTCCTCTATTTGGTCAAAGATGTTCAAGAATGAACACTTTTTTTTTTTGTTTTCTTTCTTCAATTCACGGCAATGGGGGGGGAACATGGATGAGACAATTTTTTTTTCATCACTCCTCCCTTTGCATTATTATTTTATTACTCATACTCCTTATTTTATTTTTCCTAACATAAATCACTAACATAACATGTTTATGACATGTTTTGCCCATCACCCTTTGTCATGGCCGGCCACTAGTAATTAAATGGGGGAAATTGACATGCAAGTCCACCCCTTTGATTACATGCACTAATAGATCCTGATAGATTAACCTATCACATTTCAAAAGTGTCACACATAAGTCCTATTGACTAAATTCACATGCAATTTACTAAATCGAAGCTTAAAATTTTCACACATTCATAATCACATATTTTAGACAATAAATATCATATTCAAATAATTTGGTGACTCGGTTTAGCGGTCCCGAAACCGCTTTCCGACAAGGGTCACTTTAGGGCTGTCACAGCTCTGGGTTGGGATTTCTGCATTCATGATATATTTGTTTTGTATCTGCTATGGGTCTATGGGTTTCATTCTAATTTCTGTTCTGGGCCAAGGCCCAGATAATTCTGACTCTGAGGTTTGATTTGTTTAGGGCTATGGTTGGGTTATGTTACACACTGAGTTTACCGAACTCACCCTTTATTTTCATTTGTATAGGAAATTCCCAACCATAGTGGGCTTGGAGCTGTGAGGGATTCGGAGTGGCCACATCATCTGCAAAGTTGGTTTTTCTAAGTTAGTTTATTTTTATTATTTTTATTTTCTGATTATATTTATACTATGACAAAACTGCTAGTGTTAGGCTGCGCGGGTTTTCAAAATTAATGAACGTTTTCAAGACTCAACAAGCACAACAAATGGATAGCCTAAAGATTGATAAACCGGCTTTTCATTCAACCGTTGTTTTTACAAAGACCACCCCAATCACTTAAACCAGTGAATGCATACTAAGTCGTAAGTCCATGTGACACGTCAGATCTGGCCATAACGTTTGGGCCGGGTTTGGGGTGTTACACTATCTCATGTTGCCAGCCATGCTTCAAGGAACAAGGGATGACCAAGTCTTCTTATTTTGAATTAAAAATTCAAGCTAAAAATAGCTATAGAGTGGACGGTTTCCACATAGAAGTTTTTGGAGTGAATTCTAATTATTTTTCAACTATAAGGACCTTCAATTAAGTATCCCAAAACATATTTGAGGTAGCCATCTTTAAGTTCTGAATTTGGGCTCTTAGTTCCTCTTTTTGGACGGTTCTTCAGTCCAAAACTTAGCAGATATGTCCATCTTTTATCACCTTCTTTATTGGGTCAAGTAGTTAACCTCATGCCCCAAATTGCATGGTCTTGACATCCATATGGATAACATGTACATGTCCATGTTTGATTTATATAAATCATGTCTCCAATGGATCTACTACATAATGAAAAATACATACATTAATAAATTAACATGAATTAATATAAAATATGAATGAAAATCATGTAATTAAGCATAATTTCACATACTTTCTAAATTCATGTCTAAAACTACAAATTAAGTAAAATTCACTTATTTAAATAATAATTACTCGAGATAAACACATTTATTAAGTAAAAATGGGGTAAAATATATAGAAATATCCCACATAATTTTAAGTTTAAACACCTCAAACTTAAATCATTGCTCGTCCAGAGTAATATTCATGCACAACACAATTTTTGCTAAGGCAATTTTGCAAAATAATAAAGCAACATCAATTTTCACACATAGTCATGCTTCAACAAAATCCTACTAAAAAATTATTCTTTATTGAGAAGTAGCTTGAATGCAAATACTATTTTTAACTTTATACTAAGTACATCATAATGTCAATATGAATCATAATTTGCATGAATTTTCAAAGTCGTACATAACATTCACCAATCAATATGCTTTCCTTATCAACTAAACATAGAAATCCCAAGGTTTAATTAGTGTCTTCATATGTTAAACTTAGTAATTCCTCTGCACTAATGTAGTCGGTATAATCATCCAATTAATAGGTCTTTTATTAGGTTGTAATGGGGCTAGGCTAAAGGTAGGAATAAAGAGAAGTGATTTTTAGGTTCAAAACATCTTAACCCTAACTTCGTCTTGAACCCTTTTCATGTCACAACCTTCATATAATTAGGTCTTTGCAACACCCCTAAACTTATTTCAAACTCATGCTCAGCTTTTTTTTTTTTTTGAATCATGTGAAGAGTATGTACATCTTTTCATATCTTTTCTCAAACATTGATTACCAAGACAAACTCATTTAAGATAGGTGCAAAAGAATAGGATAAATCGAAAAGATGATAATGTGTCTTATAATGTAGGTAATTTGCAATAAAAAGGCCATTAAGCTAAAAAATTATGTTTCAAGGGTTAATAATTTGCTCAACTTCACCATCCCAATAGTGCTTGAGACATTGACCATTAACTTTAAACATACTTCCATGGTTGTCGTACAATTCTGCAGCTCCATATGGATAAACTTTGTAGATGGTATAAGGTCCTTTCCATCGAGACTTGTGTTTTCCAGGACATAACCTTAGCCTAGAATCAAACAACAACACTTTCTGACCTTCTTTGAACTCACAAGGTTGTATACAATTATCATGCCATCTCTTATATTTTCTTTACACATCTTGGCATTCTCGTATGAAAATAACCTCAACTCCTCTAGCTCATCGAGTTGTAACATCCTTCTCTCACCGGCTTGCTTAAGATCAAAATTCAATTGCTTTAAAGCCTAGTGAGCTTTATTCTCCAAATCAAATGGCAAATGACATGCCTTTCTAAAAACTAACCAATAGTGAGTCATTCCTAACGGTGTCTTAGAAGTACTCTGATAGACCCATAGTGTATCATCGAGCCATTGAGACCAATCTTTTCTGTTAGGGTGCATTACTCTTTCAAGAATACCTTTTATTTTAGGATTCACCCTTTTAACTTGCCCATTCAATTGTGGGTGATAGGTAGTAGCAATCTTATGTTTCACATCATACTTGACAAGTAACCATTTAAGCCACTTATTTACAAAGTGAGATCATTCATTGCTAAGTATAGCTCTAGGAGTCCCAAACCGTGTAAATATGTGCTTATGTAGGAATTGCATGACTAGCTTAGGGTCATTAGTTAGGTATGCCTCAGTTTCAACCCACTTGAACACATCGTCCACAGCTGCCAAGATATACTTGTTCCCTTAGGAAGAAGGAAACAGGCCTAAGAAATCAACCTCCTATACATCAGAAAGTTCTATCTCTAAAATATTTGTCAAGGGCATCTTGTTCCTTCTTAATATGTTTCCAGTTCTTTGGCATCTATCGCAGTTTCCAACATATGCATAAGTATCTTTGAAAAATGTAGACCAAAAGAACCAAGCTTGTAAAATCTTTCCTGTTGTACATGAACCCCCAAAGTATCCCCCACACGGAGATGAATGACAGTTGTACAAAATCTCATCAATCTCACTTCCAGCTATGCATTTCTTGATTATTTTATCTGCACGTTGTTTAAACAAAAAATGGGCCATCCTAGAAATAGTACGACTATCATGAAGGAATTTCTTCCTTTGTTGGTACGAAATTTATTCCACATACTAAGTAATTGGGAAAATCAAAAAACCAAGGTGTTTCATAGATTTTTCTTACCTCGAAGATATGCTCATCAGGAAGATTCTCATTAATTGGAATAAATGAAGAAGTTACCTCCTTTTGTTCCAACCTTGACAGATGATCGACTACTCGATTTTCAACACCTTTTCTGTCTTGGATCTCAAGGTCACATTCTTGGAGCAAAAGTATCCATTGAATTAGCCTCGATTTAGCATCTTTCTTTGTGAGTAAGTACTTAATGGTAGATTGATAGGTTAATACTATAACTTTGGTACCTATAAGATATGAATGGAACTTGTTAAAGGCAAAAACTATAGCAAATAGTTCTTTTTTAGTTACTGTATAATTGATCAAGGCTTCTGTCAAAGTTTTGCTTGCATAGTCGATAGGGTGAAACACTTTGTTCCTTATTTGACCTATCACAGCTCTAATAGCAAAATAGCTTGCATCACATATCAACTCAAAAGGTATGTTCCAATCAGCTGTGATAATTATTGGGGTTGAAATTAATTGGTTTTTCAATTTTTTAAAAGCTTTTAAAAATGCTTTGTTAAAATTAAAAATAACATCTTTTTCTAAAAACATACATAAAGGTTTAGAATTTTTTTAAAAATCCTTTATAAATCTACGATGAAAAGTGGTAAGGCCTAAGAAACTTCTAACTCCTTTCACACTATTTGGAGGTGGTAGTCTTTCAATTAAGTCCACCTTTGCTTTATCCACTTTAATTCTATACTTGGAAATCTTATATCCTAAGACAATTCCCTCATTAAATATAATGTGGTATTTCTCCCAATTAAGGACAAGATTCGTCTCCTTGTATCTTTTAAGTACCTTAGCCAAATTATTCAAACAAACATCATAAGTGTTACCAAAAAAAAAAATTCATGAAAACCTCAACATAATTGTCAACCATATCAGTGAAAATTACCATCATACATCGCTAGAATGTGACAAGTGCATTACATAAGTCAAAAGGCATTTGCCAAAAAGGCAAATGTACCATATGGATAGGTAAAAGTAGTTTTATGTTAGTCTGCCGAGGTTAGAGCTATTTTGTTGTATCCCAAATATCCATCTAAAAAGCAATAAAATTCGTTACTTGCCAGTCAATCTAGTATTTGATCCATAAAAGGTAAAGGAAAATGATCCTTTTGAGTGACTTTGTTTAGCTTTCTGTAGCCAATACAGATTCTTTAACCCGTGATTGATCTCATTGGGATTAACTCATTTCATTCATTTTTGACAATCGTGATTTCATTGTTCTTTGCTATACATTTATCGGACTTACCCAAGAACTACCTGAGATAGGGTAAATAATTCTTGCATCTAACCATTTAATTATCTCCTTCCGAACCATTTCTTTCATGATAAGGTTAAGTCTCCTTTGTATTTTACCTTTTTCATCTTCATCTAAAATAGTTTTATGCATATAGAAGGAAGGGCTTATACCTCATATATCACCTATGGTCCAACCAATTGCTTTTTTAAATTTCTTAAAAACAGCAATCAATTGCTCCTCTTGATGCTCTGTCAAGTTTACTGAAATAGTCACAGGCAAAGTAGAACTATTACCAGGATAAACATAGTTTAAATGGAATAGAAATACCTTTAGTTCGAGTTTAGGTGGTTCCTCGATTGATAATGTGGGTTGTGTAAATTCCTGCACTTCCAACTCTAGTGGTTCGAACCGTGATGGGTGAATATAACTCCTCAGATTGGATTCCATCAAAGCCAAACCTGGATTACCTTTTTCATCTTTGAATGGTTCAGACTCTAAAGCATTCTCTAATAGGTCTTCTTCAGAATTGCTTCCCATAGAAACTAAGGTTTCTAATTCCTTCATTATTTAACACTCTTCCATTGAATCAGGAAATTTCATTTCCTTCAGAACATTAAATGTTACCTTATCATCTTGAACTGACATCGTGAGTTTTCTTTTTTGCACATCCATTAACGTTCTTCCCGTGATTAGGAAAGGTCTTCCTAAGATAATCAAAATTTCTTTGTCTGATTGAAAATAAAAAAACAATGAAATCAGTAGGAAAAATTAATTTATCGACTCTTACCAACATATCCTCGATCTTCCCTTAGAGATATGCTAATGATCGATCTGCAAGTTGAAGTGTTACAGTAGTGGGTCTTCCTTCACCTATTCCCAATATCTTGAAAATAGATTTGAGCATCAAGTTAATGTTTTCTCCTATGTCACACAAAGTTTTATGGCAATATGATTCACCATTGTTGCAAGGAATTGTAAAGCTTCGAGGATCCTTCAGTTTTAGAGGTAGCTTGTTCTATAAAAATGTACTACACTCCTTCGTCAAAGTCACAGTCTCATACTCACTAACTCGTTTCTTCTTAGACAAGATATCCCTCATAAACTTCACATAGTTGGGCATTTCCTCTAAAGCCTTTACCAACAGAATGTTGATCTGTAATTACTTTAAAACATTTAAGAACTTCTTGAATTCTACCTTTTGTTTCAGCATTTTTTGTTGAAGTCTTTGAGGATATGGAACTCTAGGTTGATGTGGATAACTTTTTTGAAGAGGTAAATCTACAATAGAAGGTGTTAGTTTTTTAGAATTCACTAGTGTAGGGTTTACTTCATCAAATTTTTCAGCCCTTGATTTTTCTGTTGTAGGAACTTCAACTATTGGTTGACTTTCATCATTTTCAGTAGGCTCATCTTCAATCGCAACCTTTTTAGGTTCCAAAATCTTTTCTCCCACCTTGCAATGCTCCTTACCTAAATTTTTGGGATTTTCTGTGTCGTTCGACAAGGCTCCTTGTGGTCTACTATAAAGCTCAGTAGCTAATTGACCCATTTGGTTTTCTAGATTCTTCAATGTAGCCGCTTCGCTTTGGATCAAGGAGTGGTTTTTCATCATGTACGCTTTCAACAAGTCCTTCAAACTGTTCGATGATTCAACTTGGGGTGGTTTTGGGGTTTGTTGGTTAAACCATTGGGTTTGGATGGGTTTATGTTACTTTTGATTGTTGTTCAGTCCATTTCCTTGGTTACTCCAAGAAACATTCGAATGCTTCTGCCATGAAGGATTGTAGAAGTTAGACTGCGGTCTTTATCCATTTCTATTTTGATACTAGTTATACCAGCCCGATTTTGGGCCTAGTAGGAATAATGGTTTCAAAACCACTATTCTGGGGTTAGAGAAATTATTTTTAATGTTATTTTATGTGTTATAGCATGATTATATGAGTGCATGAAAATTTGGTGAGTTAATTTTAGCATTTGTGAGCTTAATTATGAAAAAAGACTAAATCGCATAAAGTGCAAAAGTCCTATTTTTTAGCTAAAGGTGTAAATTGACTATGAATCATATTGTAGAGGTCTTTCAAGGGCAAATAGACCCATTTTAGAGAGGTGGCCTGCCATGGGAGACAAAGAAATAGAAAAGTCAACATTTGGTGGAAGTTAGGTGATAAAATTGAATAAAATAAAACAAATAGGAAAAGTTGTCATTTTCTCATCTCTCTCTTTCTTTCTCCACCGGTTTCTCTTTAAGAAAATAGCCATGGAAGCTCAAAAATTTCAGCAACCTTAAACTCTTGCAAGCAAGTCTTCTTGGTGGTATTTCTTGATAATTTTTGTGTTTTTGGAACCCCTAAAGGTTAATCTAGTTAATGGGGGGACTATTTTCTGAAATGGTTTAATAGTCTAGGGATTTTCCATGAAAGGACTTATGTTGTTTGCTGAATTTTAATGGAAGAATGAGTCTTGGTTGTGTAATAAACAACTTTTGTTAAAGGATTTTCATGGAAACACTTAATATGGACCATTTTGTAAAGATGGCAACATGAGTGATAAGTATGAGTAATAATGAGAATTGTGGGCTGCTCCTAGTACAAAAAGAATATGTCTAGGTTTGAGTAGTGAGAAAATTTGATAAAAATCGATTTACGAGCCTAAGGGAAAAATTATACTTCTTGTAAAGTCTAAGGGTAAAACAGTCATTTTGTCGAATTGTGAATTATAGAATGTTTTAATTAATGTAATGATTAAATGAGTGAATTTCATCATTTTAGATCAAGAAAATCGAGATTTAAGCTTAAATTAGAAAGTACGAGGTTATAGACTAAAATGGAATAATTAGCCAAAATTGCATTCGAGGTAAGTCCGTGTGACTAAATAAGCATGTTATCCATATTATTGTTAATATACATGAAATCTATTTTTATATGATTTTATTTAATTATATGTTGATGGAATATGACATTCCATTGAAACAAGTAAGTTATATGTTAATAATGCAACCATATTGTTATGATGTGTGATTGAATTGATATTGCATAAATTATTTTGATTATGAATATGGGTACGCATGAGGAGAAATTAATGTAATAAAGACTCTTGGTTGAACATCAGGAATAGATTTAGATATTTATGCCATGGCATTGGGTGATATGTGTGCTAATGTAAGACATGTCTGGGACATGTATCGGCCACATTATGAGAGCCAGTGTAAGACATGTCTGGGACATGCATCAGCCTTGAGATATACAAGCTATTGTAACACCTGTCTGGGACATGGCATCAGCTTGTTGTGTGTCAATGTAAGACCTGTCTAGGACATGGCATCGACACCGATAGATTAGAGCCAGTGTAACAGCCTGATTTAGACCCTAGTCAGAACGGTGGTTTAGGGACCACAAATCTGAGTCAGAAAAATATTTCAAAATTATTTTCTGTGTTTATTATGTTTGAATTTGTATGTGTGAAATTTTCTTGCTTTAATTTTATTGTTTGAGTACCCTATTAAATAAAAGGATTAAATCGCGTAAAATGAATATTTGGTGGTTATTTTGAAAAGGGCTGAATAGTGGTTGTTCTTTTAATGTGGAGGATTTATGTTGCAATTAGCCCATTTTTTAAATGAATGGACGGCATTAGGCATATAATAAATGGTTTTGTTATTAAATCATTAAGGTTAAGTATGTAATTTGATTAATAAGTTAATAATTAAAGCCATGGTGTTCATATTATTTGTTTGACCGAAACTAAAGAAAATTAGAAAGAAAAGAACGCTTTAAGGGTTCGGTCACTTGCTAAGCTCAATGAAGGTATGTTTCTTGCTCGGTTTTTGATAATTTTTACATTTTTGAGATCATTGCTAAGTTATCTTCTAGACCCATGCTTGAATTTTTTATTTTGATGAATATTTTGAGATATGCCATTGTTGAAAGCTTGTGATTTTTGTTGTTTGATGATGAAATATGAAAGATATGTTTTGGGTTAACATGTTTTGTACTGGAGTTTTTGATGATTTTGAGTAATTAGGAATAAATCGAGGGACTAAAATGTAAAATAAATGAAATATATGGACTGGTATGAACACTAGGAGTATTCGGCCCAAGCATGGTTTGTGCAAATTTTGCATGTTTTTGTTTTGTGCAATTTGGACTAAAATGTAAAAAATGTAAAATGCTAGGGTAAAATGATAATTTGCTCATTTATGTGTTTTTGGATGAAATTGATTGAATATTTGATTAAATAAGTTTAATTTATATTAATTTAGATAAAGAAAAGAGAAAATCGAGTTTGGATCGGGGGAAAACTAAAGTTGTCGACTAGCCGTCTCGTTCCGTTTTACATCGTCCGAGGTAAGTTTATAAGCAAATAGGCGTCCTTAATTTTAATTAAATGTGAAATATATATGGTGAATTGAAATATGTAAATGTATATATGGAATAGCAGAAATGTTTATGAATTCGTTTCAACCGAGTTACGACGTCCGAAAGCCTTGTATGAACCTTAGGATTAGATAAGATACATATGTCATGACATAGGATTCCGTTACGTGATGTGCGAGTAAGACCATGCATTGATATATGTGTGCGAGTAAGACCACGTTTTATACGTTGGCATCGATATGTGACTCCGATATATGTGTGCGAGTGGAACGACGGAAATGTGCAAGTGTACACAATCGCAAGAAGTAATAAAGTGACAAGTAAATGTCGAGTTATCGTAGCCATAGGGAATGTAAAAAGAATTATTTATGAAATTAATTGTAAAACACTTTGGTGAGGTAAAAATAATTTGGTTTTAAAAAGGTGGTCAAAAACTGTTTAAAAAAAAACCAAGTAAATAATTAAAAATAAAACAAAGGAGTTCTAATGCACGATTTCAAATAAGATTAAATCAAGGTAACATACTTATGTTGGATTAATTATATTTCTTGAATTTAGAATTAATGAACTCATGTTTACACTATTACAAATCAATTCACAGCAACTCAGTAATTTGCTAACTTATGAACAAACTTACATACAAAAATCCATTCATTTCTTGACATATCCCTATGTCAATTCAACTGACTAAACAGATTCTAGTAAGCAAACATGTTATTGCACATACATACTCATTAAACTAAACTAATCTCTTGCATTTCCCTATATCAATTCAAACAATTAATTAAATCTAATCAGCATATAAAAGACTATGTGAGGTAAGAAGGCATCCCTACCTTGAAACCGTTTAATCACAACAATGTTGCAAGTTATGCATACATTGCTAATTTAACCTTCAGCTACCTTAGAAGGATAAACATGCACTGATTAAGTACTGTTTCAATTAATTACAATTGCAATCCATTTAAATAATTAATTCATTAGCTATCTCACAGTCGTAACGCAAGAATAACTTAGGCATGATTTTACTTAACCAAGTAATTTACCGAGGTCTATAACAGCATAAACATCATTTTAACAATTCAAGTAGGCATAATATAATCAACCCAACATAAACTTAATTTAAGCTAAATTTATTAATATAACCATTTCGATAGCATAAATATTCATAAGCATGTTCATCAAAACAACAACAAACCTTAAATAGATAGGGAACAAGAAGCAAATCCGGTGTTTCTCCTTGGCCTGACTAGTTACTCCGTTCTTTGTTCTTCGTTGCCCTTGGCTATCAAGGTGGCTTATGAACACCTAATTGTAGCTTCAAAATGGCTGATGAAAGCCTTTTTCCCAAGAGAAGAAATTGGCACTTGAACAAGAGGGAAATAGGATGGAAAAATGAGAGAAAAGTGAGAGAAGGAATAAGAGAATGTTGTGGAATGAGGGATGGATGAGGGAAGCTTTGAATGATCAGAAAGGGGTGGCTTTTATAGCTGAATATGGCAGCTAAAAATAGCAAAAAGAATCAGCCTAAGAGACCTGCCTTGGTCGGCCACACACATGGCAAAGTTGAGAGTTTCAACTTTGCTATTTTAAGCTTAGGGCAGTTTCATAAAGCCACAATTAAATGATGGGTTTCAATGCATTTTGAAAGTTTTTCAAGGCCCTTTTTGAAAGAATATTTAATTAGCTAAAATGTTGATTTGTGTCAATATATGAACGGTTCTGAGCTGCCCATTTAGTGGCTAGTTCGGTTCACTCAATATGGTTCGACCAGTGCGATTCAACTGGACCCTTTCTCCATAATTAATTAAAAATAATTTATTTAACCCAAATTAAATAGGGTTTTAATATGCATAAGATTGTAAGGGTTTATGGGTAACATGAAGGCTTGGAAAATAGCCTAAATATTGACTACACGGGTCGAGACACGGTCTTGTGTCTCAATCGTATGAGGGACATGGCCTAGAGACACGAGCGTGTGGCCGGCCGTGTGGTGCAATTTGCATGCTGACGTCATAAACAGAGAGTTACATGGCCTGAGGACATGGGCCTGCCAAAGGCACAAGGGCGTGTAACCTTGTTCCATGGGAAAATTTTTTAAGTTTTCCTAAAACTTCTCAAAGTTCTCAGTTTAGTCCTGAATCAATCCTGATGTATGTTTAGGGCTTCGTAGGCCCGTGTATGGGACATTATGCATATGTATGAAAATTTTTTAATTAAAATAAATTTTGTAGCCTGGTTTTTGCATGTTTGTGAATGATTAAGTCCGATAATGCCTCGTACCCTGTTCTAACGTCGGACACGGGTAAAGGGTGTTACATTTAGTGGTATCAGAGCTATGGTTTAGTTGGTTCTCGGACTAACCTAGAATGTCTAAGAGTCTAGCTATATATGCCACAGATTCGTGATAGTGTGATATCCCTTGAAGCGAATGAGAACTATCTTGCTCAGACAAAAGTACTCTCCAATCGAGCTACACCCAATCATGTAGACAAAGATAGTAAGGTATTCTAATAAAGTGCAGTTATGATGAATTAAAACTCGAAAAGGTACGAATAAGGATTCGTGAAATGTATATGTACATTTTTCTAATATGAGAAACATGAAATTGAATGTGTACATGACATAATGAGCTTATCTATGATTGATCGACAATCCCATGGTGTATATGATTGATTTGTTCGAGTGAATGCATTTGTTTTGATAACTTACTAAAAATACAGGTAGAATGAGTGTTCATTTATAATTATTTGAATGATTATGATTGGTAAGCTCGTATAGCGTAAGTAAATGCGTTAAATTGTTCGAATAGATTTATATGATTGTAATGGCATGCATATGATGATGTGCGAAATCAAGGTTTTGACTGTAATATATATTCATCCATGTTTTTTGGCCCTCATATGATATGATGTGCTTGATATGTTTAATTAAGTGAATGTAACGTGTAAAGTTACTCAGAATTCATAGAGTGCATGCATAAGTATACTTGTCTAAATGAGATAACCTGAAAGTTGGTGTAAAACGAATATAAATATCAGTTCGTCTAAAATGAATGATATGATTTTGATGATGTTGCTATGATGATGAAAGTTGTGTTACATGTGTATGTATATGAGAGCCGAGTCAGAGGCCCTACGACTTCACACCCTTACCAGAGTGGTGTATTGTAATGAATTTCATGAGATTTGCATTGAATAAACTCAGAAGTGTGAAAACCAAAGAGTTCAGTGGAGAAATATCTATAAACATGATTAGAGATTGTGAGTGAGTTGATAAGTAAAGACAGAACTAGAAAGGTATCAGGTTGATCTAAAGATTATTTGGTTTACGAAATATCATAATGAGAGAAGAGATTAGCTTTGGTAAATCGACTGATTCAGACACGACATCGAAAGAATGTAGTAACCGAAATTCCTTCTAAACTTACTTTCTTCAGTGAAAAGAATAATACGGGATTAGTGATGACAGAATTAGTTAAAGGAATAATATTTGAAAGGTAAGACATTGAGTGTGACAGTTATGGCTGAACGGATTTTGACAGTCTCTTTTGAGGTATTCTATATGTGTAATTTTTCTTGAGATTTTTTCCTATGGCCTTTACTCTTCTGATAAAACCATTGTTTTATGAAAATGTTTTCTAATCATGATGTATAGACGGAAGTATTGGTAGCCCTATTGGTATTTATAATCGATATCGCTCCATTTCCCTCTGACATTAGATTGCGTTTCATCTATTGAAACTTTATGAAAAAGTACAGATGATGATATAACTCTGTTTCTTCTAATTGATGTTCTATTCGATATGTATATATATATGGGAAGGTATATCATTCTTGTTGCATTTACTTCTAGTAGGTTGGAAGGATGTATTCTTCCGGACTTCTTTTCTCTGAGGAATTATCGAGATCCCTCATATTTTTCTTATGAGATTTGTTCTGAATCTTTCATTTTGACAATGTGTCTTGGATTTATAAATCATGGAATTTATTTATCTTGGATATCTCTGTCTTGGACTTCTTTATATGGATTTTTCTTGCCATATTTATTCTGTAAATTATTAATCATGGTTCGTACCTAAAGTGTATTCTTTGGCTTATGAAGACTATGCCAATTATGACTATGTTTCAGGTTTGATTATAGCAACATGATAATTCCAGTATCTGGATTTCTTTTCTCGAGCAAGTTAATTAAATTTAATGCCTTCAGTCGGGATATTTTTGTTATTCTGAGTTAATGTATTTGAAGTGGTCTTTTGAATAACATGATAAGTGAATTTTGAATGATTACATGTTGAGTCGTTCTGTCGACTGGAAAAGAAGATTTCCTGAAATATCATTTATTGATGATTAAGATTGGCTTGGTTGTTCAATCGGGAATCGATTATTGTTTGGAGGATTAAATGAGACATGTGTGTCTGGGAATAAAATTCCATTTCCTTACGGGTAAAGGACGGATAGTTTGAATGAAAAGTATATAGTTCTTAGAAAGCTTTGATATAATTTAAGGCTGATTTGAACGATAGAAATTTTTGTCTTATGGAAGTTGAAAAGTTTATTACTTGATAGAAAGGTTTGGTCAGATGAGAATATTGTTAACCGAAGCCTTTGAACTGGTTTAGTCTGCATTGGGCAAAGACTCCTTGACCTTCAGTGATGTGTTATGAGACTATAAGGCAATATGATAGCTTAAAGTATCCTATGTTAAAGACAGAGAGAGTTTGAAAGAAAACTCACAGGAGTGATGTATTGGTACTCGAGTTTGGAACTCGATATTTTTTATTTTTGTATTTGGATACATGAACTGTTATCAGGATTATTCTTATCTTTGAAAGAGAAAAAAGTTTTGTGGCTTGTTGCTAAATGTTTGATGAAATCTGCAAATTAGTATGTGTTGAATTTTTGCTTAACGGATCAATGGAATCGTGTATCTCCGAGGTTGTCAGATTTCATAGAAAGCTTTGAATGCTGGGTTGTGTTTTGGCATCGTATTTCATTTTTGGATTTGATCGATTCAGATTCTTAACAATATGTTTCATTTCTGTGTTTCAGAATTTAAAAGTAATTGAGAATTGAATTCATAAACTATTGGGCCGTGCAAGGTAATTGAGTATAAGGCCAAGATGAACTGGCTAGTTTTTATATTTAAATTCAAAAAGATTCAAGTATGTATGTATATGTGACATGATGACATAGATTAGACTTTTGTGTATATGAACTCTTGGATAGGGGTTGAAATTCAACCGAGGTGTAGTATAGCAATGAACCGCTTATGAGACTGATATAAGAAGTAAATAGATAAGTATTAAAGACACAGTCGAGTGAAAGTTCTTTATCAATAATTATGGAAAAGTAAAAGTTTATGTGAAGAACCAAACCACTTTTCTGGTAAGATTTTCGAGGACGAAAATCCCTAAGGAGGGAGAATTGTAACAGCCTGATTTTGGGCCTAGATGGAATAGTGGTTTCAAAACCACTATTTTGGGGCCGGAGAAATTATTTTTAATGTTATTTTATGTGTTATAGCATGATTATATGATTGCATGAAAAATTTGGTGAGTTAATTTTAGCATTTGTGAGCTTAATTGTGAAAAAGGACTAAATCGCATAAAGTGCAAAATTCTTGTTTTATTAGCTAAAGGTGTAAATTGACTATGAATCATATTGTGCAGGTCTTTAAAGGGTAAATAGACCCTTTTGAGAGAGGTGACCGGCCATGGGAGACAAAGAAATAGAAAAGTCAACATTTGGTGGAAATTAAGTGATAAAATTGAATAAAATGAAACAAATAGGAAAAGTTGTCATTTTCTCATCTCTCTCGTTTTTTCTTCATTGATTTCTCTTCAAGAAAACAACCATGAAAGCTTAAAATTTTCAGCAACCTTAAACTCTTGCAAGTAAGTTTTCTTGGTGGTCTTTATTGATAATTTTTGTGTTTTTGGAACCCTTAAAGTTTAATCTAGCTAATAGGGGGACTATTTTGTGAAATGGTTGATAGTCTAGGGATTTACCATTAAAGGATTTATGTTGTTTGCTGAATTTTAATGGAAGAAAATGAGTCTTGGTTGTGTAATAAACAACTTTTGTGAAAGGATTTTCATGAAAACACATAATATGGACCATTTTGTAAAGATGGCAAAATGAGTGATAAGTATGAGTAATAATGAGAATTGTGGGCTGCTCCTAGTATAAAAAGAATTTGGCTAGGCTTAGGTAGTGAGAAATTTTGATAAAATTCGATTAACGAGCCTAAGGGAAAAATCATAAGTTTTGTAAAGTCTACGGGCAAAATGGTTATTTTGCCAATTTGTGAATTATAGAATGTTTTAATTAATTTAATGTAATGATTAAATGAGTGAATTTCATCATGTTAGATCAAGAAAATCGGGATTTGAGCTTAAATTGAAAAGTGCGGGGTTATCGACTAAAATGAAGTAATCAGCCGAAATTGCATTCGAGGTAAGTCCGTGTGACTAAATAAGCATGTTATCCATATTATTGTTAATATAATTGAAATCTATTTTGCTATGATTGTATTTAATTATATGTTGATGGAATATGACATTCCATTGAAACAAGTTGTATGTTAATAATGCAACCATATTGTTATGATGTGTGATTGAATTGATATAGCATAAATTATTTTGACTGTGAATATGAGTACGCATGATGAGAAATTAATGTAATAAAGACTCCTGGTTGAATATTAGGAATAGATTTGGATATTCAAGCCATGACATTGGGTGATATGTGTGCTAGTGTAAGACATGTCTGGGACATGCATCGGCCACATTATGAGAGCCAATGTAAGACATGTCTGGGACATGCATCGACATTGAGACGAGAGCTAGTGTAAGATGTGTTTGGGACATGCATCAGCCTCGAGATATACAAGCTAGTGTAAGACCTGTCTGGGACATGGCTTCAGCTTGTTGTGTGTTAGTGTAAGACCTGTCTGGGACATGGCATCGACATTGATAGATGAGAGCCAGTGTAAGACCTATCTGGGACACGGCATCAGCCTCGATATATGAAAGTCAGTAAGACCTGTCTAGGACATGGCATCAACTTTGATGTGCTAGCCAATGTAAGACCATGTCTGGGACATGGCATCGGCATCTTATCCCATGTTTGGGGCTATTGAATATCCTGTAGTATTCCAAATGGTTCAATGGGAGATTTATGGTTTATATCGAATGATAGAGCTCATGACTATGTTGTGAGTGGTACAGGCACTTACATGAAATTGATGAGATGTGAATCTAATTCATGTTGTATGATTGATAAGGAATGAATATGAGTAAGTATAGGAGCATGTTGAGTAACACAGGTATTTATGCCAAACTCATGAGAAATGATTTCGGTTTATGATACACATTTGGTGAGGATGTAAATAGGTAAGTCATGCCTGTGAGAATGATTTTGTGATGGCCTTATGATTATAGGTATATACTTATGATGCATAAACATGTATTTTTACCAATGTGGTGAAAATGAACTAATACGGTGTGATAAACTTAGTATCATTAATTTACACTAAAGCAGTTTTGGACAGCAGCAGTAGTGCGAATTTGAAAATCCACCAAAAATTGTGGAAATTTAGTTAAAGGCTGAATAAAATATGAAATTTAATCTTAATGAGTTTAGTTTCACATAGAAAAAATGGTGTAAGCAAAGGAGTTTCATACTATGAAATATCTAAATTGTTGTGAGACAGGGTCAAAATGATTTCAATATCCCCTATTCTGATTTGATAAATTCATTGCAAATTTTATAAAAATATTTATGGGTTATAATTTATATGCTTAGAATTATTAATGAGTCTATTTTCAAGAGAAATAGACGGAAACATCATCCAAGTCCGGTATTATGATATAATTAATTTTTAGTGAAGATGGGTCGAAACTGTCAGACAAAAAAAAAAGGGGTAATTTATGGAATAAACTATACTTATTGGCTGGACCAAAAATTCTAAAACTTTTATGGTAGAAAGATAGGTGAGTTTAATTTTAGGGAAAATTAGCAAATCTTAATTTGGATTTCCTTAGCTCTTGATATAAATAAATCAGTAACTATGACTCAAGAAAAAAACATGACCAAAGTATAAGTAAAAGTGTAATTATGATTGTATTACCTTGAGAAGCATGTTGGCATATTGCTTATTATTTTCATGTGGACTTACTAAGCGTGAAGCTTACGCCCTCCTTTCCATTTCTTTTATCTTGTCAGGTTAGCTCGGGGTTGGAGATCGTCGGAGGCAGTATCACACTATCAAGTCTATACCTTTGGAATAATGAAGCATATATTAGAAATTTCAAGTGAGTGGCATGTGTAAGGATCTAATTTATTAATGTGTTATTATGCTTTGGCCAAATGTATTGGCTTATATTGAGTTATATGTATATGGCCATGAGATGTGGCTTATATTGATTATGGCTTGTAAACCTAGCTATTCATGTCATGTTTAATGTTTATGATGCGATTATGTTTGTTTCCCATGTTTGTTTCCCAATTGAGGTGGTCATAGCCATGTAGTAATTCCTTGTTATAGAAAGAACGTGATAATGGTTGAACATGAGTGCCTGATGGATAAGTTGGTAACCGTAGTATAATGGTAAAAACGATCGTCAAAATGACAAGTGTGACAGCCTTAAAACGACCCTAGTCGAAATGTGGTTTCGGGACCACAAAACCAAGGCATAAAAATAATTTAATATTTATTTTATTGCCTATAATGTGTGTTAACTCATGTGTGATATTTTTTATGCTTTGATTTAGAATTATAGATGTGAATTTCACTAGAAAGGACCTAGTAATAAACTTTGAAAGTATGAGGGAAATGTGTGATGACTAATTAAAGGATGCATGCAAAACAATGGACTTGCATGTCAAATTTCCCCATAGTTAGTGGCCGCCATGACAAGGATTTATGGGCAAAAATCATGTCATGAAACATGTTTGGTAAATGGGTTATGATGGAAAGAATAAAATAAGGGTTATGGAATAAACAATTAATGTTAGTAGATGAGAAACAAAAAAAAGTGTCCATCTTCCTCCATAGCTTGGCCGAATGTCCTAAAGGAAGAAAGAAAAATTTTGTTCATCTCTTTTCACTCTCTTGTTGGCCGAAAATACTAAGGTTAAGGAAGGAGTTTTGCTTCATACTTGGTTTGGAAGAGGATTAGGAAGAGGTTGGCTAAACTTGCATCAAGATTAAGGTATGTTTGAGGTTCATGCATGTTTTAGTTGCTAGCTTAATGTTCTTGTTAGCCCATGGTTCAAATCCTTGTTATGTCATGGGAATGAAATTCGCCAAAGTGAATGTGGTGTTAATGCCATTGCATGTTAAATAACAAGCTTGAAAGTGATACATGTGATGGAGGATTGAAGATTCTTAGATTTTCTTTTAGCATTTTTTTGAATGAGATACTAAGTTCTTTGTTTCACCATGACCAAATTGAAATGGTGTGGTGTTGTGGTATTCGCCATGATATATCCATAAGTATAATTCATGCATGTTGCATGGTAAGTAAGATTTAAGCTTTGGAAATGTGTATATATTTGGATATAAGCCACTTGAGAATTGGCCCTTGCACCTACATGAATATATGTTTGCACATGATGGATTGGTATGACATATATACTAATTCAAAGTGTATATTTGCTTGTGATGATGTGTTGATTATGAAGTAAATAAGAGATGTGCAATGAATTACGATATGTAATGTGTTAGTAGTAAAATGTATGCTGTTTTTTTTTGTGTGGTATTAAGTGTATATTCGCCACATGAGGGGTAATTAGTGTGCATGCATTCGGTTTGAGGCAAGCATATTGATGCCTATTCTTGGCTTAGAAAATTCGCTAAGAGGAATATTAACTAATGTGTTGAGTTCGATTTATGATTTCGTACATATACAACTTTGATGCCTAATGTATATAAGGGCCAAGTACTTTGAACTTCACGTTGATGTTTGAATGTATTGAATTGCTTGTTGTGATGTAAAATGTGCATGACCATTGTGTATTTGAGCTAAAGGATGGCCATATGACCATTTACACTCCTTGTCATATTCGCCATAAGCTATCATGATGAGATTTTAATAAGTTAAATTTGTGTAAATTAGCTCAAGAGCAAAGGGAGCTAAATCCGATAAAGGGAAGGAAAAAGTAGTTGAATAGCCGTCGAAATCGCTCGACAACATCCAAGGTAAGTCTTCGAGTGATGACCCTACTTGAATTATATCAAAATTATGCTCCTTGTTTGTGTGGCCATTGAGCCGAAATAGTAAAGGTTGATAGATATTTTGTGTTAGAGCTTTAGTAACGAAAATGAACTATGGACGTGTCTTGAATATTGATATATATGTAAGTGAACATTGGAAATATATCCGGCTAAGACCAAGGCATTCGTATGAAGTTGATATATCCGGCTAAGACCAAGGCATTCGTATGAAGTTGATATATCCGGCTAAGACCAAGGCATTCGTGCGAAGTTGATATATCCGGCTAAGACCAAGGCCTTTGTGCAAGTCACCAACCGGGTTATGACCAAGGCAATCGTCGAAGTCGCTATATCCGGTTAAATCCGAAAGTATGTGATTCGAAGTGAGCAATCTTGCTGTGAAAATTTCAGCTTATACACTTGTGAAAATTCCAGCAATGAGGTATGTTTGTATGTGCTTGTACTAATTGAATTCTTACAAGTAAGTATGCGCTAAGTTGATAAACGAGCTACCGCCTTGGGCTAAGTTGTTCTTTTGTGTATGAACATAAGGGTCGGTGATGTGAAATAAGTATGAGTATGGGAATGTGAATTAGTAAAGTGGTTTAATTAGCCATGTGAATAAAATACCTTAGTCAAAGCTGATTTCATTGCTTGAGACTTACTAAGCATTAAAATGCTTACCCCGCTGTTTTGGCTCTCTGTTTTATAGGTTTCATTTCGTTAGCTATCGGATTCGGGATCAAAGAAGTCAAGTCATCCACACTATCGAAGCCCCATTTTGGTACAAATTTTGGTTGAACTTTGAAATGGCATGTATAGGACCATCCTTTGTTGAAGGTCATGTACCTTCCGGTTTGTGTAAACTTGGATAGCCATGCGAAAATGGCTTATATACGTTTTAGCATAGAACTATAATCGTTTGTATGTTGACCCTTATGAGGTATGGAATTATTTTGAAACGATTAGCCATTGGAATGGTTAATCATGATCACGCTTTGTGCTATGTATGTAAAAGGGCCAATTGAATCATGGAAAGTATGAAATAGGTAAAGCCTACTAAAGGCAGATGCTGACAGCAGCAGTGACGTGGATGTGAAAAATCACTAAAAATAGTAGGAATGGTATTAAATAGCAAATAAATTATGTAAGTGTACCTTGATGAATCTACTTTCATATGGAAGAAACGAAATGGTCATATGAGTTATAAGTTAACAGATTTTAAAGTTCTTGTGAAATAGGGCCAGAACGGTTTCTGGATCCCCTGTTCCAACTTTGGAAAATCATTGTAAATTAACCAGAGATAATTAGGAGTCATTCCATATATGTGTAGATTCCTCTCTGAGTCTAGTTTCTATAGAAACAAACGGCATTAGTATTGAAGCCCTGTACAGGAGATATCCAATTCGTAACGCACAAAGGTCAGTGTAGTCGATCCCTACAACAGGCGAGACTTTAACTAATAAACTGTACTAATTGGCTCGACCAAAAATTCTAGAAAAAAATATGTAGATGGACATATGAGTCTAGTTTCAGGAAAAATTTACGGAACTGATTTTCGAGTTGTAAAACTCAAGTTATGAATTTTAGAGCGACTAGTACTCAGATTGGCAGCTTGTCTGAAAATTGTCAATAAGTGGGTTGAAGTCTGTTAACACCTCGCGTTCGACTCCGGCGACGGTCTCGGGTTCGGGGTGTTACAATTTTATTGGTATCAGAGCTACGGTTTAGTCGATTCTAGGACTACCGTAATGCGTTTGGGTCTAGCTATACATGCCATTTTATGTGATTATATGATAGTGTGGTGATTTCGACGCTTGAACTTGTGTTTATTTATAGTAATGGATCCCGATCCCAACCGAAGCGATAGCTGATGATGTGGAGAGTGTGGCGCTGCTCCGCACAAGGGACAGCACCGGCGGACTCTCAACCTGTTGCTAGCAATCCGAATGACGAGGCTAGACAAGCCTTTTATAGCGTGATGAATGATTGGTTCAACCAATACATTCGAACTAATACGGCTGTTCCACAACCTCCATTCCCAACAAACACACTTCAAGCACCTACAATGCCTCCGGTAATTGACCAAATAAGGTCGAATAAGCCCCAGTTGATAGAATCCGAAAACATGGGGCTACTGAATTTAAAGCTACGGATAGTGATGATGCCGAGCAAGTCAATTTTGGTTGGACAACACGATCCGGTACTCGATGAGCTATCTTGTACACCGATGAATGCCTAAAGTGTACCATCTCCTTGCTACGTGATTTCGCCTACTATTGGTGGAGTACTCGACTTGTTGTGCCCGCGAACAAGTAACTTGGGAGTTCTTCCAAACCGAAGTTTGGAAAAAGTATATCGGTCGAGATTTATGGACCAAAACGAAAGGAATTTCTCGAACTTAAACAAGGTTCCATGTCGGTTATCGACTATGAACGAAAATTCGTGAGGCTTAGCCGACACGCGAGAATGCATTTCTTCGAAGTCGTGATGTGTAAACGCTCAAGATGGACTGAATGATGAGATAAAGTCGTATGTTGGCATTTTGGAAACCGAGAGTTTGTGACTCTCGTCGAGCGAGCGTGCAAAGCCGAGGAGTTTAGTATGGAGAAAAGGAAAGCGGAAGCGGGAGCAAGGGAGTTTCAGAAGAGGTATTCGGGAAGCCCTTCCAACAATCATCAAAGAAACTTAGAGATGGCTTAGGCCGATCTAGAGACACCGGGCTTTTCTAGACGAGATCGCGATCGACCTCTGTGACCACACGAATCACTTCGATCGCCAGAGAGGGAATGATCGACGAGAGAGGACGGAGTGCGAGATTGTGGCAAATGGCATTTTGGAAGTCAGAGATTCCGTGACCGCTCTGTTACAAGTGTGGATCAGTTGACCACTTCATTAAAGATTGCCCGAGGTTGTGCGAGCAGAATGTAGATCGGAGTGGGAAACCGGTACTACCACCGCCGAGGTAGACCATCCGGAAATACAGCAAGGCTAGTGGTGGTCGAGAGGATCTAGAGATGTTGCGACCAGATCCGAGGCTCGCGCTCCAGCTAGGACTTATGCTATACGCCAAGACGCCGAGGATGCCTCCTCGCCAGACGTTATTACGGGTACTTTCACTCTCTTTGATACTAATGTGATTGCTTTGATTGACCCTGGTTCTACTCATTCTTATATATGCGAAACCTTAGCATCCAGTAAGACTTTACCTATTGAGTCTACTGAGTTCGTAATTCGGGTGTCAAATCCTTTGGGTCGTTATGTGCTGGTCGACAAAGTGTGTAAGAAATGCCCCCTAGTAATTCGAGGTACCTGTTTTCCGGCGGACTTGATGCTTTTGCCGTTCGATGAATTTGATGTTATTCTTGGGTTGGATTGGTTGACCGTGCATGATGCGGTTGTGAATTGCAAAAGCAAGACTATTGATTTGAGATGCGCAAACAACGAGATGATCCGAGTTGAGTCTACGAACTTGAAGGGTTGCCACCGTAATATCATCAATGTTGGCCCGTAAATATGTAAGAAAAGGTGTGAAGCATACCTTGCGTATATACTTGATGATAAGGAGTTAGGAATAGAACCCAAATCTGTGCCGGTGGTTTGTGAATACCCGGACGTTTTTCCCGAAGAATTGCCGGGTTTGCCACCTGTTCGGGAGATAGAGTTTGGCATTGAGCTTGTACAGGACCACACCGATTTCGATAGCTCCATATCGTATGGCACCAACGGAATTAAAGGAGTTGAAAGCTCGGTTGCAAGAGTTGATGGATAGAGGTTTTGCTCGCCGAGTTTTTCACCTTGGGGTGCACCGGTGTTGTTTGTGAAAAGAAGGACGGAACCATGAGGTTGTGCATCGACTATCGTCGCCTTAATAAAGTGACAATAAAGAACAAGTATCCGTTACCACGATCGATGATTTGTTCGATCAACTGAAGGAGCCTCGGTGTTCTCAAAATAGATTTGAGATCGGGCTATTATCGCCATGAATCCGAGATTCGGACATACCCAAAACCGCCTTGAACGAGATATGGTCACTACGAGTTCTTAGTGATGCCGCTTGGGCTCACTAATGCCCTCGCGGTATTTATGGATTTGATGAATCGGATCTTCAGATCATATTTGGATCGGTTCAGTAGTTGTGTTCATCGACGACATCTTGGTCTATTCAAGAGATGAGACCGAACATGCGAGCACCCGAGATTAGTGTTGCAAATTTTACGGGATAAGCGGTTATATGCTAAGTTTAGCAAGTGTGAGTTCGTTAAGAGAGGTTAGCTTCTTGGGTCACGTGGTATCTGCGATCGGGTATTCGAGTCGACCCAAGCAAAATTTCAGCCATACTCAACCGGAAACCTCCAAGAAATATTATCGAGGTTCGAGCTTTTTGGGACTTGGTTACTACCGACGGTTTGTAAAAGGATTCTCGATGATAGCCACACCCATGACTTAAACCGCTTGAGAAAGATGTCAAGTTTGAATGGACGGAAAAGTGTCGAAAAGTTTTGACCAATTGAAAACTCATTTGACGGAAGCTCCAAGATTAGTACAGCCCGAATCGGCAAAGAGTTTGTCATCTATAGTGACGCCTCCCTACTTGGGTTAGGTTGCGTATTGATGCAAGAAGGTCGAGTTGTGGCCTATGCGTCGAGACAATTAAAGCCACATGAGAAAAATTATCCCACCCATGATCTCGAATTGGTCGCCATCGTATTCGCCTTTAAAGATATGGCGACATTACTTATTTGGTGAGAAGTGCCATGTGTATTCGGATCACAAAAGTCTCAAATATTTGATGACTCAAAGAGACTTAAATCTGCGACAAAGACGTTGGCTCGATTGTTAAAGGATTATGAGTGGTCATTGACTATCACCCGGAAAGGCTAATGTGGTTGCGGATGCCTTAAGCCGAAATCACCGCTTGCTTTACTGAGCGATGAATGTACACTTGTCTATCCTACCCGACAATGTGTTAGTAGCCAATTAAAGGCCAAACCATTGTTGACTCATCAAATTCGTGAAGCTCGTAAAATTGATGAGGAGTTGCGTGCAAAACGGCCGAGTGTGTTCGAACAAGGAATCGGAGTTTCAAATTGATGATGACGATTGTTTGAGGTTCGAAGTCGTTTGTGTGTTCCAAAGAATTGAACTTATTTCGATAATTCTGAACGAAGCTCATTGTAGCCGAATGGCAATCCACCCGGGAGTACGAAGATGTACAATGAGTTGAACGCGTCGGTTTTGGTGGCATGGTATGAAACGAGACATCTCCGACTTTGTTGCAAGATGTTTAATATGTCAACAAGTGAAAGCGGAGCATCAAGTGCCTTCAGGGTTACTTCAGCCGATCACGATACCCGAGTGGAAATGGGATCGAGTCACAATGGACTTTGTGTCCGGACTGCCGTTGTCAACAAGTAAGAAGGATGCAATTTGGGTTATTATTGATAGACTGACTAAGTCGGCTCACTTTATCCTCGTGCGTATGGATTTTTCATTGGATAAACTAGCTGAATTGTACGTTTCTCGATTGTGAGATTACACGGGTACCGATTTACATTGTGTCGGATAGAGATCCGAGGTTCACCTCGCGATTTTGGAAGAAATTACAAGAAGCATTGGGCACCAAGTTGCATTTCAAGACCGCCTTTCACCCCCAAACCGATGGTCAATCCGAAGCGATAATTCAGATACTTGAGGATATGTTGAGATGTTGCATCCTCGAGTTCAGTGGTTCGTGGGAACGGTACCTACCTTTGATTGAATTCGCTTACAACAATAGTTTTCAATCAAGTATTAAGATGGCGCCTTACGAGGCTTTGTACGGGCGTAAATGCCGTACACCATTGTTTTGGACCGAGCTCGGTGAGAACAAAATTTTTGGAGTGGATTTGATTAAAGATGCTGAACAGAAAGTAAAAGTAATCCGTGAAAATCTGAAGATAGCCTCCGATCGTCAGAAATCGTATGCGGATTTGAAACGAAAGGACATTGAGTATCAGGTGGGAGATAAAGTGTTTCTTAAAGTTTCGCCGTGGAAAAAGATACTCAGATTCGGCCGTAAGGGCAAGTTGAGCCCGAGATTCATTGGGCCGTACGAAATCTCCGAACGAGTTGGCCCGGGCCATGTATCGCTTGATCTTGCCCCCGAACTTGGAAAGATTCACAACGTCTTCCATGTTTCAATGCTTGACGCTATAGATCTGATCCGTCGCACGTAATTAGTCCATCGAGGTTGAAATTCAAGCCGATATGAGTTATGAAGAAGAACCGATTCGTATCCTAGCTCGTGAAATGAAAGAGTTGCGAAACAAAAGGGTTCCGCTAGTGAAAGTGTTATGGCTCAAACACGGGATAGAAGAAGCTACTTGGGAACCCGAGAACTCTATGAAAGAGCAATATCCAAACCTATTTACGGTAAGATTTTTGGGACGAAAATTTCTAAAGTGGGGAGAGTTGTGACAGCCTTAAAACGACCCTAGTCGAAATGTGGTTTCGGGACCACAAAACCAAGGCATAAAAATAATTTAATATTTATTTTATTGCCTATAATGTGTGTTAACTCATGTGTGATATTTTTATGCTTTGATTTAGAATTATAGATGTGAATTTCACTAGAAAGGACCTAGTAATAAACTTTGAAAGTATGAGGGAAATGTGTGATGACTAATTAAAGGATGCATGCAAAACAATGGACTTGCATGTCAAATTTCCCCATAGCTAGTGGCCGCCATGACAAGGATTTATGGGCAAAAATCATGTCATGAAACATGTTTGGTAAATGGGTTATGATGGAAAGAATAAAATAAGGGTTATGGAATAAACAATTAATGTTAGTAGATGAGAAACAAAAAAAAGTGTCCATCTTCCTCCATAGCTTGGCCGAATGTCCTAAAGGAAGAAAGAAAAATTTTGTTCATCTCTTTTCACTCTCTTGTTGGCCGAAAATACTAAGGTTAAGGAAGGAGTTTTGCTTCATACTTGGTTTGGAAGAGGATTAGGAAGAGGTTGGCTAAACTTGCATCAAGATTAAGGTATGTTTGAGGTTCATGCATGTTTTAGTTGCTAGCTTAATGTTCTTGTTAGCCCATGGTTCAAATCCTTGTTATGTCATGGGAATGAAATTCGCCAAAGTGAATGTGGTGTTAATGCCATTGCATGTTAAATAACAAGCTTGAAAGTGATACATGTGATGGAGGATTGAAGATTCTTAGATTTTCTTTTAGCATTTTTTTGAATGAGATACTAAGTTCTTTGTTTCACCATGACCAAATTGAAATGGTGTGGTGTTGTGGTATTCGCCATGATATATCCATAAGTATAATTCATGCATGTTGCATGGTAAGTAAGATTTAAGCTTTGGAAATGTGTATATATTTGGATATAAGCCACTTGAGAATTCGCCCTTGCACCTACATGAATATATGTTTGCACATGATGGATTGGTATGACATATATACTAATTCAAAGTGTATATTTGCTTGTGATGATGTGTTGATTATGAAGTAAATAAGAGATGTGCAATGAATTACGATATGTAATGTGTTAGTAGTAAAATGTATGCTGTTTTTTTTGTGTGGTATTAAGTGTATATTCGGCCACATGAGGGTAATTAGTGTGCATGCATTCGGTTTGAGGCAAGCATATTGATGCCTATTCTTGGCTTAGAAAATTCGCTAAGAGGAATATTAACTAATGTGTTGAGTTCGATTTATGATTTCGTACATATACAACTTTGATGCCTAATGTATATAAGGGCCAAGTACTTTGAACTTCACGTTGATGTTTGAATGTATTGAATTGCTTGTTGTGATGTAAAAATGTGCATGACCATTGTGTATTTGAGCTAAAGGATGGCCATATGACCATTTACACTCCTTGTCATATTCGCCATAAGCTATCATGATGAGATTTTAATAAGTTAAATTTGTGTAAATTAGCTCAAGAGCAAAGGGAGCTAAATCCGATAAAGGGAAGGAAAAAGTAGTTGAATAGCCGTCGAAATCGCTCGACAACATCCAAGGTAAGTCTTGAGTGATGACCCTACTTGAATTATATCAAAATTATGCTCCTTGTTTGTGTGGCCATTGAGCCGAAATAGTAAAGGTTGATAGATATTTTGTGTTAGAGCTTTAGTAACGAAAATGAACTATGGACGTGTCTTGAATATTGATATATATGTAAGTGAACATTGGAAATATATCCGGGCTAAGACCAAGGCATTCGTATGCGAGTTGATATATCCGGGCTAAGACCGAAGGCATTCGTATGCGAGTTGATATATCCGGCTAAGACCAAGGCATTCGTGCGAGTTGATATATCCGGCTAAGACCAAGGCCTTTGTGCAAGTCACCAAATCCGGGTTATGACCGAAGGCAATCGTCTTGAGTCGCTATATCCGGTTAAATCCGAAAGTATGTGATTCGAAGTGAGCAATCTTGCTGTGAAAATTTCAGCTTATACACTTGTGAAAATTCCAGCAATGAGGTATGTTTGTATGTGCTTGTACTAATTGAATTCTTACAAGTAAGTATGCGCTAAGTTGATAAACGAGCTACCGGCCTTGGGCTAAGTTGTTCTTTGTGTATGAACATAAGGGTCGGTGATGTGAAATAAGTATGAGTATGGGAATGTGAATTAGTAAAGTGGTTTAATTAGCCATGTGAATAAAATACCTTAGTCAAAGCTGATTTCATTGCTTGAGACTTACTAAGCATTAAAATGCTTACCCGTTGCTTTGGCTCTCTGTTTTATAGGTTTCGCTCGTTAGCTATCGGATTCGGGATCAAAGAAGTCAAGTCATCCACACTATCGAAGCCCCATTTTGGTACAAATTTTGGTTGAACTTTGAAATGGCATGTATAGGACCATCCTTTGTTGAAGGTCATGTACCTTCCGGTTTGTGTAAACTTGGATAGCCATGCGAAAATGGCTTATATACGTTTTAGCATAGAACTATAATCGTTTGTATGTTGACCCTTATGAGGTATGGAATTATTTTGAAACGATTAGCCATTGGAATGGTTAATCATGATCACGCTTTGTGCTATGTATGTAAAAAGGGCCAATTGAATCATGGAAAGTATGAAATAGGTAAAGCCTACTAAAGGCAGATGCTGACAGCAGCAGTGACGTGGATGTGAAAAATCACTAAAAATAGTAGGAATGGTATTAAATAGCAAATAAATTATGTAAGTGTACCTTGATGAATCTACTTTCATATGGAAGAAACGAAATGGTCATATGAGTTATAAGTTAACAGATTTTAAAGTTCTTGTGAAATAGGGCCAGAACGGTTTCTGGATCCCTGTTCCAACTTTGGAAAATCATTGTAAATTAACCAGAGATAATTAGGAGTCATTCCATATATGTGTAGATTCCTCTCTGAGTCTAGTTTCTATAGAAACAAACGGCATTAGTATTGAAGCCCTGTACAGGGAGATATCCAATTCGTAACGCACAAAGGTCAGTGTAGTCGATCCCTACAACAGGCGAGACTTTAACTAATAAACTGTACTAATTGGCTCGACCAAAATTCTAGAAAAAATATGTAGATGGACATATGAGTCTAGTTTCAGGAAAAATTTACGGAACTGATTTTCGAGTTGTAAAACTCAAGTTATGAATTTTAGAGCGACTAGTACTCAGATTGGCAGCTTGTCTGAAAATTGTCAATAAGTGGGTTGAAGTCTGTTAACACCTCGCGTTCGACTCCGGCGACGGTCTCGGGTTCGGGGTGTTACAACAAGTCTTATGAATGTGGATTAAGGAATCTAGACTTGGTAATGCATGAGTAGATGCATAGCTTGTAAGAGGACATGTTAATGTTAATGTTATGAAAATGTCTTAATAAAGGTTGTTTAATCACTAAAATGATGCCATGATTTATGGTTTTAATATGCATAAGGTTGTAAGGGTTATGGGTAAGATGAAGGCTTGGAAAATAGCCTAAGTGTTGACTATACGGGCTGAGACATGGCCGTGTGTCTCAACCATGTGTAAGGGACACGCCCTAAAGACATGGTCATGTGGCCCGGTCGTGTGGTGCGATTTGCATGTTGACATCATAAACAGAGAGTTACACGGCCTGAGGACACGGGCATGTCCTTATGTCCACACGGGCATGTGACCCTGTTCTATGGGAAAATTTTCTAAGTTTTCCTGAAACTTCTCAAAGTTTTCAGTTTAGTCTCGAATTAATCCCGATGTATGAGACATTATGCATGTGTATGAAAAGTTTTGAATTAAAAGAAATTTTGTAGCTTGGTTTTTGCATGTTTGTGAACGATTAAGTCTGGTAATGCCTATTACCCTGTTTTGGTATCGAACACTGGTAAGGGGTGTTACACTAGTTCCTTTCGTAACAAATTGATTTTGGATTTGAAGAGAAACTCTCAAAAGAATGACCATCCCCATAGTATACACAAGAAACTAATTCACGCTGACTTGGTGGCTGAGCTGCAAAATTATTCAAACCATTAGTGTTAAACTATTTTAACATAAAGGAAATAAAATATACCCGAGTAGAGAGTGAAGTAAGTGTGTCCACTTCATGCACTCCAGCTACTCATCTTCTTGAAAATGCTCATTTCGTTAACCATTGGTAGTTATTGCTTGTTCTTTCAATGATCTCGTAAGCCTCATTATAAGACTTAGACAAAATCGCACCATTTGTAGAAGCATCCACCATTAATCTTGTATGTGCGTTAAGACCATTATAAAATGTCTCCAATTGGATACAATGAGGAATCTCATGATGATGACACTTATGAAGTAATTCTTTGAATCATTCCCATGCCTCATACAAAGACTCATCATCCAATTGTTGGAAAGTGGTTATCTCGTTACTCAACTTTGCGTTCTTACTTGGTGGAAAATATTTTACCAAAAACCTTTATGCTAATTATTGCCAAGTAGATATTGAACTTGGTGACAATGAATTCAACCATGCTTGTGCTCGATCTCGCAATGAGTACAAAAACATTTTTCACCTCAGTGCGTCTTTCGTCACACTAGCTAACTTAAATGAATCTATAACACCCCAACCTATATCTGTAGCCAAAATAGGATTATGAAGCATTGCCAAATTTTACGTTTCAAAACTATAAAAAATGTTAAAACATTTAATTCATATCATCAATCACAACCAAACTAATTAATAACATACGCATTGTCCCTTATACGAGCCTTCAAGGCTCTAGAAACACATTAGAAACAAGTCGGGGCTAAGTCAGGAACATATAGCAATTTTTAGAAAAAGATGAAAGTTTACAAACTACAGGAGTCATACGGCCATGTGCTAGGTCATGTAACAGCCTGATTTGCAACCCTTTGAAAGCTACAAGGGACACATGCCGTGTCACCTGGTCATGTCGCCTGGTCGTGTGTGTGTCACACACGGCTGAGACACATGCCCGTGTCTCTTGCCATGTGGATGAAAAATAGGCCATTTTCTAGACATTTTTCTCACCCAAACTAGCATGTACCTACTAGCACTTTTTCACATATTACAAGCCTTCAAAATGCACAAAAACCATGCATAAAACCGTTGAAATAAGGTATAACAAGATACAACCAATATGACCAATGGCATCTCAAACTCATTATCTAAACATGTACCATTACATATTCAAATTAGCCAAAATGTTCCACTAACTTCTAATTAAGCTTACATCAACAATAAACTGTTTACTTTACGTAACAAAACATACCAAATATACCATTCAACAATTTGTACTGAAGATCACGTATGACATTTATAGTACCAAAATTACCATATTCATTGTAACACCCTTCGCCTGTATCCAACGCCAGAATAGGGTTTGAGGTGTTACCTAACTTAAACTCAATCAATTTTAGGAGCTCAGGTCATAAAATTTTGATCAATTTAAAAACTTTTCATTTCATAAGCAATCTTTCCCTTAAATGGGCTTACGAGGCCCAAAATATACAACCATGGCAGTTCGGGACTAAACCAAGAACTTAAGAAAATCTTGGAAAATTTATGCTTTAAGGCTCCACACGCCCGTGTGACTCAGGACGTGCCCATGCCCTTAGCCCGTGTGCAACACTGACTTTAAGACATGGCCATGGCACACGCCCATTTGATATGGCCGTGTGATACTTAGCTAGCTACTGACTTGAGCCCACGGCCATATGACATGCCCATGTGTCTTAATCGTGTGATCTTAAGAGGTTATTGCTTTGCATACATACCATAAGGCATGCCCGTGTGGCTTACCCATGCATAAAAGATGACTTTAAAGTTTTAAATGCAACGGACACATGACCATAACACACACCCATGGGAGTGAGCCGTGTCGCACACGGCCTAGACACACGCCCATGTGCCTTACCCGTGTGCACAAAAGGAGGCCATTTCTAAGCTATTTGTCACCCATTTTACTCAACCTACACAAAATCATTTCATTATACTACTTTTGCCATAATGGACACCAATTCATTCATAGAAAGAACATTATAAGCAATTACCAAAATAAATAATAGTCATTATTCTAGGCTTGATACAAATGAAGGGCTTCTGACTTAAGCCAAAATACATAACTAATATCTCATCGAAACACACATCCTAGTCTAGCCCTATACATCCCATACTTCAAAGGAAGATTTGTACTATACCAAGTGCTTTGATTGATAGTGCGATCGATATCTTCGACTCCAAAGGATCCTTGAGCTGATTAAGCAGCACTGAAAGAAAAGGGAAAGGAAAGAGAGTAAGCTTAAAGCTTAGTAAGTTGCATATAAATAAATATACAACAACAATTTCACCATTGGTCATCATGCTCATAACTCAAAGGTAAGTTTAATCTTAACTTACTGATTACCGTCTACTCAATGTACATTTTCTAATTTGATCTCAATACTCATGCATACCAAATAGGTACCTGTACCACTCAAACTTTATTAAACTTTCCTTATTAGGTTACTTTCGTAATCTTTAAAATTGAACCTTTTGGAAAACTACCGGATATTCTATAAGCCTCAAACATGGGATAAGTTGCCAATGCTATGTCCCAGACATGGTTTTACACTGGCTCTCGTATGGACGTACTGATGCATGTCCTAGACATGTCTTACACTAGCACAAATCTTAGCCAATGCATGTCCCAGACATGTCTTACACTGGCTATCATTGTTGAGGCCGATGCATGTCCTAGACATGTCTTACACTAGCACTCATCTCTACGCCGATGCCATGTCCCAGACATGGTCTTACACTGGCTCTCATAATGTGGCTGATGCATGTCCTAGACATGTCTTACACTAGCACACAAATTACCCAAATGCCTTGGCAAGAATATCTAGTTTGTTTCCTAGGGTTTCAACGGGGCCTTTCTATTATCTCAAATATTACTAAGCATTCTCAATTCACAATTTATCAATCCATGCTATATCAATTCAATGACAATGCAAATACATGTATTAGCAATGTAGTTATATTATTTATATACAACTTACCTCGGATTACAAAATGTACTCGACTAGTCAGTTTAGTCGATTTGCTTGGCTTCCCCCCGGTCTAGGGTCGGATTTAGTAAATCTTGATCTATAATAGCAAAAATGTACTCATTTAGTCATTAAACACAATTAGGCTATCTAAAATGACCATTTTCCCCTATGCTCGAAAATCAATTTTTATCAAATTTCTTTGTATCTCAAGCCTAGCCGAACTCTTTTTACTCTTATAGCATCCCCAAAATCTCACTATTTCACACACTTACTACCTATTTTGCAACTTATGCAAAATAATCCCTTTAGGTGTTTTCATGCTATCAGCCTTCACAAAAGTTGTTTATAATACAATTAGGACTCATATTCTTCCATAAAAAATCATAAAACCTCATAAATATTTTCATGGCAGAACCCTAAACTATTCATCATTTTGCAAACTAGACCTCTCCTTTGAAAGCTCATGCTTCAAGGGTCTTAGAAATGTAAGAATCTTTAAGAAAACTCACTAAAATCACTTACTTGTGAAGAGATAGCTTGCTGAAATTTTCAAACCTCCAAGAACCCTTATTTTTCATGGAAAATTCGACTAAGAAGAAGAGAATTAAGAGAAAAAGATGATGGCTAGGTATTGGCATTATTTTATCACCAAAATGACATCATCCACCTTTGACCATTTGATTTTTCTATTACTCATGGCCGGCCAACACTTTTAAAAAGGGTCTAATTACCCTTTAAAGACCCTAAATTTTAGTTCTCTAGCTAATTAACACATTTGGGTACTAAAATGAAACTTTTTCCTTTTATGCAATTTAGTCCTTTTTCGCAATCGGGCTCACAAACATTAAAATTGACCACCAAATTTTTTCATACAGTAATATAATCATGTTATAACCTCATAATTGTAATAAAATAAATTTTCTAACTTTGGATTTGTGGTCCCGAGACCACTGCTCTGATTAGGCCCTAAATCGGGCTTTACATTCATACCAACCATAATACATTTATAATATGCATACTTAACCAATCATTCCAACTTAAACATTTTTAGCATAATAAGCTATGATATCAACCAATTTAAGGCCATTTATATACATGCCAAAAAAACCAAACCTATGTCAACATTCAAAAAACCATAATCACAACGAAGATACCATAACACAAGCTAAACCATATGGCTATTTCAATAACCAGAACACATAGGCCAAACATTAGCCAAAATTGCCTATACATGCCATTATAACCAAAATCAAAACATCCGAAAGTACCGATAAAGCCAGTGGATAGTGTTATGGATCTCCGACTAGCTTCTAACCCGATAGAGCTTTTGATAATCTAAAAAGTAAGGGAAAACAACCACGTAAGAAATGAATGCTTACTAAGCTCGTATAAACTTTAGTCATATCAATCCATTTCAAATATGAAATTTATACATATCAAGAATAATCCTATACCAATACCGCCAGATTCGTGAAGCTTTATTCAAAAACTCACAAAGTGAATAAATCCACAACATCACTTATACATATCATCCCTAGCATTATAGGATTTTAAATAACTTTAAACCCTTTGAAATTTTCTTATTTTTTATTTTCATTTCATTACTTTCCATTGCATTTACTATCTTTACCTTAAATAACAATGTCAATTCAACTCATCATTCCCTTTTTCATCATTTTACAGTTCAAGTATGAATTTTCCACACCCATTTCATGTGCATATCACACGAGACATAAGCATATCCTTCAACAATAACCATAAGCTACTTCATTTAAACATAATTCTTTTTGGAACTAACCACATGATAAACCATTTCAATAGAAATTACATAATTTAAACCTTACCATCCCTTCCATGATTACAAGCATATTTCCATTTAGGCATGCACCATTTCAATGCATAACTTATAAGTTTAATGTGGCATAATCCAACCACAACTTAGCCAAAGCCTAAGCATGTATGCCAAACACGTTAACCAACTAAACATATAACATAAGCATTATAAACATGGATAAGCACAACATATTCATGTACCATATACATATATCATCCATTTCCACTTTCAATATACCATGTAATACCATTTCAATGAAATTCACATGTATTTATATCTTAGTTCATATCGAACTCTTACCACTCCATATCCAAGTAATACCCATTGAACCACTTAAAATACCATTAGATAGTCGGGATAACTCACACATAGTGTGCTAACTCATATAATTGAAATCCTTCAAATGCTGTACATGTATGCTTATACGAGCTGTGAATTGGTATGCTCGCTTAAGTTGCATATCAGTTTGCTCTCATGACCTGTAAATTAGTATGCTCACACAAGCTGTAGATCGGTATGCTTTCACGAGCTGTAGGTTGAAACGTAGCTACACGATGTTGCTCACATGAGTTGTGGAGTGTCCGTAACACATGCAAGACCTCAACCATTAATAGGATGTTCAAGACCAATACCTGAATCATGTAAACCCCAATGACTTGTCATTTGTATCCTATGAATTCCTAAGGTTCAAACGGGGCTTGATAGTCGTCACATGTAGTTGAATTTCTATCTACTCATGACATGATAGATTGCATAATAACATATATATATTGATTCAATCAGAGTAAAATCACACAATATAATTCAATTTAATCAACATTATACAGAATTCAGTTCATACGAACTTACCTGGTTAAATTGCAAAAATACCAAAGTTTAGGGACATTTTGGTAATTTTATATTTTCCTTGATTTTCCACCCGATCTTGATCTAAATTAATAATTTCATTCAATTTATCAATTTAGGCAGTAAAACAATGTAATTCACGCAATTTGATCATTTTAACATTTTTACAAAATTGCCGCTAAAGTTTTACTTTTATTCAATTTAGTCCATGAGCCCAAAATATGCAAATTAACCATATTTACCCAAAACAGCCCATTAATGCAACAATTTCACATCAAATCCTTATACTTATACTATTTTAACAATTTTGTCCCTAATAAAAAAATTCATCAAAAATCACTTAATAAAATACTTTTAAATAACAAATAATATTTAAAATTCATCATTTAACATCTAAAATCACAAGTTTCATCAATGGCAACATTCAAAATCTTTAACAGTTTCAAAATCGAAGGTACGGGCTAGCTGGATGTAGTTGCAACGATCTCTAAAACATAAAGATTATTAAAAACGGGACTAAAATAAACTTACACGCATCTTCAAAATGACGGCCGAAGCTTCAAGTTTCTCCCTTTCTATTTCCATGGCAATTTCGGTGATGAAAGTAAAATGGGGAAGACAACATTTTGTTTTCTTTATTTTATTAACCTTTTATTTTTTATTTTATTAAATAAATAAGATATAAAACATTATAATTAAAAGAAATTAAGCATCCAACCCTCAAGTAATATATAATATGGTATATTTACCATATTAATCCATATTCTTTCATTCATTATGTAACACCCCAAACCAGCCTAGACGCTATGGCCAAAATCTGGCGTATCACATTGAAGTGTTTTTCGAAAACCATGTTCTCATTGAAAACCCTTCTTGCTATTTAGAACCTTTGGCCACTTTAAAACTTTGTGAAAACCTTAGTTTCTGTTGGTTTATTAAAAGTCATTCTCTTGTAAAACATTATTACCATTAAAACTTTATTTGTTGTGAAAGCTTAGTTTAAATTTTTGCGGAAACGTGATATTTTGAAAAACAATTATTGTTTTGGAAAAGAAAATTGTGTTCTACTTCAGCAGTTATAAAACAATATATAAAATTCCAAATTTAGAACCAGAAAGTAAAAGAGGCCTTGTTACAACCCAGATCAAATACAAGTACTTGTAAATAGATAACTTAAAAGAAAGTCAGAAACAATAGCAGTTGTGTGGCCACCTTCAAGTCCCTTGCAGCACCTATCCTCCTAATGCTGGGGATTACCAGTACAGTTAATAAACAGGGTGAGTTTTTGTAAACTCAATGTGTAATCCCCTCCTAAACTATAATAGTTAGTAAACAAACAGAATTAAGAATCAGTCTGGGCCGCAGCCCATTACAGTAACAGAACATGTGTGTGGGCTAAAGGCCAGTACAATTTCACTTGGGTCTCAGCCCTTATCAGAATCAATTGGGCCTAGCCCATTCTCAAAATCAGTAACAGTTGGGCCTAGCCCATTAATAGAATCAGGTTGGCCTAGGCCTAGTACAGAATCAGTATCAGATGCATATATGCAGAGAGATTCCCAGCCAGTCCAACCAACACACCACCCGTACCAACGAACACACTATGTGGGGATAAAATCGACCCACCCAACCAACACACCAAGCTTAGCACCAGTTGCGGCACTAAGTCAATAAGACAACTCAACATCGTAGATAGAACGGCTCAATGCCGTAGACAGGATGGCTAAAGCCCGTAAATATCGCAACAACGCTGCCAATTAATAGAATGGCTATAAGACATAAGTACCACAGAAAGGTCAAAAGCCTTGTACAGAATGGCTATTGGTCGTACACTTTCTCCATCCATAATAACCCAACCCATGCAGTATGTCATGTCATTAATATTGCGTGTATGCAAAATCATACTCTGTAAATCATATATGTAAATCATAAGCACACCAGTCATACGGAACATAAGGCATAATCATCATTCTACCATATAGGGGTATTATAGTTATTCTGTACTACAAGGGTATTCCGGTGAATTTACAACCCGGGGTCTTAACAACCCAACAGAAGGTCCACTGTCACCTCGAGCGACTTAAGTAACCTAAGCAGACAGAATGGTGCAAATGGTCCTAAGGCCCATTACTCGACCCAAGTGGGCCCATAGCCTCGTGTAGCCCATTTAGCCCAGATTTAGATATGGCTATCTGACCTACATAGCCCAGTCCAATAATTATTACAAGTTGCAGATTCAACCCGTATGGGGCCTATAAGACCGTTGGGCCTACACGGCGCATCTAAGCCCAACGTGGCCCAGAACTACCTAAGTCATGTGCGCGACATGACAAGTCTATCTACATCCCACTGAACAGTGAAGTTTACATAAGCAGGCCCATGGGCCCAATGGGCCCATACGGCCCATTGTAGCCCAGGCTTATGAGATCGCTCATGGTGGCCTCTACAGTTTATCGCTCATGATTTATGGGCTCGGTTCACCTCTCGTGCGTTTGGACGCTTGTGAGGCCCCGAATACTGAGGATTCAGCTTTTTGACTTTTGTCGACTTCCAACAAAGAGGGCATGAATACACACCTGTTTATGAGAAGGCGCCGAAGTCTATGATCACCAACCTTGGCACATCCTGCATTGAGTCTTAATCACTTTTTCCCTTACCAACTCATATGGTTCGCTCTATTTAAAGCTAGCTTCTCACCAATTCCCATGTTAGCTTCCCGATGTAGGATTACTTTCAACCATTAGAAAAATTCCTTATTATTATATGACCATTTCAACAACAGAGTTCCAGTCCAACTCCACCTCCTACACAGCTCAAATAGAAAAATAAATCCTCTATTGCGCATCCCAAGACTTGAACCTTAGACCTCATAGTTACACAACACGCCACCTTGCCACTCCACCACAGGCCCTGAATTAATTATAAGGTTTATAGGCCAAAGTCTAGGTTCCTTTAAAAGAAAAACCAAAATAAATTGCAATAGCCAAGACTTGAACCCAAGCTCCCTTGTAACCTTAATGACCCCACAACCACTAGACCACATGGTTCCTTGTGTCATTTATTTACCACAACAATTTAAAAAGCCTTTATCCAAGCATCCAGGGTTTTATTCGCTTAAAACCAAAATTTTTGCTAAAGCCCATGTTTGAACCCAAGATTTCTCCAACACTTCTCAGAGCCATTAACCACCAAAGCAGACATTTAATTGTATCATTTCCTTGTACAATTAAATGGTTATATACAACCTCCTTACGAACCCATACTCAAGACCCAATACTTCTAGGACCAAATTTGGGGCGTTACACATTAACTCATTTAATTACTCAAACCAAATAGCGATTAAAATTTTACATCTTTTACAATTTAGTCCTTTTTAATTAATTAACCATCGAAACGTTAAAATTTTTCGAAGAAATTTTAATACCTCCTTAATGCCACTGTATAAATATTTATAAAAATATTCACAACTCGATTTATAGAAACGGGGTCCCATTACCTCATTTTCTAAAACCACTTGACCTTAGGGTCAAACCACTTGAACTTAATAAATCGCTTAGATAACAAAAATCACTACATCAAAAACCTTTTTAAAACCATGTTTGAGTCGTAAATATTAAATAATCATATTTACAAACTTATTCAACGAATTTGGTGGCCCCAAAACCACTGTTTCCAACACCACTGAAAAAAGGGCTGTTATAAAATCACTCACATCTATGAATAATCGAAGGTGTAAGTGTGGATATTCTTTGGGTATACCACTGAACTGGCTTACCATTTGGAGCATTTGAAACATCACTGGCTTCAATTCGAATTGGGGTGCCTCGATATCTGTCCTTCTAATTCCTAAATTTAATTTATTAAAGAGTGGCACATCATGTTGTCTGATGGCACGCTCCCTATCATCAACAATAAGGATTCGGTTGTGAGCTTGATTTACTCCATTACCTTGTCCATCATTTTGATTTCCAATGTCTTTGACCAGATCTCTCACATCTTCTTTGTCTTTGAGCAGATCTCGGCTTGTCTTTGAGCAGATCTCTCACATCTTCTTTGTCTAAAAGTCCTCTAGATTTTAAGGTCCATGAGTAAGGGATCAATGATTTGATCTATGCTTATAAAGCACCTAATAAATAAATAAATAATAAAAAATAAAGAATAAGTTAGTAGAGTTAAAAATTAAATAAAAGAAAAATAAAAACAAATTGTAAAAATAATTGCGCAAAGAATGATTAAGGAAATAGTCCCCGACAACGATGCAAATAACATGTAACATGGTTTATGCAAGTGTACGTAGTCATTCAAGTAATAAGTAAGTAAAAATAAGTTATCGTCTCTATAGGGACTGTATAAGCTTAATCAATTAAGTGCAAAATTATAATTAACAATTTGATGTAAAAACTCAATAATTTGGATGTTTATAATTAAACTAAGTAAAGTTAATTAGATGCAAATATTGATCCCTATGCAATTCTAAACTAGATGCAATTTACCTAAATGTATGAATGAATGGCTTTAGCAACAAAAACAATCAACATTAAATGGTCTAGGATAATTATATTAATCAATTCAATTTACTTTATCCTGGTTAACAATGTTTAGAAATACTTCCACAGCAACTCAATCTTTCATGAGTTTGGAAACTAAATTAAGTTCTTTCAGAGTCTTTTACTTAATTAAATATCCATTTTACTGATCATATTAACTAAGAGTTTCTTAGCATTTATGTAAGGTCACAAGGACGTTTACGTTTGCAACAGTTTAATTACATAAACTTAAAGACTATGCAAGATAATAGAGCTAACTAAAGATATTATGAACCTCACTTAGTCGAGTTTAAGGATTTCTATTGAGTATTACACTTTTCAATTATATTTTACTAGCCGTTGTCTGGTTAGGATTGCTCAGCTAATCTGAATGCTCCTAATCACGTATGAAAGAAATGCATCATGATATTAATTGAAAACATGATTGATTGAGGCCTAAACATGTTAAACATGAATACAATAGATCTTATTGAATTACCATAATCATCTTGACAAATAGGATTTATAATATCCTTGTTGATGTTAAAAACAAAAAACTTAAAGTAAACATGATTAAAGTAAATAACAAGAGGAAATAGTAAACTTTATTCAGTTAAGCAGTCTTGCGGATCTATTCTGATTGATTCAGTTCAACAGCCTTTCGAATCTATTCTGACTAATGTGCTCCTCCATTCTGCTTAATGCTTCTTTTGCTAAGTGTTTAAGGGGTAGCTGGCTAAGGAGTGCTTTTGACAAAGCTTTTGAGGCTAAATAATGGAGGGATGGATGGCTATGCAAGGGAAAATGGGAAAAAGAATTGAGATGAAAACTTGTGAAAGTGAGAGAGAAATGCTGAGGGATGAGGGATGATCTTAGAAGTGAGGGATGGCAAGGTATTTATAGGAGAAGGTAAGGGTTTGAGTTTATTAAAAATAGGTTTAAATTTCCTTCATTCCTTCTCTCATGTGGCCGACCATGCTTCAAGGAACAAGGGATGACCAAGTATTCTTAATTTGAATTACAAATTCAAGCTAAAATAATTATAGAGTGGATGGTTTTAACCAAGAATTTGTTCGACTGAATTCTTATTATTTTCCAACTATATGGACCTTCAATTAAGTATCCCAAAATATATTTTGGGCAGCCACCTTTAAGTTCTGAATTAGGGCTCTTATTTCACCTTGTTGGATCGTTTTTTAGTCCAAATTTTAGCACACATGTCCATCTTTCATCACCTTCTTTATTGGGTCAAGTAGTCAACCTTATGCCCCAAATTGCATGGTCTTGCTGTCCACTTGGATACCTTATACATGTGCATGTTTTATTTATTTAAATCATAACTTCAATGGACCTCCTGCACAGTGAAAAATACATACATTAATAAAATCAAGTAATTAAGCATAATTTCACATATTGTCTAAATTCATGTCTAAAGTTATTAATTAAGTAGAATTCACTTATTTCAATAATAATTACTCAAGATAAACACATTTAATAAATAAAAAGATGGTAAAAATATATAGAAAAATCCTATATAATTTTGAGTTTATAGTCACCAAACCTTAGATTCAACTTATTTAGGAATTTTTTATGTTCAAGATTAGAGGAGTTTGAGATAGAGTATTGGGTGCTTCCTGCAAAGAGTGATTTTATGCTCAATGAAAGTGTCCTTTATTGTTGTTAAAAAAAAAACGTTAGTTGTTGTGAAAAGATGTACAATGAGCATATGGTTCCAAATTAAGAAAAGAGGAATTGGGTATCCAAGGGGATGATTGTATTTTCAGAGGCCTAAGGTAAGCTAAGTTTAAGGTTATTTAACTTAAAATGACTATATCTTTTCATACCCTAAACCTAGTGTAACACCCATCGCCCGTATCTGATGTCGGGATAGGGTTCGAGGCGTTACCGGGGTTTCACACTTGCAAACATACTAAATCAGGTCACTAAATTTTTCCCAATATTTAAAACTTTTCAAACACGTACATCTCATCCCTTACACAGGCCTTCGAGGCCTAAAACATACCTAGGGGCAGTTCGAGACAAAACTGAGAACATTCGATAAACTTTGGGTACCATGGAAAATTTCTCTTACTTTGAAGTGTTACATGCCCGGGTGGGTGGGGCCATGTGATCTCACACGCCCTTGTAGCTTGGGACACACCCATGCCCTCAGCTCGTGTGCAACACAGACTTTAACCATATCATACAATTAGGGACACACGGCCAAAACACATGCCCGTGTACAAAACTGACTTAAAATTTTAGGTGCAGGGGACGCACGACCATTACACACACCTATGGGGGTGAGCCGTGTGTCACACACGGCCTAGGCACACGCCCATGTGTCCAACCGTGTGGACCTTAATAGGCTATTTCCAAGCCATTGGTCACCCTTTTCACCACTTATACTTAATGATTAACAAATACAAAGTAAAACATGATTATATTCTTATAAATGATCTTGGCAAAACTCATTGTATGGAAACCTCATATCACTGGTTTTATAAATAATAAGTTATTCCCCATCTTGTATTTATGGGTTTCCATGTCACTTTAACACATTCAAAATTGGCTCATTCTTGTGACTCATTGTGAATTATAAACAAACCATAACATATGAATATAAACAGGCATAGATTTGTAGGTCATAGCCTACTTCAAAATAAGCCAATTCCCATGGCCATATACAAAAAGACAAGTATATCTTTACATGCCTTCATTTGGCAAATCAAATGACACATATAACAAAATACTCAAAAGCCCTATACATAATCAAAATGCTCAACTGATCTATTTTATTGTGCACTGGTTCTCCCAACCGTCTTCCAATCTTTATGAGTCCTTGACCTCTGGTATTCATTTTGGTGCTGGGTTTTAGTTATTCCAAAACCTTTCATTTTCCTCGATCGACCTCCGGAATTTGTTCATCGGGGTTATTAAGCTTGAAAAGCTTGGAAACCCTAACTATGGAGGGCTTGAGAGTTTTGGCTGGTACAAGGGAGGAAATGGCTGATTTTTGGTTCATTTTGCCTATTTTATTTCATTAAAAAGCCAAATGACCAAAATACCCTTAAGTCCTTTCTTTAAAATTTCATCATTGGAAGCCCATTTTTTGTCCAAAAACTTAGAAATTGGGAAAATTTCTCTCCAAGACCTTCTAATTTATAATCTAAAGAAATTTCATACAAATTGCTTCTAGAATCCAAGTTTTGCAATTTATTCAATTTAGTCCTTAATTTCCAATTGAACACCTTACTCGAAGAATTTCTTCATGAAAATTTAACACATGCATATTCTCATATTCTAGGCCTCATAATAATCATAAAATAAATATTTTGATGTCAGATTTGTGGTCCCGAAACTACTATTCCAACTAGGCCCTATTTCGGGATGTTACATTTCTACTTCTTAGGGACTTTCGTCCTCGAAAGTCTTACCAATAAACATGTTCAGATATTGGCTTCTCATGGTTTCTTTTGACTCCCATGCGGCCTCTTCCAGACCATGTCGATGCCATAAAACTTTTACTAAAGCTACATCTTTATTCCTCAACTGTTTAATCTCACAGGCCAAAATCTTAACTGGTTCCTCTCCATAGGTCATGTTCGGTCGAATTTCAATTTTTTTCGGTGAAATCACATGAGAGGGGTCAGATTGGTATCGCCTTGACATAGACACATGGAACACATCGTGGATCTTTTCCAGTTTAGGTGGCAATGCCAAACGATAGGCTAATGGGCTAACTTTTTCGGTAATCTAGTATGGACCGATAAACGGCAGACTCAGTTTGCCTTTCTAACCAAATCTCAACACCTTTTTCCACGGAGATACTTTCAAAAATACTTTATCTCCAATTTGGAACTCAATTTCCTTTCTTTTCAGATTAGTGTATGATTTTTTCCTATCTGATACCGCTTTTAAACAATCTCGTATCACTTTAATTTTTTCTTCAGCTTCCTTAATCAGATCTACTCCATGAATATGACTTTCCTTGAGTTCTGTCCAGTACAACGGAGTTCGGAACTTCCTGCCATACAAGACCTCATAAGGTGCCATCTTCAAACTTGTTTGAAAACTGTTGTTGTAGGAAAATTTTCCCAACGACAAGTATTTTTCCGAGCTACCCTGAAATTCGAGGATGCCACATCGTAACATATCCTTAAGAATCTGAATCATCCGTTCAGACTGACCATCGATTTGTGGGTGAAATGCTGTACTGAAGCTCAACTTAGTACCCAAGGTTTCTTGTAACTTCTTCCAGAATCTTGATGTGAACCTCGGGTCTCTATATGAAATAATCGATAGTGGTACCCCATGTAATCTCACAATCTTAGAAATATATAAGTCGACCAACTTATTGAGAGAATAATCGATCCTTACTGGAATAAAAGGAGCCGACTTCGTCAACTTATCTACTAGACCCATATGGCATCTTTTTTTTTTCAGAGTTAATGGCGATTCTATCACAAAATCCATAGTAACTCTGTTCCACTTCCATTCGGGGAACACCATAGGCTGTAACAAACCTGAAGGTACCTGATGTTTAGCTTTAACTTGCTGACATACCAGGCATGTCGATACAAATTCAGAAATATCTCTTTTCATGCTGTTCCATAAGTACATTTTCAACAAATCGTTGTACATCTTGGTACTTCTCAGATGAATTGATAAATTGCTGTTATGCGCTTCATGCAAAATTTTTTGAATAAGCTCATTATCTTTGGGTACACAAACCCTATCTTTGAACATCAAACATCCATCAGAACCAATCCAAAAATCTGATTCGATACGTGACTCACATTGAGTCCTTTTAGCTTACAAGTCTTCATCATTAGTGTGAGCATTATAGATTTCCTAAAGAAATGTCAGCCTAGCATCTAGCTCTGCCAAGACTGAACCATCGTCAAGCAATGCCAAATGAGCATCCATGACCTTTAATGCAAACAAGGATTTTCTGCTCAATGCGTCGGTGACCACATTCGCCTTTCCCGGGTGATAGTCGATGATCAGATCATAATCCTTGATTAATTCTAACCATCTCCTCTATCTCAGATTTAATTCTTTTTGAGTCATCAAATACTTCAAACTCTTGTGGTTTGTGAATATGCGGTAAGTTTCACAATATAAATAATGCCTCCAAATTTTCAAAGCAAAAATAATGGCGGCAAGATCTAGGTCTTGTGTAGGATAGTTTTTCTCGTGTGGTTTCAACTGTCGTGAAGCGTAGGCTATCACCTTGTGATCCTCATAGGCACACAACCCAATCTGTTCAAGGATGCATCACTGTAGACCAAAAATTCTTTTCCCGGCTCATGCAATACTAGAATAGGAGCTTGAGTCAATAATGTCTTTAACTTCTCAAAACTTTGCTGACACTCTTCTGTCCGTTCGAATTTAACGTCTTTCTGTAGCAACCTCGTCATTGGAGTTTCTATCATGGAGAATCCTTTCACAAATCTTCAATAGTAACCTGCTAAGCCCAAAAAGCTTCTAACCTCGGTTACATTTTTAGGCGGTTTCCATTCGACGATACCAAAAATCTTACTTGGATCAACCCGGATGCCTTCACCTGAAACAATATGACCCCAAAATCCAACTTCCTGGAGCCAAAATTCACTCTTGCTAAACTTAGCATACAACTGCTTTTCCCACAAGGTCTACAACATAATTCTCAAGTGCTTCGCATGCTCTGTCTCATCTTTGGAGTAAATTAAGATGTCGTCAATGAACACAACGACAAAATTATCCAAATATGGCTGAAAGATCCTATTCAGTAGATCCATAAATACGGTTGGTGCATTCGTCAGCCCAAATGGCATGACAAGAAATTCATAATGACCATACCTCGTCTTGAAAGTTGTCTTAGGTACATCCGATTCCTTAACTCGCAACTGATAGTAGCCAGACCTCAAGTCTACCTTAGAGAACACGGTGGCTCCTCTCAACTGGTCGAACAAATCATCAATACTTGGCAAAGGATACTTATTCTTGATAGTTACCTTGTTCAGTTGGCGGTAATCTATACATAACCTCATCGAACCATCTTTCTTCTTTACAAATAATACGGGGCACCCCAAGGTGAAAAACTTGGCCTTTCAAATTCTTTATCCGTCATCTCTTACAACTGTGCTATTAATTCTTTCAGCTTGGTCGGTACCATCCTGTACAGGGCAATTGAAATGGGAGTTGTCCCTGGCACTAATTCAATACAAAATTCTATTTCCCTTTCAGGAGGTAATCTGAGTAATTCTTCTGGGAACACATCTGGATACTCACATACTATCGGCACAGACTCAATCTTCAACTTTGTTTCTTTAGTGTTCAGTACAAATGCGAGGTAGTCTTCATACCTTTTCCTCATATATCTCTGAGCAACCATTTCTGTGATTACAACCGGTGGCAAACTCAATTCTCTTGAATCAACCCGTAAAATCTCACCATCTGAGCATTTCAATTTAATATACTTACTACCACCATTTACAATTACATCATGCAGGGCTAACCAATCCATACCAAGTATTACATCGAATCCATCAAATGGTAACAATATAAGGTTAGTCAGAAAACAGTGACCCTGAATCTTCAAAGGACAATTCTTATAGACTTTATCAACTAGGACTGACCTGCCTAGTGGGTTCAACACTTTAATAATAAATTCCATAGGCTCAATGGGTATGTTCATACTAAACACCAACCTCATGCAAATGTATGAATGCATCAACCCCGGATCAATCAAGGCAATAACACATGTATTGAAAAGACAAAAAGTACCTGTGATGATGTCGGGAGTAGAGGCTTCCTCTCGAGTACGTATTGCATATGTTCTTGCCGAGGCTCGAACCTCTGGTTTTGCAGTGTCTTTAGTCACAACTCGACTGCCACTAGCATTGCCAGGGTATCTCAGAGGTCTACCTCATGGAATGGGAGCACTCGATTTTGGGGTTACTTCCACGTCTTTTTCGACTCGCTCTGGGCAGTCTCTAAGAAAGTGGTCAGGAGAACCACATTTGAAACATGCACCGCTCTTCATTCGACACTCTCCGAAGTGAAATTTGTTTCAACTCTTACACTTCAGCTTTTGATCATCTACACTTCCTACACTAGTCACCATCGGGGAGGAAGACTTCTGACTTCATCGTTTAGAGCCTCTCGCTCTAGCCAAATATCTGAATGATGAAGCGGAGCATTCATGTTGGCTCCTTACTTTCTTCGTAGAAAATGAGGGTGTTTTATCACTGGACCTCTTGGTCGCAACTCAAGCCTCTCTCTTTGCTTGCTTTCTTTCATTATTACGCTCCTCGGCCTTCCTCGCCTGATCAGTCAAAGTGACAAACTCCTGTATTGTAAGGATCCCAATCAACAACTTAATTTTCTCTTTCAGACCTTCCTCGACGTGTTTGCACATTTTTGACTCAGTTTGGATACTAACTTAGCCGCACGAACTCTCTTTCATATTCTGCTACGGTCTTGCCTCTTGTTTGAGTTCTAGGAACTCCTTTTGCTTCGAGTCTAAAAACCTTTGGCTAATGTATTTCTTCCTAAACTCTGCTTAGAAGAAATCCCAAGTGGTATTTTCCTTTGGCACTACGGAGGATACCGTCTTCCACCAATGGTATGCAGTATTCTTCAAGAGGGACACAACACACTTTAAACACTCCTCGAGTGTGCACGAAAATTCATCTAACACCCGTGTAGTATTCTCGAGCCAGAACTCCGCTCTTTTAGCGTCATCATCAATTTTAACTCTGAATTCCTTAGCCCCATACTTTCTATGCTTATCTACAAGGGCCTTACCAATTCTTACCGGTGCCATACCTTGTGGCACATCATCATCAGGTTGGTTAGGGGGCGGGGAGGTCTTGGTATGTTGGGGCGATTCCTCAGGTAATCCTCAAACCATTCGTCCATCATATCAAAGAAGGCAGCTCGGGCCTCTTCCTGGCCTTCAGACATAAGCCTTCTACTACTACTAGATATACCTCGTTGTACGGAAGTAGAGCATGGCTCTAGGTTCTCTTAGACTCATCTTGCGCTTGATTAGAAGACATTTACTATATTTAAAACAATTTAAACAAATAGGAGATGTCACACTATCATTTGAATAATGGCATGCAAAGCAAACCTCAATATCCTATACGGTAGTCCTAGAATCGACTAAATCGTGGCTCTGATACCACTAAATGTAGCACCCCTCACCGGTATTCGACACCGGGATAAGGTTCGAGGTCTTACCGGGGTTTCACACTTACAAACATACTAAATCGGGTCATTGAATTTTTCCCAGTATTTAAAACTTTTCAAACATGTACATCTCGTCCCTTACATAGGTCTTCGAGGCCTAAATAATAAATAGGGGCAGTTCGAGACAAAACTGAGAACATTCGATAAACTTTGGGTACCTTGGAAAATTTCTCTTACATTGAAGTGTCATACACCCGTGTGGATGGAGCCGTGTGATCTCACAAGCCCGTGTGGCTTGGGACACGCCCATGCCCTCAGCCCTTGTGTAACACTGACTTTAACCATATCATACAATTAGTGACACACGGCAAAGTCACACGCCCATGTACAACACTGACTTAAAATTTTAGGTGCAGGGGACACACGGCCATAACACACACCCATAGGGGTGAGTTGTGTGTCACACATGCCCTAGACACACGCCCGTGTGTCCAACTGTGTGGACCCTAATAGGCTATTTTCAAGCCTTTGGTCACCCTTTTCATCACTTATACTTAATCATTACCAAATACAAAGTAAAACATGATTATATTCTTAAATAATGATCTTGGCAGAAGTCATTGTATGGAAACCTCATATCATTGGGTTCATACATGATAAGTTATTCCCCATCTTGCATTTATGGGTTTCCATGTCACTTTAACACATTCAAAATGGGCCCGTTCTTGTGGCTCATTGCAAATTATAAACAAACCATCACATATGAATATAAACATGCATAGATATTTAGGTTATAGCCTACTTCAAAATAAGCCAATTCCCATGGCCATATACAAAAAGATAGGTATATCTTTACATGCCTTCATTTGGCAAATCAAATGACACATATAACAAAATACTCAAAAGCCCTAAACATGCCATTGAGCAAGTCAGAAATGTCTTTATCCCAAAACTGATATGTTTGATAGTGTGCTAGTTCTCCCAACTGTCTTTCAATCCTTACGAGTCCTTTGGCTCTGGTATTCATTTTGGTGCTGGGTTTTAGTTATTCCAAAACCTTTTGTTTTCATCAATCGACCTCCGGAATTTGTTCCTCGGGGTTATTGAGCTTGAAAAACTTGGAAACCCTAGCTATGAAGGGCTTGAGAGTTTCGGCTGGTACAAGGGAGAAAATGGCTGATTTCTGGTTCCTTTTTCCCATTTTATTTCATTAAAAAGCCAAATGACCAAAATACCCTTAAGTCATTCTTTAAAATTTCATCCGTGGAAGCCCGATTTTGTCCAAAAACTTTGAAATTGGGCAAATTTCTCTCCAAGACCTTCTAATTTATAATCTAAGGAAATTTCATACAAATTGCTTCTAGAATCCAAGTTTTGCAATTTATTGAATTTAGTCCTTAATTTCCAATTGGACACCTTACTCAAAGAATTTCTTCATGAAACTTTAACACATGCATATTCTCATATTCTAGGCCTCATAATAATCATAAAATAAATATTTTGATGTCGAATTTTTGGTCTCGAAACTACTATTCCAACTAGGCCCTATTTTAGGATGTTCCCTTTCCCCCTCTTAGGGACTTTTGTCCTCGAAAGTCTTACCAATAAACAGGTTTAGATATTGGCTTCTCATGGTTTCTTTTGGCTCCCATGCAGCCTCTTCCAGACCATGCTGATGCCATAAAACTTTTACTAAACCTACATCTTTATTTCTCAACTGTTTAATTTCACAGGCCAAAATCTTAACTGGTTCCTCTCCATAGGTCATGTTCGGCCGAATTTCAATCTTTTCCGGTGAAATCACATGAAAGGGGTCAGATCGGTATCACCTTGACATAAACACATCGTGGATCTTTTCCAGATCGGGTGGCAATGCCAAACGATAGGCTAATGGGCCAACTTTTTCTGTAATTTGGTACGGACCGATAAACTGCCGACTCAGTTTGCCTTTCTGACCAAATCTCAACACCTTTTTCTACAGAGATACTTTCAAAAATACTTTATCTCCAATTTGGAACTCAATTTCCTTTCTTTTCAGATCAGTGTATGATTTTTGCCTATCCGATGCTGCTTTTAAACAATCTCGTATCACTATAACTTTTTCTTCAGTTTCCTTAATCAGATCTACTCCGTGAATATGACTTTCTTTGAGTTCTATCCAGTACAACGGAGTTCGACACTTCCTGCCATACTAGGCCTCATAAGGTGCCATCTTCAAACTTGTTTGAAAACTGTTGTTGTAGGCAAATTCTCCCAACAACAAGTATTTTTCCCAGCTACCCTAAAATTCAAGGATGCCACATTGTAACATATCCTTAAGAATCTGAGTCATCCATTTAGACTGACCATCGGTTTGTGGGTGAAACGCTGTACTAAAGCTCAACTTAGTACCCAAGGCTACTTGTAAGTTCTTCCAAAACCTCAATGTAAACCTCGGGTCTCTGTCTGAAATAATCGACAGTGGTACCCTAATCTCACAATCTTAGAAATATATAAGTCAACCAACTTATTGAGAGAATAATCTGTCCTTACTGGAATAAAATGAGCCGACTTCGCCAACTTATCCACTACGACCCATGTGGCATCTTTTTTTTCAGAGTTATGGCAATTCTGTCACAAAATCCATAGTAACTCTATCCCACTTCCATGTGGGGACCACTACAGGCTATCACAAACCTGAAGGTACCTGATGTTCAGCTTTAATTTGATGACATATCAGGCATTTCAATACAAATTCAGAAATATCTCTTTTCATGCTGTTCCACCAATACATTTTCTTCAAATCGTTGTACATATTGGTACTTATCACGTGAATTGATAAACTGCTGTTATGTGCTTCTTGTAAAATTTTTTGAATAAGCTCATTGTCTTTGGGTTCACAAACCTTATATCTAAACATCAAACATCCACCAGAACCAATCCGAAAATCTAATTCAAAACCTGACTCACATTGAGTCCTTTTAGCTTGCAAGTCTTCATCATTAGTTTGAGCATTATAGATTTCCTAAAGAAATGTCGGCCTAGCATCTAGCTCTACCAAGACTGTACCATCGTCAAGCAATGCCAAATGAGCATCCATGGCCTTTAATGCAAACAAGGATTTTCTGCTCAACGCATCGGTGACCACATTCGCCTTTCTCGAGTGACAGTCGATGATCAGTTCATAATCCTTGATTAATTCTAACCATCTCCTCTGTCTCAAATTTAATTCTTTTTGAGTCATCAAATACTTCAAACTCTTGTGGTTTGTGAATATGCGGTAAGTTTCACCATATAAATAATGCCTCCAAATTTTCAAAGCAAAAATAATGGCGGCAAGCTCTAGGTCTTGTGTAGGATAGTTTTTCTCGTGTAGTTTCAACTATCGTGAAGCGTAGGCTATCACCTTGTGATCCTGCATAAGGACACAAGCTAGTTTGTTCAAGGATGGATCACTGTAGACCACAAATTCTTTTCCCGGCTCAGGCAATACTAGAACAGGAGCTTCAGTCAGTAATGTCTTTAACTTCTCAAAACTTTCTTGACACTCTTCCATTTTGAATTTAACGTCTTTCTGTAGCAACCTCGTCATTGGAGTTGCTATCATAGAGAATCCTTTCACAAATCATCGATAGTAACTGGCTAAGCCCAAAAAGCTTCTAACCTCGGCTACATTTTTAGGCGGTTTCCATTAGATAATAGCAAAAACCGTACTTGGATCAACTCGGATGCCTTCACCCGAAACAATATGACCCCAAAATCTAACTTCCTGGAGCCAAAATTCACTCTTGCTAAACTTAGAATACAACTGCTTTTCCCACAAGATCTGCAACACAATTCTCAAGTGCTTCGCATGCTCTGTCTCATCTTTGGAGTAAATCAAGATGTTGTCAATGAACACAACGACAAAATTATCCAAATATGGCAGAAAGATCCTATTCAGTAGATCTATAAATACGGCTTGTGCATTCGTCAGCCCAAATGGCATGACAAGAAATTCATAATGACCATACCTCGTCTTGAAAGTTGTCTTAGGTACATCCAATTCCTTAACTCGCAACTAATAGTAGCCAGACCCCAAGTGTACCTTAGAGAACACAGTGGCTCCTCTCAACTGGTCAAACAAATCATTAATCCTTGGCAAAGGATACTTATTCTTGATAGTTACCTTGTTCAGTTGGTGGTAATCTATACATAACCTCATCGAACCATCTTTCTTCTTTACAAATAATACGGGGGCACCCCAAGGTGAAAAGCTTGGCCTTGCAAATCCTTTATCCGTCAGCTCTTACAACTGTGCTTTTAATTCATTCAGCTTGGTCGGCACCATCCTGTACAAGGCGATTGAAATGGGAGTTGTCCCTGGCACCAATTCAATACCAAATTCTATTTCCCTTTCAAGAGGTAATCTGAGTAATTCTTTTGGGAACACATGTGGATACTCACATACTATCAGCATAGACTCAATTTTCAACTTTGTTTCTTTAGTGTTCAGTACAAATGCAAGGTAGGCTTCATACCCTTTCCTCATATATCTCTGAGCAACCATTTCCGTGATTACAACCGGTGGCAAACTCAATTCTCTTAAATCGACCCGTAAAATCTCACCATCCGAGCATTTCAATTTAATATACTTACTACCACAATTTACAATTACATCATTCAGAGCTAACCAATCCATACAAAGTATTACGTCGAATCCATCAAATGGTAACAATATAAGGTTAGTCAGAAAACAGTGACCCTGAATCTTCAAAGGACAATTCTTACAGACTTTATCAACCAGGACTGACCTACCTAGTGGGTTCAGCACTTTAATAATAAATTCCATAGGCTCAATGGGTATGTTCATACTAAACACCAAACTCATGCAAATATATGAATGCATTGGCCCCGAATCAATCAAGGCAATAACACATGTATTGAAAAGAGAAAAAGTACCCGTGATGACATGAGGAGTAAAGGCTTCCTCTCGAGTATGTATTGCATATGTTCTTGCCGAGGCTCGAACCTCTGGTTTTGCAGCGTCTTTAGTCACAACTCGACTGCCACTAGCATTGCCCTGGGTATCTCGGAGGTTTACCTCGTGGAATGGGAGCACTCGACTTCGGGGTTACTTCCACTTCTTTTTCGACTTGCTCTGGGCAGTCTCTGAGAAAGTGGTCAAGAGAGCCATATCTGAAACATGCACCGCTCTTCATTCGGCACTCTTCGAAGTGAAATTTGTTTCAACTCTTACACATCAGCTTTTGATCATCTACACTCCCCACACTAGTCACCATCGGGGAGGAAGACTCCTAACTTCATCGTTTAGAGCCTCTTGCTCTAGCGAAATATATTAATGATGAAGCGGAGCGTTCATGTTGGCTCCTTGCTTTCTTCGTAGAAAATGAGGGTGTTTTATCGCTGGACCTCTTGGTCACAACTCGAGCCTCTCTCTTTGCTTGCTTTCTTTCATTATTAAGCTCCTCGGCCTTCTTCGATTGATCAACCAATGCAACAAACTCCCATATTTTAAAGATCCCAATCAACAAATTAATTTTCTCTTTCAGACCTTTCTCGAACCGTTTGCACATTTTTGACTCAGTTTGGACCAATTCAGTCGTGTACTAACTTAGTCTCATAAACTCTCTTTCGTATTCTGATACAGTCTTGTCTCTTGTTTGAGTTCTAGGAACTCCTTTTGTTTCGAGTCTAAAAACCTTTAGCTAATGCATTTCTTCCTAAACTCTGCTTGGAAGAAATCCCAAGTGGTATTTTCCTTTGGCACTACGGAGGATACCGTCTTCCACCAATGGTATGCAGTATTCTTCAAGAGGGACACAACACACTTTAAACACTCCTCGAGTGTGCACGAAAATTCATCTAACACCCGTGTAGTATTCTCGAGCCAGAACTCCGCTCTTTTAGCGTCATCATCAATTTTAACTCTAAATTCCTTAGCCCCATACTTTCTATGCTTATCTACAAGGGCCTTACCAATTCTTACCGGTGCCATACCTCATGGCACATCCTCATCAGGTTGGTTAGGGGCCGGGGGAGGTCTTGGTATGTTGGGACGATTCCTTAGGTAATCCTCAAACCATTTGTCCATCATATCAAAGAAGGCAGCTCGGGCCTCTTCCCGGCCTTCAGACATAAGCCTTCTACTACTACTAGATATAGCTCGTTGTACGGAAGCTATAGAATGGCTCTAGGCTCTCTTAGACTCATCTTGCGCTTGATTGGAAGACAATTACTATATTCAAAACAATTTAAACAGTTAGGAGATGTCACACTATCAATATTTGAATAATGGCATGCATAGAAAACCTCAATATCCTCTATGGTAGTCCTAGAACTGACTAAATCGTGGCTCTGACACCACTAAATGTAACACCCCTCACCTGTATCTGACGCAGGGATTGGGTTCGAGGCGTTACTGGGGTTTCACACTTCTAAACATACTAAATCGGGTCACTGAATTTTTCCCAATATTTAAAACTTTTCAAACATGTACATCTCGTCCCTTACACAGGTCTTCGAGGCCTAAAACATACCTAGGGGCAGTTCGGGACAAAACCTAGAACATTTGATAAACTTTGGGTGCATTGGAAAATTTCTCTTACATTGAAGTGTCACACGCCCGTGTGGCTTGGGACACGTCCATGCCCTCAACCCGTGTGCAACACTGACTTTAACCATATCATACAATTAGTGACACACGGCAAAGACACACGCCCATGTACAACACTGACTTTAAATTCTAGGTGCAGGGGACGCACAACCATAACACACACCCATAGGGGTGAGCCGTGTGTCACACATGCCCTAGACACACACCCGTGTGTCCAACTGTGTGGACCTTAATAGGCTATTTTGAAGCCTTTGGTCACCCTTTTCATCACTTATACTTAATCATTACCAAATACAAAGTAAAACATGATTATATTCTTATAAATGATCTTGACAAAACTCGTTGTATAGAAACCTCATATCATTGGTTTCATACATGATAAGTTATTCCCCATCTTCGATTTATGGGTTTCCATGTCACTTTAACACATTCAAAATGGGACCATTATTGTGACTCATTACAAATTATAAACAAACCATCACATATGAATATAAACATGCATAGATTTTTAGGTTATAGCCTACTTCAAAATAAGCCAATTCTCATGGCCATATACAAAAAGATAGGTATATCTTTACATGCCTTCATTTGGCAAATCAAATGACACATATAACAAAATACTCAAAAGCCCTATACATGCCATTGAACAAGTCAAAAATGTCTTTATACCTAAACTGATCTATTTAATAGTGTGCTAGTTCTCCCAACCGTCTTCCAATCCTTACGAGTCCTTGAGCTATGGTATTCATTTTGGTGCTGGGTTTTAGTTATTCCGAAACCTTTCACTTTCCTCGATCGACCTCCGAAATTTGTTCCTCGGGGTTATTGAGCTTGAAAAACTTGAAAACCCTAGCTATGGAGGGCTTGAGAGTTTCGACTGGTACAAGGGAGAAAATGGCTGATTTTTGGTTCATTTTTTCCATTTTATTTCATTAAAAAGCCAAACGACCAAAATACCCTTAAGTCCTTTCTTTAAAATTTCATCCGTCGAAGCCCATTTTTGTCCAAAAACTTAGAAATTGGGCAAATTTCTCTCCAAGACCTTCTAATTTATAATCTAAAGCAATTTCATACAAATTTCTTCTAGAATCCAAGTTTTGCAACTTATTGAGTTTAGTCTTTAATTTCCAATTGGACACCTTACTTGTGACAGCCCTAAAGTGACCCTAGTTTTCGGGACCGCTAAATCGAGTCACCAAATTATTTAAATATGATATTTATTGTCTAAAATATGTGAATATGAATGTGTGAAAGTTTAAAGCTTCGATTTAGTTAATTGCATCTGAATTTAGTTAATAGGACTTATGTGTGACACTTTTGAAATGTGATAGGTTAATCTATAGGTTAATCAAAAGGGTGGACTTGCATGTCCATTTTCCCCTCCTAATTAGTAGTGGCCGGCCATGAGCATGAGGGTGGACAAAATGTTATGGCTAAAACATGTCATAAACATGTTGGGTTAATGCTTTATGTCAGGAATAATAAAATAAAGAACATGGGCAATAAAATATTAGTGTTAGTAGGAGGAGTAACAAAAAAAAATGTGTGTGGTTGTTCCTCCATTTTGCCGTAACTAGAAGAAAAAAAGGGGCTTCATTCTTTGGTTCTTCTTGGCCGAATTGAAGAAAGGAAGAAGAGAGGTTTCGGTCACCTTGAGCTTAAGGGGAGGTTAGTATGTTGTGTTAGATTCTTAAATTTTAAACTTGTTTCTAGTTAATTAGCTAATTTCTTACACAACCCATGGCAAAATTTCGAAATCTTGGTGATGGCTTGAGCATTCGGTTTTAGTTATTAAAGGATGAGATTGGGTTATAATCTTTATGTTTTATGAAGAATTGTTGAAGAGAAGGGTTTAAGTAGTCAAATTATAAATTTTAATGCTCATGAGTACAATGGCCAAACATAGATTTGTCTAAAGAATTGAACAAATGCCGTGTGAGTGATTGAAATGAATGAGTTGGAGGTTGGATCATGTTAAGATTCGGCCTTGTACATAAACATTAAGAGTTTGATGTTTTTGTGATTTTTGGAAGGTAAATAAGGTTATACACAAGATAAATACTAAGATTTTGGTTGACTTGTTTTTAGTGAGGTTCGGCCAAGGACCTTATGTGCAAGTTTATTCGGTTTAAGTAGAGTAAACGTGACGGGTAGATATGAAGTAATGTGTAAATTGGTTCGGCTGCTAAGCAAGGAAATAATTGTTGGTAACATAGTATCTATGCACTTATGAATATATATATATGGTATTTTAAGTATAATTGTTCATTGATAAGGTTGGTTAATAGTTCAAGTAAGGATTACTGTAACACCCCGAACCCGAGACCATCGCCGGTGTCGGACACGAGGGGTTAACAAGCCAAATCCACATATTGCACCCACCAATTTGACATTTCCAGACAGGCTGGAAATCTGCGTCACTGTCGCCTTAAAAATCATATCTCGAGTTTCAAAACTCGGAAACTGATTCTGTAAATTTTCCCTGAATTTAGACTCATATATCCATCCATGGATTTATTTTTAGAATTTTTTGTCGGGCCAATTGGTACAGTTTATTAGTAAAAGTCACCCATGTTACAGGGATCGACTGCTCTGACCTTCGCACGTTACAACTTGAATATCTCCCTGTACAAGGCTTTAATACTGGTGCCGTTTGTTTCTAATGAAACTAGACTCAAAATGGAATCTGTACATATAAGGCATGACTTCTAATTTTTTCTGGATAATTTATAGTAAATTTTTAAAGTCGCAACAGGGGACCCAGAAACCGTTCTGGCCCTGTCTCACAATAGCTTTAATATCTCTTAACATGTAACTCCTATGACCGTTTCGTTTCTTCCATATAAAAGTAGACTCATCAAGGTTTATTTACATAACTTATTCACTATTTAATATGTAACAACCCAAACCCGAGACCATCGCCGGTGTCGGACACGAGGGGTTAACAAACCAAGTTCACTTGTTTTGCCCACCAATTTGACATTTCCAGTCCGGCTGGAAAACTGCGTCACCGTCGCCTTAAAAATCATATCTCGAGTTTCAAAACTCAGAAACTGGTTTCGTAAATTTTCCCTGAATTTAGACTCATGTATTCATCCATGGATTTATTTCTAGAATTTTTGATTGGGCCAATTGGTACAGTTTATTAGTTAAAGTCACCCATGTTACAGGGATCAACTGCTCTGACCTTCGCACGTTACAACTTGAATATCTCACTGTACAGAACTTTAATACTGGTTCCGTTTGTTTATAATGAAACTAGACTCAAAATTGAATCTGCACATATAAGGAATGACTCCTAATTCTTTCTGGATAATTTATAGTAAATTTTTAAAGTTGCGACAGGGGACCCAGAAACTATTCTGGCCCTGTCTCACAATAGCTTTAATATCTCTTAACAAGTAACTCCTATGACCATTTCGTTTCTTCCATATGAAAATAGACTCATCAAGGTTCATTTACATAGCTGATTCACTATTTAATACCATTCCTAAAAATTTTGGTGATTTTTCACATTCCCGTTACTGCAGCTGGCAGCATCTGTTTTTAAGGTAGGTCTTACCTATTTGGTAGTCTCCATGAACCAATTAGTCTTGCCATACATAGGTTCATATATGATCATTTTAACCATGCCAATGGCTGATCATGTGACCAACATTCCCATTTCCAATTCATAGTCACATCATGACACCATATATATATATACAAACCGCAAATAGTCCAAGTTCATTCTTCACTTTTACGAGCCGTTTTCGCATGGCCGTACACATATACATCACCACATTTTTAAACCAACAAGGGGTAGTCCTATACATGCCATTTCAAAGTTCAACCAAAATTTATACCAAAATAGAGGCGTTGATAGTGTGGATGACTTGACTTTAATGATCCCGAATCCGATTGCTATCGAGCAAAATCTATAAGATAGAGAGCCAAAGCAGCGGGGTAAGCATTTTATGCTTAGTAAGTCTCAAGGAATAAAATCAGCTTTAATTAAAGCATTACATTCACATAACCAAATACATCTTTTCACTAATACACATTCACATAATCATACTTACTTCACCATCCCAACTCTTAGGTTCATACACAAATAACGGCTTCGTTAAGGCCGATAACTTGTTCCATCATAGGAGCGGATATGCATACGCTCTTACTCCTAGCGCGCAAAGCACACACCACACTTACCATGTTATTGGGAAATTTCACAAGTGTATTAGCTGAAATTTTCCAGCAAGCTTATAATTTTCAAATCACATACCTTCGGAGCTTAACCGGATATAGCTACTCGTTCAAACGCCTTCGGGATGGTAACCCGCACCAAGGCCTACGGGACTTGACCCGGATATCACGATTGCACAAATGCCTTGGTCTTAGCCGGATAGAATGACTTCATACGAATGCCTTGGTCTTAGCCGGATATAGCCACTAGCACCATTGCCTTGGTCTTAACCGGTTATAATTTCCAGCATAATTGTCTTCAGGGCTTAGCCCGTATATCATTCAATTTCTCATGCACACATACATTAATAATCATTGGACATACATATTTCATTTTCGTTACTAAGGCTCAAACACAATTATAATCATTAGCATAATCGCCTTCGGACTTAGCCCGGGTATCATTCGAATACTCATACACACATAAATCAAAAATTCAATACATTCATATTTCATTCCACATAATTCAATTAAGGTCACTTCTTGAGGACTTACCTCGGATGTTGTCGAACGGCTTTTACGGCTATTCGATCACTTTTCCTTCCCTTGTCCAATTGTGGCCCTCTTAGCTCTTGAGCTAATTCAAACAAATTCAATCTATTAAAACCTCATTGTGCTAGCTTATGGCGAATATGACAAGGAGTTTAAATGGTCATATGGCCACTCTTTAGCTTGAATACACAATGGTCATGCACATTTTATACTACATCAAGCAATTCAATACAATTTATTCGAGCATCAAGGAAAAGCTAAGGCCTTCAATAGGCTACCCAAGGCCGAATATTCATGTCCATGTTGAGGCCAATTATGCACTTAATACCTCACAAAAACAGCATGCATTTTACTAGTTAATGCTTTGCATATTGTAGCTCAAAACTTATATTATAGCATCAAGCACTCATATGTGTGCTAGGCCGAATGTGCTTGCAATTTCACAATCATTCTTCAACATCTTCTTCTTTAAACAAACATATTCATCACTTAGTTCACAACCAAAACATCATGTGCAAACATATATATACATATATGAGCATGGCCGAATTTCAAGGTGTCCATAGCCATCCAAAACACAAATTTTAACTAACATGCAAGAAGCATGAACCATGCTCATGAATGCATCATGGCCGAATATGACAATCATGCCCCTTTTCAACTTCAATCATGGTTAAACAAAAAGAAAACTCAAAATCTTACTCATGAGTAGACAATCCATCATTGCATGCATCATCATCAAGCTTTACACTTAGCATGCAATGGCTTTATCACCATAACAACTTTGGCCAAATACCATTTCCATGGCATAAAAAAGATTTGAGCCATGGCTAACATGCACATCAAGTTAGCAACCAAAACATGCATGAAACTCCTAACACAACCTCATACATACCTTAATCTTGATGCAAACTTAGCCAAATCTCCTTCTAGATCTCTTCTAAACCAAGCATGAAGCAAAAATCCTCTTTCTTCCTCCTTATGATTTTCGGCCAAAAGATGAGAAAGGATGAACACAACAAATTTTTTCTTCCTTCTTTCTCAACTCACGGCAAGGGGGATTACCACACTCACACATTTTTTTTTTTTCTTTTCTTACCCATGCTTATTTGTTTATTATTTCTCCCTAATGCCCAACAAAACATGTTTCATGACATGTTTAGCCCATATCTCTTTGTCATGGCGGCCATCACTTGTACAAAGGGAATTTGACATGCAAGTCCATTATTTTGCATGCATGCTTTAATTAGTCATCACACATTTCCCATCATACTTTCAAAGTTCACTACTAGGTCCTTTCTAGTGAAATTCACCTTTATAACACTAAATCAATCATCAAAAAATGTCATACATGAGTACACACATATTATAGGCATCGAAATAAATTTTAAATTATTTTTATGCCTCGGTTTTGTGGTCCCGAGACCATCTTCCGACTAGGGTCAATTTTGGGTGTCACAACTCTCCCCACTTAAGAAATTTTCGTCCCGAAAATCTTCTGGTAAATAGGTTTGGATATTGCTCTTTCATAGAGTTCTCGGTCTCCCAAGTAGCTTCTTCTATCCCGTGCTTGAGCCATAACACTTTTACTAGCGGAACCCGCTTGTTTCGCAACTCTTTCACTTCTCGTGATAGGATACGAATCGGTTCTTCCTCATAACTCATATTAGCTTGAATTTCAATTTCGATGGACTAATCACGTGCGATGGATCGGATCTATAGCGTCGAAGCATCGAAGCGTGAAAGACATCGTGAACCTTTTCGAGTTCGGGGCAAAATCAAGCGATATGCCACCGGACCGACTCCTCGGATATCTTATATGGCCCAACTAACCTCGGGCTCAACTTGCCCTTACGGCCGAATCGAGTATCTTTTCCAAGGCGATACCTTGAGAAACACTTTATCACCCACGATACTCGATATCCTTACGCTTCAGTCCCGCGTCGACTTCGACGATCGGAGGCTATCTTCAGACTTTCACAGATTACTTTCACTTTCTGTTCAGCATCTCTAATCAAATCCACCCCGAAAATCTTGCTTTCACCAAGCTCAGTCCAAATCAATGGTGTACGGCATTTACGACCGTACAAGGCCTCGTAGGGTGCCATCTTAATACTTGATTGAAAATTTGTTGTTGTAAGCGAATTCAATCAACGGCAAATACCGTTCCCATGAACCACTAAACTCGAGGACGCAACATCTTAACATATCCTCAAGTATCTGAATTATCCACTCGGATTGACCATCGGTTTGGGGGTGAAAGGCGGTGCTGAAATGCAACTTGGTACCCAAAACTTCTTGCAACTTTTTCCAAAATCGCGAGGTAAATCTCGGATCTCTATTCGACACGATGGAAATAGGCACCCCGTGTAATCTCACAATCTGAGAAACGTACGATTCGGCTAATTTGTCCATTGAAAAATCCGTACGTACGGGGACAAAGTGAGCAGACTTAGTCAATCGATCTACCACGACCCAAACCGCATCCTTCTTACCTGCTGACAATGGCAGTCCGGATACAAAGTCCATTGTGACTCGATCCCATTTCCACTCGGGTATCGTGATTGGCTGAAGTAATCCTGAAGGCACCTGATGTTCCGCTTTCACTTGTTGACATATTAAACATCTCGAAACAAAGTCGGAGATGTCTCGCTTCATACCATGCCACCAAAACCGACGTTTCAAATCATTGTACATCTTCATTACTCCCGGGTGGATTGGCATTCGGCTACAATGGGCTTCATTGAATTATCGAAATGAGTTCGAATTCTTTGGAACACACAGACGACTTTTGAACCTCCAACAATCGTCATCATCAATTTGAAATTCGAGTCCTTGTTGAACACACTCGGCCGTTTTGCGCCAACTCGTCGTCGACTTTCTGAGCTTCTCGAATTTGAGGTATCAATAGTGGTTGGCGTTCAATTCAGCTACTAACACACTATCGGATCGAACAGACAAGTGCACGTTCATCGCTCGTAAAGCGAATAATGATTTACGACTCAAGGCATCCACAACCACATTCGCCTTTCCGGGGTGATAGTCAATGACCAGCTCATAATCCTTTAACAGTTCAAGCCAACGTCTTTGTCGCAGATTTAAGTCTCTTTGGGTCATCAAATATTTGAGACTTTTGTGATCCGAGTACACATGGCACCTTTCACCAAATAAGTAATGTCGCCAAATCTTTAAGGCGAACACGATGGCGGCCAATTCGAGATCATGGGTCGGATAATTTTTTCTCGTGTGGCTTCAATTGCCTCGACGCATAGGCCACAACTCGACCTTCTTGCATCAATACGCAACCTAACCCAAGGAGGGAGGCGTCACTATAGATGACAAACTCTTTGCCAGATTCGGGTTGCACTAGAATTGGGGCTTCAGTCAAATAAGTCTTCAGTTGATCGAAACTTTTTTGGCATTTCTCCGTCCATTCGAACTTAACATCCTTTTGGAGTAGCCGTCATCGGCGTGGCTATCATTGAGAAACCTTTACAAATCGTCGGTAATACCTAAGCAAGCCCCAAAAGCTCGAACCTCGGTAATATTTCTCGGAGGCTTCCAATTAAGTATGGCTGAAATTTTATTCGGTCGACTCGAATACCCGTCAGAATACCACATGACCCAAGAAGCTAACCTCTCTTAACCGAACTCACCCTTCTTGAACTTAGCATATAATTGCTTATCCGTAAAATTTGCAAGACTAACCGCAGTGTTCGGCATGTTCGATCTCATTTCTTGAATAGACCAAGATGTCATCAATGAACACGACTACGAATCGATCCAAATATGGTGCGAAGATCCGATTCATTAAATCCATAAATACCGCAAGGGCATTAGTGAGCCCAAACGGCATCACTAGGAACTCATAGTGACCATATCTCGCTCAAGGCGTCTTGGGTACGTCCGAATCTCGGATTCGCAATTGATAATAGCCCGATCTCAAATCTATTTTCGAGAACACCGAGGCTCCTTGAGTTGATCGAACAAGTCATCGATACGTGGTAAGCGGATATTTGTTCTTTATCGTCGCTTTATTAAGTCGACGATAGTCGATGCACAACCGCATGGTTCCATCCTTCTTCTTCACGAACAACACCGGCGCACCCCAAGGCGAGAAACTCGGCGAGCAAAACCTCTATCCACCAATTCTTGCAACCGAGCTTTCAACTCCTTTAATTCCGTTGGTGCCATACGATACGGAGCTATCGAAATTGAGTGGTACCGGTACCAATTTGATGCCAAATTCTATTTCCGAACAGTGGTAAACCCGACAATTCTTCGTGGAAAACATCCGGTATTCACAAACCACGGGCGAGATTCGGGTCTCTTTTCGATTCCTTGTCATCGAGCACATACGCAAGGTACGCTTCACACCCTTTTCTTACATATTTACGGGCCAACATTGCGATATTACGGTGGCAACCCTTTAAGTCCGTAGACTCGACCGAATTATCTCGTTATTCGCGCACCTCAAATCGATAGTCTTGCTTTTGCAATTTACGACCGCATCGTGCATGGTCAACCCATCCAAACCAAGAATAACGTCAATTCATCGAGCGGCAAAAGCATCAAGTCCGCGGAAACAAGAACCTCGGAACACTAGGGGACTTTTCTTGCACACTTTGTTGACAAGCACGTAATGACCCAAGGGTTTGACACCGAATTACAAACTCGAGAGACTCAATAGGCAAAGTCTTATTGGATGCTAAGGTTTCACATATATAAGATTGAGTAGAACCGGGGTCAATCAAAGCAATCACATTAGTATTGAAAAGAGTGAAAGCACGTGAATGACATCCGAGAGGCAAGATCCTCGGCGTGCGCGATGGCATAAGTCCTCGCAGGAGCACGAGCCTCGATCCGATGGTAGCATCTCTAGATCCTCTCGACCGCCACCGACATTGCCCATATTTCTAGGTGGCCTACCTCGGCGATGGTAGCACCGGGTTTCCACTCGACTCACATTCATTCAAGCATCCTCGGGCAATCCTTCATAAAGTGGTCACCGATCCACACTTATAGCGAGAGCGATCACGAAACCAACAGCTCCCGAATGCCATTTGCCACAATGTTGACACTCGCCCTCTCGGCGATCATTTCCACCATGGCGATCAAGTGACTCGTGTGGTCACAGGGGTCGATCGCGTCCTCGTCTAGAAAAGCCCAAAGCGCCTCTAGACCGGTTCACATCATCTCGAAATCTCTTGATGCTGTTGAAGAGACTTTTCCAAGGACCTCTTCGAATTCTCCGGTCCCACATCACTTTTTGTTTCTCCTTTCTAAGCTCTTCGCTTTACAAGCTCGCTCAACAAGTACTACGATCTCGTATTCGAGAATGCCAACGAACATCCTTATATCATCATTCAGCCCATCCTCGAGCGTTTACACATAATAGCCGGACGAAATGCATTCTCGCACAGATCGGCTAAGCCTCACAAATTTTCGTTCATAGTCAGTAACCGACATAGAACCTTGCTTAAGATCAAGAAATTCCTTCGCTTTTGGTCGATGAATCTCGATCGATATACTTTTTGAACTCGGTTTGAAAGAATTCCCAAGTCACTTGCTCTCTAGGCACCACAGTCGAGTACTCCACCAATAGTAGGCGGAATCACGTAGCAAGGAGATGGTACACTTTAAGCACTCATCGGTGTACAAGATAGCTCATCGAGCACCGGATAGTGTTGTCCAACCAAAATTCAGCTCGTTCGGCATCATCATCATCCGTAGCTTTAAATTCAGTGGCCCCATGTTTTGAATCCTATCGATTGGGGCTTACTTGACCTTATTTGGTCGATTCGGAGGTATTGTAGGTCTGGGGTTGCATTTGTCGGGAATGGAGGTTGTGGAGCAGTAGTGTTAGTTCGAATGTATTGGTTAAACCATTCGTTCATCACACTATAAAAGGCTTGCCTAGCCTCATCATTCGGATTGCTGGCCATAGGTTGAGAGTCCGCGGCGCTGTCCCTTGTGGGAGCAGCGCCACACTCTCCCCATCATCAGCTATTGCTCGGTTGGGATCGGGATCCATTGCTATAAACAAACTCAAAGTCAAATTGTCGAAATCACCACACTATCGATTCATCATTTAATGGCATGTATAGCTAGACCCCAAACACCTCACGGTAGTCCTAGAATCGACTAAACCATGGCTCGATACCAATAAAATCGTAACACCCGAACCCGAGACCATCGTCGATTGTCGGACACGAGGGGTTAACAAACCAAGTTCACTTGTTTTGCCCACCAATTTGACATTTCCAGTCAGGCTGGAAAACTGCGTCACCGTCGCCTTAAAATCATATCTCGAGTTTCAAAACTCGGAAACTGGTTTCGTAAATTTTCCTGAATTTAGACTCATGTATCCATCCATGGATTTATTTCTAGAATTTTTGGTCGGGCCAATTGGTACAGTTTATTAGTTAAAGTCACCCATGTTACAGGGATCGACTGCTCTGACCTTCACGCGTTACAACTTAAATATCTCACTGTACAGAACTTTAATACTGGTGCCGTTTGTTTTTAATGAAACTAGACTCAAAATGGAATCTGAAAATATAAGGCATGACTCCTAATTCTTTCTGGATAATTTATAGTAAATTTTTAAAGTTGCGACAGGGGACCCAGAAACCATTATGGCCCTGTCTCACAATAGCTTTAATATCTCTTAACAAGTAACTCCTATGACCATTTCGTTTCTTCCATATGAAAATAGACTCATCAAGGTTCATTTACATAGCTGATTCACTATTTAATACCATTCCTACAAATTTTGGTGATTTTTCACATTCACATTACTGCAGCTGGCAGCATCTGTTTTTAAGGTAGGTCTTACCTATTTGGTAGTCTCCATGAACCAACTAGTCTTGCCATACATAGGTTCATATATGATCATTTTAACCATGCCAATGGCTGATCATGTGACCAACATTCCCATTTCCAATTCATAGTCACATCATGACACCATATATATATATACAAACCGCAAATAGCCCAAGTTCATTCTTCACTTTTACGAGCCGTTTTCGCATGGCCGTACACATATACATCACCACATTTTAAACCAACAAGGGTAGTCCTATACATGCCATTTCAAAGTTCAACCAAAATTTATACCAAAATAGAGGCGTTGATAGTGTGGATGACTTCGACTTTAATGATCCCGAATCCGATTGCTATCGAGCAAAATCTATAAGACAGAGAGCCAAAGCAGCGGGTAAGCATTTTTATGCTTAGTAAGTCTCAAGGAATAAAATCAGCTTTAATTAAAGCATTACATTCACATAACCAAATACATCATTTCACTAATACACATTCACATAATCATACTTACTTCACCATCCCAACTCTTAGGTTCATACACAAATAACGGCTTCGTTAAGGCCGATAACTCGTTCCATCATAGGAGCGGATATGCATACGCTCTTACTCCTAGCGCAAAGCACACACCACACTTACCTTGTTATTGGGAAATTTCACAAGTGCATTAGCTGAAATTTTCCAGCAAGCTTATAATTTTCAAATCACATACCTTGAGCTTAACCGGATATAGCTACTCGTTCAAACGCCGGGACATAGCCGGATATGGTAACCCGCACCAAGGCCTCACGGACTTGACCCGGATATCACGATTGCACAAATGCCTTCGGTCTTAGCCGGATAGAATGACTCGCATACGAATGCCTTGGTCTTAGCACGGATATAGCCACTAGCACCATTGCCTTGGTCTTAACCGGTTATAATTTCAGCATAATTGTCTTGGGGCTTAGCCGGATATCATTCAATTTCTCATGCACACATACATTAATAATCATTGGACATACATATTTCATTTTCGTTACTAAGGCTCAAACACAATTATAATCATTAGCGTAATCGCCTTCGGACTTAGCCCGGGTATCATTCGAATACTCATACACACATAAATCAAAAATTCAATACATCCATATTTCATTCCACATAATTCAATTAAGGTCACTTCTTGAGGACTTACCTCGGATGTTGTCGAACGGCTTTTACGGCTATTCGATCACTTTTTCCTTCCCCTTGTCCAATTGTGGCCCTCTTAGCTCTTGAGCTAATTCAAACAAATTCAATCTATTAAAACCTCATTGTGCTAGCTTATGGCCGAATATGACAAGGAGTTTAAATGGTCATATGGCCACTCTTTAGCTTGAATACACAATGGTCATGCACATTTTATACTACATCAAGCAATTCAATACAATTTATTCGAGCATCAAGGAAAAGCTAAGGCCTTCAATAGGCTACCCAAGGCCGAATATTCATGTCCATGTTGAGGCCAATTATGCACTTAATACCTCACAAAAACAGCATGCATTTTACTAGTTAATGCTTTGCATATTGTAGCTCAAAACTTATATTATAGCATCAAGCACTCATATGTGTGCTAGGCGAATGTGCTTGCAATTTCACAATCATTCTTCAACATCTTCTTCTTTAAACAAACATATTCATCACTTAGTTCACAACCAAAACATCATGTGCAAACATATATATACATATATGAGCATGGCGAATTTCAAGGTGTCCATAGCCATCCAAAACACAAATTTTAACTAACATGCAAGAAGCATGAACCATGCTCATGAATGCATCATGGCGAATATGACAATCATGCCCTTTTCAACTTCAATCATGGTTAAACAAAAGAAAACTCAAAATCTTACTCATGAGTAGACAATCCATCATTGCATGCATCATCATCAAGCTTTACACTTAGCATGCAATGGCTTTATCACCATAACAACTTTGGCCAAATACCATTTCCATGGCATAACAAAGATTTGAGCCATGGCTAACATGCACATCAAGTTAGCAACCAAAACATGCATGAAACTCCTAACACAACCTCATACATACCTTAATCTTGATGCAAACTTAGCCAAATCTCCTTCTAGATCTCTTCTAAACCAAGCATGAAGCAAAAATCCTCTTTCTTCCTCCTTATGATTTTTCGCCAAAAGATGAGAAAGGATGAACACAACAAATTTTTTCTTCCTTCTTTCTCAACTCACGCAAGGGGGATTACCACACTCACACAATCTTTTTTTTTCATTCTTTTCTTACCCATGCTTATTTGTTTATTATTTCTCCCTAATGCCGAACAAAACATGTTTCATGACATGTTTAGCCCATATCTCTTTGTCATGGCCGGCCATCACTTGTACAAAGGGGAATTTGACATGCAAGTCCATTATTTTGCATGCATGCTTTAATTAGTCATCACACATTTCCCCATCATACTTTCAAAGTTCACTACTAGGTCCTTTCTAGTGAAATTCACCTTTATAACACTAAATCAATCATCAAAAAATGTCATACATGAGTACACACATATTATAGGCATCGAAATAAATTTTAAATTATTTTTATGCCTCGGTTTTGTGGTCCCGAGACCATCTTCCGACTAGGGTCAATTTTGGGCTGTCACAACTCTCCCCCACTTAAGAAATTGTCGTCCGAAAATCTTACGGTAAATAGGTTTGGATATCGCTCTTTCATAGAGTTCTCGGTCTCCCAAGTAGCTTCTTCTATCCCGTGCTTGAGCCATAACACTTTTACTAGCGGAACCCGCTTGTTTCGCAACTCTTTCACTTCGTGATAGGATACGAATCGGTTCTTCCTCATAACTCATATTAGCTTGAATTTCAATTTCGATGGACTAATCACGTGCGATGGATCGGATCTATAGCGTCGAAGCATCGAAGCGTGAAAGACATCGTGAACCTTTTCGAGTTCGGGGCAAAATCAAACGATATGCCATCGACCGACTCCTCGGATATCTCATATGGCCCAACGAACCTCGGGCTCAACTTGCCCTTACGGCCGAATCGAGTATCTTTTTCCAAGGCGATACCTTGAGAAACACTTTATCACCCACCGATACTCGATATCCTTACGCTTCAGTCCGCGTCGACTTCGACGATCGGAGGCTATCTTGAGACTTTCACGGATTACTTTCACTTTCGCTCAGATCTCTAATCAAATCCACCCCGAAAATCTTGCTTTCACCAAGCTCAGTCCAAATCAATGGTGTACGGCATTTCCGACCGTACAAGGCCTCGTAGGGTGCCATCTTAATACTTGATTGAAAGCTGTTGTTGTAAGCGAATTCAATCAACGGCAAATACCGTTCCCATGAACCACTAAACTCGAGGACGCAACATCTTAACATATCCTCAAGTATCTGAATTATCCACTCGGATTGACCATCGGTTTGGGGGTGAAAGGCGGTCTTTGAAATGCAACTTGGTACCCAAAACTTCTTGCAACTTTTTCCAAAATCGCGAGGTAAATCTCGGATCTCTATTCGACACGATGGAAATAGGCACCCCGTGTAATCTCACAATCTGAGAAACGTACGATTCGGCTAATTTGTCCATTGAAAAATCCGTACGTACGGGGACAAAGTGAGCAGACTTAGTCAATCGATCTACCACGACCCAAACCGCATCCTTCTTACCTGCTGACAATGGCAGTCCGGATACAAAGTCCATTGTGACTCGATCCCATTTCCACTCGGGTATCGTGATTGGCTGAAGTAATCCTGAAGCCACCTGATGTTCCGCTTTCACTTGTTGACATATTAAACATCTCGAAACAAAGTCGGAGATGTCTCGCTTCATACCATGCCACCAAAACTGACGTTTCAATCATTGTACATCTTCGTACTCCCCGGGTGGATTGCCATTCGGCTACAATGGGCTTCATTCAGAATTATCGAAATGAGTTCCAAATTCTTTGGAACACAGACGACTTTGAACCTCCAACAATCGTCATCATCAATTTGAAATTCGAGTCCTTGTTGAACACACTCAGCCCGTTTTGCAGCCAACTCGTCGTCGACTTTCTGAGCTTCTCGAATTTGAGGTATCAATAGTGGTTGGCGTTCAATTCAGCTACTAACACACTATTGGATCGAATAGACAAGTGCACGTTCATCGCTCGTAAAGCGAATAATGATTTACGACTCAAGGCATCCACAACCACATTCGCCTTTCCGGGGTGATAGTCAATGACCAGCTCATAATCCTTTAACAGTTCAAGCCAATGTCTTTGTCGCAGATTTAAGTCTCTTTGGGTCATCAAATATTTGAGACTTTTGTGATCCGAGTACACATGGCACCTTTCACCAAATAAGTAATGTCGCCAAATCTTTAAGGCGAACACGATGGCGGCCAATTCGAGATCATGTGTCGGATAATTTTTTTCTCGTGTGGCTTCAATTGCCTCGACGCATAGGCCACAACTCGACCTTCTTGCATCAATACGCAACCTAACCCAAGGAGGAGGTCACTATAGATGACAAACTCTTTGCCGATAAGGTTGCACTAGAATTGGGGCTTCAGTCAAATAAGTCTTCATTGATCGAAACTTTTTGGCATTTCTCCGTCCATTCGAACTTAACATCCTTTTGGAGTAGCCGTCATCGGAGTGGCTATCATTGAGAAACCTTTACAAATCATCGGTAATAACCGGCAAGCCCCAAAAGCTCGAACCTCAATAATATTTCTCGAGGCTTCCAATTAAGTATGGCTGAAATTTTATTGGTCGACTCGAATACCGTCGCAGATACCACATGACCCAAGAAGCTAACCTCTCTTAACCGAACTCACCCTTCTTGAACTTAGCATATAATTGCTTATCCCGTAAAATTTGCAGACTAACCGCAGTGTTCAAAGATGTTCGATCTCATTTCTTGAATAGACCAAGATGTCATCAATGAACACGACTATGAATCGATCCAAATATGGTGCGAAGATCCGATTCATTAAATCCATAAATACGCGAGGGCATTAGTGAGCCCAAACGGCATCACTAGGAACTCATAGTGACCGTATCTCGCTCAAGGCGGTCTTGGGTACGTCCAGAATCTCGGATTCGCAATTGATAATAGCCCGATCTCAAATCTATTTTCGAGAACACCGAGGCTCTTCAGCTTGATCGAACAAGTCATCGATACGTGGTAACGGATATTTGTTCTTTATCGTCGCTTTATTAAGCTGATGATAGTCGATGCACAGCCGCATGGTTCCATCCTTCTTCTTCACGAACAACACTGGCGCACCCCAAGGCGAGAAACTCGGCGAGCAAAACCTCTATACACCAATTCTTGCAACTGAGCTTTCAACTCCTTTAATTCCGTTGGTGCCATACGATACGGAGCTATCGAAATTGGAGTGGTACCAGGTACCAATTCGATGCCAAATTCTATTTCCCGAACAGGTGGTAAACCCGACAATTCTTCAGGGAAAACATCCGGGTATTCACAAACCACGGGCAGAGATTCGGGTTTCTTTTCTGATTCCTTGTCATCGAGCACATACGCAAGGTACGCTTCACACCCTTTTCTTACATATTTCCGGGCCAACATTGCTGATATTACAGCTGGCAACCCCTTTAAGTCCGTAGACTCGACCCGAATTATCTCGTTATTCGCGCACCTCAAATCGATAGTCTTGCTTTTGCAATTTACGACCGCATCGTGCATGGTCAACCCATCCAAACCAAGAATAATGTCGAATTCATCGAACGGCAAAAGCATCAAGTCCGCCGGAAACAAGAACCTCGGAACACTAGGGACTTTTCTTGCACACTTTGTTGACAAGCACGTAATGACCCAAGGGTTTGACACCGAATTACAAACTCGAAGAGACTCAATAGGCAAAGTCTTCTTTGGATGCTAAGGTTTCACATATATAAGATTGAGTAGAACCGGGGTCAATCAAAGCAATCACATTAGTATTGAAAAGAGTGAAAGCACCGTAATGACATCCGGAGAGGCAAGATCGGCGTCGCGGCGTATGGCATAAGTCCTCGCAGAGCACGAGCCTCGGATCGATGGTAGCATCTCTAGATCCTCTCGACCGCCATTGACATTGCCCATATTTCTAGGTGGCCTACCTCGGCGTTGGTAGCACCGGGTTTCCACTCGACTCACATTCATTCAAGCATCCTCGGGCAATCCTTCATAAAGTGGTCGGCCGATCCACACTTATAGCAGGAGCGATCACGAAACCAACAGCTCCCGAATGCCATTTGCCACAATGTTGACACTCGCCCTCTCTCGGCGATCATTTCCACCATCAGCGATCGAAGTGACTCGTGTGGTCACAGGGGTCAATCGCGTCCTCGTCTAGAAAAGCCCAAAGCGCCTCTAGACCGGTTCACATCATCTCGAAATCTCTTCGATGCTGTTGAAGAGACTTTTCGAGGACCTCTTCGAATTCTCCGGTTCCCACATCACTTTTTGTTTCTCCTTTCTAAGCTCTTGACTTTACAAGCTCGCTCAACAAGTACTACGATCTCGATTTCGAGAATGCCAACGAACATCCTTATATCATCATTCAGCCCATCCTCGAGCGTTTACACATAATAGCTTCGGACGAAATGCATTCTCGCACAGTCGGCTAAGCCTCACAAATTTTCGTTCATAGTCGGTAACCGACATAGAACCTTGCTTAAGATCAAGAAATTCCTTCGCTTTTGGTCGATGAATCTCGATCGATATACTTTTTGAACTCGGTTTGAAAGAATTCCCAAGTCACTTGCTCTTTAGGCACCACGAAGTCGAGTACTCCACCAATAGTAGGTGGAATCACGTAGCAAGGAGATGGTACACTTTAAGCACTCATCGGTGTACAAGATAGCTCATCGAGCACCGGATAGTGTTGTCCAACCAAAATTCAGCTCGTTCGCATCATCATCATCCGTAGCTTTAAATTCAATGGCCCCATGTTTTCGAATCCTATCGATCGGGGCTTACTTGACCTTATTTGGTCGATTCTCGGAGGTATTGTAGGTCTTGGGGTTGCATTTGTCGGGAATGGAGGTTGTGGAACAGTAGTGTTAGTTCGAATGTATTGGTTAAACCATTCGCTCATCACACTATAAAAGGCTTGCCTAGCCTCATCATTCGGATTGCTGGCCATAGGTTGACAGTCCGGCATCCCTTGTGCGGGAGCAGCGCCACACTCTCCCCATCATCAGCTATTGCTCGGTTGGGATCGGGATCCATTGCTATAAACAAACTCAAAGTCAAATTGTCAGAAATCACCACACTATCGATTCATCATTTAATGGCATGTATAGCTAGACCGCAAACACCTCACGGTAGTCCTAGAATCGAATAAACCGTGGCTCTGATACCAATAAAATCGTAACACCCCGAACCCGAGACCATCGCCGGTGTCGGACACAAGGGGTTAACAAACCAAGTTCACTTGTTTTGCCCACCAATTTGACATTTCCAGTCAGGCTGGAAAACTGCGTCACCGTCGCCTTAAAAATCATATCTCGAGTTTCAAAACTCGGAAACTGGTTTCGTAAATTTTCACTGAATTTAGACTCATGTATCCATCCATGGATTTATTTCTAGAATTTTTGGTCGGGCCAATTGGTACAGTTTATTAGTTAAAGTCACCCATGTTACAGGGATCGACTGCTCTGACCTTCGCGCGTTACAACCTGAATATCTCACTGTACAGAACTTTAATACTGGTTCCGTTTGTTTCTAATGAAACTAGACTCAAAATGGAATCTGCACATATAAGGCATGACTCCTAATTCTTTCTGGATAATTTATAGTAAATTTTTAAAGTTGCGACAGGGGACCCAGAAACCATTATGGCCCTGTCTCACAATAGCTTTAATATCTCTTAACAAGTAACTCCTATGACCATTTCGTTTCTTCCATATGAAAATAGACTCATCAAGGTTCATTTACATAGCTGATTCACTATTTAATACCATTCCTACAAATTTTGGTGATTTTTCACATTCACATTACTGCAGCTGGCAGCATCTGTTTTTAAGGTAGGTCTTACCTATTTGGTAGTCTCCATGAACCAACTAGTCTTGCCATACATAGGTTCATATATGATCATTTTAACCATGCCAATGGCTGATCATGTGACCAACATTCCCATTTCCAATTCATAGTCACATCATGACACCATATATATATATACAAACCATAAATAGCCCAAGTTCATTCTTCACTTTTACGAGCCGTTTTGCATGGCCGTATACATATACATCACCACATTTTTAAACCAACAAGGGTAGTCCTATACATGCCATTTCAAAGTTCAACCAAAATTTATACCAAAATAGAGGCGTTGATAGTGTGGATGACTTCGACTTTAATGATCCCGAATCCGATTGCTATCGAGCAAAATCTATAAGACAGAGAGCCAAAGCAACGGGTAAGCATTTTTATGCTTAGTAAGTCTCAAGGAATAAAATCAGCTTTAATTAAAGCATTACATTCACATAACCAAATACATCATTTCACTAATACACATTCACATAATCATACTTACTTCACCATCCCAACTCTTAGGTTCATACACAAATAACGGCCGTTAAGGCCGATAACTCGTTCCATCATAGGAGCGGATATGCATACGCTCTTACTCCTAGCGCAAAGCACACACCACACTTACCTTGTTATTGGGAAATTTCACAAGTGCATTAGCTGAAATTTTCCAGCAAGCTTATAATTTTCAAATCACATACCTTCGAGCTTAACCGGATATAGCTACTCGTTCAAACGCCTTGGGACATAGCCGGATATGGTAACCCGCACCAAGGCCTACGGGACTTGACCCGGATATCACGATTGCACAAATGCCTTCGGTCTTAGCCCGGATAGAATGACTCGCACGAATGCCTTGGTCTTAGCCTGATATAGCCACTAGCACCATTGCCTTGGTCTTAACCGGTTATAATTTCCAGCATAATTGTCTTCGGGGCTTAGCCCGGATATCATTCAATTTCTCATGCACACATACATTAATAATCATTGGACATACATATTTCATTTTCGTTACTAAGGCTCAAACACAATTATAATCATTAGCGTAATCGCCTTCGGACTTAGCCCGGGTATCATTCGAATACTCATACACACATAAATCAAAAATTCAATACATCCATATTTCATTCCACATAATTCAATTAAGGTCACTTCTTGAGGACTTACCTCGGATGTTGTTGAACGGCTTTTACGGCTATTCGATCACTTTTTCCTTCCCCTTGTCCAATTGTGGCCCTCTTAGCTCTTGAGCTAATTCAAACAAATTCAATCTATTAAAACCTCATTGTGCTAGCCTATGGCCGAATATGACAAGGAGTTTAAATGGTCATATGGCCACTCTTTAGCTTGAATACACAATGGTCATGCACATTTTATACTACATCAAGCAATTCAATACAATTTATTCGAGCATCAAGGAAAAGCTAAGGCCTTCAATAGGCTACCCAAGGCCGAATATTCATGTCCATGTTGAGGCCAATTATGCACTTAATACCTCACAAAAACAGCATGCATTTTACTAGTTAATGCTTTGCATATTGTAGCTCAAAACTTATATTATAGCATCAAGCACTCATATGTGTGCTAGGCCGAATGTGCTTGCAATTTCACAATCATTCTTCAACATCTTCTTCTTTAAACAAACATATTCATCACTTAGTTCACAACCAAAACATCATGTGCAAACATATATATACATATATGAGCATGGCGAATTTCAAGGTGTCCATAGCCATCCAAAACACAAATTTTAACTAACATGCAAGAAGCATGAACCATGCTCATGAATGCATCATGGCGAATATGACAATCATGCCCTTTTCAACTTCAATCATGGTTAAACAAAAGAAAACTCAAAATCTTACTCATGAGTAGACAATCCATCATTGCATGCATCATCATCAAGCTTTACACTTAGCATGCAATGGCTTTATCACCATAACAACTTTGGCCAAATACCATTTCCATGGCATAAAAAGATTTGAGCCATGGCTAACATGCACATCAAGTTAGCAACCAAAACATGCATGAAACTCCTAACACAACCTCATACATACCTTAATCTTGATGCAAACTTAGCCAAATCTCCTTCTAGATCTCTTCTAAACCAAGCATGAAGCAAAATCCTCTTTCTTCCTCCTTATGATTTTCGGCCAAAAAGATGAGAAAGGATGAACACAACAAATTTTTTTCTTCCTTCTTTCTCAACTCACGGCAAGGGGGGGGATTACCACACTCACACACATTTTTTTTTCATTCTTTTCTTACCCATGCTTATTTGTTTATTATTTCTCCCTAATGCCCAACAAAACATGTTTCATGACATGTTTAGCCCATATCTCTTTGTCATGGCCGGCCATCACTTGTACAAAGGGGAATTTGACATGCAAGTCCATTATTTTGCATGCATGCTTTAATTAGTCATCACACATTTCCCCATCATACTTTCAAAGTTCACTACTAGGTCCTTTCTAGTGAAATTCACCTTTATAACACTAAATCAATCATCAAAAACATGTCATACATGAGTACACACATATTATAGGCATCGAAATAAATTTTAAATTATTTTTATGCCTCGATTTTGTGGTCCCGAGACCATCTTCCGACTAGGGTCAATTTTGGGCTGTCACATAATACCATTCCTACAAATTTTGGTGATTTTTCAAAACCACACCGCTGCTGCTGCCAGCATCTGTTTTCAAGGTAACCATTACCTATTTCATGATTTCCACGATTCAAGTGGCCCTTTTTGCATACATAGCACAAAGTGTGATCACGATTAACCATTCCAATGGCTAATCTTTTCAAACAATTCCATACCCCATAATGATCATCATACAAACGATTATAGAATCATACTAAAAACGTATATAAGCCATTTTCGCATGGCTATCCAAGCTTACACAAAACCGAAAGGTACATGACCTTCAACAATAGGGTAGTCCTATACATGCCATTTCAAAGTTCAACCAAAATTATACCAAAATGGAGGCTTTGATAGTGTAGATGACTTCGACTTTAATGATCCCGAATCCGATCGCTAACGAGCAAAATCTATAAAACAGAGAGCCAAAGCAACGGGGTAAGCATTTTTTTATGCTTAGTAAGTCTCAAGCAATAAAATCAGCTTTAACTAAAGCATTACATTCACATAGCCAAATGAATCATTTCATTAATACACATTCACATAATCATACTTACTTCACACTTCATCATTATACACTTTCACAAGATATCAACCAATTCAATAGCTGAAAACTCGTTAGTCGATTGAGCGAATGTTACTCAAACATATCGACTTTTCCAATGCACATATATACATTAATAATCATTACACATCCATATTTCATTTCACATAATTCGAGTAGGGTCATTTCTTGAGGACTTACCTCGGATGTCGTCGGACGGCTTCAACGGCTATTCGACCACTTTTTCCTTCCCTTTATCGGATTTAGCTCCCCTTTGCTCTTGAGCTTAACGAATACAAGTAGAAGTATTCAATATTTTTATCAATAATGTTTACTTGTCAATCACATTCGGCATCTCATATCATCTCGCTTTATTATAATTTATCATTCAACCTTTAAACCAAAACGCCATTATATGACCACATATACATACATCCATATATTTAAGCTCAAGAATTTTAATATAACATCAAGTGCTCAAATTACTCATGTGGCCGATTATACATGGTCATAATACACAAAAATCAAAATAAATTCCAAGACTTTCACATCATATATGTACTAAGCCGAATACGTTGGCCAAGTTCACATACATTCTTCAACAATTCCTTCTTTAAACAAACACATCTAAGCCTTCCTTTCATATTATCAACTCCAACCATATACATTATTCAAGTATAACATTTTCATATTCGGCAATAGTATTACACATAATAGCCGATTCTTCTTACTTTGTATTTATGCATCTACTTGATCATTCGCTTAGTTCAAGCACCCATACACCAAGATTCATCAAGTTTAGCATGAAACATAACCTTAATCCTCAATAACCATTATGGCCGAAAGTTCTAGTCACCCCAAAATCACAATTTCTAACATGGGTCACCTAAAAAAAATACTTGGTAACTAGCTCAATTTCATCTAAAATTTCAAGGATTCATATGAATTTCTCACCTTATTTATGGCTTAGAAACCAAATGGTTGCTCTCTTTTCTCCCTTAGAATCGGCCAAGAAGAATCAAGAACAAAGACTTGTTTCTTTCACCCATTTCTAATTATTCCTTAAATCATAAAGGCAACAACCATTTCCCTAAACATCTTCCATGGCGAACACTTGTATTACTACCACCTTCAAAATTTTTGACATGGGCAAGTAAAGGACTTAGTAACTAGCTTCATATATGCAAAGATTTCAAAGACTAACATGGATTCCATACCTTAGTTCAAGCTCAAGTGACCGAATGCTAACTCTTCCCTTTTCTTCTTGAAGGATCGGCTAAGCTAGGAGGAAGATGAACCAAACTTTTTTTTCTTTGCTCAATACACGGCAATGGGGAGGGGCAACCACACATACCCATTTTTTTCTTTTCTTCCTACTAACACCAATATAATAACCATTCTAACATCAACCATTAGCAAAACATGTTGGAAACATGTTCCCTTTGCCCATAATTTGTCATGGCCGGTCACTAACCTTAGGAAATGGGATAATTGACATGCAACTCCATTTATTTCACTTCATGCATTATTAGTCCACTTAAAAATTCACCTATCACATTTTCAAGTCCTAACACATGGGTCCTTTCTTATAAATTAGCACCTAATTAATAAAAATCAAGACACGAAATATTTACGCATACAAATTCCACATACAATAAGCACAGAATATAACACCTAATTATTCTTGTGACTCGGTTTTGTGGTCCCGAAACCACTCTCCGACTAGGGTCACATTAGGGGTGTCACAACTACTATATTTGATATGTACATGAATTGAGGCAATAGGTTCGGCAATTAGCTTAAGACATACGGGTAATATCATATGTCCGATCATAGTTAAACATTCGATAATTGTGATTCTTTGGCTACAATGTTTGAATATCGCCATGGGAAGAATATATGATCGGTTGCCTAATATTAGTTCGAAATGAATCTAAATAAATAGATATTTGTATATAGTAAAGTTGGATAAGTAATTGAATAAATTTATTTGTTTATTAAGCTCAAGAGCTTAGAGGATCAAAGTTGGATAAGGAAAGGAAAAGTGATCGAATAGCCTTGAAATCGTCCGACCACATCCGAGGTAAGTCTTTGAGTAATGGAGCTTAGATTATGATTCGATTAGATCATGTTTTAAGTAAATCAAAATCATGCTCTTGTATGTAGCTATTGAGCGAAAATGATAAGTGACTTGTGTATTGAATTCTAGTTATGAAATTGAAATAGAGATGTGTCATGATTTATTGATATGTGCATGGATATTCGGATGATAACCGGCTAAGTCCGAAGGCATTTGTGCTAATGACTAATTCGGTAAGTCCGAAGGCATTTGTGCGAGTTACTATAAGCGGGCTAAGTCCCAAGGCATTTGTACGAGTTACTATAACGGGTTAAGTCCCAAAGGCAATTGTGCGAGTTACTATAACCGGGCTAAGTCCCGAAGGCATTTGAGCGAGTAGCTATATCCGGCTAAACCCCGAAGGTACTTGGTTGGGAATGAGCGATATTGCTGTAATAATTTCAATTAATACGCTCGTAAAATCCCAACGATGAGGTACGTTTCGTATATGCATTTGAGTAGTGATTCCGTTTAAATATTATTCGTTCAGTCGATTAATGAGCTTCCGGCCTTTGGTTAAGATGATCCCTTATGTATGAATATAAGGGTTGGAAATGTGAAATAGGACTGATTTTTGAAAATATGTGTATATGAGATTATCCGTTTAGTTATATGAATGCTATACTTCAGTTGTGCCTAATTTCATTGCTCAAAACATACTAAGCATTAAATGCTTATTCCGTTTCTTTGATTCTCTGTTTTATAGATTTTGGTTCGTCAGCTATCGGACCCAGGATTGTCGAAGTCGAAGTTGTCCACACTATCAAAGCCCTTTTGGTACACTTTTGGTTGAACTCTGAAAATGGCATGTATAGGACTACCCTTTTTGTTGTTGGTCATGTACCCTCTGGTTTTGTATAAATTTGGATAGCCATGCGAAAATGGCTTATATACACTTTGAGCATAGCATTATAATCGTTTTGTATGTTGTTCATTAAGAGGTATGGAAATGTTTGGTAACGATTAGCCATTGGGAATGGTTAATTACGATTATTTTGATGCTATGTATGACAAACTCTAGTTGATTCATCGAAAACCATGAAATAGGTAAAGTTTACCTTAAAAGCAGATCTTGACAAAGAAGAAGTGGTGTGGATTTGAAAAAACACTAAAAATAGTAGGAATGGAATTAAATAGTGAATAAATTATGTAATTGAACCTTGATGAATCTATTTTCCTAGGATAGTAATGAAACGATCATATGAACAGTATTTTATGAGATTTTAAAGTTTTCGTGAGACAGGGCCAGAGCGGTTTCTGGATTTCCTGTTCGGACTTAGGAAATTCATTATAAATTAACCAGAGATAGTTAGAAGTCATGCCATATATGTATAGATTCCTTTTCGAGTCTAGTTTCTTTAGAAATAAACGGCATAAGTATTGAAGCCCTGTAAAGGGAGATATCCAAGTCGTAATGCATGAAGGTCAGAATAGTCGAACCCTGTAACAGGGGAGATTTTAACTAATAATCTGTACTAATTGGCCTGACCAAAAATTCTAGAAAAAAATTTGTAGATGGATATCTGAGTCTAGTTTCAGGAAAAATTTACAAAACTGGTTTTCGAGTTTTGGAACTCAAGATATGATTTTTAAGGTGACAGTGACGCAGTTAGCCAGCTTGTCTGGAAATTTTTAAAATGGACCGAGAAAATAAATGAATTAAGTCTATTAGCACCTCGTGTTCGACTCCGGCAACGGTCTCGGGTACGGGGTGTTACATTTTTATTGGTATCAAACCTACGGTTTAGTCGATTCTAGGACTACCGTAATACGTTTGGGTCTAGCTATACATGCCATTATGTGATTATTTGATAGTGTGGTGATTTCTGACAATTGAAAATGTGTTTATTTATAGTAATGGATCCCGCTCCTGACCGAGTGGTAGCTGATGATCTTGAGAGTGTAGCGCCTACTCCCGCACAAGGGACAGCGCCGGCAGACTCTCAACCTATTGCTAGTAATCCGAATGATAAGGCTAGACAAGCTTTTTATAGCGTGATGAATGATTGGTTCAACCAATACATTCGAACTAATATGGCTGTTCCACAACCTCCATTCCCGACTAATACCACCCCCGCACCTACAATACCTCCGGTCACTGACCAAATAAGGTCAAATAAGCCCCCAGTTGACAGAATCTGAAAACACGGGGCTACTGAATTTAAAGCTACGGACAGCGACGACACCGAGCAAGCTGAATTTTGGTTGGATAACACTATTCAGGTACTTGATGAACTATCTTGCACAGTCGATGAATGCTTAAAGTGTACTATCTCCTTGCTATGTGATTCTGCCTACTATTGGTGGAATACGTTGATTTCTGTTGTGCCCCGAGAGCAAGTAACTTGGGAGTTTTTCCAAACCGAGTTTCGAAAGAAGTATATCAGTCAGAGATTCATTGACAAAAAACGGAAGGAATTTCTTGAACTTAAACAAGGTTCCATGTCAGTTACCGACTATGAACGAAAATTTGTGAGGCTTACCCGGTACGCACGAGAATGCATTTCTTCAGAAGCTGTGATGTGTAAATGTTTCGAAGATGGACTGAATGATGATATAAAGCTGTATGTTGGCATTTTAGAAATCTGAGAATTCTTGGTTTGGATTGGTTGACCGTGCATGATGCGGTTGTGAATTGCGAAAGCAAGACTATTGATTTGAGGTGCGCAAATAATGAGATAATCCGAGTTGAGTCTACTATCTTGAGTGAATTACCAACAATAATATCCTCGATGTTAGCTCAAAGATATGTGAGAAAGGGGTGTGAAGCGTATCTGGCATACGTACTTGATAATAAAGAGCCAGAGAGGAAACTTGAATCTGTGCCGGTGGTTTGTGAATATCTGGATGTTTTTCCCGAAGAATTACCGGGTTTACCACCTGTTCGGGAGGTAGAGTTTGGTATTGAGCTTGTACCTAGGACTACACCGATTTCGATAGCTCCGTATCGTATGGTACCAATGAATTAAAGGAATTGAAAGCTCGGTTGCAAGAGTTGATGATAGAGGTTTCGCTCGACCAAGTTTCTCACCTTGGGGTGCACCAGTATTGTTTGTGAAAAAGAAGGACAGAACCATGAGGTTGTGCATCGACTATCGTCAACTGAATAAGGTGACAATAAAGAATAAATATCTGATACCGCGCATTGACGATTTGTTTGATCAAATAAAGGGTGCCTCGGTGTTTTCAAAGATAGATTTGAGATCGGGTTATTACCAGTTGCGAATTCGAGGTTCAGATATATCCAAAGCTGCTTTCAGAATGAGATACGCCACTACGAGCTCATAGTGATGCCGTTTGGGCTCACTAATGCCCCTGCGGTATTTATGGATTTGATGAATTGAATCTTCAGACCGTATTTGGACCGGTTTGTAGTTGTGTTTATTAATGACATCTTGGTCTACTCAAGAGATGAAGCCGAGCATGCTGAGCACCTGAGATTAGTGTTGCAGATTTTACGAGATAAGCAGTTATATGCTAAGTTCAGTAAGTGTGAGTTCTGGTTAAGGGAGGTGAGCTTCTTGGGTCATGTGGTATCCGCATTGGGTATTCGAGTAGATCCGAGCAAAATTTCAGCCATACTTAACTGGAAGCCTCCGAGAAATATTACTGAGGTTCGGAGCTTTTTGGGACTTGCCGGTTACTACCGATGGTTTGTAAAAGGTTTCTAGATGATAGCCACACCAATGACGATGCTACTTCAAAAATATGTTTAGTTCGAATGGACGGAAAAATGTCAGAAAAGTTTTGATCAACTGAAAACTTATTTGACTGAAGCTCCAATTCTAGTGCAGCCCGAATCAGGCAAAGAGTTTGTCATTTATAGTGATGCCTCCCTACTTGGGTTGGGTTGCGTATTGATGCAAGAAGGTCGAGTTGTGGCCTATGCGTCGAGACAATTGAAGCCACACTAGAAAAATTATCCGACCCATGATCTCGAACAAGCTACCATCGTGTTCGCCTTGAAAATATGGCGACATTATTTATTTAGTGAGAAGTGCCATGTATATTCGGATCACAAAAGTCTCAAATATTTGATGACTCAACGAGACTTGAATCGGCAACAAAGGCATTGGCTTGAGTTGTTGAAAGATTATGAGCTGGTCATTGATTATCACCCGGGAAAGGCTAATGTGGTTGCGGACGCCTTAAGCCGGAAATCACTGTTTGCTGTACGAACGATGAATGCACACTTGTCTGTTCTACCCAACAATGTGTTAGTAGCTGAATTAAAGACCAAACCATTATTGATTCATCAAATTCGTGAAGCTCAGAAAGTCGATGATGAATTGGTTGCAAAACGGGCTGAATGTGTTCCGAATATGGAATCAGAGTTTCAAATTGATGATGACGATTGTTTGAGGTTCAGAAGTCGTTTGTGTGTTCCAAGAAATTCAGACCTCATTTTGATGATTCTGAACGAAGCTCATTGTAGCCGAATGTCAATTCACCCGGGGAGTACGAAAATGTACAACGATCTGAGACGTCAGTTTTGGTGGCATGGTATGAAACGAGACATTTCCGATTTTGTTTCGAAGTGTTCAATATGTCAGCAAGTGAAGGCGGAACGTCAAGTGCCGACGGGTTTACTTCAGCCGATCATGATACCCGAATGGAAATGGGATCGAGTCACGATGGATTTTGTATCTGGGTTGCCAGTATCGGCACGTAAGAAAGATGCGATTTGGGTTGTTGTTGATAGACTGACTAAGTCGGCTCACTTCATCCCCATACGTACGGATTTTTCATTGGATAAACTTGCTGAATTGTATGTTTCTCAGATTGTGAGATTACACGGGGTACCTATTTCTATTGTATCGGATAGAGATCTGACATTCACCTCGCGATTTTGGAAGAAATTGTAAGAAGCCTTGGGTACCAAGTTGCATTTTAGCATCGCTTTTTATCCCCAAACCGATGGTCAATCCGAGCGGATAATTCAGATACTCGAGGATATGTTGAGATGCTGCATCCTTGAGTTTAGTGGTTCATGGGAACGGTATCTACCTTTGATTGAGTTCGCTTACAACAATAGTTTTCAGTCAAGCATTAAGATGGTGCCTTACGAGGCTTTGTACGGTCGAAAATGCCGAACACCATTGTTTTGGACCGAGCTCGGTGAAAGTAAAATTTTCGGAGTTGATTTAACCAAAGATGCTGAACAGAAAGTAAACATAATTCGTGAAAGTCTAAAGGCAGCATCAGATCGTCAGAAGTCATACGCGGATTTAAAACGAAGAGATATTGAGTATCAGGTAGGAGACAAAGTATTTCTTAAGGTGTCACCTTGGAAAAAGATACTCAGATTTGGCCGTAAGGGAAAACTGAGTCCAAGGTTCATAGGGCCATATGAAGTATCCGAACGAATTGGTCCAGTTGCGGATAGATTGATTTTGCCCCTTGAACTTGAAAAGATTCACGACGTCTTTCATGTTTTGATGCTTTGACGTTATAGATCTGATCCATCACACGTAATTAATCCATCAGAGGTTGAAATTCAATCCGACATGAGTTATGAAGAAGAACCGATTCATATCCTAACTCGTGATGTGAAAGAGTTGCGAAACAAAAGGGTTCCGTTAGTAAAAGTGTTATGGCTCAAACACGGAATCGAAGAAGCTACTTGGGAAACTGAGAACTCTATGAAAGAACGTTACCCAAACCTATTTACCGTAAGATTTTCGGGACAAAATTTCTTAAGTGGGGAGAGTTGTGACCTTAAAGTGACCCTAATCGGAAGCGGTTTGGGACCGCTAAACCGAGTCACCAAATTATTTAAATATGATATTTATTGTCTAAAATATGTGAATATGAATGTGTGAAAGTTTAAAGCTTCGATTTAGTTAATGGCATGTGAATTTAGTTAATAGGACTTATGCGTGACACTTTTGAAATGTGATAGGTTAATCTATAAGGATCTATTAGTGCATGTAATCAAAAGGGTGGACTTGCATGTCAATTTTCCCCCTAATTAGTAGTGGCGGCCATGAGCATGAGGGTGGACAAAATGTTATGGCTAAAACATGTCATAAACATGTTGGGTTAATGCTTTATGTTAGGAATAATAAAATAAAGAACATGGGCAATAAAATATTAGTGTTAGTAGGAGGAGAAACAAAAAAAAATGTGTGTGGTTGTTCCCCCATTTTGTCGTAACTAGAAGAAAAAAGGGCTTCATTCTTTGGTTCTTCTTGGCGAATTGAAGAAAGGAAGAAGAGAGGTTTGGTCACCTTGAGCTTAAGGGAGGTTAGTATGTTGTGTTAGATTCTTAAATTTTAAACTTGTTTCTAGTTAATTAGCTAATTTCTTACACAACCCATGGCAAAATTTCGAAATCTTGGTGATGCCTTGAGCATTCGGTTTTAGTTATTAAAGGATGAGATTGGGTTATAATCTTTATGTTTTATGAAGAATTGTTGAAGAGAAGGGTTTAAGTAGTCAAATTATAAATTTTAATGCTCATGAGTACAATGGCTAAACATAGATTTGTCTAAAGAATTGAACAAATGCCATGTGAGTGATTGAAATGAATGAGTTGGAGGTTGGATCATGTTAAGATTCGGCCTTGTACATAAACATTAAGAGTTTGATGTTTTTGTGATTTTTGGAAGGTAAATAAGGTTATACACAAGATAAATACTAAGATTTTGGTTGACTTGTTTTTAGTGAGGTTCGGCCAAGGACCTTATGTGCAAGTTTATTCGGTTTAAGTAGAGTAAACATGACGGGTAGATTGAAGTAATGTGTATATTGGTTCGGCTGGTAAGCAAGGAAATAATTGTTGGTAACATAGTATCTATGCACTTATGAATATATATATATATATGGTATTTTAAGTATAATTGTTCATTGATAAGGTTGGTTAATAGTTCAAGTAAGGATTACTATATTTGATATGTACATGAATTGAGGCAATAGGTTTGGCAATTAGCTTAAGACATACGGGAAATATCATATGTCCGATCATAGTTAAACATTCGATAATTGTGATTCTTTGGCTACAATGTTTGAATACCGCCATGGGAAGAATATATGATCGGTTGCCTAATATTAGTTCGAAATGAATCTAAATAAATAGATATTTGTCTATAGTAAAGTTGGATAAGTAATTGAATAAATTTATTTGTTTATTAAGCTCAAGAGCTTAGAGGATCAAAGTTGGATAAGGGAAAGGAAAAAGTGATTGAATAGCCACCGAAATCGTTCGACCACATCCGAGGTAAGTCTTTGAGTAATAGAGCTTAGATTATGATTCGATTAGATCATGTTTTAAGTAAATCAAAATCATGCTCTTGTATGTAGCTATTGAGCCGAAAATGATAAGTGACTTGTGTTTGAATTCTAGTTATGAAATTGAAATAGAGATCTGTCATGATTTATTGATATGTACATTGATATTCGGATGATAACCGGGCTAAGTCCCGAAGGCATTTGTGCTAATGACTAATTCCGGGCTAAGTCCCAAAGGCATTTGTGCGAGTTACTATAACCGGGCTAAGTCCCGAAGGCATTTGTGCGAGTTACTATAACCGGGCTAAGTCCCGAAGGCAATTGTGCGAGTTACTATAACCGGGCTAAGTCCCGAAGGCATTTGAGCGAGTAGCTATATCCGGCTAAACCCCGAAGGTACTTGGTTGGGAATGAGCGATCTTGCTGTAATAATTTCAATTAATACGCTCGTAAAATCCCAACGATGAGGTACGTTTCGTATATGCATTTGAGTAGTGATTCCGTTTAAATATTATTCGTTCAGTCGATTAATGAGCTTCCGGCCTTTGGTTAAATTGATCCCTTATGTATGAATATAAGGGTTGGAAATGTGAAGTAGGACTGATTTTTGAAAATATGTGTATATGAGATTATCCGTTTAGTTATATGAATGCTATACTTCAGTTGTGCCTAATTTCATTGCTCAAAACTTACTAAGCATTAAATGCTTATTCCGTTTCTTTGATTCTCTGTTTTATAGATTTTGGTTCGTCAGCTATCAGACTCGGGATTGTCGAAGTCGAAGTCATTCACACTATCAAAGCCCTTTTGGTACACTTTTGGTTGAACTCTGAAAATGGCATGTATAGGACTACCCTTTTTGTTGTTGGTCATGTACCCTTTGGTTTTGTATAAATTTGGATAGCCATGCAAAAATGGCTTATATACACTTTGAGCATAGCATTATAATCGTTTTGTATGTTGTTCATTAAGAGGTATGGAAATGTTTGGTAACGATTAGCCATTTGGAATGGTTAATTATGATTATTTTGATGCTATGTATGACAAACTCTAGTTGATTCATGGAAAACCATGAAATAGGTAAAGTTTACCTTAGAAATAGATGCTGACAGCCGCAGTGTTGTGGATTTGAAAAAAACACTAAAAATAGTAGGAATGGAATTAAATAGTGAATAAATTATGTAATTGAACCTTGATGAATATATTTTCATAGCATAGTAATGAAACGATCATATGAACAGTATTTTATGAGATTTTAAAGTTTTCGTGAAACAGGGCCAGAGCGGTTTCTGGATTCCCTATTCGGACTTAGGAAATTCATTATAAATTAACCAGAGATAGTTAGAAGTCATGCCATATATGTATAGATTCCTTTTCGAGTCTAGTTTCTTTAGAAATAAACGGAATAAGTATTGAAGCTCTGTAAAAGGAGATATCCAAGTCGTAATGCATGAAGGTCAGAATAGTTGAACCCTGTAACAGAGGAGACTTTAACTAATAAACTGTACTAATTGGCCTGACCAAAAATTCTAGAAAAAAATTTGTAGATTGATATATGAGTCTAGTTTCAGGAAATATTTACGAAACTGGTTTTCGAGTTTTGGAACTCAAGATATGATTTTTAAGGTGACAGTGACGCAGTTAGCCAGCTTGTCTGGAAATTTTTAAAATGGACCGAGAAAATAAATGAATTAAGTCTGTTAGCACCTCGTGTTCGACTCCGGCAACGGTCACGGGTACGGGGTGTTACAATTTTATTGGTATCAAACCTACGGTTTAGTCGATTCTAGGACTACCGTAATACGTTTGGGTCTAGCTATACATGCCATTATGTGATTATTTGATAGTGTGGTGATTTCTAACAATTGAAAATGTGTTTATTTATAGTAATGGATCCCGATCCCGACCGAGTGGTAGCTGATGATCTTGAGAGTGTAGCGCCTGCTCCCACACAAGGGACAGTGCCGGCGGACTCTCAACCTATTGCTAGTAATCCGAATGATGAGGCTAGACAATCTTTTTATAGCGTGATGAATGATTGGTTCAACCAATACATTCGAACTAATACGGCTGTTCCACAACCTCCATTCCCGACTAATACCACCCCCGCACCTACAATACCTCCGGTAACTGACCAAATAAGGTCAAATAAGCCCCCAGTTGACAGAATCCGAAAACATGGGGCTACTGAATTTAAAGCTACGGACAGCGACGACGCCGAGCAAGCTGAATTTTGGTTGGATAACACTATTCAGGTACTTGATGAACTATCTTGCACACCCGATGAATGCTTAAAGTGTACTATCTCCTTGCTACGTGATTCTGCCTACTATTGGTGGAATGCGTTGATTTCTGTTGTGCCCCGAGAGCAAGTAACTTGGGAGTTTTTCCAAACCGAGTTTCGAAAGAAGTATATCAGTCAGAGATTCATTGACCAAAAACGGAAGGAATTTCTTGAACTTAAACAAGGTTCCATGTCGGTTACCGACTATGAACAAAAATTTGTGAGGCTTACCCGGTACGCACGAGAATGCATTTCTTCAGAAGCTGTGATGTGTAAACGTTTCGAAGATGGACTGAATGATGATATAAAGTTGTATGTTGGCATTTTAGAAATTCGAGAATTTGTGGTACTTGTCGAGCGAGCTTGCAAAGCCGAGGAGCTCAGTAAGGAGAAAAGGAAAGCTGATATGGGAGCAAAGGAGTTTCGTAAGAGATCTTCGGGAAAGCCTTTCCAACAGTCATCGAAGAAATTTAGAGATGACTTAGGCCGGTCTAGAGACACTTCGGGTTTTGCTAGACGAGATCGTGACCGACCCCCTGTGAGTACACGAGTCATTTCGGTCGCCAGTGTTGGAAACGATCGTCGAGACAGAACGGAGTGCCAGTATTGTGGTAAATGGCATTCGGGGAGTTGTAGATTCCATGACCGCTCCTATTATAAATGCGGATCAGCTGACCATTTGATCAAGGATTTCTCGAGACTGTCTGAACAAAATGTAAATCAGAGTGGGAAACCAGGGGCTACTATTACTCGGGGTAGACCGTCCAGAAACACGGGCAATGCTAGTGGCAGTCAGAGAGATCTAGAGATGCTACAACCAGATCTGAGGCTCGTGCTCCCGCTAGAGCTTATGCTATACGCGCACGCGAGGATGCTTCCTCGCCAGATGTTATTACCGGTACTTTTACTCTCTTTGATACTAATGTGATTGCTTTGATTGACCCTGGTTCTACTCATTCTTATATATGTGAAACCTTAGCATCCAGTAAGACTCTACCTGTTGAGTCTACTGAGTTTGTAATTCGGGTGTCAAATCCCTTGGGTCGTTACGTGCTTATCGACAAAGTGTGTAAGAAATGTCCCCTAGTAATTCGAGGTTCCTGTTTTCCGGCGGACTTGATGCTTTTGCCGTTTGATGAATTTGATGTTAGTCTTGGTTTGCATTGGTTGACCGTGCATGATACGGTTGTGAATTGCAAAAGCAAGACTATTGATTTGAGGTGCGCAAATAATGAGATAATCTGAGTTGAGTCTACTGTCTTAACTGAATTGCCAACAATAATATCCTCGATGTTAGCTCAAAGATATGTGAGAAAGGGGTGTGAAGCGTATCTGGCATACGTACTTGATAATAAAGAGCCAGAGAGGAAACTTGAATCTGTGCTGGTGGTTTGTAAATATCTGGATGTTTTTCCCGAGGAATTACCGGGTTTACCACCTGTTCGGGAGGTAGAGTTTGGTATTGAGCTTGTACCTGGGACTACACCGATTTCGATAGATCCGTATCGTATGGCACCAACAGAATTAAAGGAATTGAAAGCTCAGTTGCAAGAGTTGACGGATAGAGGTTTCGCTCGACCAAGTTTCTCACCTTAGGGTGCACCAGTATTGTTTGTGAAAAAGAAGGACGGAACCATGAGGTTGTGCATTGACTATCGTCAACTGAATAAGGTGACAATAAAGAATAAATATCCGATACCGCGCATTGACGATTTGTTTGATCAACTAAAGGGAGCCTCGGTGTTTTCAAAGATAGATTTGAGATCGGGTTATTACGATTCTTAATTCGAGATTCGGATATACCCAAAGCGCTTTCGAGCGAGATACGGCCACTACGAGTTCTTAGTGATGCCGTTTGGGCTCACTAATGCCCCTGCCGTATTTATGGATTTGATGAATCGAATCTTCAGACCATATTTGGACCGGTTTGTAGTTGTGTTTATTGATGACATATTGGTCTACTCAAGAGATGAAACCGAGAATGCTTAGCACCTGAGATTAGTGTTGTAGATTTTACAAGGTAAGCAGTTATATGCTAAGTTCAGTAAGTGTGAGTTCTGGTTAAGGGAGGTGAGCTTCTTGGGTCATGTGGTATCCGCATTGGGTATTCGAGTAGATCCGAGCAAAATTTCAGCCATACTTAGCTGGAAGCCTCAGAAATATTCGAGGTTCGGAGCTTTTTGGGACTTGCCGGTTACTACTGACGGTTTGTAAAAGGTTTCTCGATGATAGCCACACCAATGACGAGGCTACTTCAAAATGAAGTTAAGTTCGAATGGACGGACAAATGTCAGAAAAGTTTTGATCAACTGAAAACTTATTTTACTGAAGCTCCAATTCTAGTGCAGCCCGAATCAGGCAAAGAGTTTGTCATTTATAGTGATGCCTCCCTACTTGGGTTGGGTTGTGTATTGATGCAAGAAGGTCGAGTTGTGGCCTATGCGTCGAGACAATTGAAGCCACACGAGAAAAATTATCCTACCCATGATCTCGAACTAGCTGCCATCGTGTTCGCCTTGAAAATATGGTGACATTATTTATTTGGTGAGAAGTGCCATGTATATTCGGATCACAAAAGTCTCAAATATTTGATGACTCAATGAGACTTGAATCTGCGACAAAGGCATTGGCTTGAGTTGTTGAAAGATTATGAGCTTGTAATTGATTATCACCCGGGAAAGGCTAATGTGGTTGTGGACGCCTTAAGCCGAAAATCATTGTTTGCTTTACGAGCGATGAATGCACACTTGTCTGTTCTACCCGACAATGTGTTAGTAGCTGAATTAAAGGCCAAACCATTATTGATTCATCAAATTCGTGAAGTTCAGAAAGTCGATGATGAATTGGTTGCAAAACGGGCTGAATGTGTGTCGAATATGGAATCAGAGTTTCAAATTGATGATGACGATTGTTTGAGGTTCAGAAGTCGTTTGTGTGTTCCAAGAAATTCAGACCTCATTTCGATGATTCTGAACGAAGCTCATTGTAGCCTAATGTCAATTCACCCGGGGAGTACGAAAATGTACAACGATCTGAGACGTCAGTTTTGGTGGCATGGTATGAAACGAGACATTTTCGATTTTGTTTCGAAGTGTTTAATATGTCAGCAAGTGAAGGCGGAACGTCAAGTGCCGACGGGTTTACTTCAGCCGATCATGATACCTGAATGGAAATGGGATATAGTCACGACGGATTTTGTATCTGGGTTGCCAGTATCAGCACGTAAGAAAGATGCGATTTGGGTTGTTGTTGATAGACTGACTAAGTCGGCTCACTTCATCCCCGTACGTACGGATTTTTCATTGGATAAACTTGCTGAATTGTATGTTTCTCAGATTGTGAGATTACACGGGGTACCTATTTCTATTGTATCGGATAGAGATCCGAGATTCACCTGGCGATTTTGGAAGAAATTGCTAGAAGCCTTGGGTACCAAGTTGCATTTTAGCATCGCTTTTCATCCCTAAACCGATGGTCAATCTGAGCGGATAATTCAAATACTCGAGGATATGTTGATATGCTGCATCGTTGAGTTTAGTGGTTCATGGGAACGGTATCTACCTTTGATTGAGTTCGCTTACAACAATAGTTTTCAGTCAAGCATTAAGATGGCGCCTTACGAGGCTTTATGCGGTCGAAAATGCGAACACCATTGTTTTGGACCTAGCTCGATGAAAGTAAAATTTTGGAGTTGATTTAACCAAAGATCTTTGAGTAAAGTAAACATAATTCGTGAAAGTCTAAAGGCAGCATCAGATCGTCAGAAGTCGTACCCGGATTTAAAACGAAGAGATTTTGAGTATCAGGTGGGAGACAAAGTATTTCTTAAGGTGTCACCTTGGAAAAAGATACTCAGATTTGGCCATAAGGGAAAACTGAGTCCAAGGTTCATAGGGCCATATGAAGTATCCGAACGAATTGGTCCAGTTGCGTATAGATTGATTTTGCCCCTTGAAGTTGAAAAAATTCACGACTTCTTTCATGTTTCGATGCTTCGACGTTATAGATCTGATCCATCACACGTAATTAATCCATCAGAGGTTGAAATTCAACATGAGTTATGAAGAAGAACCGATTCATATCCTAGCTCGTGAAGTGAAAGAGTTGCGAAACAAAAGGGTTCCATTAGTAAAAGTGTTATGGCTCAAACACGGAATCGAAGAAGCTACTTGGGAAACCGAGAACTCTATGAAAGAACGTTACCCAAACCTATTTACCTGTAAGATTTTCGGGGACGAAAATTTCTTAAGTGGGGGATAGTTGTGACAGCCCTAAAGTGACCCTAGTCGGAAAGCGGTTTCGGGACCGCTAAACCGAGTCACCAAATTATTTAAATATGATATTTATTGTCTAAAATATGTGAATATGAATGTGTGAAAGTTTAAAGCTTCGATTTAGTTAATTGCATGTGAATTTAGTTAATAGGACTTATGTCTGACACTTTTGAAATGTGATAGGTTAATCTATAAGGATCTATTAGTGCATGTAATCAAAAGGGTGGACTTGCATGTCAATTTTCCGCCCTAATTAGTAGTGGCCGGCCATGAGCATGAGGGTGGACAAAATGTTATGGCTAAAACATGTCATAAACATTTTGGGTTAATGCTTTATGTTAGGAATAATAAAATAAAGAACATGGGCAATAAAATATTAGTGTTAGTAGGGGGAGAAACAAAAAAAAAATGTGTGTGGTTGTTCCCCCATTTTGCCTTAACTAGAAGAAAAAAATGGGCTTCATTCTTTGGTTCTTCTTGGCCGAATTGAAGAAAGGAAGAAGAGAGGTTTCGGTCACCTTGAGCTTAAGGGGAGGTTAGTATGTTGTGTTAGATTCTTAAATATTAAACTTGTTTCTAGTTAATTAGCTAATTTCTTACACAACCCATGGCAAAATTTCGAAATCTTGGTGATGGCTTGAGCATTCGGTTTTAGTTATTAAAGGATGAGATTGGGTTATAATCTTTATGTTTTATGAAGAATTGTTGAAGAGAAGGGTTTAAGTAGTCAAATTATAAATTTTAATGCTCATGAGTACAATGGCCAAACATAGATTTGTCTAAAGAATTGAACAAATGCCGTGTGAGTGATTGAAATGAATGAGTTGGAGGTTGGATCATGTTAAGATTCGGCCTTGTACATAAACATTAAGAGTTTGATGATTTTGTGATTTTTGGAAGGTAAATAAGGTTATACACAAGATAAATACTAAGATTTTGGTTGACTTGTTTTTAGTAAGGTTCGGCCAAGGACCTTATGTGCAAGTTTATTCGTTTTAAGTAGAGTAAACGTGACGGGTAGATATGAAGTAATGTGTATATTGGTTCGGCTGCTAAACAAGGAAATAATTGTTGGTAACATAGTATCTATGCACTAATGAATATATATATATATATATGGTATTTTAAGTATAATTGTTCATTGATAAGGTTGGTTAATAGTTCAAGTAAGGATTACTATATTTGATATATACATGAATTGAGGCAATAGGTTCGGCAATTAGCTAAGACATACAGGAAATATCATATGTCCGATCATAGTTAAACATTCGATAATTGTGATTCTTTGGCTACAATGTTAGAATATCGCCATGGGAAGAATATATGATCGGTTGCCTAATATTAGTTCGAAATGAATCTAAATAAATAGATATTTGTATATAGTAAAGTTGGATAAGTAATTGAATAAATTTATTTGTTTATTAAGCTCAAGAGCTTAGAGGATCAAAGTTGGATAAGGGAAAGGAAAAAGTGATCGAATAGCCGCCGAAATCGTCCGACCACATCCAAGGTAAGTCTTTGAGTAATGGAGCTTAGATTATGATTCGATTAGATCATGTTTTAAGTAAATCAAAATCATGCTCTTGTATGTAGCTATTGAGCCGAAAATGATAAGTGACTTGTGTATTGAATTCTAGTTATGAAATTGAAATAGAGATGTGTCATGATTTATTGATATGTGCATGGATATTCGGATGATAACCGGGCTAAGTCCCGAAGGCATTTGTGCTAATGACTAATTCCGGGGTAAGTCCCGAAGGCATTTGTGCGAGTTACTATAACCGGGCTAAGTCCCGAAGGCATTTGTACGAGTTACTATAACCGGGTTAAGTCCCAAAGGCAATTGTGCGAGTTACTATAACCGGGCTAAGTCCCGAAGGCATTTGAGCGAGTAGCTATATCCGGCTAAACCCCGAAGGTACTTGGTTGGGAATGAGCGATCTTGCTGTAATAATTTCAATTAATACGCTCGTAAAATCCCAACGATGAGGTGCATTTCGTATATGCATTTGAGTAGTGATTCCGTTTAAATATTATTCGCTCAGTCGATTAATGAGCTTCCGGCCTTTGGTTAAGTTGATCCCTTATGTATGAATATAAGGGTTGGAAATGTGAAATAGGACTGATTTTTTGAAAATATGTGTATATGAGATTATCCGTTTAGTTATATGAATGCTATACTTCAGTTGTGCCTAATTTCATTGTTCAAAACTTACTAAGCATTAAATGCTTATTCCGTTTCTTTGATTCTCTGTTTTATAGATTTTGGTTCGTCAGCTATAGGACTCGGGATTGTCGAAGTCGAAGTCGTCCACACTATCAAAGCCCTTTTGGTACACTTTTGGTTGAACTCTGAAAATGGCATGTATAGGACTACCCTTTTTGTTGTTGGTCATGTACCCTTTGGTTTTGTATAAATTTGGATAGCCATGCGAAAATGGCTTATATACACTTTGAGCATAGCATTATAATCATTTTGTATGTTGTTCATTAAGAGGTATGGAAATGTTTGGTAACGATTAGCCATTGGGAATGGTTAATTACGATTATTTTGATGCTATGTATGACAAACTCTAGTTGATTCATGGAAAACCATGAAATAGGTAAAGTTTACATTAAAAACAGATGCTGACAGCAGCAGTGGTGTGGATTTGAAAAAAACACTAAAAATAGTAGGAATGGAATTAAATAGTGAATAAATTATGTAATTGAACCTTGATGAATCTATTTTCATAGGATAGTAATGAAACGATCATACGAACAGTATTTTATGAGATTTTAAAGTTTTCGTGAAACAGGGCCAGAGCAGTTTCTGGATTCCCTGTTCGGAATTAGGAAATTCATTATAAATTAACCAGAGATAGTTAGAAGTCATGCCATATATGTATAGATTCCTTTTCGAGTCTAATTTCTTTAGAAACGAACGGCATAAGTATTGAAGCCCTGTAAAGGGAGATATCCAAGTCGTAATGCATGAAGGTCAGAATAGTCGAACCCTGTAATAGGGGAGACTTTAACTAATAAACTCTACTAATTGGCCTGACCAAAAATTCTAGAAAAAAATTTGTGGATGGATATATGAGTCTAGTTTCAGGAAAAATTTACGAAACTGGTTTTCGAGTTTTGGAAATCAAGATATGATTTTTAAGGTGACAGTGACGCAGTTAGCCAGCTTGTCTGGAAATTTTTAAAATGGACCGAGAAAATAAATGAATTAAGTCTGTTAGCACCTCGTGTTCGACTCCGGCAACGGTCTCGGGTACGGGGTGTTACATTACTCAAAGAATTTCTTCATGAAACTTTAACACATGCATATTCTCATATTCTAGGACTCATAATAATCATAAAATAAATATTTTGATGTCGAATTTTTGGTCCCGAAACTACTATTCCAACTAGGCCCTATTTCGGGATGTTACACTTAGCCCCATTTCAACCTTATGAAAGACCTACTAATTTAGATTACTATGCATGCTACATTTGTAACACCCTATACTCGACCCAATTTAGTAGACTCGAATATAGGATGCCCCATTACGTAAAAACTTAACAAAAATTTTACAACTAGAGAAAACCATACTGAACATGCTTCTTATTTATTTATTTTTTTTCTAAGTCAAAATATTTTGAACGAAACATTGATTAATTTACAATAGATTCTCAAAAGTAGTGTAAGACGATACAACTTAACTCTTTCTTAAAACATGCTTAATCATGGCGTAGAGTACTGTTCCCCATATTTCCCAAGAATGCCGCTCTATATGCATAGTATTTATCTTTGAATTGTCACCTTGACGCATTCTTGGCTTGGTCCCTTCTTGCGTAGTGATTCAATTCCAAGAACCTACTTTACAAATAGATGTCTGCAAGTTCAACGAATCTTAGTGGGACTCAACCAATATTACCTTCAAACTTTGTTGTTGGATTCCTCAACTTGAAGATACTAGACTTCCTTTCAAACTTTGAAGGATATTTTTCTAATTCTTGGCAAATAACTATACGCCAATCTCTACAATTGGCCACCTTATACACATTGCCCTGATGAGCGGATTAAAAACTTCGAACCATATTAGGGATCTTATTTCAAAATCTCTTTCAAGTTAAAAGTTGGATACATTTATCAACATGATATGCATATGAATACTAGTCTTGGAAGATTCTTATACTGGCTCTGGTGACTGTCAAAATTCTAGTCATATTGTATCTTTAAGTTGATCCAGACAATGAACTTATTCTGATGAATGCAATGTTTAGATCATCTAATAGAATCCTATATGAATTCAATACATAACATGAAAATTTCTAAGTTTGGCGAAAACTTATACCACCCATAATTTCTGATACGCCAAGATTTCTATCCTAACTAGTTACTATGGTGAATTCATTAGCCTGGTATACTCCCATAAATTCTTTCAGAAAATGCCTCAAAGGCATGCCCAAATCTCGTCACAAAGGTGAATTAACAACTCGTTACTTAGGCGTTATGTAATTCACCATATAGACTTTCCAAATGACTTGCCACAAAGGTTTTCTAGATAACTTTGCCACTAAGGCTTCCCAAATAATATGCCATAAAGGACTTCCTCATGTTTTCTATTCCAACGAACGTCATATTTTCCATACTAGCTTTCCAGCTAACTTGCTACAAAGGTTCTGTTTGGTTTGCCACCAAGGCACCATATAAACTATCATTTTTGGTGATTTGGTTTTGCCTAAACTCAGAATCGCCTGAGGTTTTCCCATCATCACCCCTATGACACCAGAAAGCTTAGTAGACAAATTCGGCTCATTCACCATTTCCAGAATGTGCCATGGCCATAGTATTTCCACATATATGCCACATTAGCCTTTTCTCATTTTTACTGTCCCGGTAACCTCATGTTTATGGTCCTGGTGGACTACATTTTCACCATATTGGCATTCGTGTATACTATCCTGACGGACTTCATCAAAGCACCATTGTACCCGGTCCCCGTTACTCCAACCTTACTTTTTCATGCATTATTCATATTAAGCATAATGAACATATTTACACGTATTCCACTCATACCCATAACATAATCATACTACACATTTACACAAATTTTACTCATACCCATAACATAATCATACTTCCCAAAACATAATTTCCCATGCATGCTTATCACAAATCTTTATATTCATGCAACACATCATACACTTCATTAACCTACATCTAGACGTTATGGCCAGATCTGACGTGTCACATGGACTTACGACTTAGTATGCATTCGCTGGTTTAAGTGATTGGGGTGGTCTTTGTAAAAACAGCGGTTGAATGAAAAGTCGGTTTATCAATCTTTAGGCTATCCATTTGTTGTGCTTGTTGAGTCTTGAAAATGTTCATTAATTTTGAAAACCCGCGTAGCCTAACACTAGTAGTTTTGTCATAGTATAAATATAATTAGAAAATAATACCATAGCGGAAAAAAAAGAAATTTAAATAGCGGCCTTATTACAACTTAAAACCCAAAATTAAATTAGAATATAAAAATAATAAAAATAAACTAACTTAGAAAAACCAACTTTGCAGATGATGTGGCCACTCCGAATCCCTCACAGCTCCAAGCCCACTATGGTTGGGGATTTCATGCGAAGATGAAAATAAAGGCTGAGTTTGGTAAACTCAATGTGTAACATTACCCAACCATAGCCCAAAACAGATCAAACCTCAGAGTCAGACTTATTTGGGCCTTGGCCCAGTACAGAAATCAGAATGAAACCCATAGGCCCATAGCAGATACAGAACAAATATATCATGAATGCAGAAATCCCAACCAAGAGCCATCCATAACACCCCCGTACCAGCCTTACACCATGTATGGAGACTACTCGACTCACCCAACTGCTACACACCACAGAAATTGCAATGAGGTCGCGGATATTGTGACAAAGTCACAGATCTGAATATTGTGGCTAGGCCACCAGAACAGATATATATATATATATATATATATATATATATATATATATGTGGCGAAGCCACCAGATTGAAGCGAGGCTACCAGAATGCTTCCTCCATCAATATAAACCCATGTCCCATGCAACAGAATTAATATGTCATGGCATTCGTATACAGAAACAGAACATCATGCTTTTCAGAAAAAAATAACCCTAGGGGTAAAATCGTAATTTTGCATGCATAAGGGTATTTCAGTAATTATTACCTTTTGCTAAGGTTTCATGCTTATTCTAACGTTTACCAAGTAATCAGAAGTACTTACCTCGACTTTTTACTAAAGTGGGCCCGTTGGCCCATTGGCCCGTTTTCGGCCCATTAAGCCCAAAAATACCGTTGTGCATGAAAATGCACACTCTGCACTCTAATCATCCAAATGCAACATATTCATTAACAACTGTCTCATAAGCGCTCGCACGCTCGCGAGTTCACAAAATACCGACGTTTCCGTATTTCGTCTTTTACTGATTCAGTCTAAGGGAGGGTGTCGTTTACACACCTGGCTGATGACGATTGATGACGATATCTCCCACGCGATAATCTTACAATCAATCACTAACAAATTAGACTTACAAATTAACGATAACTAACATAAATCCACGTCAACTAACCCAATCATCACACAAGTTAGTCATTTACGCACGAGGGGAAAAATAGTCATTTTACCCTCCAGGGGTAAATCGATAGTCCTACCCTACAGGGTTATTTTAGTAATTTTACAACTTATCCACTTGGGCCTACGGACCCATTGGGACCACATGGCCCATTTCAGCCCATTGCGCCCGAAATAGCCGTCCTACTGCTGAGTAATGAGAAATACACACCTGTTAGGAGACTACAGTTAATCCACGTTCCAAACACTCTTAGCTGACGCCCAACCCAAACGAGCACGTCACAAAGCGAAAGGAATCAGCCAAGAAGGGTATGCCTACTCTCCTCATGGTTTGCTCTATTTAAAGCCAGCTCTCCATCTACTCTTATGTTAGCTTCCCGATGTGGGATCCCTCCATCACTAGAGTTTAAAACCAACACCAACTCTTGCCGTCCCAACATAGCAAAATAATCAACCTTTGCATGGTAAGGGATTCGAACCAAAGTCCTCTCACATGCCAACTCACGCCACCACCACTAGTCCATCAACTCATTTGTGTCATAAATCCAACACATTAAACTTTAAAGCGCATCTACTTGCTTCCAGATTTATTGAAAAGAAAAACCAAAATATATTGTAAGAGCCAAGACTTGAACCTTGGACCCTTTGCTTCCTCTATGGCGTCACTTCCTTGTCCCCTAAGTGGCGCCACCTTGCCACTACACCACACTTCTTTTTGTGTCATCTTTTACCCCTTTACTCTTAAAAGCCCAAACGCCAATTCCATCACCTGTTCATAAAAGTAAAATTGCGAAGACTACCACGGATTTAACTTAAGTTTGGGCCTTCCAAAGGTCCACTAACCTACTAAAATATATATTTTAACCAACCAGAACACACACAAATTTTAAAAAAACACAGAAAATAGAAAACCCAAAAATTAGGGCGTTACAACTCTACCCTCGTTAAAAAAATTTCGTCCTCGAAAATTTACCTGAATCAAACAGATGAGGATATTGTTGACGCATCGCCACTTCTGGCTCCCAAGGAGCTCCCTCTCTGCCATGATTATGCCACAGCACCTTACCTAGCGGAACTGATTTCCTCCTCAAAATCTTAACATTTCGATCCAAAATCTGCACAGGCTCTTCCTCAAAAGTCAAGTCTGTTTGGACCTCGATCTCTGCAACCGGCACAACATGAGTAGGGTCAGAACGATACCGCCTTAACATGGAGATGTAAAAGACATCATGAATCTTATTCAACTCTGGAGGTAGCTCCAACTGAAATGCCACTGGACCCACTGGCTTAAGAATCCGATAAGGCCCAATGAACCTGTAACACCCCGAACCCGAGACCGTTGCCGGTGTCGGACACGAGGGGTTAACAAGCCAAAACCACTTATGGCACCGACCAATTTGACATTCCCAGGCAAGCTGGAAAACTGCGTCGCTGTCGCCTTAAAAAGCATATCTCGAGTTTCACAACTCAGAAACTGATTCCGTAAATTTTACCTGAATTTAGACTCATATATCCATCCATGGATTTATTTCTAGAATTTTTGGTCGGGCCAATTGGTACAGTTTATTAGTTAAAGTCGCCCATGTTACAGGGGTCGACTACACTGACCTTCGCGCATTACAACTTGAATATCTCTCTGTACAGGGTTTCAATACTGATACCGTTTATTTCAAATGAAACTAGACTCAAAAAGGAATCTGCACATATAAGGCATGACTTCTAATTCATTCTGGATAATTTATGGCAAATTTTCAAAGTCGCGACAGGGGACCCAGAAACCGTTCCGGCCCTGTCTCACGAGAACTTTAATATCTCTCGGTATACTGATCATATGATCGTTTCGTTACTTTCATATGAAAATAGACTCGTCAAGGTTCGATCACATAATTTATTCACTATTTAACACCATTCCTACAAATTTTGGTGATTTTTCACATTCACGTCACTGCAGCTGGCAGCCCCTGTTTTTAAGGTAGGCTTTACCTATATTGTAGTTCCCATGGACCAACTATAGTCTAGTCATACTTAGGTCCACATATGATCATATTTAGCCATTCCAATGGCTGATCATGTGACCAACTCTCTCATTCCAAACCATAATCACATCATGAAACCAAATATAATTACAAACCACATATGGTCAAATTCCATACTCCACTTTTACGAACCATTTTCGCATGGCCGTACACATATACATCACAAGTACTTAAAAATAACCGAGGGTAGTCCTATACATGCCATATCCAAAACTCAACTAAAGGAGTACCAAAAGGGCTTTGATAGTGTGGTTGACTTCAACTTCTCTGATCCCGAATCCGATCGCTAACGAGCAAAATCTATAAACAGAGAAACAAAGAAACGGAGTAAGCAATTTATGCTTAGTAAGTTTGAGCCATAATATACACACAACCAAAGCATAGCATTCAAGTAGCTAAACAATAATTCATATGCACAATTTCTCAAAGACATGCTTACTTCACAATCCCAACTCTTATATTCATACACAAATAACGGCCTAGTTAATGCCGATAGCTCATTTATCATTAGAGCGAATATTAAAGACGCATTTACTCATAGTGTGCAAAGCACACACAAAACATACCTTGTTGTTGGGAATTTCACAAGTGCAATAACTGAAAATTTTCCAGCAGCTTATAAATTTCAATTCACATACCTTGAGTTTATCCGGATATAGCTACTCGTTCAAAACACCTTGGGACATAGCCCGATTATGGTAACCCGCACAAATGCCTTCGGACTTAACCCGGATATCACAACTCGCACAATTGCCTTCAGGCTTAGCCCGGATATCATGGCTCGCACAATTGCCTTCGGGCTTAGCTCGGATATCACTCGAACATTCATGCACATCTTTGTTTCATTTTCACAACAAAACTTTTATGCACAATTCACTTAACAAAATATCATTTCGGCTCAATGGCCATATACAAGGCGAATTTCGATTGCTTATTACTTCATTCAATCGAATCAAAATCTAAGTTTCGATACTCGAAAACTTACCTCGGATGTTGTCGAAGCGATTCCGATGGCTATTCGACTACATTTTCCTTCCCTTTATCGGATTTGGTCCCCCTTTGCTCTTGAGCTTAATTTAACAAATAATTTGATTCAATCATTTGAGTATCGAAAAGAAGAACTCAAGGCACTTAGCCCACATATATTCACTAGACATTAAAGTCACATAAGTACGGAATTCATGAATCGACTTAACACACAAAGCCTTCAACATGCTTACTCATGGCCGAACAACACAACCTCTTAGGCACTCATTCATGGCCGATTATGCATGTTGATGTTGAGGCCAATTACATGTTTAACACCACACATGAATGGCACACATTTTACTAGCTAATGCTTTACATATTGTAGCTCAATACTTATAATATAGCATCAAGCACTCATATGGCCGATTATACTTAGTCATTCTTGCACCAAATCAACAATAAATTCCAAGATTTTCACATCATATGTGTACTAGGCCGAATGTACTTGCAATTTCACAACCATTCTTCAACATTTTCTTCTTTAAACAAACATATTTATCACTTACTTCATAACCAAAACATCATGTGCAAACATATACACACATATAGGTGCAAGGCCGAATCTCAAGGGGTTCATACCCATCCAAACACAAATTTTTACCAATCAAGTAACAAGCATAAATCATGCTCATGAATGCACCATGGCCGAATACATCACAACCATACCCTTTTAACTTTGGTCATGGTTAAACAAAGAATTCAATGTCCTACTCAAGAATACTAAAAAGAAATTTCAAGAGTAGTCAATCCTTCATTACATGCATCATCAACAAGCTTCACATTTAGCATGCAATGGCTTTAACACAATATCAACCTTGGCCAAACACCATTTTCATGGCATAACAAGGATTTGAACCATGGCTAACATGCACGTCAAGTTAGCAACCAAAACAAACATGAATCTCATGACACAACCTCAAACATACCTTAATCTTGATGCAAGTATGACCAAATCTCCTTTTAGTTCTCTTCCAAGCCAAGCATGAAGCAAAACTCCTATCTTCTCCCTTAGTATTTTCGGCCAAGAAGGAAAGAACAAGGATGAACAATTTTTTTCTTGTTTTTCTTTCACATACACGGCAATGGGGGAAATGCCACACTCACACACATTTTTTTTTCTTCTCTTCCCACAACTTAATTATTAAATCATTTCCCTCATCATCCATTAACAAAACATGTTTCAACATGTTTTCTTTGCCCATAACCCTTGTCATGGCGGCCACTAAGCTTCCTTTTGGGGAAATTTGACATGCAAATCCTTATTTTTGCATGCATGATTAACTAGTCATCACACATTTCCCCATCATACTTTCAAAGTTTACTACTAGGTCCTTTCTAGTGAAATTCACCTTTATAACACTAAATCGAATCATCAAAAATGCCACACACAAATTAACACATATCATAGGCATCAAAATAAATTTTAAATTATTTTTATGCCTCGATTTTGTGGTCTCGAAACCACATCCCGACTAGGGTCAATTTTGGGCTGTCACAGAACCGCAGACTTAACTTGCCTTTCCTCCCAAACCTTAATATTTTCTTCCAAGGTGAAACCTTCAAGAAGACCATATCACCCACAGAGTACTCAATTTCATTGCACTTCAAATCTACGTATGACTTCTGTCTATCAGATGCTTCCTTCAACCGGTCTCTAATCACTTGACATTATCCTTAGTATCTGCCACCAACTCAGGTCCAAGAACCTGTCGTTCACCCAACTTGGTCCAACAACTAGGTGTACGACCTCTTCACCCATACAGTACCTCATAAGGAGCCATTCGAATACTTGCCTGATAACTGTTGTTGTATGCAAACTCTACCAACGGTAAGTAATCCTCCCAACTGCCTCGAAAGTCAATAACGCATCCCCTCAACATGTCTTCCAGAATCTAAATAACCCTTTCCGACTGACCATCAGTCTGAGGATGAAAGGCTGTACTAAAGTTCAACCGCGTACCCAATGCCTCATGCAACTTTTTTCAAAACTGATATGTGAATCTAGGATCTCAATCAGAAATAATCGATGCTGGCACTCGGTGAAGTCACACTATTTTTGCCACATACAATTTGGCTAACTTGTAAAGTGAATAATCAGTGCGGACAGGTATGAAATGAGCAGATTTGGTCAACCTATCAACAATTACCCAAATCGAGTCCTTCTTCGACGGTGTCAAGGGTAACCCACTCACAAAATCCATGGTTACCTCTCCTACTTCCAAAGTGGTACTTTCACTGGCTGCAAAAGTCTGGAAGGTAATTGATGTTCATCTTTCACTTGCTGACAAGTCAGACATTTTCCCACAACTTCCATTACCTCTCACTTCAATCCAGGCCACCAATACAACTCCTATAAGTTGCGATACATTTTACTCCCTCTATGATGCATAGCACACAGACCTCCACGAGCTTCTTTCAGAATTGCTTGCCTCAAGTCAGAGTCCTTCAGAATACAAACTCTACCTCGGTAACACAGAACTCCCTCACTGTTCAGTCCGAACTCAGAAGTATTCCCATCCTTAACTTGCCGGAATCGAGAAACTAGGGACTCATCCCTCGACTGTTTTTCCTTAATCTCATCCACCCAGGTCGGCCCAACTTACAGTTCTGCTAATAGACTACCATCGTCATACAGACTCAAACGAGCAAACTTGGCTCTTAGATCAGATACAGTTCTACTACTTAAGGCATCAGCCACCACATTAGCTTTGCCTGGGTGATACTCAATCACGCAGTCATAATCCTTAAGCAACTCTATCCATCTCCGCTGCCTAAGGTTCAGCTCCTTCTGAGTCAGCAAGTACTTAAGACTCTTATGATCTGTGTATATAATACACCTTTCTCTGTACAGGTAATGTCTCCAAATCTTAAGCGCAAAGATTACCGCTGCGAACTCCAGATCATGAGTAGGATAGTTAACTTCATGTGGTTTAAGCTATCGTGATGCATAAGCAACCACTTTACCCTCTTGCATCAGCACACAGCCTAACCCTACATGTGATGCATCACTGGATACAGTAAAATCTTTTCCAGACTCCAGCTAAATCAGTACAGGTGCCTCGGTCAGAACATTCTTCAGCTTCTCAAAAGATTCCTGTTGTTTCTCAGTCCAAACAAAAGCTACTCCCTTCCTTATAAGCTTTGTTAAAGGCACTGCCATCACAGAAAATCCTTCCACAAACCTTCTATAGTACCCAGCTAAACCCAGAAAACTTCGAATTTCTGACACTGACCTCGGTGGCTTTCATTCTAGAATCGCTTTAATCTTTCGAGGGTCCACCGTGATCCCTTCAACAGAGACAACATGCCCCAAGAAAGCTACCTCTCTCAACCAGAACTCACACTTACTGAATTTCGCATAAAGCTCCTTCTCCCTTAGCACTTGCAGCACAATACTAAGATGCTCATCACGCTTCTCCTCAGTTTCAGAATAAACCAGAATATCGTCGATAAAGACGACCACGAATCGATCCAAGTATGGCTGGAACACACGATTCATCAGATCCATAAATGCCGCAGGTGCATTTGTCAACCCAAATGGCATAACCAAGAACTCATACTGACCATACCGAGTTCTGAATGCTGTCTTGTGAATGTCCACCTCCTTAACCCTCAACTGATGATACCCAGATCGAAGGTCAATCTTGGAAAATACTGAAGCTCCTCTAAGTTTTTCGAATAAATCATCGATTCTCGGCAGTGGGTACTTGTTCTTAATCGTCAGTTTGTTCAACTGGCGATAATTGATGCACATCCGCATTGACCCATCTTTCTTCTTTACGAACAACACTGGTGCTCCCCACAGAGACACACTTGGTCTAATGAAGCCTCTATCCAATAACTCTTGAATTTGGGCTTTTAGCTCCACCAACTCCTTCGGTGCCATCCTATAAGGTGCAATGGACACCGATGCCATTCCAGGCAACAAGTCATTCCAAACTCAACCTCTCGGTTCGGAGGCAAACCCAAACGCTCCTCTGGAAAAACATCTTGAAAATCCTTAACGGTTCTATCTTTATCCACTGTCAGATCCTCAATTTTTGATTGGCTTACAAATGCCAAATAAGCCTTACATCCCTTTCGAATCCACTTCTCGGCTCTCAATGCTGACACCACATTAGGCAGATAATCCCTACACTCGCCTATCACTAAAACCTCCTCATCCTTTGTGGTCTTTAACATTATTCACTTAGCAGCACAATTCAGAGTAGCCCTATGCTTAACAAGCCAATCCATTCCCAAAATGAGATCGAATTCTCCGAAAGGTAGCTCCATCAGATCTCCAGAGAAAACTTTTCCCTGAGTTTCTATAGGCATATCTCTATACAGTTTATCTACCCTAACTGAGTGACCCAAAGGACTTAGTACAGATACCCCACTCACGGTCTCCTCAGAGTGCACACCCAGTGACCCAGATATAGCACATGCAACATATGAATGGGTAGATCCAACATCTATCAACACAGTGTATGGCATACTAGAAATAAAAAACGTACTAGTTATGACGTTAGGTGCATCACCCTCCTCTCGATGATGAGCTGCATACACAAACGCTGGCTGACAAGCCTCAGCAAATCCAGCACCCTTGCTAGGCGCTCCTCTTCCTCAACCATTTCCATTACCACCTTTGCCTTGCCCACGTCCTCTCGAAAACTGTGGTCCACCCCTCACTGGTTGAGCGACCCTCTGCTCTAAAACTTGAACCTGATCTGGTTCCTGGGGACAATCCTTAACCTTATGCTTCATAGATCCGCATCGGAAACAAGCACCAGAACGTTTCCGACACTCGCCCATATACATCTTCCCACAATTCCTACAACCCTGCGGTCTAACAGCATTCATCGGTACTGCTCGAACTAGCTCCATTACCCTTGCTCTCTTAACATTCCTGTTCATACCACCTGAAAGTCCTGAATCTCTCCTAAAACGGTTTCGATCTTTCTCACGATTCTATCTTTCTGTATGCTTCACTTCCTCAGCTATCTTATCTTTCTCCACTAAAGCAACGAAGTTACGCTCCCTCTACGGAGCAATCAGCACCATAAGTTCATCTCTCAGACCATCCTCGAAGTGTACGCTAAGCTCATACTCTGTAGCAACAATCCTAGAAGTATACCGGCTCAGTTTCAGAAACTCAAACTCATACTCAGCCACTGACTTACTCCCTTGGACCAGGTTCAGAAATTCTTTCCGGTGAGCGTCCATGTAACTAGCCCCAACATACTTTCCTTTGAAGGCTGTCTTAAATGACTCCCAAGTCACACTGCTTGCCAGGAGTTCCATCTCTCACCGTGACCCACCACTGATAAGCCTCATCCCTGAGTAATGATATGGCTCCCTTCAGCTTCTACTCCACAGAGCAGTCCAGATCATCCATAATCCGCTCTGTGGCTTCTAACCAATACTCAGCCATATTCGAAGCTACACCAAATACGCCCCTAAATATCTCTGCTCCATTGGCTCGAAGCCGCTCAGAAATAGATCCCCGAATTTCGTTTCCCTTACTTGCCCCAGCAACCCTTTCCAAAACTTGGAGCATTGCCTGGGACAGAGCATCGTCCCCGGCACCTCGATCATGAGACTCTACCTCCATTGCTGGTGGTACCGGTTCATCTGTTGCCGGAACATGTCCTGAAGACGAAGATTCAGCCTAAGCATTACCTCGGCCACGTCCACAGCCTCTTCCACAAGCTGCTCGTGTACTTATTTCATATTATCTGATTAAGAATTTTATGAATCAGTTTAATATTTCAGTGTTTATTACAGATGTGTTATGAATAACAGTAATTCAGAGTTTGAGTTTGTTTCCTTTTGTAGTAGCCTAGCTACAGTCTCAGTCTACTTATCAGAGTTTCTATAGTTCCAGTGTTACCTTAACTAAAGTACCATGATACGGTTTTGTACAAGCATACAACAGATATTTCAGAAACAATCAGAAAGGCTCAAAATACTTATAGACATGGGCCAGAGATTCGGTGTGCCACATTCTAAAAAAACCTAATTTTAGAAAACTGATTTTAATCTTTAAAATCATCTATTTGTAAAGAGAAAATATTGGAAACATTCTCGAAAATAATTTATAATCAAGTTCCAAAAAAATAGTTTTCGAAAACCTTTATTCATTATTTCTTTACGAACTCTCATTTTTTAACCCGTTCCACAGCCGAGTTGTTGTAACTTGGCTCTGATACCACCAAATGTAACACTCCAAACCCGGTCCAGATGATATTTCCAGATCTGACGTGTCACATGGACTTACGACTTAGTATGCATTCGCTGGTTTAAGTGATTGGGGTGGTCTTTGTAAAAACAGCGGTTGAATGAATAGCCGGTTTATCAATCTTTAGGCTATCCATTTGTTGTGCATTTTGAGTCTTGAAAATGTTCATTAATTTTGAAAACCCGCGCAGCCTAACACTAGCAGCTTCACCATAACATAATTATAATTAGAAAATAAAACCATAGTAGAAAAAAAGAAATTTAAATAGCGGTCTTATTACAACTTAAAACCCAAAATTAAATCAGAATATAAAAATAATGAAAATAAACTAACTTAGAAAAACTAACTTTGCAGATGATGTGGCCACTCCGAATCCCTCACAGCTCCAAGCCCACTATGGTTAGGGATTTCATGCGAAGATGAAAATAAAGGCTGAGTTCGGTGAACTCAATGTGTAACATAACCCAACCATAGCCCAAAACAGATCAAACCTCAGAGTCAGACTTATTTGGGCCTTGGCCCAGTACAGAAATCAAAATGAAACCCATAGGCCCATAGTAGATACAAAAAAAATATATCATGAATGCAGAAATCCTAACCCAGAGCCATCCATAACACCCCCGTACCAGCCTTACACCATGTGAGGAGACTACTCGACCCACCCAACCGCTACACACCACAGAAATTGTAACGAGGCTGCCAGATATTCTGACGAAGTCACCAGATATAGATATTGTGGCTAGGCCACCAGAACAGATATATATATGTGGCGAAGCCACCAGATCGCAGTGAGGCTGCCAGATATTGTGACGAAGTCACCAGAACAGATATATGAGGCCGCCAGAATGCTTCCTCCATCAATATAAATCCATGTCCCATGCAACAGAAATAATATGTCATGGAATACGTATACAGAAACAGAACATCATGCTTTTCAAAAAAAAATAACCCTAGGGGTAAAATTGTAATTTTGCATGCATAAGAGTATTTCAGTAATTATTACCTATTGCTAAGGTTTCATGCTTATTCTAACGTTTACCAAGTAATCAGAAGTACTTACCTCGTCTTTTTACCAAAGTGGGCCCGCAGGCCCATTGGCCCGTTTTCGGCCCATTAAGCCCAAAAATACCATTGTGCACAAAAATAAACACTCTGTACTCTAATCATCCAAATGCACCATATTCATTAACAACTGTCTCGCGAGCGTTCACAAAATACCAACGTTTCAGTATTTCGGCTTTTACCGATTCAGTCTAAGGGAGGGTGTCGTTTACACACCTGGTTAATGACGATTGATGACGATATCTCCCACGCGATAATCCTACAATCGATCACTAACACATTAGACTTACAAAGTAATGATAACTAACATAAATCCACGTCAACTAACCCAATCATCACATAAGTTAGTCATTTACGCACGATGAGCAAAATAGTCATTTTACCCTCCAGGGGTAAATCAGTAGTCCTACCCTACAGGGGTATTTTAGTAATTTTACAACTTATCCACTTGGCCCTACGGACCTATTGGGACCACATGGCCCATTTCAGTTCATTGCGGCACGAAATAGCCGTCCTACTGCTAGAGTAATGAGAAATACACACCTGTTAGGAGTCTGCAGTTAATCTGTGCTCCAAACACTCTTTGCTGACGCCCAACCCAAACGAGCACTTCACAAAGCGAAAGGGATCAGCCAAGAAGGGTATGCCTACTCTCCTCATGGTTTGCTCTATTTAAAGACAACTCTCCATCTACTCTTATGTTAGCTTCCCGATGTGGGATCCCTCAATCACCAGAGTTTAAAACCTACACCAACTCTTGTCGTCCCAACATAGCAAAATAATCAACCTTTGCGTGCCAAGGGATTCGAACCAAAGTCCTCTCACATGCCAACTCACGCCACCACCACTAGGCCATCAACTCATTTGTTTCAAAAATCCAACACATTAAACTTTAAAGCGCACATACTTGCTTCCAGATTTATTGAAAAGAAAAACCAAAATATATTGCAAGAGCCAAGACTTGAACCTTGGACCCCTTGCTTCCTCTATGGAGTCACTTCCTTATCCCCTAAGTGGCGCCACCTTGCCACTACACCACACTCCTTTTTGTGTCATCTTTTACCCCTTTACTCTTAAAAGCCCAAACGCTAATTGCATCACCTGTTCATAAAATTAAAATTTCGAAGACTACCACGGATTTAACTTAAGTTTGGGCCTTCCAAAGGCCCACTAACTTACTAAAATATATATTTTAACCAACCAGAACACACACAAATTTTAAAAAAACACAGAAACACAGAAAACTTGAAAATTGAGGCGTTACATAAAGACAATTAAGTCTCCTACAAATAACTTGGGAGGCTCTTCTTGCTCAGTCAAAAATATAGGGCGTACTCTTCCTTTTGTGTATTCTTTCTTCACTTAAAATTACCCTATAATTAAATCCTTAAATACCAGTAACGAGTGAATACTTTAATTCTAGTATGCGCCAAAACTCTAACTCGCCAACAAGCCACTAGTATGGTAGATTATGCTACCATAGTGCTCCAAAATAGTTAACATGCATACCTCAGTTACTTTTTTGGATCTGTTATTTCTGGGGTGTGAAACTCTTCCCCCCTTATGAAAATTTCATCCCCGAATTTTTTTACCAACTTGGTAACACCATTACCAATGATGCATGGCCAACTTCATGGATCAGACGTAGTATACTGCTTGGCAAAACGCCCAAACATGGTCATAATAGACTTCTCATATGTGGTGGACACTCTAGAGATTCCAACTTGGGAAAATGTAGATAGACAATCCCGATTGGCAAATTCCAGGCTCACGGACATAATTGGCAAGTACTTTCGTGTTTTTAAACATCCAGTAGCCTTTTCTTTGAAAAATGTCAAGCTGTGATTAATGAATTCATATGGTTGGCTTTGAAGTTAAGACTTCTCATGGATGATTCATTCTTTATAAGTATTGGGTGTTCAAAACTACATCATTGGAGCCCTAATTTCTCTTTCTGTCAAAGTCGCTTTGATTATTTTTGCCTTCAGTTCGCAATTTCTTCAAAGGTTACCCTTATTATTTTTCTTTTACTATTACTCATAATGGTCAGAACTACTTGTGGAAGAGGCCGTGATGATCGTGCCCTAAGCAGTAGAGGCAACAACCCTAGAAATGCTTTAAAGATCGAACCTAGAGGTCCTGATGGTACTCATCACGTGTTCGCTTCCTTATATGAATGCAATACTATTGAAGAAAAGCTAACATGATACCTAGAGGCTAGAGCTTTGCTTCGTCTAAAATTTACCTATGATTTTCATCTGGTCTAAATGTAGTGTCACTAGAGTGATAATACCGAGAGCTTTATTCTTCCCCTCTTCTTGCTTGAGGTTGGGTTTCACTTGCCTTTTCACGCCTTCTTCTACTCAGTGCTAAATGAATATGGAATTGAACCAGGGAAACTTTTCACCCTTTCCTAGTAAACAATGGTGACTTATTTCCTCGACTACTGCTTGCACCACGAACCACCTATACTTGGTATTTTCCAAAGGATTTCTAAGATGAAAATTAAAAGATAGGGTCCCTCAGTTGGGATAGACCATTTTAGTACATGCCAGGATTGCGAGCACATTATGACCCCCAAAACTTGACCAGGACGGACTAGCCTGAATCTGAAGTGACACAATAGCCACCAATTTGACTCTCTAACTCAAGATGACCCGAAACACACCCCAACCTTATAACACCTTAATTCTAGTTAATTAACTATCTAATTTTAATACGGAAGCGATTTTGTGAATCATTTTAAAACTATTTCTAATTATTTAACCCTAAGGGTATTTTGTTCATTTTTCCATCTAAAGTTGAATAGTCTCGTTTTTAGTTCTAAATGGTTACCAATTTTCTTTTAGTCAATTTCTGAAAGCCCTAAAAATGTAACAGTCCATTTTTAGTGAAATCAGAATAGTAGTTTTGAAAGCACAAATTTAATGAGTAAATTATTATTTTATTATTATTTTAATGTATATGAGATGTTAGTAATGTTGTACTAAAATTTTGATGTTTGCATGCTTAGTTAAGTAAAAAAGAGTAAATCGTAAAAGGTGCAAAAGTGGAATTCTCTTAGTAAGAAGGGTCAAATGGCTATAAAACTTTAAAATGAGAGGACTTAGTGGTAATTAGACCATTTGTGTGGTTAGTGGACATTCATGGAATGGTTTTGTTGTAAATTTTAATAAGTAAATAGTAAAATGGTAAATAAAACATAAAAACAAAACTAAAGAAAAGATGGTATCATCTTCATATCATCTTTCTCAAAACTAAAAATCACCATGGGAGAAAACTAGGGTTTGGCCAAGCTAGTTTCACTTGCATGGTATGTAATTTTGTCCCATTTTTAAAGATTTTTATGTTTTCGGGATCATTGTAGCTTAACCTAGCTAGCTTGGGGATCAATTTGCAAAACTGCTAAAGATTTAGGCTTGTGCCATGAATGCTCCTGCATAATTCTATATGTTTAATGGTATATTATGAGTCCTTGTTGAAAAATAAACAAGTTTTGTAAAGTGACTTTTGATGAAAACGTCATTTAGGGACTTATTTCTAAAATTAGTAAAAGTTGAAGTTAAATTTATGAAATAATGGTTTGAATAGATTGATATAGGTCATTGTAAATGAATCAATATATATATGTTATTATATAATTTATCAAGTAAAGAAACTATGGAAATCCAACGACGTTTCAACGACTATTGAGCCTCGTTTGAATCTTAAGAATATATAGGATAGAAATGACATGTCATTAGGGTTACCATGTTTCGGGTGCTGGTCTTGAACATCTTACTAATGGCTGAGTTTCGACATTTATTACGGATACTCGACAGCTTGTGTGAGCAACACTGTGTAGCTATGTTCTGACCAGCAGCATGTGTGAGTAGACCCAGGTTACCATGTTTCGACTGCTGGTCTTGAATGTCCTACTGGTGGCTTCCAATATTTATTGTAGATACTCGACAGCTTGTGTAAGCAACACTGTGTAGCTACGTTTCGACCGACAGCTTGTGTAAGCGGGCCCCTTTACAGCTCATATGAGCTACGATTATATGTTGAGTATATTTTGTGTGCGCTTTTCCACGTATCCAATGTTATTCTAAGTGGTTCAACGAGCATGAAAAAGGGATGAACTGGTAAGGGTTCTGGTTGATTTCACTAAGGCAATTATCGAAAGGTATGATATATCGATGATGAAAGTATGAACATTCATGATTATGAAAAGTATGATTTAAGTGATGTTATGTTTATATACCATATCTTACCATATGATGATATTGCTAAGTTATATGTTTAATCACTAGCTTGTGGCTATGGTTAATGTTATGAGTTATGCAAATCAAATAGTAAGTGTTCAATATAAACCAAGACATATATATATGAACTTTGAAACGATGAGCTACATGAAAAATATGTTATGTTGAGATGGATGATAAATCCAATTAAATCATGCTTAAGTATAATGATTATCCATGTCAAATTTATATAAACCATGTATAAATGAACTAACATGTGTTGTTGATGTGCTTAGGCTTATGCCAAGCTTCTGGATATGATTAATGTTTATGATTATATTGTACTATGCATATGAAACGGGTAAGAAAAGGGAATGAAATGGTAAGCACATAATTGAGATGTGTTTTGATGTTATAAAAGGTTTAATGTGATAAATGATGTAATTGTATGTGAGTAAATTGTTTATGCTATGGATGAATCTACCTATGTCATGGATAAATACACTGAATCGACAATTAATAATGTTGTTTAGGCTTATGATAATCATTAGGAACGGAATGGAAAGTAAGTAAATAGAAAGATTATAATATTATAAAAAAGTTGATGATTATATATTATGTCTCATGAAATCCTATCATGTTATGAATGGTCAATAAATATGCGACATTAATGAACTTATTCATTTGTGAGTGGATGATTATGGTTTGATAAGTCTTGAGGCATTGGTATAGGTTTATATTTAACCTATAAATTTCATTATTGAAATGGAATATTATGCCTAAAGTTTATATGAGCTTACTAAGCAATCATTCTTACATAGTTACTTTACTTTACAGATTATTGGAAGCTCTATCGGATTGGAAGCTTGTCGAAGATCTATCACACTATCTAGAAATTATATCAATAGAATTTGGTGATTTGGTCATGGTTAAAATGGCATGTATAGGTGGACTTATGCCTAACGTTTAGTTAATGATATTGGCATGTAATGTTGCTTTGATTTTGTGAAACTTATGTTATTTTGATGCCTTGATGGTTGGTGTGCTTTTGGCACTTTGATGGTTAATGGTTTGTGTTTATATGATCAAGTTGATGCATGGTTTTATGGCCAAAGTTGTAACAGCCCAATTTTGGGCCTAGCCGGAAGAGTGGGCACAAATCTGACGTAAGGGAATTTATTTTTTATTACATTTTTTATGGTCTACGATTTCACGGAATGATTTCGTGAAAATCTCGTTTGAAAATTTTGACATTGGGCACTCAATTTAGTTAAAAGGACTAAATTGTAAAAAGTATGAAAGTTGTGTTTTATTAGCTAATGGTGTTAAATAGCTATAGAACTTTATAAGTAGAGGTCTTTATTGAGTAATTAGACCATTAAAAGAGATAGTGGATGTACATGGAGTGTAATTATGATGTTGGATGGGTAGGTGGGTATTAGGTTATTATTAAAAAAAAAATAAGCAAAAGGAATAAAAATATCATTTTTATTTCTTTGTTCATCTTCTCCACAGAAAAGCACAAGAGAAAATGGGGTTTTGAAGCACAAATTTTCACCAACTTAAATCCTTTGCATGTAAGTGAAATTTCTGTTTGTTTTTGTTGATTTTTATGTTTTTGGAACCCTCGTAACTTAATCTAGCTAAATAGGGGACTAATTTGCAATATGCTGGGAAATCTAGAGTTTTTCCATGAGAGCATATTTGTTGTTTTTGAAGGTTAATGGAAGAAAATTAAACCTTGTTGTGTGTTGAACAACTTTTGTTAAAGGACTTTTGATGAAAATGTGAAATAGGGACTAATTTGTGAAATGTGAAATTTGTGTGTTAAATGTGTGAAATTATGAAATGTGTGAGCTGTTATAGGCATGAAAATGATTCGGCTATGCATGGGTAGTAAAGAAATTGAACACATTTCATTTTACAAGCCTAGGGGCAAAATTGTATATATGTGAAACTTTAGGGACAAAAATGTAATTTTTCATAATATGTTTTTGGATCATATTGAATAATTCGACTAATAAATAGGCTAAATGTGATATTATAGATTAAATAAAATGAGATTTGTGTAACACCCCTTACCCGAGACCGTCGCCAGAGTCGAGCACGAGGCGTTACCTGACTTAACTTTCTAATTCGCGGCATACAATTTGCTTCTAAAATTAATTTATTTACATTCATTCAACATGTCCCTAAAAAGGACCCTCGAGACCCTAAAACATGCAATTGAAACGGTTCAGGACCACACTGGGAACATTAAAAATTTTCCGAATACTTAGACAAATCAAAACTATTGATTTCATTATTCCTTATAAAACTGCCCACCTGAGTCATAGTCACTAAATAAATCATAACTCGAGTCAAAAAACTCAAAATTTAAATTCGTGAATTTTCCCTGAAACTAGACTCATATATCTTCTTACAAATTATTTTCCAGAATTTTTGGTCTAGCCAATTAGTACAGTTATTAGTTAAAATTTCCCTTGTTGCACTATTTGACTACTCTGACCACTCCTCACTATGAATCAATTTTATCCCTGTATAGAATTCAAATATCAATTCCATTTGTTTATCTTGAAATTAGATTCACTAAGGAATCTATAAATATAAACTATAAATCCTAATTCTTTTTGTACAATTTTTAGTGAATTTATAAATTCAGAATAGGGGATTTAAAAATCGCTCTGACCCTGTCTCACTAAAATTCAAATATCTCTTAATATACACTTCTTTTGCTTACCCTGTTTCTTTCATATGAAAATAGACTCAATAGGCTTTAATGTTATATCTCATTCATCACCTAACTCCATTTCTACTATTCTTAGTGATTTTTCTAGAACACATCACTGCTGTTGTTCAATACTGTTTTAATGCTAATTTCACTTTTTCATGATTTCTTTGTATTAACTATCATTTAGGCATACATAACACCGAAACATGTTCTTCATTAGCCATTTCAATAGCTAATCATTATAAAATATTTACATACCATTCTTTAGCCATATCATAAGAACATACACACAAAATGGCTAAGTCCCTATACATTCCATAAACTAGAACGTTTGTAAATGAAGATACCTATTTGTAACTTGATAGTCGATAGTGTGAAGTGATCTCCGATGACCTCCAACCTGAGCTTGTTTTTAAGTACTCTAAAACATGGGAAGTGAAAGAAGTAAGCTTATAAAGCTTAGTAAGTTCACATGTAAAATAATAAGCATTAGCAATCAATTTAGCTTAATACTATGCTATCATAATTTACTTAAATAATGTTTAGTTCTTACTTTCCCATCTTACTCATCGATAATCTTATCAAAGGCTCAGAATACAAAAGGCATCTTACTTAATAGCTTGCTTACATACCTGAAACATCTCACTTAACACATGAGTACTCTTTCATAATATAGGCATATTGCCAATCATGTCATAAAGTGTCACAAGTATAACTGAAAATTCATCACTTACTTAATACTTGATAATCTCAATTACTTACAATCTCAATATTAAATAAGCCTTAAATGCATACCTGTACTCTTTCTTCATGTTCTCACCTTTTTGTTTCTTTGACTTATCTTTGGATTACTCAGGAACCTTTTCCTTTTTGAACTTACCATTGCCATGTCTTGACATGGTCTTACGTGGTATCCTTGCCTTATGAACTCACCAATGCCATGCCTTGGCATGGTCTTACATGGGACCTTTGCATTATAGTAACTCATCAATGCCATGTCTTGAGATGGTCTTACATGGTATCCTTGCCTTATGAACTCACCAATGTCATGCCTTGGCATGGTCTTATATGGGACCTTTGCCTTGAAGTAACTCATCAATGCCATGTCTTGACATAGTCTTACATGATTTCCTTGCCTTATAGAACTTATCAATGCCATGCCTTGGCATGGTATTACATGATATCCTTATCTTACCAAATGCCATGTTCCAAACATGGTCTTACATGGTATCCTTGTCTTATAGAACTTATCAATGCCATGCCTTGGCATGGTCTTACATGATATCCTTATCTTACCAAATGTCATGCTCCAAAGATGGTCTTACATGGTATCCTTGTCTTAGTGCCAATGCCACATCTTGATGTGGTCTTACATGGAGTCCTTAATCAATGCCGATGCCATGTCTTGACATGGTCTTACACGGGATCCTTACCTTACCAATGCCATGTCTTGACATGGTCTTACATGGTATCCTAACCGTCAATTCCTCCTTAAATGCCATGTTATAAACATGGAATTTTCCATCAATTCTTCCTTAATTTCCATGGTACAACTATGGAATTTGAGATATCAATGCCTTGTCAAGTCATAGCTGAAACATACTTGCTCAAATTCTCAAGGTTAGTCACATAACTCAATAATAACAATCCTAATAACAATAATTGCATAATAATAAAATGCTACTCACCTTACACACTTACATTCTCAATCTCATCATATCATAAACTTAACTTATTCTCATCAAACTATGCTAGTAAATACTTTCTTGTTATCATACAAAGCCATAATACAAAATATGGTCTTACATATAAATTATACAAGTTCTCTTTCCAAGATTGAATTATTAACGAACATTAATCATTATATCTGAAACTCAATACTAAAGTATTTATGGCCAAAACATCAATTTATCATTCAAATATGCATAATTAAATGCTTATTAAACATATGAACTTACCTCGATACCAAAACGACCATTTTATCAACTTTCTCGATTTTTGGTTTTTCTCCTGTTCTAGGTCCAAATCTCACTTTCCGAGATCTAAAACATCATACTTTACTTATTTTATTCAAAAAATTCCCTAACTCAAACTTTGGCAAAATTACAATTTTACCCCTAAACCTTTGCAGAATTACAATTTTGCCCCTAGGCTCGGAAATTAAAATTTATCCATTTTTCTTATGTTTTATGACACGCTGAAAATTTCTCCCTTCTAAGGCAACATCAAATTCCCACTCTATCATGTACTTATGAACATTAGGTATTTTTACTGATTGTGTCGTTTTACTCGTTTTCACTTAAAATCGCTTAGTAAAAGTTGTTTAGCATAATTTCAAGCTTCATATTCTACCATAAAACATCAAAATAAACACATTTAACCTATGGGTATTTTTACAAATATGAACCCTAGCATGAATTATTGCTAGAGTAAGCTAAATCAAGTTATTGGAACTCCGAAAACGTAAAGAACATTAAAAACGAGCTAGAACGGACTTACTATTGAGCTTGGAAAGCTTGGAACCCTAACCATGGCTTCCCCCATGCTATATTTTGCATCCATGAAGAAGATGAACCAATTTTGGCTTTATTTTCCCTTTTTAATTCTTTTAATTACTAAATGACCAAAATGGCCTTAAAGGCTTTTCTTTCAAATTTGTCCTATTTTTGCCCATTTTTGCCCAAACTTAAATACAATAGTCTAATTAATAAATAAGGACCTCCACTTTAAGAACCCATTTCAGTTAAATCCCCTTTATTATCTAGAACACACATTTTACAAATTTTACAATTTAGTCCTAATTATCAAATTAGGCACTTATACATAAATTTTCTTCACGAAATTTTCACACAATTATTCAATCAATGGATAAACCTTAAAACTTAATCGAAATAAATTTTTTTGACCTCAGATTCATGGTTTTGCAACCACTATTCCGTTTAGGACCTATTTCGGGATGTTACAATCCAAGCCTATAATAGGGGAAAAATATGAAATTGACGGTTTGGTCCCTTTTTTCCATTTCAGTATCGAGGTAAGTTCATGCGTAAATAATGTAACTTTATGTTATGTATTTACTATTTCGATATTGCATGAATTGTAGACATTTTTTTATGAAACTGATTAATGATGATTTTGACAAAGTTCTAAGAAATGAGAAATCCCGATTTAACCTCAAGGGTAGAATACAAATGTCATGATATTACGACTATCAAGATTTCGTATAAGACTATATCTGGGATATGGCATCGGTAAATGATTTTGTATAAGACCATGTCAGGGACATGGCATCGATATGATATTTCATGTAAGACCATATCCAGAATATGGCATTGAGAAGGTATTAAGAGTATGAGATCCCTGAGCATCTTTAGTATTTCAATCTGTTCAATGGGTAAATCAAAGATGAGTATGAGAATGAAATTACTATGAGTAAACAGCCATGTACATAAGCTTATAATTGTAAATTCATGATTATTGTGGAAATAATTGTTTATTACCCATTGTGGTTGATAGTGCACATACTTGTGATGTTGGATATATGATAAATATAAACGATGATTATGTGTTAGGATGTTGAGCCGAATTGAGATATGATCTAATATGTTTATATGCCGAATTGTATTTCAACGGGTATGTTAAGAATGAGAAAGTATGTGACTATATTACGAGTGCTACAAGTATGTACATAGAACTTATGTGAAGTGGGTTTAGTATATGATGAATTCTTGGTGAGAATGTACATGAACAAGTATAGTTGTGAAATATTGATAACATTGTGACAAATGATCTACATTCATGATGAATGGATGCATGTTAAGATATGATAATGATCATTTTATAGGATTAGAAGCCTAATTGATTTGAGATATTTTACGGTTCATTTATTTAATGTAACGCCCCTTAGCAGTGTTCGATGTCAGGACAAGGTACGAGGCATTACCGGACTTAAACATACACATACATGCAAAAATAGGGCCATAAAATTTCTTTTAATTCAAAAATTTTCAAACACATGCATGACATCCCTTATTTGGGTCTACGAAGCCCAAAACATACATCGGGATTGATTTGGGACTAAACCGAGAACTTTGAGAAGTTCCAGGAAAACTTAGAAAATTTTTCCATGAAACAGGGTCACACGCCAGTGTGGACATATGGACACGCCCGTGTGTCTTTAACATGCCCTTGTCCTCAGGCCGTGTAACTCTCTATTTATGATGTTAGCATGCAAATTGAACCACACGGTTGGGCCACACGCCCGTGTCTCCAGGTCGCGTCCCTCACACGATTGAGACACATGGCTGTGTCTCAGCCCGTGTGGCCAACACTTAGGTTATTTTCCAAGCCTTCATGTTACCCATAATCCCTTACAGCCTTATGCACATCAAAATCACAAATCATGGCATCATTTTAGTGATTAAACACCCCATAGTAAGACACATTCACAACATTGACATGTCCTCTTACATGTAATGCACCTACTCATAAAATACCAAGTCTAGATTCATTAACTCACATTCATAAGACCCGTCATTTTGGTGACCACTTTTACCATTATTCTAAGTTACCAGCTTACCCCTCGGGCACTCATGTTTAACCATCATCATGTTGTTTTTATAACATATAATTACTACATAACTATGATCACCTCAAACGGTCATAGTGCATACATCCAACACACATGTCATATTACTAACCATGCATGGCAGCCAAACATAATCACATCATAAACATTGGACATAACATGAATAGCTAGAGTTACAAACCGTAATCAATATGAGCCACATCTCATGGCCAAATACATATAACTTAATATAAGGTAATACATTTGGCTCAAATCATGATAACACATGTCATAAAACTAGATTCCTATACATGCCACTCACTTGGAAATTTCTAACATGTGCTGCATTATCCCAAAGGTAGTGACTTAATACTGTGATGCTGCCTCTGTAACACCCTGTACCCGAGACCGTTGCCGGAGTCGGACACGAGGGGTTAACGGGCTTAATCCACTTATTTTCACAGTCCATTTGAAAATTTTCCAGACAAGCTGGTTACTGCGTCACTGTCGCCTTAAAAATCATATCTTGAGTTTCAAAACTCGAAAACCAGTTTCGTAAATTTTTCCTGAAACTAGACTCATATATCCATCTACAAATTGTTTTCTAGGATTTTTGGTCAAGCCAATTAGTACAGTTTATTAGTTAAATTCTCCCCTGTTTCAGGGTTTGACTACACTGACCTTTTCGCATTACGACTTCGATATCTCCCTGTACAGGGCTTCAATACTGATGCTGTTTGTTTATAATGAAACTAGACTCAAAAAGGAATCTATACATATAAGGCATGACTTCTAATTATCTCTGGTTAATTTATGATGAATTTCCAAAGTCGGAACAGGGAATCCAGAAACTGTTCTGGCCCTGTCTCACGAAAACTTAAATATCGCATAATATACTGTTCATATGATCTTTTCGTCACTCTTCTATGAAAATAGATTCATCAAGGTTCGATTATATAATTTATTCACTATTTAATTCCATTCCTACTATTTTTAGTGATTTTTCACATTCACGTCACTGCTGCTATCAGCATCTATTTTTAAGGTAGACTTTACCTATTACATAGTTTCCATGATTCAACTAGCCCTTTTGTATAAATAGCACAAAATATGATCATGATTAACCATTCCAATGGCTAATCGTTCCCAAACATTTCCATACCTCTTAATGAACATCATACAAGACGATTTTAATATTAAGCTCAAAGTGTATATAAGCCATTTTCGCATGGCTATCCAAATTTATACAAAACCGAAGGGTCCATGACCAACAACAAAACGGGTAGTCCTATACATGCCATTTCTGTAACACCCCGAACCCGTGACCGTCGCCGGTGTCGGACACGAGGGGTTAATGGGCCAAATCTTCTCAAGGTACCAACCAATTTGGCATTTCCAGACAGGCTGGAAAACTGCATCACTGTCGCCATAAAAATCATATCTCGAGTTTCGAAACTCGGAAACTGATTCCGTAAATTTTCCCTGAATTTAGACTCATATATCTATACATGGATTGATTTCTAGAATTTTTGGTTAGGCCAATTGGTACAGTTTATTAGTTAAAGTCACCAATGTTACAGAAGTCGACTACACTGACCTTCGCGCGTTAAAACTTGAATATCTCTCTGTACAGGGCTTTAATACTGGTGCCGTTTCTTTCTAATGAAACTAGACTCAAAATGGAATCTGAACATATAAGGCATGACTTCTAATTATTTCTGGATAATTTATAGTAAATTTTCAAAGTCATGACAGGGGACCCAGAAACCGTTCTGGCCCTGTCTCACGAGAACTTTAATATCTCTCAATATACTACTCATATGGTCGTTTCATTCCATCCATATTAAACTAGATTCATCAAGGTTCAATTGCATAATTTATTCACTATTTAATTCTACTTCTACTATATTTAGTGATTTTTCAATCTCACCTCACTGCTGCTGTCCGCAACAGTTACTGCAGTAGACTATGCCAATTTCATGAATCTTTCCTTGGCCTTAATCATCCATCAAACATGACACAAATTATGGCCACCTTATCAAAATTAAAGTTTCTAAGACTCGTGGCTATAGGTTCTAGCATCCCACTCGACGACCACATAGGCCATTTTCACATGGCTTAAAGTTTACAACCCACAGTTCAACAAAATATAATAGCCTATACATGCCAAATGTTCTTCAACAACGAAGACAATACCAAAATATTTCAGCCGGTGTGATGACTTCAACGACGGTTCCGAGCACGCAACAATACGAGTCCAAGAGACCTAAAATGGGTGACAAGAAAACACCGAGTGAGTTTATAACTCAGTAAGTCATAAGCACTTTACAATTATCCATTAGCTAAATTCATCACAAAGTGAAACAATGAAACAAGGCTAGGTACTTCATCCATATCGAACTATACCATAATTCCTCGGACCTTTCGGTTCAATCTCATACCAAGCCATACATCCACATTTCATATTTATACGATAAGATATTTGAGGCATTTTCACACACTAACTCATTTTCACCACAATCACACAATTGCAATCATCACATAGATTTAAAGCTTACCAAGCTCAACCCCGAGCATGAACATATTGCCTATTCGTCATGAGCTCAAGGTACTTACCCGATTCGCTGTCCGGGATTAACTCGATAATGTCGCACACTCAGTGCCAATTGTAATACAAGAGCATATAGTGAATCCGCACACTTAGTGCTATATATTTTCAGCTCGCACACTTAGTGCTATAGAATCAAACTCGCACACTTAGTGCTGTACAATTTTAAACCCGCACACTTAGTGCCAATCTTGTCACCATGTCCATTTATACCAGCACACTTAGTGCCGTGACCAATACCTTATGCATTTTGCTGCCTTTATACATTCAACAATGGCATCATTCCATACACATACATTTTCATTTACACATCAATTCATTAAACACAATTGCATATATATTATGATCATTTAAATCAATACCAAATATATGCTTAATGACTTACCTCGGATGTTGTCGCACGTTTTCAATGGCTATTCAATTACTTTGTCTTTCCCCTTGTCCAACTTTGATCCTTTGAGTTCTTGAGCTAGTTCACACAAATTTAACTTATTAAAACCTCATTATGCTAGCTTATGGCCGAATATGACAAGGAGTTTAAATGGTCATATGATACACATTGGTCATGCACATTTTATATTACATCAAGCAATTCAATACAATTCATTCAAGCATCAAGGAAAAGCTAAGGCCCTCAATAGGCTACCTAAGGCCGAATATACACATCAACATATGTATTCGTTCATGTGGCCAAACATACACATTCATGTTAAGGCCGATTTCCACACTTGATACATTCAACAAGTAAGGTCGCTTGTATCGACTTAACACCAATTTGATTCAAGTTCACAACTAGGCTAGTATGCATATATACACTAGTAAATCAAACACTAACATTTGTACTTCACCTTACTAGCACTTCTCATTCAAATGACATGAACAACGAACATAGTTTCCTTTTATTTCCTACCATGGCCAAATGCCATACAACACCATACCATGCATCATTACAAGCTTTACCTTTAGCATGCAAATAACATCCACAAATCCACCTTAGTTGAACCTTAACTCATCTTCATGCCTCACCACCACAACATCAAACATCAAACATCAATGATACCAAGAAGACAACACCCATGGCGAATATCATCCTCATTTCATGGTAAAGGTTTAGACCATGGGTTAGGTGGAACTCAAACTATCAACTAAAACATGCATAAATCTCATGGATAACATCAACATACCTTAGTCTAGCAAACTCCCATGGCTGATTTTCTCAAGCTTCCCCCTTTCTTCTTAGTACATTCGGCCAAGCAAGGAGAAAATGAGAGAATGAACATTATTTTTTCTTTCTTTCTTTGTTTTGTTTCTCTCATGTACGGCAAGGGGGGAAAGCATCCACACTCTTTTGTTTTTTGTTATCATCATTTTCTTTTTCCATTTCTTTAATGCTAACTTTCTTAATTTATTGTTTCCTACATGCATCACTAGTCTAACATGTTGGAGACATGTTTCCACCATAGTATGGCCGGCCATCATGCTTCATTTTGGCTAATTTGACATGCAAGGACAACACTTTCCCACATGTATTAATAGGCCACCTTACATTTGCCTAGCACATTTCTAAATTTTCTCACATAAGTCCTATTTGATAAAAATTCACTTACAATTAACAAAATCCAAACATGAAATTTTCACACATGCATATATACATATAATGAGCATCAATTATGATGGTTAATTATTATTATGACTCGGTTTAGTGGTCCCGAAACCACTTTCCGACTAGGGTCAATTAGGGATGTCACAACTCTCCCCACTTAAGAAATTTTCGTCCCGAAAATCTTACGGTAAATAGGCTCGGGTATCGCTCTTTCATAGAGTCCTCAAGTTCCCAAGTGGCTTCTTCCATTCCGTGTTTATGCCACAACACCTTCACTAACGGGATTTTCCTATTGCGCAACTCTTTTACTTCACGCCTCATAATGCGAACCGGTTCCACTTCATAGCTCAAATTAGGTGAATCTCAATCTCGAGATGGAGCAATTACGTGCGATGGATCGAGACTTATATCGTCAAGCATCGAGACATGAAAACGTTGTGAATCCTTTCGAGCTCGGGGGCAAAATTAATCGATATGCGATCGCCCAACTCGTTCGGATACTTCATATGGCCCGATGAACCTCGGACTCAATTTGCCCTTACGACCAAATCTAAGCACCTTCTTCCAAGGTGAAACTTTGAGAAAGACCTTGTCTCCAACCTGATATTCAATATCTTTTCTTTTCAAATCCGCATACGACTTTTGGCGATCCGAAGCAGCTTTCAAACTTTCACGAATTACTCGAACTCTTTTCTAGACATCCTTAACCAAATCAACCCCGAAGAATTTACCTTCACTAAGTTCAGTCCCGAATAATGGGGTACGGCATTTACGACCGTATAAAGCCTCGTAAGGCGCCATCTTAATACTTGATTGAAAGCTATTGTTGTAAGCAAATTCAATCAAAGGCAGATACCGTTCCCATGAACCACTAAACTCAAGGATACAACATCTCAACATATCCTCGAGTATTTGAATTATCCGTTCGGATTGACCATCGGTTTGGGGGTGAAAGGCGATCTTTGAAATGCAACTTGGTACCCAAAGCTTCTTGCAACTTCTTCCAAAATCGCGAGGTAAATCTCGGATCTCTATCCGACACAATGGAAATAGGCACCCGTGTAATCTCACAATCGAGAAACATACAATTCGCTAGTTTGTCCATTGAAAATCCGTGACGACGGGGATAAAGTGAGCCGACTTAGTCGGATCTATCGACAACGACCCAAATCGCATCCTTCTTACTCATTGACAACGGCGGTCCGGATACAAAGTCCATTGTGACTCGATCCCATTTCCACTCGGGTATCGTGATCGGTCAAGTAATCTCAAGGCACTTGATGTTCCGCTTTCACTTGTTGACATATTAAACATCTCAAACAAAATCGAGATGTCTCGTTTCATACCATGCCACCAAAATCGACGTTTCAAATCGTTGTACATCTTCGTACTCCCGGGTGGATTGCCATTCGGCTACAATGGGCTTCGTTCAAAATTATTGGAATAAGTTCAATTCTTTGGAACACTCAGACGACTTCGAACCTCAAACAATCGTCATCATCGATTTGAAATTCGAGTCCTTGTTGGAACACACTCATCCCGTTTTGCAACCAACTCATCGTCGACTTTACGAGCTTCACGAATTTGACGTATCAATAATGGTTTGGCTTTCAATTCAGCTACTAACACATTGTCGGGTAGGATAGACAAGTGTACATTCATCGTCATAAAGCAAAGCAGTGATTTCGGCTTAAGGCATCCGCAACCACATTAGCCCTTCGGGTGATAATCAATGACGAGCTCATAATCTTTTAACAACTCCGACCATCGCCTTTGTCGCAGATTTAAGTCTCTTTGGGTCATCAAATATTTGAGACTTTTGTGATCCGAATACACATGACACTTCTCACCAAATAAGTAATGTCGCCATATCTTTAAGGCGAATACGATGGCGACCAATTCGAGATCATGGGTCGGATAATTTTTCTCATGTGGCTTTAATTGTCTCGACGATAGGCCACAACTCGCCCTTCTTGCATCAATCGCAACCCAACCCAAGTAGGGATTCGTCACTATAAATGACAAACTCTTTGCCCGATTCGGGTTGCACTAGAATTGGGGCTTCATCAAATAAGCTTTCAGTTGATCGAAACTTTTCGACATTTCTCCGTCCATTCGAACTTAACATCCTTTTGGAGTAGCTTCATCATTGGCGTGGCTATCGTCGAGAAACCTTTTACAAATCGTCGGTAATAACCAAGCAAGCCCCAAATAGCTCTAACCCGGTAACATTCCTTGGTGGTTTCAATCGACTATGGCGAATTTTGTTCGGTCCACCCGACACCGATGCGGACACCACGTGCCCCAAAAGCTAACCTCTTTCAACCAAAATTCACATTTCTTGAACTTTATGTATAATCGCTTATCTCGTAAGATTTGCAACACTAGCCTCGGTGTTTAGCATGTTGGTTTCATCTCTCGAATAGACCAAAATGTCATCGAGAAATACAACTACGAACCGATCCAAGTATGGCCTGAAAATTCTATTCATTAAATCCATAAACACTGCAGGGGCATTAGTGAGCCCAAACAGCATCACCAAGAATTCGTAGTGACCGTACCTCGTTCTAAAAGTGGTTTTGGGTATGTCCGATTCTCGGACCCTCAACTGATAGTACCCCGACCTCAAATCTATCTTTGAAAACACCGAGGCTCCCTTTAATTGATCAAACAAATCGTCAATTCGTGGCAATGGATATTTATTCTTTATCGTCACTTTATTGAGTTGACGATAGTCGATGCACAACCTCATGGTTCCGTCCTTCTTCTTCACAAACAATACAAAGCGCCCTATGGAGAAAAACTCGGTCGAGCAAAACCTCTATCCGTCAATTCTTGCAATTGAACCTTCAATTCCTTTAATTCCGTTAATGGCATACGACACGGGGCTATTGAAATCGGCGTAGTACCGGTACAACCGATGCGAATTCCACTTCTCGAACCGGTGGCAATCCGGTAACTCCTCGGAAAAGCATCTGAATACTCACAAACCACTGGTACCGATTCGAGTTTCCTTTCCGTCTCTTTACTTCCAAACACATACGCAAGGTATGTTTCACACCCTTTTCACATACCTCCGAAGCGGTCATAGAAGATATTATCATTGGCGCTCCTTTTAAATCGATGAGACTCAACTCGGACTACCTCATTATTTGCACTCCTCAAATCAATGGTTTTTCCTTTTGCGATCCACCTTTGCATCATGTACGGTCACCAATCCATACCAAGAATAACATCAATTCATGAAATGGTAGAAGCATCGATCGGCCGGAAAACAGATTCTCGAATTATTAGGGGCATCTCTTGCACACTTTATCAACGAAAGCACGTATTGACCCAAAGGGTTTGACACTCGAATTACGAACTCAAGAGACTCAACGGTAGAGTCTTCTTGGATGCTAAGGTTTCACATACATAAAAGTGAGTAGAGCGGGGTCAATCAATGCAATCACAATAGTATCAAAGAGAGTAAAAGTACCGGTGATAACGTCGGGGAGGATGCCTCCTCTCGTATGCGGATGGCATATGCTCTAGTAGGAGCACGGGTCTCGGATCGGACAGCAGATTAGAGGCTCCTCTCGATTACCACCCCTACCTCCGAGAGATTCTCGGGGCTTACCTCCCACCGTCGTTCCACTAGGTCTTGCACCTTGCGTCTTATTATTCTCATCTAGCTCGTGCAATCTCTAATGAAGTGGTCCTTGAACCGCATCCATAACAGCCCTATTAACAGACTTACCCCAACATTCACCTAGGTGTCGTCTTCCACATTGGGGGCATTTGGTCTCTCTTGACGATTATTGCCCACACTAGCTCTGAAGTAGCTCGGAGTCCCTCAATGGTCGGGCTCTAATGGAAATTCCAGCGATCGTCCTCGACTTCTTGGTGTCCTCCCCGAACCTCTTCTGATCGAGAATGGAGCTTTACTTGTCGATCTTTTACGGTAATCTCTTGCTTCAAATTCAGCCTTCTTCTTCTCCTTCCCAAGTTCTTCCGCCTTGCAGGCTCGTTCGACTAGTGTCACGAACTCCTTTATCTCCAAAATTCCCACTAGTAACTTTAACTCTTCATTCAATCCTTCTTCAAATCTTTTGCACATCGCAACCTCATCAGCCACACACTCCCGAGCATACCGACTAAGTCTTACGAACTCATGTTCGTATTCAGATACGATCATCCGGCCTTGCTTGAGTTCCAAGAATTCCTTACGCTTCTGATCGATGAACCGTTGACTAATGTATTTCTTTCGAAATTCGAATTGAAAGAAATCCCAAGTAACTAGTTCATTTGGGACTATGGAAATTAAAGTCCTCCACCAATAGTAAGCTGAGTCTCGCAACAAGGATATAGCACACTTAAGACATTCATCGGGTGTGCATGACAGTTCATCTAACACTCTAATGGTGTTATCGAGCCAGAACTCGGCCTTTTCGGCATCATCAGTAACTATGGCCTTGAACTCCTCGGCCCACGCTTCCTAATCAAGTCCACGGTGGTTTACTCAGCCTCACGGGATCGAATCTGGAGGCATTGCGGGCTCTTGGGGTGGAGTATTTAAATTCGGGAATGGTTGGACAGCCGGGTTGGTTCGGGCATATTCGCGACCCACTCATTCATCATGGTGAAGAAGGCTTGTTTCGCCCTTCATTTTGATTATTCGCGGATGATCGAGGCTCAACGGCGGTGTCCCTTGCCCAGAGCAGCCGCTACACTTTCAACGTCATCCGCCAAGGGTCTCTCTACCCGGGTTCCATTGCTAATCAAAACAAAAATTTCAACCGTCAGAAGTCATCACATTATTAAGCACTAACAATTTGGCATGTATAGCTAGACTCACACGCGCTATGGTAGTCCTAGAACCGACTAAACCATAGCTCTGATACCAATGAAATGTAACACCCCGAACCCGTGACCGTCGCCGGTGTCGGACACGAGGGGTTAATGGGCCAAATCTTCTCAAGGTACCAACCAATTTGGCATTTCCAGACAGGCTGGAAAACTGCGTCACTGTCGCCATAAAAATCATATCTCGAGTTTCAAAACTCGGAAACTGATTCCGTAAATTTTCCCTGAATTTAGACTCATATATCTATCCATGGATTTATTTATAGAATTTTTGGTTGGGCCAATTGGTACATTTTATTAGTTAAAGTCACCAATGTTACAGAAGTCGACTACACTGACCTTCGCGCGTTAAAACTTGAATATCTCTCTGTACAGGGCTTTAATACTGGTGCTGTTTGTTTCTAATGAAACTAGACTCAAAATGGAATCTGCACATATAAGGCATGACTTATAAGTATTTCTGGATAATTTATAGTAAATTTTCAAAGTCACGAAAGGGGACCCAGAAACCGTTCTGGCCCTGTCTCACGAGAACTTTAATATCTCTCAATATACTGCTCATATGGTCGTTTCGTTCCATCCATATTAAACTAGATTCATCAAGGTTCAATTGCATAATTTATTCACTATTTAATTCTACTTCTACTATTTTTAGTGATTTTCAATCTCACCTCACTGCTGCTGTCCGCAACAGTTACTGCAGAGACTATGCCAATTTCATGAATCTTTCCTTGGCCTTAATCATCCATCAAACATGACACAAATTATGGCCACCTTATCAAAATTAAAGTTTCTAAGACTCGTGGCTATAGGTTCTAGCATCCCACTCGACGACCACATAGGCCATTTTCACATGGCTTAAAGTTTACAACCCACAGTTCAACAAAATATAATAGCCTATACATGCCAAATGTTCTTCAACAACGAAGACAATACCAAAATATTTCAGCCGGTGTGATGACTTCAACGACGGTTCCGAAAGCACGCAACAATACGAGTCCAAGAGACCTAAAATGGGTGACAAGAAAACACCGAGTGAGTTTATAACTCAGTAAGTCATAAGCACTTTACAATTATCCATTAGCTAAATTCATCACAAAGTGAAACAATGAAACAAGGCTAGGTACTTCATCCATATCGAACTATACCATAATTCCTCGGACCTTTCGGTTCAATCTCATACCAAGCCATACATCCACATTTCATATTTATACGATAAGATATTTGAGGCATTTTCACACACTAACTCATTTTCACCACAATCACACAATTGCAATCATCACATAGATTTAAAGCTTACCAAGCTCAACCCCGAGCATGAACATATTGCCTATTCGTCATGAGCTCAAGGTACTTACCCGATTCGCTGTCCGGGATTAACTCGATAATGTCGCACACTCAGTGCCAATTGTAATACAAGAGCATATAGTGAATCCGCACACTTAGTGCTATATATTTTCAGCTCGCACACTTAGTGCTATAGAATCAAACTCGCACACTTAGTGCTGTACAATTTTAAACCCACACACTTAGTGCCAATCTTGTCACCGTGTGACAGCCCAAAATTGACCCTAGTCGGAAGGTGGTCTCGGGACCACAAAACCGAGGCATAAAAATAATTTAAAATTTATTTCGATGCCTATAATATGTGTGTATCCATGTATGACATTTTTTGATGATTGATTTAGTGTTATAAAGGTGAATTTCACTAGAAAGGACCTAGTAGTGAACTTTGAAAGTATGATGGGGAAATGTGTGATGACTAGTTGCTCATGCATGCAAAAATAAAGGATTTGCATGTCAAATTTCCCCAAAAGAAGCTAGTGGCGGCCATGACATGGTTTATGGGCAAAGAAAACATGTTGAAACATGTTTTGTTAATGCATGATGAATTAAATGATAAAATAATTAATGATGTTGGAGGAGAAACAAAAAATCAAGAAAATAGCTCATCCTCCCCCATTGCCGTGCAAGTGAAAGAAAAACAAGAAAAAATTGTTCATCCTTGTTCTTTCCTTTTGGCGAAAATACTAAGGGAGGAGATAGGAGTTTTGCTTCATGCTTGGTTTGGAAGAGAACAAGAAGGAGATTTGGCTAAATTTGCATCAAGATTAAGGTATGTATGAGGTTGTGTTGGGAGTTTCATGCATGTTTTGGTTGCTAACTTGATGTGCATGTTAGCCATGGCTCAAATCTTTGTTATGCCATGGAAATGGTGTTTGGCCAAAGTTGTTATGGTGATAAAGCCATTGCATGCTAAGTGTGAAGCTTGATGATGATGCATGCAATGATGGATTGCCTACTCTTGAGTAAGATTTTGAGTCTTCTTGTTGTTTTATCATGATTGAAGTTGAAAAGGAGCATGATTGCCATATTCGCCATGATGCATTCATGAGCATGGTTCATGCTTCTTGCATGTTAGTTAAAATTTGTGTTTTGGATGGCTATGGACACCTTGAAATTCGGCCATGCTCATATATGTATATATATGTTTGCACATGATGTTTTGGTTATGAAGGAAGTGATGAATAAGTTTGTTTAAAGAAGAAGATGTTGAAGAATAATTGTGAAATTGCAAGCACAATTGCCTAGCACACATATAAGTGCTTGATGCTATATTATAAGTTTTGAGCCACAATATGCAAAGCATTAACTAGTAAAAAGGCATGCTGTTTTTGTGAGGTATTAAGTGCATGATTGGCCTCAACATGTACATGAATATTCGGCTTTGGGTAGCCTATTGAAGGCCTTAGCATTTCCTTGATGCTCAAATAAATTGTATTGAATTGCTTGATGTAGTATAAAATGTGCATGACCATTGTGTATTCAAGCTAAAGAGTGGCCATATGACCATTTAAATTCCTTGTCATATTCGGCCATAAGCTAGCACAATGAGGTTTTAATAAATTGAATTTGTTTGAATTAGCTCAAGAGCTAAGAGGTCCATAATTGGACAAGGGAAGGAAAAAGTGATCGAATAGCCGTAAAAGCCGTTCGACAACAACCGAGGTAAGTCCTCAAGAAGTGACCTTACTTGAATTATGTGAGATGAAATATGGATGTGTATGATTATTGATTATGTGTGTATGAGTATTTGAATTCCACCGGGCTAAGTCCCGGCGAATATGCTAATGATTATAATTGTGTTTGAGCCTTAGTAACTGAAAATGAAATATGTATGTCCAATGATTATTGATGTATGTGTGCATGAGAAATTGAATGATATCGGGCTAAGCCCAAGACAATTATGCTGAAAATTACATCCGAGTTAAGACCAAGGCAATTGTGCTAGTAGCTATATCCGGCCAAGACCAAGGCATTCGTGCAAGTTGTTAAATCCGGGCTAAGACCAAGGCATTTGTGCAAATCGTGATATCCGGGTTAAGTCCCGTAGGCCTTGGTGCGGGTTACCATAACGGGCTATGTCCCAAGGCGATTGAACGCAGTAGCGACGTCGGTTAAACTCCGAAGGTATGTGATTTGAAAATTATAAGCTTGCTGGAAAATTTCAGCTAATGCACTTGTGAAATTTCCCAATGACAAGGTAAGTGCGGTGTGTGCTGCTGCGCTAGGAGTAGAGCGTATGAATATCCGCTCCTATGACGGAGCGAGTTATCGGCCTTAATGAAGCCGTTATTTGTGTATGAACATAAGTGTTGGGATGGTGAAGTAAGTACGATTATGTGAATGTGCATTAATGAAATGATGCATTTGGTTATGTGAATGTATTGCTTTAATTAAAGCTGATTATATTCCTTGAGACTTACTAAGCATAAAATGCTTACCCGTTGCCTTGGCTCTCTGTTTTATAGATTTCGCTCGATAGCAAACGGATTCGGGATCAATAAAGTCGAAGTCATCCACACTATCCACGCCTCTATTTTGGTATAAATTTTGGTTGAACTTTGAAATGGCATGTATAGGACTACCCTTGTTGGTTTAAAAATGTGGCGATGTATATGTATACTGCCATGCGAAAATGGCTCGTAAAAGGAAGCATGAACTTAGACTATTTATGGTTTGAATGTATATATAGGGTGTCATGATGTGATTATGGATCGGAAATGGGAGTGTTGGTCACATGATCAGCCATTGGTATGGTTAAAATGATCATATGTGAACCTATGTATGGCAAGACTAGTTGGTTGATGGAGACTACAAAATAGATAAGACCTACCTTAAAACAGATGCTGCCAGCTGCAGTGACGTGAATGTGAAAAATCACCAAAAATTGTAGGAATGGTATTAAATAGTGAATAAGCTATGTAAATGAACCTTGATGAGTCTATTTTCATATGGAAGAAGCGAAATGATCATAGGAGTTACATGTTAAGAGATATTGAAGCTATTGTGAAACAGGGCCAGAATGGTTTCTGGGTCCCCTGTTGCAACTTTAAAATTAACTATAAATTATCCAGAAAGAATTAGGAGACATACCTTATATGTACAGATTCAATTTTGAGTCTAGTTTCATTAGAAACAAACGGCACCAGCATTAAAGCCCTGTACGGAGAGATATTCAAGTTATACCGCGAGAAGGTCAGAGCAGTCGATCCCTGTAACATGGGTGACTTTAACTAATAAACTGTACCAATTGGCCCGACCAAAATTTTAGAAATAAATCCATGGATGGATATATGAGTCTAAATTCAGGAAAATTTACGAAACCAGTTTCCGAGTTTTGAAACTCGAGATATGATTTTAAAGCGACGGTGACGCAGTCTTCCAGCCTGACTGGAAATGCCAAATTGGTGGGCAAAACATGTGAACTTGGCTTGTTAACCCTCGTGTCCAACACCGGCGATGGTCTCGGGTTCGGGTGTTACAATTTTATTGGTATCGAGCCACGGTTTAGTCGATTCTAGGACTACCGTGATGTGTTTGGGGTCTAGCTATACATGCCATTAAATGATGAATCGATAGTGTGGTGATTTCGACAATTTGACTTTGTGTTTGTTATTAGCAATGGATCCCGATCCCAACCGAGTGATAGCTGATGGTGTGGAGAGTGTGGCGCTGCTCCAGCGTAAGGGACAGCCGGTGGACTCTCAACCTATGGCCAGCAATCCGAATGATGAGGCTAGGCAAGCCTTTTATAGTGTGATGAATGAATGGTTTAATCAATACATTCGAACTAACACTACTGTTCCACAACCTCCATTCCCGACAAATGCAACCCCGCACCCACAATACCTCCGGTGATGACCAAATAAGGTCAAGTAAGCCCCAATCGATAGGATTCGAAAACATGGGGCCACTGAATTTAAGGCTACGGATGATGATGATGCCGAAGCGAGCTGAATTTTGGTTGGATAACACTATCCGGTGCTCGATGAGCTATCCTGTACACCCGATGAGTGCTTAAAGTGTACCATCTCCTTGCTACGTGAATCCGCCTACTATTGGTGGAGTACTCGACTTCGTGGTGCCTAGAGAGCAAGTGACTTGGGAATTCTTTCAAACCGAGTTCGAAAAAAGTATATTAGTCGAGATTCATCGACCAAAAGCGAAGGAATTTCTTGATCTTAAGCAAGGTTCTATGTCCGATTACGACTACGAACGAAAGTTTGTGAGGCTTAGCCGTCTGCGAGAATGCATTTCGTCCAAAGCTATTATGTGTAAACGCTTCGAGGATGGGCTGAATGATGATATAAGGATGTTCGTTGGCATTCTCGAGATACGAGAGTTCGTAGTACTTGTTGAGCGAGCTTGTAAAGCCGAAGAGCTTAGAAAGGAGAAACAAAAAGTTGATGTGGGAACTGGAGAATTCCGAAAGAGGTCCTCGGAAAGTCTCTTCAACAAGCATCGAAGAGATTTGAGATGATGTAAGCCGGTCTAGAGGCGTTTCGGGCTTTTCTAGACGAAGACGCGATCGACCCCCTGTGACCACACGAGTCACTTCGATCGCCAGTGGTGGAAATGATCGCCGAGAGAGGGCGGAGTGTCCACATTGTGGCAAATGGCATTCGGGGAGCTGTTGGTTTCGTGATCGCTCCTGTTATAAGTGTGGAACGGCCGACCACTTTATGAAGGATTGCCCGAGGATGCTTGAACAGAATATGAGTCAGAGTGGAAACCCGGGTGCTACCGCTGCTCGAGGTAGGCCACCTAGATAAATGGGCAATGTCAGTGGCGGTCAGAGAGGATCTAGAGATGCTACCATCAGATCTGAGGCTCGTGCTCCTGCGAGGACTTATGCCATCTGCGACGCCGAGGATCTTGCCTCTCCAGATGTCATTACCGGTACTTTCACTCTTTTCAATACAAATGTGATTGCTTTGATTGACCCTGGTTCTACTCATTCATATATATGTGAAACCTTAGCATCCAGTAAGACTTGCCTATTGAGTCTACTGAGTTTGTAATTCGGGTATCAAACCCTTTGGGTCATTACGTGCTTGTCAACAAAGTGTGCAAGAAAAGTCCCCTAGTGTTCCGAGGTTCTTGTTTTCCGCGGACTTGATGCTTTTTTTGTTCGATGAGTTCGACGTTATTCTTGGTCCGGGTTGGTTGACCATGCACGATGTGGTTGTAAATTGCAAGAGCAAGACTATCGATTTGAGGAGCGCGAATAACAAGATAATAAGGGTTGAGTCTACGGACTTAAAGGAGTTGCCGGTGTAATATCGTGATGTTGGCCCGTAAATATGTAAGAAAAGGGTGCGAAGCGTACCTTGCGTATGTGCTCGATGACAAGGAATTAGAAAAGAAACCGAATCTGTGCCGTGGTTTGTGAATACCGGATGTTTTCCCAAGAATTGCAGGCTTACCACTGTTCGGGAAGTAGAATTTGGCATCGAATTGGTACTGGTACCACTCCAATTTCGATAGCTCCGTATCGTATGGCATTAACGGAGTTAAAGGCGAAGGTCAATTGCAAGAATTGACGGATAGAGGTTTCGCCTCGAAGTTTTTCTCCATGGGCGCACCAAGTATTGTTTGTGAAAAAGAAGGACGGAAGCATGAGGTTTTGCATCGACTATCGTCAACTCAATAAAGTGACGATAAAGAATAAATATCTGTTGCCACGAATTGACGATTTGTTTGATCAATTAAAGGAGCCTCGGTGTTTTCAAAGATAGATTAAAGGTTGGGGTACTATCGGTTGAGGGTCCGAGAATCGGACATACCCAAAACCGCTTTTAGAGCGAGGTACGGTCACTACTGAATTCTTGGTGATGCCGTTTGGGCTCACTAATGCCCTGCGGTGTTTATGGATTTAATGAATAGAATTTTCAGGCCATACTTGGATCGGTTCGTAGTTGTATTTATCGATGACATTTAGGTCAATTCGAGAGATGAAACCGAACATCTTGAACACCGAGGCTAGTGTTGCAAATCTTACGAGATAAGCGATTATACATAAAGTTCGGTAAATGTGAATTTTGGTGAAAGAGGTTAGTTTTTTGGGGCGCGTGGTGTCGCGATCGGTGTCGGTGGACCGAACAAAATTTCGACCATAGTCAATTGGAAACCTCAAGGAATGTTACCGAAGTTAGGAGCTTTTTGGGGCTTGGGATACTATCGACGATTTGTGAAAGGTTTTTCGATGATAGCTGCGCCGATGATGAAACTACTCCAAAAAGGATGTTGAGTTCGAGTGGTGAACGCATGTCAAGAAAGTTTTGATCGACTAAAACTTGTTTAACCGAGGCCCAGTGCTAGTACAATGAGTCCGGTAAAGAGTTTGTCATATACAATGACGCATCCTTGCTTGGGTTAGGTTGTGTGTTGATGCAAGAAGGTCGAGTTGTGGCTTACGCGTCGAGACAACTAAAGCCGCATGAGAGAAACTATCCAACCCATGACCTTGAACTAGCGACCATAGTGTTCGCCTTGAAGATATGGCGGCATTACTTGTTTGAAGAAAGGTGTCATATTTATCCGGACCACAAGAGTCTAAAATATTTGATGACTCGAAAGATTTAAACTGCGACAAAGCGTTGGCTTGAGTTGTTGAAAGACTATGAACTCATCATTGATTATCACCGGAAAGGCCAACATGGTGGCCGATGCTTTAAGTCGCAAGGCACCGCTCGCTTTGAGAGCGATGGATGCTCATTTATCCGTTTCACCCAGGAGGTGCTAGTAGTCGAATTAGAGGCCAAACCGTTATTGATTCATCAAATACTTGAATCTCGGAAGGTCGACGCTGAATTGGTCGCTAAGCGAGCTGAATGTGTTTCGGATGAAGAATCGAATTTCGATTGACGACAATGACCGCTTGGCGTTCAAGGGTCGATTATGTATTCCAAGGAATTGAACTTGTTTCGATGATTTTGAGCGAGGCTCACGAAGAGTCGAATGTCAATCCACCCGGGTAGTACTAAAATGTACAATGACCAAACGCCAATTTTGGTGGCGGTATGAAATGAGACATTTCGAATTTGTTTCAAGGTGTCGATATGTCAACAAGTGAAAGCGGAACATCAAGTGCCATCGGGATTACTTGACCAATCATGATACACGAATAGAAATGGGATCGAGTGACAATGGATTTTATATCTGGATTACCGGTGTCGGTAAGTAAGAAAGATGCGATTTGGGTCATTGTTGATAGATCGACCAAGTCGCTCATTTATCCCTGTCGCACGGATTTTTTCGCTCGATAAATTGGCGTAATTATCGTCTCCCAAATTATTCGATTGCATGGGGTGCCTATTTCTATCGTGTCGGATAGAGACCCAAGATTACATCGCGATTTTAGAAGAAATTGCAAGAGGCTTTGGGTACCAAGTTGCATTTCAGACCGCCTTTCACCCCCAAATTGATGGTCAATCCGAGCGGATAATTCAGATACTTGAGGATATGTTAAGATGTTGCGTCCTCGAGTTTAGTGGTTCATGGGAGCGGTATTTGCCGTTGATTGAATTCGCTTACAACAACGACTTTCAATCAAGTATTAAGATGGCACCCTACGAGGCCTTATGCGATTCGTAAATGCCGTACACCATTGTTTTAGAATGAGCTTGGTGAAAGCAAGATTTTGGGGTGGATTTGATTAGAGATGCTGAGCAGAGAAAGTGAAAGTAATCCGTGAAAGTCGAAGATAGCCTCCGATCGTCGAAGTCGTCGACGCGAACTGAAGCGTAAGCATATCGAGTATCGGTGGGTGATAAAGTGTTTCTCAAGGTATCGCCTTGGAAAAAGATACTCGATTCAGCCGTAAGGGCAAGTTGAGCCCGAGGTTCATTGGGCCATCTGAGATATCCGAGCGAGTCGGTCCAGTGGCATATCGTTTGATTTTGCCCCCGAACTCGAAAAGGTTCACGATGTCTTTCGCGTTTCGATGCTTCGACGCTATAGATCCGATCCATCGACGTGATTAGTCCATCGAAATTGAAATTCAAGCTAATATGAGTTATGAGGAAGAACCGATTCGTATCCTATCACGAGAAGTGAAAGAGTTGCGAAACAAGCGGGTTCCGCTAGTAAAAGTGTTATGGCTCAAGCACGGGATAGAAGAAGCTACTTGGGAGACCGAGAACTCTATGAAAGAGCGATATCCAAACCTATTTACGGTAAGATTTTGGGGACGAAAATTTCTTAAGTGGGGAGAGTTGTGACAGCCCAAAATTGACCCTAGTCGGAAGGTGGTCTCGGGACCACAAAACCGAGGCATAAAATAATTTAAAATTTATTTCGATGCCTATAATATGTGTGTATCCATGTATGACATTTTTTGATGATTGATTTAGTGTTATAAAGGTGAATTTCACTAGAAAGGACCTAGTAGTGAACTTTGAAAGTATGATGGGGAAATGTGTGATGACTAGTTGCTCATGCATGCAAAAATAAAGGATTTGCATGTCAAATTTCCCCAAAAGAAGCTAGTGGCCGGCCATGACATGGTTTATGGGCAAAGAAAACATGTTGAAACATGTTTTGTTAATGCATGATGAATTAAATGATAAATTAATTAATGATGTTGGAGGAGAAACAAAAAATCAAGAAAATAGCTCATCCTCCCCCATTGCCGTGCAAGTGAAAGAAAAACAAGAAAAAATTGTTCATCCTTGTTCTTTCCTTTTGGCCGAAAATACTAAGGGAGGAGATAGGAGTTTTGCTTCATGCTTGGTTTGGAAGAGAACAAGAAGGAGATTTGGCTAAATTTGCATCAAGATTAAGGTATGTATGAGGTTGTGTTGGGAGTTTCATGCATGTTTTGGTTGCTAACTTGATGTGCATGTTAGCCATGGCTCAAATCTTTGTTATGCCATGGAAATGGTGTTTGGCCAAAGTTGTTATGGTGATAAAGCCATTGCATGCTAAGTGTGAAGCTTGATGATGATGCATGCAATGATGGATTGCCTACTCTTGAGTAAGATTTTGAGTCTTCTTGTTGTTTTATCATGATTGAAGTTGAAAAGGAGCATGATTGCCATATTCGCCATGATGCATTCATGAGCATGGTTCATGCTTCTTGCATGTTAGTTAAAATTTGTGTTTTGGATGGCTATGGACACCTTGAAATTCGCCATGCTCATATATGTATATATATGTTTGCACATGATGTTTTGGTTATGAAGCAAGTGATGAATAAGTTTGTTTAAAGAAGAAGATGTTGAAGAATAATTGTGAAATTGCAAGCACAATTCGCCTAGCACACATATAAGTGCTTGATGCTATATTATAAGTTTTGAGCCACAATATGCAAAGCATTAACTAGTAAAAGGCATGCTGTTTTTGTGAGGTATTAAGTGCATGATTGGCCTCAACATGTACATGAATATTCGGCTTTGGGTAGCCTATTGAAGGCCTTAGCATTTCCTTGATGCTCAAATAAATTGTATTGAATTGCTTGATGTAGTATAAAATGTGCATGACCATTGTGTATTCAAGCTAAAGAGTGGCCATATGACCATTTAAATTCCTTGTCATATTCGCCATAAGCTAGCACAATGAGGTTTTAATAAATTGAATTTGTTTGAATTAGCTCAAGAGCTAAGAGGTCCATAATTGGACAAGGGAAGGAAAAAGTGATCGAATAGCCGTAAAAGCCGTTCGACAACAACCGAGGTAAGTCCTCAAGAAGTGACCTTACTTGAATTATGTGAGATGAAATATGGATGTGTATGATTATTGATTATGTGTGTATGAGTATTTGAATTCCACCGGGCTAAGTCCCGGCGAATATGCTAATGATTATAATTGTGTTTGAGCCTTAATAATGAAAATGAAATATGTATGTCCAATGATTATTGATGTATGTGTGCATGAGAAATTGAATGATATCGGGCTAAGCCTCAAGACAATTATGCTGAAAATTACATCCGGGTTAAGACCAAGGCAATTGTGCTAGTAGCTATATCCGGGCCAAGACCGAAGGCATTCGTGCAAGTTGTTAAATCCGGGCTAAGACCGAAGGCATTTGTGCAAATCGTGATATCCGGGTTAAGTCCGTGAGGCCTTGGTGCGGGTTACCATAACCGGCTATGTCCCGGCGATTGAGCGAGTAGCGACGTCGGTTAAACTCGAAGGTATGTGATTTGAAAATTATAAGCTTGCTGGAAAATTTCAGCTAATGCACTTGTGAAATTTCCCAATGACAAGGTAAGTGCGGTGTGTGCTTTGCTGCGCTAGGAGTAAGAGCGTATGAATATCCGCTCCTATGACGGAGCGAGTTATCGGCCTTAATGAAGCCGTTATTTGTGTATGAACATAAGTGTTGGGATGGTGAAGTAAATACGATTATGTGAATGTGCATTAATGAAATGATGCATTTGGTTATGTGAATGTATTGCTTTAATTAAAGCTGATTATATTCCTTGAGACTTACTAAGCATAAAAATGCTTACCCGTTGCCTTGGCTCTCTGTTTTATAGATTTCGCCGATAGCAAGCGGATTCGGGATCAATAAAGTCGAAGTCATCCACACTATCCACGCCTCTATTTTGGTATAAATTTTGGTTGAACTTTGAAATGGCATGTATAGGACTACCCCTTGTTGGTTTAAAAATGTGGCGATGTATATGTATACGGCCATGCGAAAATGGCTCGTAAAAGGAAGCATGAACTTAGACTATTTATGGTTTGAATGTATATATAGGGTGTCATGATGTGATTATGGATCGGAAATGGGAGTGTTGGTCACATGATCAGCCATTGGTATGGTTAAAATGATCATATGTGAACCTATGTATGGCAAGACTAGTTGGTTGATGGAGACTACAAAATAGATAAGACCTACCTTAAAACAGATGCTGCCAGCTGCAGTGACGTGAATGTGAAAAATCACCAAAAATTGTAGGAATGGTATTAAATAGTGAATAAGCTATGTAAATGAACCTTGATGAGTCTATTTTCATATGGAAGAAGCGAAATGATCATAGGAGTTACATGTTAAGAGATATTGAAGCTATTGTGAAACAGGGCCAGAATGGTTTCTGGGTCCCCTGTTGCAACTTTAAAAATTAACTATAAATTATCCAGAAAGAATTAGGAGACATACCTTATATGTACAGATTCAATTTTGAGTCTAGTTTCATTAGAAACAAACGGCACCAGCATTAAAGCCCTGTACGGAGAGATATTCAAGTTATACCGCGAGAAGGTCAGAGCAGTCGATCCCTGTAACATGGGTGACTTTAACTAATAAACTGTACCAATTGGCCCGACCAAAAATTTTAGAAATAAATCCATGGATGGATATATGAGTCTAAATTCAGGGAAAATTTACGAAACCAGTTTCTGAGTTTTGAAACTCGAGATATGATTTTTAAGGCGACGGTGACGCAGTCTTCCAGCCTGACTGGAAATGCCAAATTGGTGGGCAAAACATGTGAACTTGGCTTGTTAACCCCTCGTGTCCAACACCGGCGATGGTCTCGGGTTCGGGGTGTTACACACCGTGTCCATTTATACCCGCACACTTAGTGCCGTGACCAATACCTTATGCATTTTGCTCCTTTATACATTCAACAATGGCATCATTCCATACACATACATTTTCATTTACACATCAATTCATTAAACACAATTGCATATATATTATGATCATTTAAATCAATACCAAATATATGCTTAATGACTTACCTCGGATGTTGTCGCACGTTTTCAATGGCTATTCAATTACTTTGTCTTTCCCTTGTCCAACTTTGATCCTTTGAGTTCTTGAGCTAGTTCACACAAATTTAACTTATTAAAACCTCATTATGCTAGCTTATGGTGAATATGACAAGGAGTTTAAATGGTCATATGGCCACCCTTTTGCTTGGATACACATTGGTCATGCACATTTTATATTACATCAAGCAATTCAATACAATTCATTCAAGCATCAAGGAAAAGCTAAGGCCCTCAATAGGCTACCTAAGGCCGAATATACACATCAACATATGTATTCGTTCATGTGGCTGAACATACACATTCATGTTAAGGCCGATTTCACACTTGATACATTCAACAAGTAAGGTCGCTTGTATCAACTTAACACCAATTTGATTCAAGTTCACAACTAGGCTAGTATGCATATATACACTAGTAAATCAAACACTAACATTTGTACTTCACCTTACTAGCACTTCTCATTCAAATGACATGAACAACGAACATAGTTTCCTTTTATTTCCTACCATGGCCAAATGCCATACAACACCATACCATGCATCATTACAAGCTTTACCTTTAGCATGCAAATAACATCCACAAATCCACCTTAGTTGAACCTTAACTCATCTTCATGCCTCACCACCACAACATCAAACATCAAACATCAATGATACCAAGAAGACAACACCCATGGCGAATATCATCCCCATTTCATGGTAAAGGTTTAGACCATGGGTTAGGTGGAACTCAAACTATCAACTAAAAACATGCATAAATCTCATGGATAACATCAACATACCTTAGTCTAGCAAACTCCCATGGCTGATTTTCTCAAGCTTCCCCCTTTCTTCTTAGTACATTCGCCAAGCAAGGAGAAAATGAGAGAATGAACATTATTTTTTTCTTTCTTTCTTTGTTTTGTTTCTCTCATGTACTGCAAGGGGGGAAAGCATCCACACTCTTTTTTTTTTTGTTATCATCATTTTCTTTTTCCATTTCTTTAATGCTAACTTTCTTAATTTATTGTTTCCTACATGCATCACTAGTCTAACATGTTGGAGACATGTTTCCACCATAGTATGGCCGGCCATCATGCTTCATTTTGGCTAATTTGACATGCAAGGACAACACTTTCCCACATGTATTAATAGGCCACCTTACATTTGCCTAGCACATTTCTAAATTTTCTCACATAAGTCCTATTTGATAAAAATTCACTTACAATTAACAAAATCCAAACATGAAATTTTCACACATGCATATATACATATAATGAGCATCAATTATGATGGTTAATTATTATTATGACTCGGTTTAGTGGTCCCGAAACCACTTTCCGACTAGGGTCAATTTAGGGATGTCACAATTTCAAAGTTCAACCAAAAGTGTACCAAAAGGGGCTTTGATAGTGTGGGCAACTTCGACTTCGACACTCCCGAGTCCGATAGCTGACGAACCAAAATCTATAAAACAGAGATTCAAAGAACGGAGTAAGCATTTAATGCTTAGTAAGTTTTGAGCAATGGAATTAGGCTCAACTGAAGTATAGCATTCATATAACTAAACGGATAATTTCATATACACATATATTCTCAAAAATCAGTCCTACTTCACATTTCTAACCCTTATATTCATACATAAGGGATCAACTTAACCAAAAACCGGAAGCTCCTTAATCGACTGAGCGGATGTTATTTAAGAGGAATCAATTAATCCAATGCATGTACAACACATACCTCGTTGTTGAGATTTTACGAGCGTATTAATTGAAATTATTACAGCAAATCGCTCACTCCCAAACTCAAGAAATCTTCGAGATTTAGCCGGATATAACTACTTGCACAAGGCCTTCGGGTCTTAGCCCGGATATGGTCACTAGCACAGATGTCTTCGGGACTTAGCCCGGATATAGTCGCTAGCACAAATGCCTTGGTCTTAGCCGGATATAATCGCTAGCACAAATGCCTTGGTCTTAGCCGGATATAGCAACTTCGCACGAATGCCTTGGATCTTAGTCCGGTTATAGTCACCTAGCACAAAAGCCTTGGGACTTAGCCGGATATCATTTGAATAACCATGCACATATATCAATAAATCATAACACATCCATATTTCATTTTCATTACCAAAGCTCAAACACAAAACACTTATCACACTTACAAATTTCGCTCAATAGCCACATACAAAGAGCATGATTTTGATTTACTTAAGACATAATCTAATCGAATCATAATCTAAGCTCCATTACTCAAAACTTACCTCGGATGTTGTCGAGCGATTTGGCGGCTATTCGATCACTTTTTCCTTTCCTTATCCAACTTTGGTCCTCTAAGCTCTTGAGCTAATTCAAACAAATTTAACTTATTAAAGTCTCATTATGCTAGCTTATGGCCGAACATGACAATGAATTGGATGGGTCATATGGCCACCTTTAGCTCAAATACAAAATGGTCATACACATTTTTAATCACATTAAGCAATTTAATACAATTCATTCAAACATCAAAAGAGAAGCTCAAGGTACTTAGCCCATATATACATTAGACATTAGAGTCACATATGTACGAAATCACGAATCGAATTCAACATATTAGCTAATATTCCCCTTAACCGAATTTTCTAAGTCAAGATAAAGCCATCAATATGCTTACCTATGGCTGAACATACACATCAACTTATGTACTCATTCATGTGGCCGAACATACATGTCTATGTTGAGGCCGATTGCAACACTTAATACATTCTACAAGTATGGTCACTTGTATTGACTAAACACCATTTTGTTTCAAGTTCAAAACTTGGCCAATACACATATATACACTAGTAAAGCATCCTCTCCCTTTCCATCAATTCAACACATGCATTACTCATTAATACACAAAATTATATTCGGCCTTAGCACACAACTTGCTAGCAGATTCTTCTCCATCTAGCAACTAATGCACATATGTGCTCATTTGTTAGACTCTACTTCATCTAACAACAACCATATTTTCCCTTCTACTTCCTACCATGGCCGGATGCTCAAGATACCTCAATATCGAAACTTTTAGCTTGGATTGCTTAAAGAACTTGGTGATGAGTTCAAATTTACCTAACACCTCAAGCCTCATAACACATCCATATAGCTAACATGCTAATAGTCTCAAGGCTTCAACTAAAACTTTTGAAGTCTCTTAGTCGAATACTAACTCTCTAATAATCCCAAATCCATCCATGAGATAGTTAGAATTTAGACTAATCATCCGAGGGATGTATGAACTTTCAAAGCAACATTAAACATACCTTAATCTAGTGAGCCTTCATAGCGATTTTCTCCAAGCTCATTCCCTTCCTTTCTTTCTTCCATTCGCCAAAGATGTTCAAGGATGAACACTTTTTTTCCTTGTTTTCTTTCTTCCATTCACGGCAAAAGGGGGGCATGGATGAGACCATTTTTTTATCACTCCTCCTTTTTGCATTACTTTAATCCTAACCCTTTTTTATTCTTTCTAACATAACTCACTAACACAACATGTTTACAACATGTTTCCACCCATAACATGGCGGCCACTATGCTTTAATTTGGGTAATTTGACATGCAAACCCATCATTTCACAACATGCATTATTAGGCCACTTTACATTTGCCTAGCACATTTCCAAATTTTCTCACATAAGTCCTATTTGATAAAATTCACTTACTATTAACAAAATTTGTAACACCCCGAACCCGAGACCATTGCCGGTGTCGGACACGAGGGGTTAACAAGCCAAGTTCACATGGTTTGCCCACCAATTTGACATTTCCAGTCAGGCTGGAAGACTGCATCACCGTCGCCTTAAAATCATATCTCGAGTTTCAAAACTCGGAAACTGGTTTCGTAAATTTTCCCTGAATTTAGACTCATATATCCATCCATGTATTTATTTCTAGAATTTTTGGATGGGCCAATTGGTACAGTTTATTAGTTAAAGTCGCCCATGTTACAGGGATCGACTGCTCTGACCTTCGCGCGGTATAACTTGAATATCTCTCTGTACAGGGCTTTAATGCTGGTGTCGTTTGTTTCTAATGAAACTAGACTCAAAATGGAATCTGTACATATAAGGTATGTCGCCTAATTCTTTCTGGATAATTTATAGTAAATTTTAAAGTTGCGACAGGGAACCCAGAAACCGTTCTGGCCCTGTCTCACAATAGCATTAATATCTCTTAACATGTAACTCCTATGACCATTTCGTTTCTTCCATATGAAAATAGACTCATCAAGGTTCATTTACATAGCTTATTCACTATTTAATTCCATTTCTACGAATTTTGGTGATTTTTCACATTCACGTCACTGCAGCTGGCAGCATCTGTTTTAAGGTAGGTCTTACCTATTTGGTAGTCTCCATGAACCAACTAGTCTTTGCCATACATAGGTTCATATATGATCATTTTAACCATGCCAATGGCTGATCATATGACCAACATTCCCATTTCAAGCCATAGCCACATCATGACACCAAATATATACATACAAACCACAATTATTCTAAGTTCATGTTCCTTTTCGAGCCATTTTCGCATGGCCGTACATACTTACATCACCACATATTTAACAAACAAGGGTAGTCCTATACATGCCATTTCAAGTTCAACCAAGAATTTATACCAAAATGGGGGCTTGATAGTGTGGATGACTTGACTTCAACGATCCCGAATCCGATTGCTATCGGCGAAATCTAGAAAAGCGAGAGCCAAAGCGTGGAGTAAGCATTTTATGCTTAGTAAGTCTCAAGGAATATAATCAACTCTAATTACAGCAATACATTCACATAGTTAAATGCATCATTTCATTAATGCGCATTCACATAATCATACTTACTTTACCATCCCAACTCTTATGTTCATACACAAATAACGGCTTCATTAAGGCCGATAACTAGCTCCATCATAGGAGCGGATATTCATCGCTCTTACTCCTAGCGCGCAAAGCACACACCGCACTTACCTTATCATTGGGAAATTTCACAAGTGCATTAGCTGAAATTTTCCAGCAAGCTCATAATTTTCAAATCACATACCTTGAGTTTAACGGATGTTGCTACTCGATCAATCGCCTTGGGACATAGCCGGTTATGGTAACCCGCACCAAGGCCTCACGGACTTAACCCGGATATCACGATTTGCACAAATGCCTTGGTCTTAGCCGGATAGAATGACTTCATACGAATGCCTTGGTCTTAGCCGGATGTAGCCACTAGCACAATTGCCTTGGTCTTAACCCGGTTATAATTTCCAGCATAATTGTCTTGGGGCTTAGCCGGATATCAATCAATTTCTCATGCACACATACATCAATAATCATTGGACATACATATTTATTTTCGTTACTAAGGCTCAAACACAATTATAATCACTAACATAATCGCCTTGGGACTTAGCCGGGTATCATTCGAATACTCATACACACATAAATCAATAATCAATACATCCATATTTCATTCCACATAATTCAAGTAAGATCACTTCTTGAGGACTTACCTCGGATGTTGTCGAGCGGCTTTTTCGGCTATTCGATCACCTTTTCCTTCCCTTGTCCAATTGTGGCCCTCTTAGCTCTTGAGCTAATTCAAACAAATTCAATTTATTAAAACCTCATTGTGCTTGCTTATGGCGAATATGACAAGGATTTTAAATGGTCATATGGCCACTCTTTAGCTTGAATACACAATGGTCATGCACATTTTATACTACATCAAGCAATTCAATACAATTTATTTGAGCATCAAGGAAATGCTAAGGCCTTCAATAGGCTACCCAAGGCGAATATTCATGTACATGTTGAGGCCAATTATGCACTTAATACCTCACAAAAACAGCATGCATTTTACTAGTTAATGCTTTGCATATTGTGGCTCAAAACTTATAATATAGCATCAAGCACTTATATGTGTGCTAGGCGAATTGTGCTTGAAATTTCACAATTATTCTTCAACATCTTCTTCTTTAAACCAACTTATTCATCACTTACTTCATAGCCAAAACATCATGTGCAAACATATATATACAATATGAGCATGGCGAATTTTCAAGGTGTCCATAGCCATCCAAAATACAAATTTTAACTAACATGCAAGAAGCATGAACCATGCTCATGAATGGCGAATATGACAATCATGCTCCTTTTCAACTTCAATCATGATAAATCAAAAGAAGGCTCAAAATCTTGCTCAAGAGTAGACAATCCATCATTGCATGCATCATCATCAAGCTTCACACTTAGCATGCAATGGCTTTATCACCATAACAACTTTGGCCAAATACCATTTCCATGGCTTAACAAAGATTTGAGCCATGGCTAACATGCACATCAAGTTAGCAACCAAAACATGCATGAAACTCCTAACACAACCTCATACATACCTTAATCTTGATGCAAACTTGGCCAAATCTCCTTCTAGATCTCTTCCAAACCAAGCATGAAGCAAAAATCCTCCTTCTTCCTTAGTTTTGGCTCAAAGAAAGGATGAACAAAATTTTTTCTTTCCTTCTCTACAACTCACGGCAATGGGGGATTACCACACTCACACACATTTTTTTTCATTTTTTATCACCCATACACCTTTGTTTATTATTTCACCCTAATGCACCAACAAAACATGTTTCATGACATGTTTAGCCCATCCTCCTTGTCATGGCCGGCCACCACCTATAAAGGGGGAATTTGACATGCAAGTCCATTATTTTGCATGCATGCTTTAATTAGTCATCACACATTTCCTATCATACTTTCAAAGTTCATTACTAAGTCCTTTCTTGTGGAATTCACCCTTATAACACTAAATCAATCATCATAAAATGTCATACATGAGCACACATATTATAGGCATCAAAATAAATTTTAATTATTTTTATGCCTCGGTTTTGTGGTCCCGAGACCACCTTCCGACTAGGGTCAATTTTGGGCTGTCACAACTCTCCCCACTTAAGAAATTTTCGTCCCGAAAATCTTACCGGTAAATAGGTTTGGATATCGCTCTTTCATAGAGTTCTCGGTCTCCCAAGTAGCTTCTTCTATCCCGTGCTTGAGCCATAACACTTTTACTAGCGGAACCGCTTGTTTCACAACTCTTTCACTTCTCGTGATAGGATATGAATCGGTTCTTCCTCATAACTCATATTAGCTTGAATTTCAATTTCGATGGACTAATCACGTGCGATGGATCGGATCTATAGCGTCGAAGCATCGAAGCGTGAAAGACATCGTGAACCTTTTCGAGTTCGGGGCAAAGTCAAACGATATGCCACTGGATCGACTCGCTCGAGATATCTCATATGGCCCAACGAACCTCGGGCTCAACTTGCCCTTACGGTCGAATCGAGTATCTTTTTCCAAGGCGATACCTTGAGGAACACTTTATCACCCACGATACTCGATATCCTTACGCTTCGAGATCCGCGTCGACTTTCGACGATCGGAGGTTATCTTGAGACTTTCACGGATTACTTTCACTTCTGTTCAGCATCCCTAATCAAATCCACCCGAAAATCTTGCTTTCACCGAGCTCGGTCAAAACAATGGTGTACGGCATTTACGACCGTACAAGGCCTCGTGAGGTGCCATTTTAATACTTGATTGAAAATTTGTTGTTGTAAGCGAATTCAATCAACGGCAAATACCGTTCCCATGAACCACTAAACTCGAGGACGCAACATCTTAACATATCCTCAAGTATCCGAATTATCGCTCGGATTGACCATCGGTTTGGGGGTGAAAAGCGGTCTTGAAATGCAACTTGGTACCCAAAGCTTCTTGCAACTTTTTCCAAAATCGCGAGGTAAATCTCGGATCTCTATCCGACCACGATGGAAATAGGCACCCCATGTAATCTCACAATCGAGAAACGTACAATTCCGCTAATTTGTCCATTGAAAATCCGTGCGACGAGGACAAAGTGGGTCGACTTAGTCAATCGATCTACCACGACCCAAACCGCATCCTTCTTACTTGCGACAATGGCGGTCCGGATACAAAGTCCATTGTGACTCGATCCCATTTCCACTCGGGTATCGTGATTGGTGAAGTAATCTGAAGGCACGATGTTCCGCTTTCACTTGTTGACATATTAAACATCTTGAAACAAAGTCGGAGATGTCTCGCTTCATACCATGCCACCAAAATCGGCGTTTCAACTCATTGTACATCTTCGTACTCCCGGGTGGATTGCCATTCGGCTACAATGGGCTTCCTTGAATTATCGAAATGAGTTCAATTCTTTGGGACACATCGGCGACTTTTGAACCTCAAACAATCGTCATCGTCGATTTGAAACTCCGAGTCCTTGTTGAACACACGCAGCCGTTTTGCAACCAACTCGTCGTCGACTTTTCGAGCTTCTCGAATTTGGTGTGTCAATAATGGTTTGGCTTTCAATTCAGCCACTAACACATTGTCGGATCGGACGGACAAGTGCACATTCATCGCTTCGTAAAGTGAATAACGATTTACGACTCAAGGCATCCGCAACCATATTCGCCTTTCCGGGTGATAGTCAATGATCACTCATAATCCTTTAACAGCTCGAGCCAACGTCTTTGTCGCAGATTTAAGTCTCTTTGGGTCATCAAATATTTGAGAATTTTGTGATCCGAGTATACATGGCACCTTTCACCAAATAAGTAATGTCGCCAAATCTTTAAGGCGAATACGATGGCGGCCAGCTCGAGATCATGAGTCGGATAATTTTTTCTCATGTGGCTTTAATTGCCTCGGCGCATAGGCCACAACTCGACCTTCTTGCATTAATACGCAACCTAACCCAAGTAGAGAGGCGTCGCTATAGATGACAAACTCCTTGCGGACTCGGGTTGCACTAGAATTGGGGCTTCATCAAATAAGTTTTCAGTTGATCGAAACTTTTTGGCATTTCTCCGTCCATTCGAACTTAACGTCCTTTTGGAGTAACCGTCATCGGCGTGGCTATCGTTGAGAAGCCTTTACAAATCGTCGGTAATAACAAGCAAGCCCAAAAAGCTCGAACCTCGTAATATTTCTGAGGCTTCCAATTAAGTATGGCTGAAATTTTATTGGTCGACTCGAATACCGATCTGAGATACCACATGACCCAATAAGCTAACCTCTCTTAACCGAACTCACACTTCTTGAACTTAGCATATAATTGCTTGTCCCGTAAAATTTGCAGCACTAACCGTAGGTGTTCAGCATGTTCGGTCTCATTTCTTGAATAGACCAAGATGTCATCAATGAACACGACTACGAATCGATCCAAATATGGTCTAAAGATCCGATTCATTAAATCCATAAATACCGCGAGGGCATTAGTGAGCCCAAAGCGGCATCACTAGGAACTCATAGTGACCATATCTCGATTCGAAGGCGGTCTTGGGCACGTCCGAATCTCGGATTCGCAATTGATAGTAGCCCGATCTCAAATCTATTTTCGAGAACACCGAGGCTCCTTGAGTTGATCGAACAAGTCGTCAATACGTGGCAGCGGATATTTGTTCTTTATCGTCGCTTTATTAAGCTAACGATAGTCGATGCACAGCCGCATGGTTCCATCCTTCTTTTTCACGAACAACATTGGCGCACCCTAAGGCGAAAAACTCGGGCGAGCAAAACCTCTATCCACCAATTCTTGCAATCGAGCTTCCAACTCCTTTAATTCGTTGGTGCCATACGACACGGAGCTATCGAAATTGGAGTGGTACGGTACCAATTCGATGCCAAATTCTATTTCCCGAACGGTGGTAAACCCGGCAATTCTTCGGGAAAACATCCGGGTATTCACAAACCACGCAGCGATTCGGGTTTCTTTTACGATTCCTTGTCATCGAACACGTCGCCGTGTACGCTTCGCACTCTTTTCTTACATACTTTCGGGCCAACATTGCTGATATTACGGTGGCAACCCTTTAAGTCCGTAGACTTAACCCGAATTATCTCGTTATTCGCAGCACCTCAAATCGATAGTCTTGCTTTTGCAATTTACGACCGCATCGTGCATGGTCAACCCATCCAAACCAAGAATAACGTTGAATTCATCGAGCGGCAAAAGCATCAAGTCCGCAGGAAACAAGAACCTCGGAACACTAGGAGACTTTTCTTGCACACTTTGTTGACAAGCACGTAATGACCCAAGGGTTTGACACCGAATTACAAACTCGATGAGACTCAATAGGCAAAGTCTTCTTGGATGCTAAGGTTTCACATATATAAGATTGAGTAGAACCGGGGTCAATCAAGCGCAATCACTTTAGTATTGAAAAGGGTGAAAGCACCGGTAATGACATCGGAGAGGCAGCATCCTCGGCGTCTTGGCGTATGGCATAAGTCCTCGCAGAGCACGAGCCTCGAGATCGATGGTAGCATCTCTAGATCCTCCCCGACCGCCAACGACATTGCCCATATTTCTAGGTGGCCTACCTCGGCGATGGTAGCACCCGAGTTTCCACTCGACTCACATTCATTCAAGCTTCCTCGGGCAATCCTTCCTAAAGTGGTCGGCCGATCCACACTTATAGCAGGAGTGATCACGAAACCAACAGCTCCCGAATGCCATTTGCCACAATGTTGACACTCCGCCTCTCTCGGCGATCATTTCCACCATGGCGATCAAGTGACTCGTGTGGTCACAGGGGTCGATCGCGTCCTCGTCTAAAAAAGCCCAAAGCGCCTCTAGACCGGTTCACATCATCTCGAAATCTCTTGATTGCTGTTGAAGAGACTTTCCGAGGACCTCTTTCGAATTCTCCGGTTCCCACATCACTTTTTGTTTCTCCTTTCTAAGCTCTTCGACTTTACAAGCTCGCTCAACAAGTACTACGATCTCTCGTATTTCGAGAATGCCAACGAACATCCTTATATCATCATTCAGCCCATCCTCGAAGCATTTACACATGATAGCCGGACGAAATGCATTCTCGCGTGTATCGGCTAAGCCTCACAAATTTTCGTTCATAGTCGGTAACCGACATAGAACCTTGCTTAAGATCAAGAAATTCCCAAGTCACTTGCTCTCTAGGTACCACGAAGTCGAGTACTCCACCAATAGTAGGTGGAATCACGTAGCAAGGAGATGGTACACTTTAAGCATTCATCGGGTGTACAAGATAGCTCATCGAGCACCCGGATAGTGTTGTCCAACCGAAATTCAGCTCGTTCGGCATCATCATCATCTGTAGCTTTAAATTCAGTGGCCCCATGTTTTGAATCCTATCGATTCGGGGCTTACTTGACCTTATTTGGTCGATTCTGGAGGTATTGTAGGTCTTGGGGTTGCATTTGTCGGGAATGGAGGTCGGGACAGCCGTGTTAGTTCGAATGTATTGATTAAACCATTCGTTCATCACACTATAAAAGGCTTGCCTAGCCTCATCATTCGGATTGCTGGCCATAGGTTGAGAGTCCACCGGCGCTGTCCCTTGTGCGGGAGCAGGCGCCACACTCTCCACATCATCAGCTATTGCTCGGTTGGGATCGGGACCCATTGCTATAAACAAACTCAAAGTCAAATTGTCAGAAATCACCACACTATCGATTCATCATTTAATGGCATGTATAGCTAGACCCCAAACACCTCACGGTAGTCCTAGAATCGACTAAACCGTGGCTCTGATACCATAAAATTGTAACACCCGAACCCGAGACCATTGCGGTGTCGGACACGAGGGTTAACAAGCCAAGTTCACATGGTTTGCCCACCAATTTGACATTTCCAGTCAGGCTGGAAGACTGCATCACCGTCGCCTTAAAAATCATATCTCGAGTTTCAAAACTCGGAAACTGGTTTCGTAAATTTTCCCTGAATTTAGACTCATATATCCATCCATGGATTTATTTCTAGAATTTTTGGATGGGCCAATTGGTACAGTTTATTAGTTAAAGTCGCCCATGTTACAGGGATCGACTGCTCTGACCTTCGCGCGGTATAACTTGAATATCTCTCTGTACAGAGCTTTAATGCTGGTGTCGTTTGTTTCTAATGAAACTAGACTCAAAATGGAATCTGTACATATAAGGTATGTCGCCTAATTCTTTCTGGATAATTTATAGTAAATTTTAAAGTTGCGACAGGGAACCCAGAAACCGTTCTGGCCCTGTCTCACAATAGCATTAATATCTCTTAACATGTAACTCCTATGACCATTTCGTTTCTTCCATATGAAAATAGACTCATCAAGGTTCATTTACATAGCTTATTCACTATTTAATTCCATTTCTACAAATTTTGGTGATTTTTCACATTCACGTCACTGCAGCTGGCAGCATCTGTTTTTAAGGTAGGTCTTACCTATTTGGTAGTCTCCATGAACCAACTAGTCTTTGCCATACATAGGTTCATATATGATCATTTTAACCATGCCAATGGCTGATCATATGACCAACATTCCCATTTCAAGCCATAGCCACATCATGACACCAAATATATACATACAAACCACAATTATTCTAAGTTCATGTTCCCTTTCGAGCCATTTTCGCATGGCCGTACATACTTACATCACCACATATTTAACAAACAAGGGTAGTCCTATACATGCCATTTCAAGTTCAACCAAGAATTTATACCAAAATGGGGGCTTGATAGTGTGGATGACTTCGACTTCAACGATCCCGAATCCGATTGCTATCGGCGAAATCTAGAAAAGCGAGAGCCAAAGCGGGAGTAAGCATTTTTATGCTTAGTAAGTCTCAAGGAATATAATCAACTCTAATTACAGCAATACATTCACATAGTTAAATGCATCATTTCATTAATGCGCATTCACATAATCATACTTACTTTACCATCCCAACTCTTATGTTCATACACAAATAACGGCTTCATTAAGGCCGATAACTAGCTCCATCATAGGAGCGGATATTCATACGCTCTTACTCCTAGCGCGCAAAGCACACACCGCACTTACCTTATCATTGGGAAATTTCACAAGTGCATTAGCTGAAATTTTCCAGCAAGCTCATAATTTTCAAATCACATACCTTGAGTTTAACGGATGTTGCTACTCGATCAATCGCCTTGGGACATAGCCCGGTTATGGTAACCCGCACCAAGGCCTACGGGACTTAACCGGATATCACGATTTGCACAAATGCCTTGGTCTTAGCCGGATAGAATGACTTCGCACGAATGCCTTGGTCTTAGCCGGATGTAGCCACTAGCACAATTGCCTTGGTCTTAACCGGTTATAATTTCCAGCATAATTGTCTTGGGCTTAGCCGGATATCAATCAATTTCTCATGCACACATACATCAATAATCATTGGACATACATATTTATTTTCGTTACTAAGGCTCAAACACAATTATAATCACTAACATAATCGCCTTGGGACTTAGCCGGGTATCATTGAATACTCATACACACATAAATCAATAATCAATACATCCATATTTCATTCCACATAATTCAAGTAAGATCACTTCTTGAGGACTTACCTCGGATGTTGTCGAACGGCTTTTTAACTATTCGATCACCTTTTCCTTCCCTTGTCCAATTGTGGCCCTCTTAGCTCTTGAGCTAATTCAAACAAATTCAATTTATTAAAACCTCATTGTGCTTGCTTATGGCGAATATGACAAGGATTTTAAATGGTCATATGGCCACTCTTTAGCTTGAATACACAATGGTCATGCACATTTTATACTACATCAAGCAATTCAATACAATTTATTTGAGCATCAAGGAAATGCTAAGGCCTTCAATAGGCTACCCAAGGCGAATATTCATGTACATGTTGAGGCCAATTATGCATAATACCTCACAAAAACAGCATGCATTTTACTAGTTAATGCTTTGCATATTGTGGCTCAAAACTTATAATATAGCATCAAGCACTTATATGTGTGCTAGGTAATTGTGCTTGAAATTTCACAATTATTCTTCAACATCTTCTTCTTTAAACCAACTTATTCATCACTTACTTCATAGCCAAAACATCATGTGCAAACATATATATACAATATGAGCATGGCGAATTTTCAAGGTGTCCATAGCCATCCAAAAATACAAATTTTAACTAACATGCAAGAAGCATGAACCATGCTCATGAATGGCGAATATGACAATCATGCTCCTTTTCAACTTCAATCATGATAAATCAAAAGAAGGCTCAAAATCTTGCTCAAGAGTAGACAATCCATCATTGCATGCATCATCATCAAGCTTCACACTTAGCATGCAATGGCTTTATCACCATAACAACTTTGGCCAAATACCATTTCCATGGCTTAACAAAGATTTGAGCCATGGCTAACATGCACATCAAGTTAGCAACCAAAACATGCATGAAACTCCTAACACAACCTCATACATACCTTAATCTTGATGCAAACTTGGCCAAATCTCCTTCTAGATCTCTTCCAAACCAAGCATGAAGCAAAAATCCTCCTTCTTCCTTAGTTTTGGCTCAAAGAAAGGATGAACAAAATTTTTTCTTTCCTTCTCTACAACTCACGGCAATGGGGGATTACCACACTCACACACATTTTTTTTCATTTTTTATCACCCATACACCTTTGTTTATTATTTCACCCTAATGCACCAACAAAACATGTTTCATGACATGTTTAGCCCATCCTCCTTGTCATGGCCGCCACCACCTATAAAGGGAATTTGACATGCAAGTCCATTATTTTGCATGCATGCTTTAATTAGTCATCACACATTTCCTATCATACTTTCAAAGTTCATTACTAAGTCCTTTCTTGTGGAATTCACCCTTATAACACTAAATCAATCATCATAAAATGTCATACATGAGCACACACATATTATAGGCATCAAAATAAATTTTTAATTATTTTTATGCCTCGGTTTTGTGGTCCCGAGACCACCTTCCGACTAGGGTCAATTTTGGGCTGTCACAAAATTCAAACATGAAATTTTCACACATGCATATGTACATATAATGAGCATCAACTATGACGGTTAATTATCTTTATGACTCGGTTTAGTGGTCCCGAAACCACTTTCCGACTAGGGTCAATTTAGGGCTGTCACAGCCTCCAACAATCTCCAACCCTGACTTAACCTGAAAAAGCTAAAAGAAATGGAAAGGAGGGAGTAAGCTTCATGCTTAGTAAGTCCATATAAAAATAATAAGCAATTTATATTGCCTATTTACCTATGTTCAGGTCAAGCTGTTCTCTCGAGACAAAATCACTAAATTATTTATATCAAGAGCTAAAAAACCCTAAATTAATATCTATAAATTTTTTTTAAAACTAGACTCACAGACCTTCTTACCATAAAATTTTCATAATTTTTGATCTAGCCAACAAGTACAGTTTATTCTTTAAAGTTACCCCTTTCTTGTTGTCTGATAGTTTCGACCCCTCTTCACTAAAAATTAATCATCTCATAATACAAGATTGGGATGATGTTCTTTTTATCTTTAAAATAGAATCATCAAGGATTCTAATAATATAAATTATAACCCATAATTATTTTTGTAAAATTTTCAATAATTTTCTAAAATCAGAACAGATGATTTCGAAATCATTTTGACTTTGTCTCACAACAGTTTAATATTTCATAATATGAAACTCCTTTGCTTACACCATTTCTCCTATGTGCAATTAGACTCATTAAGCTTTAATTTCATATTTTATTCCACTTCTAACTCAATTTTCACAATTTTTGGTGGATTTTCAAAGTAGGATTGCTCTGTTCTCCAAAACAGTTTCAGTGTAAATTAATGATACTAAGTTTATCACACTTTATTAAATCATCTTCACCACATTGGTAAAGATACATATTTATATATCATAAGTATAAACATATAATCATAAGGTCATCAAAAAATCATTCTCATAAGCATGAATTACCTATTTACATCTTCACCCAATGTGCATCATAAACCAAAATCATTTCTCATGAGCTTGGCATACATACCTGTGTTACTCAACATGCTCATATTCATTCCTTACTAATCATGCAACATGAATTGAATTCACATCTCATCAATTTCTTGTAATTACCTGTACCACTCACCACATGGTCATAAGTTCTCTCATTTCGATATAAATCGTAAATCTCTCGTTGAACCATTTGGGATACTACAGGATATTCAATAGCCCCAAACATGGGATAAGATGCTGATGCCATGTCCCAGACATGGTCTTACACTGGCTAGCACATCAAATTCTATGCCATGTCCCATACAGGTCTTACACTAACTTTCATATATCGAGGCGGGTGCCATGTCCCAGATAGGTCTTACAATGGCTTTCATCTATCGATGTCTATCGCATGTCCCAAACAGGTCTTACACTGACACACAACAAGCTGACGCCATGTCCCAGATAGGTCTTACACTAGCTTGTATATCTCGAGGCCGATGCATGTCCCAGACATGTCTTACACTAGCTCTCGTCTCAATGCCGATGCATGTCCCAGACATGTCTTACACTGGCTTGTATATCTCAAGGCTGATGCATGTTCCAAACATGTCTTACACTAGCACACATATCGCCCAATGTCATGGCATGAATATCCAAATCTATTCCTCATGTTCAACCGAAGGTATTTATTATATAAATTCTTATTCACAACACAAATCAACAATTCATACAATACTAATCGTATAATACATGATAACATTGAATTTTGCATTATTTACGTACAATTTACTTGTTTCAATGGAATGTCATATTCCATCAACATATAATTAAATACAATCATAGAAAAATTGATTTCAAATATATTAACAATAACATGGATAACATGTTTATTTAGTCACACGAACTTACCTCGAATGTAATTTCAGCTACTTACTCAATTTTAGTCCACAACATTGTACTTTTTGATTTAAGCCCAAATCTTGATTTTCTTGATCTAACAAAATGAAATTCACCCATTTAATCCTTACATTAATTAAAACATTCTATAATTCACAATTTGGCAAAATGATCGTTTTGCCCTTAGACTTTACAAAAATTATGATTTTGCCCTTAGGCTTGTAAATCAATTTTAATTGAATTTCCTCCTTTACCAAGCCTAGCCGAAAACTTTTTATAGCTATAGCAACTCATATTTTTCATTATTTCTCACATTTACAGCTTATTTTATAACTTTACAAAACAACCTTTTTTAGGTGTTTTCATGCAAACTTCTTTCACAAAAGTTGTTTATTACACAACCAATACTCATTTTCTTCCATAAAAATTCAGAAAACCACATGAATACTCTCATGGTAAAGCCCTAGAATTTCAACCATTTTGTAAAATAGTCCCCTCATTAGCTAGATTATGTTACAAAGGTCTCAAAAGTACAAAAATTATCAAGAAAGGCCATCAAAATCACTTATTTGCAAGGGTGAAGAGTGGCTGATATTTTTGAGCTTTCAAAACCCCCTCTTTGCTGGTATTTTTAGTGGATGAAAAAGAAAGATGAAAAGATGACAACTTTTTCATTTACTTTTTATTTTAATAATAAATAAGTCACTTAATACCCACCAATTTTGACTTTTCAATTTCTTTATCTCTATGGCAGGCCAAGTCTTTACCTAAAGGTATATTTTCTCTTCAAATACCCCTATTTATGGTTCTCTAGCTATTTAACACATTTAGCTTGCAAAACAAAACTTTTTCCCTTTACATGATTTAGTCATTTTTCTCAATTAAGCTTACAATTGCTAAAATTAATTCATCAAAACTTTCATGTACTTATATAATCATGCTATGACACATAAAATAATATTAAAAATAATTTCTTCGGTCTTGAAATAGTCGTTTCGAAGCCACTATTCTGACTAGGCCCGAAATTGGGTTGTTACATTTAAATTGTATTTCATTGGATATAAGGAAAAGAAAAACTGGCATAATTGCAGAATGAAGTCATTATGAGAATATAGTAAGATACGAGCTTAGACAAGTGAAAGGTGGTCAAACTATATGTTGAAATTATGATTACTCATAAATTATGTGCATGTGATTAAGAGGATGGGAATAACTTGTTAAATAATGTGATAAGTTATATTAGAGAGACTATGATGGTTAGGAAAATGCCAAGGCATGTAAATGATATTTATAAGATAAAAGAGTAAGCATTATGAACGAGTAGGTGGTAATCATGAGAGTTAATACAATTTGTATTAATAATGTTCTTATGGATGGGTAAAATAAATGATTGTTAATAATTGTTTTTTATTTGCATATGAACTTACTAAGCTCTAAAGCTTACTCCCCTTACTTTCTCATCTATTATAGGTTAATTTCGCTAGCTCGGGTTGGAGATTGCTGGAGAGGCCGTCACATTATCAAGCTATCACCGCGAGTATTGATGAATTCTAGTTTGAGTCTATGGCATGTATAGGGACTTTGTATTTTGAGTAGTTATGTCATTGTAAATGTGGCCATATGATTTGGTCTAGAATGGCTTGTGATTCAATTTGCATGAGGCCATGAGATATGACTCATATTGATTATTGGGTTGTAAACCTAATTGTTTATGCATACATGTGTCTATGCAATTGTAATGTGGTTGATTGTTGTATGTATGTGATAGAATGTGTTGTGGCTATGGATGTTTGATGATAGAATTGTGAATGAAATGCATGATGACAATTAAGAATTGAATATGTTAAATAAAAGTAATCTACCACCCTTAGTGCATGCAAAATTATAAAATTGGTTTGACAAAGTATGAAGTGTTATGTATGTGTAAGTAAAGATGATATGATCATGATCATGTTTTGTTTGTGTATGTTTAAGTGCTCAATTATGCCCTGCTAAGTGCCATTGAAGTCATGACACACGGGTAGACACACGGGTATGTGTCTAAGCTGTGTATGACACACGGTCTACCCCATGGGCATTTGGTCCGGTTGTGTGTCCCCTACACCCTAATTAATGCAAAACAAAATGCCCAGTAGTAAACACACATGCAAAGACACGGCCATGTGTCTCAGTTGTGTGGAGGACACGGCCTCAGGACATAGGCGTCTGCCTTAGCCATGTGAAGTCTGCACATGATTTTTGGTATTTAGTTCGCCACATGACCTAAGCACACAGGCGTGTACCTTGGCCTGTGACCCTATTTTATTGATGACGTCATAAATAGAAAGTTACACGGCCGAAGGACACCGACGTGTCCTAAGCTGGGTGGGCGTGTGTTGCCACAGGACCTACTCACACGAGCGTGTGACTCCTCAACACATGAAAATTTTCTAAGTGTGGTAAAAGTTTCGAAAATTTCTGGTTTAGTGCTGAACCACCCTTGATTTATGTTTTGGGCCTCATGGGTCCACATAAGGGAGGATATGCATGTGAATGAAAAGTTTTAAATTTGGACAAAAATTCATGTCTCAGTTTTGTAGGATTGTCTGAGTTTTTGTCCAGTAACACCTCGTACCCTATTCTAGTATCGAATATAGTAAGAGGTGTTACAAAAATGGAAAGTGTTGGCATGTTTTCAAAGTGATCTTTTAGAGAATGTTTTGATATGGAATTTAGTTAAGTATGTTAGGTGATGAATAGATCTCAACATGGTTAAGATATGGTTTACTTTGAAACAGTTTTGAACTAGATGTGCATGATGTAAATATCGTATATAAATGTTGGTTGTTTGGTACCATATGCAAATGGTTGGTTTGTGTCATTTAGGTGGTTACGATGCATGTGAGGAATAGTCCAAATGGCAAGGTTATTTTAATATGGCATAAATCTAATATGGTATGGTTGATATGTATATATTGTGATATGTTTTGGCATGGAAACACATTAGTTGATAGATGGTAAATATACACATGTTTAGGTTGATTTGATGATTTATGTTTGAGGTGCCTTTTGGTATATTGGTTGTATGGATAAATGACATATTGAATTCGTCTTAATATGCATGTTTTGGTAGGTTTTGATACTTTGGTTAATAGTACAAATGGCTTGTAAGAGCATGCTTTGAATGGGTGAAAGAAATGACTTGAATTTGGCCTATTTCTTGTGCACACGGCCTAAGACACCAGCGTGTGTCTTAGCTGTGTGTGACACATGGCCATGTTGTAGGTTTTAATGGTTGCATTTCGAAAGTTACACGGCCTAGCACACAGGTGTGTGGCTTGACTCTGTACGGACACGAGCTGAGACACAGTCGTGTGTGATTCTCAGTTATCAACCATTTGACATCTATAATACCAACTAACAATAACATTTCAAACCAACTTCAATGATCCAATATAAACCATACGCACACTTATATATATACATAACCAAACTAGCCAAATTAAGTCAAGCCTCATGGCTATATATATACAAACCAAAATATACCATTCATAAGCCATCTCAAGTGGCAAAACTAACTACCAAGATACATATCAAAATGACCATAATCCTATACATGCCATATGACAAAACCAAAAGTTCAAAAGTACCAAAGTGATGGTTGGATAGTGTGATGTAGTCTCCGACGATCCCCGAATCCAAGTTAGCTTTGAAATCACTATAAAACATGAGAAAAATAAACAAAGTAAGCTTTATAGTTTAGTAAGCTTGTATGAAATAAACTTAGCAAATGATAAATATACAATTCGTCAATTTGAACTTGTTAAATCATAATTCATATATACTAACAAACCTTATATATTCTTAATCATATATTTATATTCAAACTTCATAACTTCTTCAATTTAAAGCTCGTATGATTCATATTCGTACCTGATCCAATCCGTAACAAATTCATACCCAAACGGAAATATGTCGAATACTCGACTTCTTGCACACTGAGTGCCAATACATAACTAAAGCTATTTTAAATCTCAAACACTAGATGCCTTACATAGCCAAAGCTATCTTGAATCACACATTAAGTGCCATACTGTAACACCCCAAACCCGACCTAGACGTTATGGCTAAACCTGGCGGTGTAAGATTGGAGTGCTTTTCGAAAACTAGCTCTTACTGATGAAAGCCCGTTTGGAAATTTAAGTCCTCTTTGTTAGAACTCAAATCATTCTAGCTATTTGTTATTTATTTTAAATTGCCATTACTTTTAAAACTCAGTTTGTTGTGGAAGCACTTCAAAAGTGTTGCAAAAACTTAGTGCTTTGAAAATAGTTATCGTTTTGGAAAATCGCGTTCTACTTTTAACAGATATAAATCATGATAAATAAATATCCCAAATCAAAAGGTGAAGAATTAGAGAGGCATTATTACATAATTCAAAACCAAAAAAGAAATCTAATAGCAAATAAATGCCAAATAAAAGTAAATAGGAGCAGTAATGTGGCCATCTCCGAGTCCCTCGCAGCTCTGATCCCCTAACGCTGAGGATTACCTGTGCAGTCAAAGGAAAGGGTGAGTTTATGAAAACTCATGCGTAATCCCCTATCAGTCAATTGACATACAACATTCAATGACAGTCTAGGCTTAAGCCCTATTCAGAAACAGTACAGAGTGGGCCTTAGCCCAATACAGTATCAATACAGTACAATAATGCAACCCATCCCAAACCAGCAAACACACCACTCTGTACCACCAACACACCATGTGGGGACAAAGTCGACCCACCCAGCCAATACACCAATATTGCAGCAAGGCTGCTAGTAACAGTATCGCAGCAAATATGCTAGTAGCAGTGTATGTGGTAAGCCACCAGAAATAGTATATGTGAAGCCACCAGTATAATTGATAAACTTTAATTTATACATATTTTTACCCCATGCTTAACACATTTTATGGATCATTATTCCTTAGAATTGGTGAATTCGATGCTTCTAATGCTTTAATTTTATGTTTTATACTTAGGTGAACATAGGAGAGTGAAAGGAACGAGAAATGGGCCAAAAACAGAGAAAATGGGCCAACGTATGAAATCAACATGGCTTGGACTTCCTCACACGAGCAGACCACATGGCCGTGTCAATTTAGAAGAATCGAAGCACGACTCACACGGGTAGAACACACGCCCGTGCCATTCTAACAGGCTCGAGCACGGCCTGAAGTAATCATATACAGGCGTGTCCCTGCCGAGCCCAAGTTGAGTCCATTTCGAAAAAGGCTAATTTTGAGGGCTTTTAGGCATTCTAAAGCCTATAAATACACCCTAAAGGGAGGCAGAGAAAAGGAGGCAGGGAACTGCACAAGGGAAGCCGATTGATCCATCTTAGAAGCCGGATTCACCATCAAGACTGAAGATTTTCCCTCAACTTCCCTTTAGGTGTTTTGGGTTTTCTTTATGTTTTTATTCATTATTCTTCTGAGATGTTTTCCTTTTTAGTTATGAACTAAATCCCCTAAATACCTAAGGGGAATGAAACTTAAGACGAATCTTGATATGCTGACATTTCTGAGCGCCTCACTCGATTCGAGTAGTAGTGTTTTCAATGATTTGACAAAATTGATGCTACTCTACAGTAGATCTGTTAGCACCTCTACATCTCATCGCTACCCCCACCTCGCGAACCATCTAGCGATGAAGATGTTTAAAAACTTTCATTTATTATTTTATGTTTTTACTTTTATTTTATTTTAAGACTACTTTTTATTTTTCTTTCATCTTATTTTTATTAGGATTTATAATTTTTATTTAACAATTTTGAATTCTGACTATTTCCTACCGAGTAATCATTCTTCCTTATATATTTTCTAAAAGAGTTCCTGATGCTATCACAGTTATAAAAAGCTCCAAAGCTCATCATCACATAGGAACTAAAAACTCCACCGAGAAAGGTTCTTCACGACTGGCATGTCCTGTTTGACCACGACCATAGCCACCACTAGATATAATATTCTTTTGGCGCAGGACTTATGGACTAATGAACCTCTACCACCGCCGGAGTATCCTCCTCCACCCTCACGTCGATTATTCTCCAAAACTCTAGTTCAAGGAAATTCATTCATCACTCAGGAAGTTTCACTTCTTTCCCTATCTTATTTTTATATTCTTATATCTATCTTTGTACACTAAGGGCAATGTACATCTTAAGTGTAGGGGGGTATTCATTTCACTATTAGAAAAATCCCTGAATGATTGCCTTGTTCTCTTGAAAAGCTCTCATATCATGTTTAGGATAAATTTTGATTGATTTATGACTTTTATTGATATATCTTGAATTAAAACATAGGGATTTATGCATTGATTGTTTAAACTTTAAGAAATTAGGGAATCAAGCATGATAAGTTGAGTTTTAAGAATTTAAAAATTTTAGGTTGTTTCCCCAGGTCTAGTTATTATCTTAAATTAGAATTCACAAGTTTAAACATCAAAAAGCCATAATTTTTGTGATATTTTTTGAGCCTTTTGAGCATCTATTAATTGTTTCATGCTCACTTTTATTATTGCTTTGAGTGCATCAGTATTGAACTATTATTCTAGAACTTGCTTGATTATGCATGTCAAGACTACACCATTTGATTTGATATGTCAAAATGATTAAGACACTTAGGATTAACCCACTCATGTCATGAAAAGCCTACCTCCACGATTAACCCTTAGTAAACCGCGTTGAGCTAACAAGCCATTTCTTGTATTTCCCTTAACATTAACTCTTAACCCATTATTGTTGAAATCCCCTAAATTAAATTTGATCCCTATTTTTGTCAAGATTTGAATTGAGATAGTTGCTTAGCTATGTCTTGTTCTTAATAGTTAGTCTATGTTATTTAACTTGTTCTTAAAAAAAAAACAAAAAAAAATGTGCATACACATTAGTAGTAATATTTTGTTTTTGAGCTTAAGTATTTAAATTCCATATTCTGAGAAGAAGCTCTGTTGTATGCAAGTGATGATTAAATCCTTTTCTAGTTAAGTGATTTTTAAATTCAATCTCGATTCTACCTATTTCTTTCAGCTTGTGACCACACCCCCTAACCAAAGCCACGTTACAACCCTCTAAAGACCTTTTGATTGATGTCTCATCCCAATTTATAGTGGTGGAGATTTGATTTTCATGCAAGCTTATGGTAATAACTTCTCATATTGACTGATGAGTGCTACTTTCATTGTCCTTAAAAACTTTGAGTGATTTGAGTGAATCTTTAGTGAGGATGTTAAACTCTGTGAGATTTCGAATCGAGGTAACCACTTAGATAATGGGAGATACCTAAGTTTTGCGTGATTAAATACTCAACTTGGAATGTTTGAAGCTCTAATGTTCTTTTAGTTGAATTCTCAATGTTTGATTACTTGTGGATTATTTTGAGATATTTTCGATAGAGATTATAAGTGGAGAAGGATTTATTTTGATTATGAGTTGAGAATTTTTCTTGAGGATAAGCAAATGCTTAAGTGTGGGGATATTTGATAAACCGTAATTTATACATATTTTTACCCCATGCTTAACACATTTTATGGATGATTTTTCCTTAGAATTGGTGAATTTGACGCTCCTAATGATTTAATTTCATGTTTTATACTTAGGTGAGCATAGGGGAGTGAAAGGAACGAGAAACGTGCCAAAAACAGAGAAAATAGGCCAATGTACGAAATCAACACGGCCTGGACTTCCTCACATAGGCAGGCCACACGGCCGTGTCAATTTGGTAGAATCAAAGCATGTCTCACACGGTTAGAACACATGCCTGTGCCATTTTAGCAGGCTCAAGAACGACTTAAAGTAATCGCACACGAGCATGTCACACGGGCGTGTCCCTACCGAGCCCAAGTTGAGTCCAATTCAGAAAAGGCTGATTTTGAGGGCTTTTAGGCATTCTAAAGCCTAGAAATACACCCTAGAGGGAGGCAGAGAAAAGGAGGCAGGGAACTGCTCAAGGGAAGCCGGTTGATCCATCTCTGAAGCTGGATTCACTATCAAGACTGAAGATCTCCCCTCAATTTCCCTTTAGGAGTTTTGGGTTTTCTTTATGTTTTGTATTCATTATTCTTCTGAGATGTTTTCCTTTTTAGTTATGAAGTAAATCCCCTAAATACCTAAGGGGAATGAAACCTAAGACAAATCTTGTTATTGTTTTCTGAATTGTATGATAAATATTTAACTTGTTCTTAATTTTTTGATATCCCAGGATACTGATTCAAGATAAGCTCTTATTCAGAGGAGGAATAGACCCTGTTTAAGAGTACATTTGTCATAATTAAGCGGAGTTTTTTGCGCGCCTAGACATATGGTGACAAGATTTTGCCGGATTAGGGTGAAACCTAATAAGGGGATCCATAGATTGAGTTAATGCAACCCTAGGGTGTTAATTAGAGAAAAGTCTCAATTATTCAATCTAGGGATTAGATGTTATTAGTCTTGAATAGGGATAATAACATAACTTAGGGATCTCTACGGAAAAAGTTAAATGAATAAATTCTTTGATTCGAAGTCAGTATAACAAGTGAAGTCTAGGTGGATTCTTCCTTAGGTATCGTCTTAATTCAATTGTTTTTCCATAAGTAATTCCCCAATTCTATTTTTCGTGAATTCGTAGTTTAGATAATTAGTTAGTTAAAACAAAACCCCCTTATTCTTAGGCTAGATAATAAAAAGACAGTCATTAATACACTTGCCTACATTGTGATAATAGTTAGTTTCAAGAACGATTAATTATAAATATATAAAACTTACCTGTCACGAAAATCGAGATCAATAATACACTTCCTCCTTAACAGTATCCCAACCCCATGCAGAATGTCATGTTCTATATCATACAAGTATGCATAATTTCATGCTCAGTAATACTGCTTCTTACCTTAAGATTGCTGGCTAGAACCAAACGGACGCTTCTTGTCGAATAGCTGCATAACAACAGATCCTATTAGATAGGATTGATCACAGATGTGGCTTAGATCCACAACATCAACTTACAATCTATAGGGATATTCGGCCTAACCCAACAGTAAGGTAGCGTTTTTACCTTATTCAATTAATAAGAGGAAGGGGTAAGTTGCTTAAAGGCGACATGCACTACTCCACTCCTCGAGGGGCCTGACAACCCAACGAGCCACATATCATGGGGAAAAGATCATCATTCGGCAATCATGAATAGAAAGGAGGCATTCAGTTTAAAGAAAGAGGATGAGAAAGAACAGATTGATTGAGAAGAGCCAATATGAACACTTACCATTCTAGTCAGGAATTTTCATCGAAAACGAATGAATAAAACAATAGCATCGTATGGAATCAATCGATCAAGAATAGGGAGAGAAAAGAAGGCCAAGTACCATCAGTATTCCAAATCAAAAAGGAAGAAAAGAGGGAAGAGAAGAATAGGGAAAGAACAACCGGCTAGGGGAAAAAATCCAGAAGAAAAATAATATGGTGGGAGAGGAGATGATAAGAGGAGCGACTGGAAAGGAAAGAAAATATCAGGGTGTTCGGCTACCTCATCAAGAAGCAAAAAAAGAAATGAAGGAATAGATGATACCGAAATAAAATAGTATAATCGGCCAAAAGAAGAAAAATAAAGCAAAGCAGAAGTCGAAAAATAAAGTCCCCAACAGTAATCGGTATATTAGCAGAAGACAACCAAGGGTGTTAACAAAATCAGAAATGAAGAGAAAAACTTAGAACCCTAAAATGTGCACAGCCCCTATAGTTTTCCCAAAGCCAAATTTCCTCAAAGCTAGAGACCAAATTCGGCACACACTCCCCATCTCACTATAACATCCCAAAATAAGGCTTAGTCAGAATAGTGGTTTCGAGACAACAAATCTGATGTTAAAATATTTATTTTATGATTGTTATGAGGTTTAGAATACGAATATATGCATGTCTTAAAGTTTCAAGAAGAAATTCTAAGTATAAGGTGTTTAATTGGAAATTAGGGACTAAATTTAATAAGTTGCAAAATTTGTGTTCTAGAAACAATTTGTATGAAATTTCTTTGGATTATTAATTAAGGGCTTTTAAAGAGAAATTTTTCCTATTTCTAAGTTTTTGGACAAAAATGGCCTTGTATGGAAAAGTTTGAAGGAAATACATTAAAGGCATTTTGGTCATTTGGTTTATAAATGAAATAAAATGGGAAAATAAACCAAAAATAAGCCTATTCTCTCCATCTTGCTGCTAAAAATTAGGGTTCTCCATAGCTAGGGTTTTAAAGCTTTCCAAGCTTAATAGTAAGTGCTCCCAAGCCCTGTTTTTAATGTTCTTCGTATTTTTGAAATCCCGATAACTTGCTCTCTCTATTTCTACCCATATTTCTAGCTAGGTTTCATGTTTAGAAATTTACCCATGCATAAGAAGCTTATGTTTTGATGATTTATGGAAAGATATGAGAGTTTAACGGATGGTAGACAACTTTTACGAAGTAGATTTTCATGAAAAGGGCTTTAAGAACTATTTTGTAAAAGTTGTAGAAAAGGGATAGAAAATGTGAAATGAAGGAAAAATATGGGCTGTTATGAAAATGAAAAATGTTCGGCTAGGCTTGGGTAACAAAGAAATCCCTTACATTATATTATTTGAGCCTAGGGACTAAATTACAAATATATGAAAGTATAAGGGTAAAATAGTAATTTTACCCAAGTATGAATTTTGGGTCATTTTTAGTAATGTATGTATTAAACGAGCTAAATTGGTATTATAGATCAAGAGAATCGAGATACAGGCCTTGATCGGGGAAAGAACAAGGTTTACGAGGTTTTGGCTCGATTTCTAATATTTTGTACCAAGGTAAGTACATATGCAAATAAATATATTAATTATTGTTATTAAATGAATTGTTGATATATGTATGCTTAATATGCTTATTTTGTTATGTTGACAATATAACAAGTTTTGATGCTTTGCTATATGATTATCAGATGTTGGCCATGTGAAAGAAACCATTATGCGAGTACATTCGGTAAAGGTCTGGAAGTCTAAAATCCCGTTTGAACCTTAGGAACAGTTGAGGATACAAGTGACATGTCATTAGGATAGTCATGTGTGTTGTGAGCTCATTTAATATGTGATACATGCTAAGGTCCGAGTCTGGTTATCTGGAGTTGTGTTCGGATACTCTCTTAGCTTTTTGAGTAGCCACATTGAAAGCGGCATGTGATTCTGTGATATGAGGCACTTCAGTGCACTTTATGTCAGATAGCCAAGGCTACATTTAGGTACTTCAGTGCATTCTTTCTGTGTGTTAGAATCATATTCCAAGTGTTCAACGGGTAACGTAATATGAATTCCAAAAGTAAAATTTAAGTAGGCCATGTTTGTGCAGAATGGCACAGGTATGTAGTAAAACCCTATGAGGACTTAGTATATGAAAAAGATATGTATTTGGATAAGCATGTGCATATGAATATGGAAGGTAAGTATATGTATGACATAATGAAAAGTATCATAATGGATAAGCAATTATGCTTAGATATTCAATAGTTGCAAAATGTAGATTATTTGTATGTGTACTTACTAAGCTTTATATCTTACCCTCCTCTCTTTTCCATTCCTTTTAGATACGTCAAGCTAGCTCAAAGGATCAGTAGACATCAGAGCTCAGATCACACTATCTTCAAGGATTTTGGGTATAAAAAAAAAGGGGTTCAATTATTTTGGTCATGGCATGTATAGGAAACTTGTCTATTTTGTGTATATGTGGCATGTTGAAGTAGCTAAGTATAATGGCTCATTTGGGCATTGATTATTTTGTATGTGGCCATGTGAATTGGTCTATATTAATGATTGGGATGCATCCCTAAGTTTATCTTTACATGCATACTAAGATGTGTATGTGATGGTTTGATGGATGACTAATCATTTGCTAGTATGTGGTTGCATTATTTAGCACTCATAATGGATTCATAATAAGGAATATGGTAAACCATGAAATTGGTGTGAATACTAAGGGACTAGTATGAAAAAGGGGTCATAGTGATGCTATAATATTGCATGTTTAAGTGTCCAAATATATCATGAGCTATGCCATTGAACATGTGGAAGTGTATGATTGTTCAAGGGAAACCAATGGCTTGGAGAGTAGCCTCCAAATGGTCCACACGGGTAGACACATGAGCATATGTCTAGGTCGTGTGTGATACACGGTCAACCCCATGGGTCTGTCATTCGGCCGTGTGTCCCCTGCACCTTGAATTCTAGGTTAATATGCGTGGTAGTAAACACACGGGCAGAGACACGGCCGTGTGTCTCAACCGTGTGGAGGACACGGCCTCTGGACACTGGTCGAAGCACAAAAAATTATATATTTATTCATACCCATTTTTACTTAAATTGATGCAAATCCGGTTAAATTCTTGTCGAAAAATAATTAAAAATATAAACATGGTGAATTTAGTTAATTTTATACTTAATTTTGATTTATTTTGACTATTTTCGACAGATTCACACAAAGGGTGAAAATTGGCTCGGCTAGCACCGTTGAAAGCACAAAACTGAGAAGCAATTTAAAGTTTCGAGGCATATTAATTTCTAGCCTAAGACGGTCCAAAAATGTGTATTAATTCATAATTTAATTAATTTTAATTTATTCCCTATTTAATTTGGGTTAAATAAATTATTTTTAATTAATTATGGAGAAAGGGTCAGTTGAACCACACTGGTCGAACCATATTGAGTGAACCGAACCAGCCACGAAATGGGCAGCCCAGAACCATCCATATGCTGACCCAAATCAGCATTTTAGATGATTAAATATACTTGCAAAAAGGGCCTTGAAGAATTGTCAAAATGCATTCAAACCCTTCATTTAATTGTGGCTTTATTAAACTACCCCAAGCTTAAAATAACAAAATTGACACTCTCAACTTTGCCATGTGTGTGGCCGGCCAAGGGAGGTATCTTAGGATGATTATTTTTTCTATTTTTAGCTCCCATATTCAGCTGTAAAAGCGACCCCTTGCTGATCATTCAAAGCATCCCTCATTTCACAACATTCTCTCATTCCCTCTCTCACTTTTCTCTCATTTTTCCATCCCATTTCCCTCTTGTTCAAGTGCCGATTTCTTCTCTTGAGAAAGAGGATCTCATAGCCATTTTGGAGCTGCAATTAGGTGCTCATAAGCCACCTTGATAGCCGAGGGCAACAAAGAACGAAGAATGGAGCAACTAGTCAAGCCATGGAGAAACACCAGATTTGCTTCTTGTTCCCTATCTATTTAAGTTTTGTTGTTGTTTTGATGAACATGCTTATGAATATTTATGCTATCGAAATGATTATTTTAATCAATTTAGCTTAAATTAAGTTTGTGTTAGGTTGATTATATTCTGCCTAATTGAATTGTTAAAATGATGTTTATGCTGTTATAGGCCTCGGTAAATTGCTTGGTTAAGTAAAATCATGCCTAAGTTATTCTTGCGTTACGACTGTGAGGTAGCTAATGTATTAATTATTTAAATGAATTGCAATTGTAATTAATTGACATAGTACTTAATCAGTGCATGTTTATTCTTCTAAGGTAACTGAAGGTTAAATTAGCAATGTATCTAGCGATATTATTGCCTTGCATAACTTGCAAGATTATTGTGATTAAACTGTTTCAAGGTAGGGATGCCTTGTTACCTCACATAGTCTTTTATACGCTGATTAGATTTAATTAATCGTTTGAATTGACATAGGGATTTACAAGAGATTAGTTCAGTTTAATGAGTATGTATGTGCAATAACATGTTTGCTTACTAGAATCTGTTTAGTCGGTTGAATTGACATAGGAATATGTCAAGAGATGAATGGATTTTTGTATGTGAGTTTGTTCATAAGTTAGCAAATTACCGAGTTGCTGTGAATTTATTCGTAACAGTGTAAAAATGACTTTAATAATTCTGAGTTAAAGAAATATAATTAATCCAACACAAGTATGTTACCTTAATTAAATCTTATTTGAAATCGAGCATTAGAACTCCTTTGTTTTATTTTTAATTATTTACTTAGTTTTTTTTTTAAATAGTTTTTGACCATCTTTTTAAAACCAAATTATTTTTACCTCACCAAAGTTTTTTACAATTACATTAATAAATAATTCTTTTTACAGTCCCTGTTGGTAAAATAACTCGACATTTAATTGTCACTTTATTACCTGTTACGATTGTGTACACTTGCACATTTTCGTAGTTCCAACTGGTGTGTGCTTGGTCGTGTGCCTCAAATTTGTATGATGATGTCATAAATAGAATGCTTGCTAAAATCACACAGGATACCACATGGGCGTGTCACAGGCCGTGTGAGGACTACGGGCCAAGGACACTGGCGTGTGCTCAGCCTTGTGAAAACCCCTGGAGGTCCGAATTGGAAAATAAATCCAATAATTCCACACGGGTGAGGAACATGGGTGTGTCCCCAAGCACACGGGCGTGTGCATTACCTCTGCATGGGCGTGTGAGGCTTTAACCTAGAAATTTTCTTATAATTTTCTTGAGTCCTCGGTTTAGTCCCGGTCGCCAATAATGCATGTTTCGGGCCTCGTAGGTCCATAGTAAGGACAATTTGACTTTAATTGATTGGTTTTAGTTGAATGAAATTTTGTGGCCCGGTTCTGTATGTTTGGTTCTGCTTAAGTTTGGTAATGCCTCGTGCCCTGCCCCAGCATCAGATACGGGTAAGGGGTGTTGCACTCATTCAACTCCTTAATTTTCTCCAAATATCTCTCCCTTTATCCCTCCACAATTCTCTACTCGAAATCCTCATTGATTTTCTCCATGACCCATTCAAGTTCCAACTTGCAGAGTTCTAATCAGACTACACTTCTCATTCAGCAAATAAGTAAAATAAATATGCCTTTGTGCAAAGAGTGACTCGAACCTCCAAACTCCTTAGAAACACAACACGCTACTACCACTATACCACAACTCTATTTGTATCATATATCACCTAATTTAATATAAGAAGCCTACTATCTAGAACCAAGGGCCTTATTCTCTTAAAATTAAAGTTTTTGCTAAAGCCTAGGTTTGAACCCAGGCCTTCTCCAACACTTCTCAAGACACTTAACCACTAAAGCTAGCATGCCTTTATGCCATTTTCTTGCACAACTAAATACTTACATACAGTCTCCTAGCTGTTCCCATGCCAAAGGCTTAATTCTTCTAGGCCCAAATTTGGGACGTTACACATACATAGCCAAAGTCATCTTTAATCGCGCACTAAGTGCCATACATAGTCGGAGCTATCTTGAATCGCACACTAAGTGCCATATATAGCCGAAGCTATCTTGAGTCGCACACTAAGTGTCGTACATAGCCAAATTGTCATCAATTATGACTGTAGATTCGTATACACAATTTATGCAATATCAAAGCATTTAAAACATAATTATAACAATGCTTATTACAAAAGAACTTACCTCAGATATTAAAACAGTGAATCGAGTCGATTAGTCGATAACTTCCATTTTTCCCTGATCCTGATTCGAATTTCATTTTTTTGATCTAAATATATTCAAAATTAACTTATTTCAATCAACTATTTATTCAATTCAATCCAAAATATACATTAGGGCTATTTTACATAGTTGCCCCTAAACTTTCACATTTTTCACAACTTAGTCCTTATTACATAAAATAACAAATTAATGAAATTCTAATTGTACCCATGCTAGTTGAATTACCATAATGCCCCTAGCATCCCATAATTTTTAATTATTTCACATTTTCCCACTAACTTTGCACATTTCTCAATTTAATCCCTATTTTGCATTTTCACTAAAAATCACTTTACAAAACTTGTTTATCTAACTTCAAATATTCATAATCTATCATCAAACATCAAAATACTCAAGTATTCATAAATGGCATCATTTAAAATCTTTAAAAGCTTTGCAAATTAGTCCATGGGCTAGTTTGTACTAGCTGCAATGATCTTAAAAAAACATAGAAATCATTAAAAACGGGACAAAAAATCATACCTTAATGAGTAAAAATGCCATATCCGAATGGTAGCCCTAAAATAGTGTTTATTCTCTTCCAAAAATCGATGGAGAAGACGATATAAACTATTAATTTGGTTTATTTATTTATTATTATGATAATAACCAAATTACCAAATTGACCTTACTAATAAACCATTTAAACACCTAATAATGTGTTCATATAAGTCCACTCATACCAATATTGGTCTAATTACAACATAAGGACCTTTACTTTAATAAACCATAGGTATTGGACACCTTTAACTAATAGAACAACACTTTTGCAATTTACGGGATTTAGTCAATTTTATCAAATTAACTATTCAAACGATAAAATTTCTTCACGAAACTTTCATACATACATACCATCATGCTGTAAACACTTAAAATAATATTAAAATAATTTTACGACCTCAGATTTGTGGTCCCAAAACTACTATTTTGATTTGACTAAAAACGGGTTGTTTCATAAAACATCATTGGCAATATTTAAATGTGTGATCATATATTGGATAAATGGATCTCCAAACTCCTACATTTTAGAAATAGTCTTGAGTTGAACGGATTGAAGCCACATGCTCCTTTATATTGCCTCACAGTCCTATTTAGTGGAGACACAAGCTCAACACTCCCTCATTTACTCCGAAAATTAGAACTTCTTGAACTATATACTCACAAATAACACATATAATGGTGAGTACTCACAAATCCTATGGCATGCCAACTATATCCAATGGATCCACCATGCAATGTTGCCAATATAATCATATATACAAGGCATAAAATCTTATGTTTAAACACTTAATTTAAGATGTAAAAATGTCATTAAAAGCATGTAGCTTAACAATGTCAACATCAATATAATTAAGCACAAAAAATGCCTCTGTCCACGAGTCTTAAACCAATCATAACACCAACATCAAGTGCTAAAAAATTCAGAAACTCAATCTCCAATTAACAATCCATTCAATCTAAATTAATCATGCCAAAAAGCTTAACACACAGTTTTCCAAAAGCCAATTGCAATAATGATCTTGTAAAATCAAAATTAATTTTAGAATTCCAACCAAATAAGATGCGATTAAGTCATTAATAACACTATTTAAAAATTCATAACCATGCAAATTTACCAATAGCCTTTAAAATCACTCACCTCTACACTTTATTTTTCAAACAAAAGTGTGTTCAAGTAGGTAAGTTTGATCCTCAAATCCAGTTAGCATCATCCTCATCTCGTTGAAGTTTTAATAGAGACAAAATATGCATTACAAATTAACATTAACATCATGAAAGTCAAAATATCATAAACTATATATATCTCAATCGTTTCTCTAATCTGCCTTACCAAAATTGCATAATTAAGCTGAAACATAAAACTCATCAACTAAACAACCTTCTCAGTAGCACAAACCACTTCTAAACTTCATTACTACTCCATTAACATAAAAATTAAGTGTTAAATTCATCTATTAAATCATTTTAAAATTTTTCGGAAAATCAACTCATCTTCTTGATTAAAAACGAATTAATCAAAATTGATCAACCAAACAAGTTTGATCTCTTGTTGTATGATTAAAAACCTCTTAATAAACATATTTTGAGCTTAGACATCCATTAAAACTTGGATTCCAACTCAAAATCATGGATTCACCATCGTTGAGTTCCTTGTTCAAGAAAGAAGAAACCAAACTTGAAAATCCATTTTAATCGATTTAAATAGCAAATAATGATTGAAAACAACTTAAAAATAAATTTAGAGTTAATAATTACCTTCAATTGATCTCAAATCATCAATTTAGAAGACTGGATTAAGATCCCTGAAGAAATTTCAGATGACTTTGACTCAACTTTGGAAAACTTTTATCGAGATTTTGGAGAGAATTTTGAGATTGTAAAAGTTTAGATCTATTTTTGAATATGTGGTCTATGAAATTAGAGAAAAAACTCTTAATTTGGGTGAAATTGGTGTGCAAAAATGAGGTAGTTGTAGCATTTTTAAAACTGAAAACCCCCACTTGATTTTCAAAAATTGGGGACATTGCCATCTGGCCATTCTCAAATTTTCCTTTTTTTACAAAACACTCATTTCCCTCCAAAATTCTGAAAATAAGGATAAATTGCTATAAAACCACTCTTACATTTCCCTTATTTTGCAAAATGGTCCTATATTGTTAATACTTTAAATTCTCTCAATTAAACCACCATTTTAATTTATATACAATTCTAATTAGACCTAAAATATTTATTTTACCGAAAAATTATTTAAAGCCATAAAACTAATTTTTCTTAAAATATTTTATTTTCAGAATATTATATACCAATTTTTAAAATGAAACTACTAATTTTCTAAAAAACCGGATTAACTCCGAATTTTCACTTGGTGACAAACTCAAATGATGCATGTTGAGATTAATGGATATCCATTGTATTATGCCTATGATTTATATTATACATTCTAACATGTTTGGTGTGGATGCTTAGGCTTTGGCCAAGCTTTGGTTGGATTATGTCATGCTAAATTTAAATGTTATGTAATGAAATGGTAAGTAACATCGTAAAAATCGAGGGTTAGTAGAATCGGGTTTGTGAATCGAGAGAGAGTGATCATACCTTAATTTTTTTTAAATTATTTATTTATTTTTAGGAAATAAATGAGGTATTGGTTTGTTGGTTAAGTTTTAGTGTAAGTTTCTTGAAACCCAAGTTCAAATCTCTTCTCTCGCACCATTTTTATTATTTTACAAAAAAATTTCCTTAAACCCTAGTTTGTGACGTGTCTTTTTTTTTTTAAATAAATATTTCAAAATTATATCAAGAATGAGTTATTGGTTTGATGGTTAAACATTAGTGAATTTTTCCTTGGGTCCTAACTTCAATTCCATTCCCATGCAAATAATTTAATTTTTTGACAAAAACCCCTTGTTTTAATGTGTGGGCCATCCAAGCTTAGTTAAACTAGGTATAAGTATTACTTTTTTACTAATAATCAGCCTTTAATCCTGCTCCTTATTGCCCTAGCAGTTCCTCTCCTCATCTCATTCTCTTTGATTTTAATTTTTTTTCCTTTCCTCTATTGTTGTTATTGCCTACACCTAGTTTTACTATCTCTTTCTTTTCTTTTTTCTTTTTGCCACAACATTTGTTAACATATTCTCCACCATATTGCTTTCATTTTTCCTCATTAAAATTATCCCCAAATCTGAAATCTTGTACTCCAAGATCGATCCTGAACATTGCCAAGAAAGTGTCATTTTCGTTTCTCTCAACTAGCTTGGGTAAGGTCTCTTTTTCTTTTCAAATTATTGATTAATTTTATCAATTAAAAACCAAAATTTCTAGATATGGAATTTAGGGGATTTTAAATGATTTCAAAGGTATGTTTCAAAATTTTAATGAGATCTCAAACTGTTTTAAAATTCAACCTCAATTTTGGCCATCATGGGTGGTGGTGTGTGCGCCTATGCGCAAGAAAGGGGGTTATTTTATTTCTTGGTTCTTGCTTATATTTTTCCAGCCTTAGTTTTAGTTCTTGAACTCTCCTAATAATATTTTAAACCCAATTCAATTAGGTTAAAATTGTTCTTGATCGATTGGCCATTTGAAACCCACAAATCGTGAACCATAAGTGCAATTAAAGGTAACTAGTTTGTTATTTTGACATAGTTGTTGGGTAAATGTTATGAATTGGTTAAATGAAAGAATTTAATCATTAGTTAGCTACTTATTTTCCAATATATTATTGAATTATGTGCTGAGCCAAATGCCCCGAATCATCCGTAAAGGCGAAGAACGATTGTACGTACAGTTTGCATGATACAGTGTAAGGAATTGAACACGTTTCGATTCATAAAATAGTTATAATTTCAATGATTGGTTTGAACTCATAAGTGGGTGTTTGGGGCTGGTTTAATGGTAAATTTATTGAATTTATATTGAATTTTTTTTTTAGGTTTGTTTAAGGAATTATTAAGGAAAATTGGAAGATTCACTAGTGTGCTGCGAGGAAACAAAAAATAAGGTGTGGGTCCTAAATTCATAAAATTGTGTAACGCCCCACTTAAGTTATTTTTGTTTCTGTAAATACTTGACAAATGTGTGTCTACTTCAATGGTTAAGTGTTCTGGGTGAGTGTATGAGGCCTTGGGTTGAGTCTCTCTTTTGTCAAACTTTGTTATTTTTAGATCCAAACTTTACCCTTGTTGAGTGGACTTATATAAAATTGTCTGTTAATCCATATGAGAATGAGCCTACTGGTTTCAGTGGTAAAAGAGCTAATGTGTTAGAGGCCCTGTGTTCGAATCCCTACATAAGCGTGGATGCTACTTTTACTCGGTTGCATGATAGAGTTCAGTGGTCTAGGGGTTCTGGGGTAGTTGAGCTTGAGTGGTTAGTAAGGAGCTAGGATTTATCAAATATATGTTATTTTATTTTATTTTTATCAATTTTTTTCTCTCTTTTAGAAAAGAATTCTGACATTTCTTTTCCTCCCCTTTTGGGTTTTTTGCCAATTTTTCTTCGTCCTCTTCTTTTCCGCTTCTGCCATTTTCTTTTTGGCACAATTCATCGTGTTACGATATTTAGCTATTCTTTGTGAATTCCTGGTAAGTGTGGAAGTGTGGCTTTTGTTTTGGTTAGTGAATTGTTTGTTAATGGGGTTTGTTTTGTGTTTAGGAGAAGATCAAGGTACTGGGGGCTTCCTGTAACACCCCTAACCCGTAACCAACGTCGGATTAAGGTTACTAGGCATTACTAGACAGACAAAACATTTGAGACCAATTCAGAATCACAAATATTATTTAACATCATTTCATAAGCAATCATCTCTAAATATAGTGTACGAGACCTAAAACATACATTTAATGAAAGATCGGAACTAAACCGAACCTATTCAGAATTTTCAGAACTTAACCAATTCTTTCAAACTGTTAAAGCCACACTCCCGTACGACTAGGCCGTATGTCACACACGGGCACTAAACACGACCATATGAACCAGCTGTGCCAAAAATAGGTCCTATACTGACTTTTTCACATGGTCAATAGGCACTCCCGTGTTCTATAGCCGTGTGATACTTAGCTAGCTACTGACTTTAGCCCACGGCCATATGACATGCCCGTGTGTCAAGACCGTGTGGCACCATGCAGGCTTGATTTAAGCCAATTTGCCACCCTTTTATGGGTCATTCATACAAATCAAATTAAACAACATTTATACAAAATATTCAGCCAATTTCATGCTCAAAATATGCTTCATTACAACTATTTCATCATCATTCAACAACTCAGCCAAACCATATCAAAACTTAATACAAACATACTAGCCAACTTTCATTGCATAACCTATATTTACAATTCAAAACTTAATACATAAACCTTCTAGCCTATACATGCCATACTTTAAAATATGTACACTTTCAAAAGTACCAAAATGAGATTCATAGTGTGGGGACGATACTTAACTATCCCCGAGCCTTCAGTAGCTACGATAACTGTAAAATAGACAGTAAACACACAGAGTAAGCTACAAAGAGCTTAATAAGCCAAATACAATTGGTCTAACTACCAAAGCATATAAGTACAATTCAACCATAAAGATTCATAACCATCTCATAGAATAATTCATAAACTTAACCATGCTCCTTTGTTTGCATATATGTCATGCTTCATTTCCATAAATAATTCATAGGGACAGAGCTTTTCATATTCAAAAATTTAGTACGATACAAACATACCTGCATAGGTTATACATTTCATATACTCAATCTCAGATTTCGTATGTTATCATCAGACGAGTCAGAAACGATACAGATGCTTATAAACAAGTACAATGCCAACGTCCTGGACGTGGTCTTACATGTAATTCAATATCGATGCCTCTGTCCTAGACAAAGTCTTACAAGAAATCAGATATGATGCCGATGTCCCAGACATGGTCTTATACGTAAATCTCAATCGAGGCCTGTGTCCCAGACACGGTCTTACACGATATCTCAGACAGATGTCAACTTTTCTTAGAAACATATAGAGCTTTTCAGATACAAACATATTATCATACTTTACTCCAAATATATTTATCCGACACTGAAGGCCATCCAATACAGATTACAGTTTATATGTGCAGAATTTATTTCAATTAACACGTAATTGTAATTTGACTTACTTCAAATAGATTTCAGATAAAATGAGTCGTCTATTCAACTATTTCGACTTCCCCCGATCTAAGTCCAATTTTCTTTGGTCTTGATCTAATACAATACAAATTTAACCATTCAATCATTCATTTCATTCAATTTAATCCATAAACACATATTTAGGGCATTTTACATTTTAGCCCTAATATTTTCACACTTTGACAATTTAGTCCATTTTTCACAATATCACCAATATGCAAAATTCACCAAGACTATAGCTTGGACGAATATACATGGCTTCCATACAAGCCCAAATAACATATTTAATTCTCAATTTAGTCCTTCAAAACCTCATTTTCACAATTTAGCTCAATTAGCTCTATATCATCAAAATTCAAAAACAAAGCTTAATAATCTCACACATATCTTTCATAATCCATATAAAAAGCATCTCAAAGCTCATATAATCAACAATGGCATTTCATCAAATCTTTAACAGAAACAGAAATTTAGACATGGGCTTTGAAGAACACGAAGCAACGATCATAGAAATGTAGAAATTATCAAAAATGGAAAAAAATCCATACCTTAATCAAGATAAAAGTGCCAAAACCTAGCTTGTTCTTTTCCTCCCTTTTTCTTTTGTATTTTTTGCAAGGATATGCATGAATGAACAAATTTTCATGCATTTGTTTTATTTAATAACATATATTACCTGATTACCTAACCATCCTTTAAAAATTTATCTATTTGCTATATTGCCAAACCATGTCTCCCACTATCATATAATGGTCTTATTGACATGCAAGGGCCTCAACTTTAACAAACCATAGCACTTACGCACTTTAGCAACTAAAAAGCAACCTTTACAACATACACGATTTGGTCCCTTTTGCAAATCAAGCACAGAAACAAACAAATTAAATTATAGAAATTTTATAGATGTAAATTCATATATCCCAGGCACAGAAAATAATATTAAAATATTTTACAGACTCAGATTTGTGGTCCCGAAACAACTATTCCGACTAGGGTCAAAATTGGACTGTTACAATTCTCCCCCCTTAGGGATTTTCATGCTCAAAAATCTTACCATTAAACAGATTCGAATATTGTTGTCTCATAGAATCTTCAGACTCCCACGTGGCCTCTTCAACACCGTGTCGATGCCACATCACTTTAACCAATGGAATTTTCTTGTTTTGTAACTCTTTAACCTCACGAGCTAAAATATGGATCGGCTTTTCTTTGTAAGTCATATCGGACTAAATTTCAATCTCAGATGGTGAAATTAGATGCGAAGGATCAGATCTATATCGTCAAAGCATTGATACGTGGAAGACATTATGAATCTTTTCTAACTCAGATGGTAGCCTCAACTATAAGCAACCGACCCAACTCATTGGATGATTTTATACAGTCCAATGGATCTCGGACTCAACTTCCCCTTTTATCAAATCAGAACAGTTTCTTCCACGGAGATACTTTCAGAAACACTTTATCACCGATCTCAAATTCAATATCTTTTCTTTTCAAATCTGCATATGATTTCTGACGATCAAAGGCAGCTTTCAAACTATCTCGGATTACTTTCACTCTCTATTTTGTTTCTTTTATCAGATCAATATCGTAAATCTTATTCTCACAGAGCTCAGACCAGTATAACGGAGTTCTACACTTTCTACCGTATAAAGCTTTGTGCTGTGCCATTTTGATGCTCGACTGAAAACTGTTATTATAAGCAAATTCAATCAAGGGTAAATATTGTTCCCACGTACCTTCAAACTCAAGAATACAACATCTCAACATATCCTCGAGAATCTGAATAATCCGTTCAGATTGACCATCTGTTTGCAAATGAAAAGCAGTGCTAAACTGTAATTTAGTACCCAGAACATCTTGTAATTTCTTCTACAATCGCGATGTAAATCTTGGGTCTCTATCTGACACTATCGACAATGGCACACCCTGCAATCTCACAACATTAGAAATATACAACTCAACTAGATTATCAAGCGAATAATCAAACCGAATCGGAATAAAATGAGCTCATTTCGTCAAACGATCAACTACAACCCAAATTGCATCTTTCTTTTTCGGAGACAGAGGCAAACCTGAAACAAAATCCATGGTTACTCGATCCCATCTCCATTGTGGAATCATAATTGGTTGTAATAACCCAGATGGCACTTGATGCTCAGCTTTAACTTGCTGACAGATTAAACATCTCAAAAGAAAGTTAGAAATATCTTTTTTCATTCTCGACCACCAATATAGTTGTTTCAAATCGTTATACATTTTCGTACTTCCCGGATGTAAAGAAATCTACTACTATAAGCTTCACTCAAAATCATTTGAATCAAATCCAGATTTCTCGGAATTCAAAGTCTATTTCTGAATCTCAAACAACCATCAACATCAAAACGAAATTCAGAATCACACAGAGTTCGTTTTGCTATCAATTTATTGTCATATTTCTGAGCCTCGCAGATCTGTTGTATAAGCAAAGGTTTTGCTTTTAGTTTAGCACAAACCAAGGTATCATCAGACAGTGCTAAATGAGCATTCATAGCATGCAATGCAAAAAACGATTTCCTACTCAGAGCATCAACAACAACATTAGCTTTGCCCGGATGATAATCAATCATGAGTTTGTAGTCTTTTAACAGTTCTAACCATCTTCTCTGTCACAGATTCAAATCTTTTTGCCTCATTAAATACTTTAGACTTTTTTTATCAGAAAATGCGTGACATTTCTCACCAAACAAATAGTGACACCAGATCTTCAAAGAAAATACAATGGCAGCTAACTCAAGGTCGTGTGTCAGATAATTCTTCTCATGCGGCTTTAATTGTCTCGAAGCATAAGCAACAAATTTTCCTTCTTGCATTAAAACACAACCGAGTCCATTCAATGAAGCATCATTGTAAACAACGAATTCTTTGTATAACTCAGGTTGTACCAGTACCGGAGCTTAAGTTAACAAAGCTTTTAACCGCTCAAAACTTTTCTGACATTTCTCAGACCGTTCAAACTTCACATCTTTTTGAAGCAATTTTATCAACAGAATTGCTATCATAGAGAAATCTTTTACAAATCGTCTGTAGTAACCGGCAAGTCCTACAAAACTGCAGATTTCAGATACATTCCTCGGAGGCTTCCAATCCAGAATAGTTGAAATCTTACTTGGATCAACTCAGATACCTGAAGCTGATACAATATGACCCAGAAAACCAACTTCTCACAACCAGAATTCACATTTACTAAACTTTGCATACAACTGTTTATCTCACAGAGTCTGTAGCACTATTTTCAGATGTTCAACATGCTCAGATTCATCATATGAATAAATCAAAATATCATCAATGAATACAACAACAAATTGATCAAGATACGGTCCGAAAATTCTATTCATTAAATCCATAAATACAGCAAGTGCATTCGTTAAACCAAAAGGCATAACTAAAAATTCATAATGCCCTACCTCATTCTGAAAGCAGATTTCAGAATGCCAGAGTCCTTTACCCGCAACTGTTAGTAACCCGATCTCAGATCTATCTTAGAAAACACAGTAGCACCTTTCAACTGATCGAATAAGTCATCAATTCGAGGAAGAGGATATTTGTTCTTTATAGTCACTTTGTTAAGCTATCGGTAATCAATACACATTCTCATTGTACCATATTTCCTTTTCACAAACAGAATAAGAGCACCCCATTGTGAAAAACTTGGTCTAGCAAACCCTCGATCGGTCAATTCTTGCAACTGAGATTTTAATTCTTTTAACTCAATCGGAGCCATTCTATACGAAGCTATTGAAATTGGAGTAGTACCAGGTACTAATTCAATGCCAAACTCAACTTCTCGAATCGGAGGCAAACCAGGTAGTTCTTCAGAAAACACATCAGAGAATTCACAAACAACAGGCACTGATTCAACTTTCTTATCATTCACTTTCGAATCTAGCACATAAGCTAAGCAGGCTTTACAACCTTTCTTGACATATTTCAGTATTTTCATTGTAAATATCACAGCTGGCAGTCCATTCAGATTATTGGACTCAATTCGAATTTTCTAATCATTCCTACACCTTAAATCAATGACTTTTCATTTGCAATTCACAATAGCATCATGCAAAGTTAACCAATCCATTCCCAAAATTATGTCAAACTCATCGAAAGGTAAAAGCATCAGATCAGAAGGAATACAGATACCTCATATCATTAATGGGCAATTCTTGCAGACTTTATCAACCAAAATACTTTTGCCTAAGGGGTTCGATACTCTAATTACGAATTCAGTAGACTCTACAGGCAAAGTCTTAATGTGCACTAAATTCATACAGATATAAGAATGCGTTGATCCAGGATCTATCAATGCAATCATAGAAGTATCATAGAGAGTAAAAGTACCAGTAATCATGTTTAGAGACAAGGCTTCCGCACGAGATCAGATAGCATAGGCTCTGGCAGGTGTTCTGGCAGGTGTTCTGGCCTCAGATCAGATAGCATAGACTCTGTAACACCCCGTACCCGAGTCCGTTACCAGAATCGAACACAAGGTGCACACAGACTTAACTATTTTCACAGTCCATTTAGAAATTTCCAGATAAGCTGGTTACTGCATCACTGTCGCCTTAAAAATCATATCTTGAGTTTCAGAGCTCAAAAATTTGTTTCGTAATTTTTCCCTGAAACTAGACTCATATGTCCATCTACATATTTTTTTCTAGAATTTTTGGTCGAGCCAATTGGTACAGTTTATTAGTTAAAGTCTCCCCTATCGTAGGGTTCGACTACACTGACCTTTGTGCGTTACAAATTGGATATCTCCTTGTACAGGGCTTTAATACTGATGCAGTTTCTTTCTGTAGAAACTAGACTCAGAGAGTAATCTATACATATATGGCATGACTCCTAATTATCTCTGGTTAATTTACAATGAATTTCCAAAGTCGGAACAGGGGATCCAGAAACCGTTCTGGCCCTGTTTCACGAGAACTTTAATATCTCTTAACATGTAACTCCTATGACCGTTTCGTTTCTTCCATATGAAAGTAGACTCATCAAGGTTAATTTACATAATTTATTCACTATTTAATACCATTCCTACTATTTTTAGTGATTTTTCACATCCACATCACTGCTGCAGTCAGCATCTGTCTTTAAGGTAGGCTTTACCTATTTCATGATTTCCATGATTCAATTGCCCCTTTTTGCATACATAGCACAAAGTGTGATCATGATTAACCATTCCAATGGATAATCATTTCAAAACAATTCCATACCTCATAATGATCGACATACAAACGATTATAGTACTATACTAAAAACGATATAAGCCATTTCGCATGGCTATCCAAGTTTACACAAAACCGAAAGGTACATGACCTTCAACAAAAGGGTAGTCCTATACATGCCATTTCAAAGTTCAACCAAAATTATACCAAAATGGAGGCTTTGATAGTGTGGATGACTTCGACTTCAATGATCCCGAATCCGATAGCTAACGAGCAAAATCTATAAAACAGAGAAACAGAGAAAACGGAGTAAGCAATTTATGCTTAGTAAGTTTGAGCAAGAAATTCCAGCACATCAAAAGCATAGCATTCATAAAGCTAACGGATAACTTCATATGCACAAATTCTCAATATCATACTCATTTCACATTTCAACCCCTATGTTCATACATAAGGGATCACCTTAGTCAAATACGGAAACTCATTACTCGATTGGCGAATATTATTCAAGGAATCAACTAATTCAAGCTCATATGAACATACCTCATTGCTGGAATTTTTTTTCAAGCGCATTAACTGAAATTTTACAGCAAGATCGCTTATTCTAGAATCACGTACCTTGAATTTAACCGGATATAACGACTCGCTCAAATGCCTTGGACGAAGCCCGGTTATAGCGACTTCATACGAATGCCTTGGGACTTAACCCGGTTTAGTAACTTGCACAATGCCTTGGGCTTAGCCCGGATTTATTAACTTCGCACGAATGCCTTGGGATCCTAGTCCGAATATAGTCACTTAGCACAAAGCCTTCGGGACTTAGCAGGACATCATTGAATAACCGAGCACAATTATCAATAAATTATGACACATTCAGTATTTCATTTTCAATAGCAAAACTCAAACACAAGGCACTTTTATACTTGCAATTTCGCTCAATAGCCACACACAAAGAGCATGATTTTAATTTGCTTTAAACATGATCTAATCAATTCAGAATTTAAGATCAATTACTCAAGAACTTACCTCGGAAGTGGTCGAACGATTTAAACGGCTATTCGACGACTTTTTCCTTCCCTTATCGGATTTAGCTCCCTTTGCTCTTGAGCTTAATTTAACAAATAAATTGGTTTTATCATTTGAGCATCGAAGAGGAATTCAAGATACTTAGCCAATATATATACTCATTAGGCATCAAAGTCGCATATGTATGAAATCATGAATCGAACTCAACACATTAGTTAATATTCCTCTTAGCGAATTTTCTAAGCCAAGAATAGGCATCAATATGCTTGCCTCTAACCGAATGCATGCACACCAATTTCCCCTCATGTGGCGAATATACATGTCCATGTTGAGGCCAATTATACATAATACCACACAAAACAGCATACATTTTACTACTAACGCATTACATATCGTAGCTCAATACACATCTCTCATTTACTTCATAATCGAGACATCATCACAAGCAAATATACACCTTGAAATAGCATATATGTCATACCAAAACATCGTGTGCAAACATATATACATATATATATGCTAGAGCCGAATCTCAAGTTGATTGTAACTAAACATGAACAAAATTTCAATACACAAAACTTACTTTCCATGCAATGAGCATAAATCACACTTATGGATGTACCATGGCCGAATACATCACAACACCATAATTTTGGTCATGATTAAACAAAGAACTTAGTATCTCATTCAAAAATCTAAGAGTCCTCAATCCCCCATCACATGTATCATTATCAAGCTTGATATTTAGCATGCAATGGCATTAACACCACATTTACTTTGGCCGAATTTCATTCCCATGACATAGCAAAGATTTGAACCATGGGCTACCAAGAACATCAAGCTAGCAACTAAAAACATGCATGAATCTCATGGCACAACCTCAAACATACCTTAATCTTGATGCAAGTATAGCCAACCTCTTCCTAATCCTCTTCCAAAACAAACATGAAGCAAAATTCCTTCCTTCCTCTAGTATTTTCGGTCAAGAGAGAATGAAAAGATGGATGAACAATTTTTTTTCTTTCCTCTTCCACAATGCACGACAATGGGGGGGGTTTCACTCACACACACACATTTTTTTTCTTTCTTTATTACCCATACTTATTTGTTTATTGTTTCTCCCTAATGCACCAACAAAACATGTTTCATGACATGTTTAGCCCATGATTCCTTGTCATGGCAGCCACTACAACCGGGGAATTTGACATGCAAGTCCTCCTCTTTGACTACATGCACTATTAGGTCCTTATAGATTAGCCTTTCACTTTTCAAAAGTGTCACACAAGTCCTACTAACTGAATTCACATGCAATCGGCTAAATCGAAACTTGAAATTTTCACACATTCATAATTACATATTCTAGACAATAAATATTACATTCAAACATTTCGGTGACTCGGTTTAGCGGTCCCGAAACCACTTCCCGAGTAGGGTCAATTTTGGGCTGTCACATACTCGATCTCGGATTCTGTACATTTTCTTGCTCAACAGGTTCAGAACAATCTCTTACGAAATGATCCAGAGATCCACATCGAAAATAGCCTCGGTCATTCAATCTATAATTTCACGAATGTCTTTTACCATAGTGTTGACATTCAGATTTCTCAGATCGGACATTCCCAGTACTTGCAATAGAAGTAGCAGAGACTCTAAAGTTTGAATACGATCTAGCTCGATCTCGATTTGAATATCCCATATTAGCATTTGAACGGCTTTGATCATCTTGGAATTTCTTTGACATAGACTGAAATGATCTACTCGAAAATCTCTTTTTAGCATCTCTAGCTTTAGAATCAGCTTTTCTTTTCTCATTACTTAATTCTTCAGCTTTACATGCTCGTTCAAGAAGCACTACCATTTCTTTAATTTCCAAAATCCTAACTAACAGACGGATATCTTTGTTTAGTCCATCTTTAAACCTTTCGCACATTATTGCTTCATTTGATACACATTTCCGAGCATACTGGCTCAATCTCACAAATTCACGTTCGTATTTAGTAATAGACATACGACCTTGTTTAAGCTCGAGAAACTCTTTGCGTTTCTGATCGATGAATCTTTGACTGATATATTTCTTTCGGAATTCAGCTTGGAAAAAGTCCCACGTAACTCATTCCCTCAGAACCACAGATATTAAGGTTTTCCACCAGTGGTACGTCGTATCTCTCAGAAGTGAAACGACACATTTCACACATTCTTCAGGATTCAAAGACATTTCATCAAATACTCGTATTGTATTCTCTAACCAGAATTGGGCTCATTCAGCAGCATTATTTGTTGTAGCTCGGAACGCTTCAGCTCCATACTTTCTAATCTTATCAACTGGTGTTCTACTCAATTGTACCAGATTCTCTCGTGGCATATCAGAAGTTTGAGGAGGATTAACTGGGGGTGGAAGTTGTTGTACAGTTGGATTGGTTCTAATATATTGGGTGAACCATTCATTCATCATCTGATAGAAGGCTTGCTTAGCGTCACTATCACGGCTACTCGTAGCCGATCTAGAATCAGCTTGCACCGTCCCTTACTGTAACGCCCCAAAAATTGGGCCTAGAAGAGTTGGGCTTTGAGTCTGGGATTCGGATAGAAGAAAACACGAATAATTAAGAAGTTTTAATTATTATCGTTTAAGAAAGAATTTTACTACTAGGAAATTCTTACTATATTTATTATTACGGATATTTTAAATTTTATGAAAATTATTATTATTTCTTGTATTATTGATATTTGAAATTTTTATTATTAGATATATTTATAAAATTATTATTATTGGAAAGGAAAAAAATATTAGTTGTAGCATACGATTTTCGGGATTTTTGGGTTTTGTGATTTTAGTAAATCTTGAAATTTTCATGTTCTAAATATTGGAATTATGTTTAAATGTGTTAGTAGACCTTTAGAAGGCCCAAGACTAAGCTAAACACGGTAAAATATCAAGGTGGGATTTTTAAGTGAATAGGAGATTTGGTTAAGTGGGCTTTTAAGAAGAACTGCGTAAGTTATGACACAAATAAGGCCTTGGTAAAGTGGAAAGGTGGCGCCACTAAGTTCTTAAAAAGTGGCTCTGGGAAGGAATTGGAGGTCCAGGTTCAAGTTGTAAGGTAGGCATATTGTTTTTCTTTTAATTTTTAGGCATGTACTAGGCATGTGATCACACAAGTAAATTTCGACAAGGGCCTTTAGAGATGGGCCGATTGCTCTAATTTAATATTAGGGTTAGGTTCTTTTCTTTTCTATCTTGGAGAATTAGGGTTAGCCACCGAAAGCTTTCTTTCATCTTTTTGAATTCTCACAAAACCGAAAACACAAGTCTATTTCTCATTGTGCCGAATTTTCTTCTTCTCTTTTCCTCCATGTTTTCTCTTCCTTTATGCTTCTCCTTCTAGCCAAAACCTTCTGACCATCTTATTCACCTTCTTTGTCAATCCCATCTTCCATTAAACCTTCATCACCAATCGCCATTAAAAGGCCAAAATCCTGAAAACTCTCTACTTGTGCCGATTTCTCCAAAGCCAAATCCTTCAGTATTTTTGTTCCTTGTGATCAACATTCATCTTCTCTAAACCCTTAATATCTGTAGGCAACGTTACTCCAAGGTTATAACCTCAAACCATCATCTTCTTCATCACCTAAAAAGCCGAAATACCATAGATTTAGGGACTTATAGCCGAAACTTTAGATCTTCTAGATTCGAGTTCTACCATCGTTTAGAGGATAAATCTGCATCAGATCTGCGTAGAAATCAAAGAGGAACAAGTGGTAAGTGCTCATCACTTCAGATCTAGTCTTATTTTACAACTTGAAAAAGTCAAGTCCCTAAAATCTAGGGAGGGTGTCGATTTGGGCATATGGCTCTAAGGGTCTTTAACGATGTTTTCTTTCGGTGACTAGAGTCTTCTTAAGCGTTGAATCTAAGGCGTGGTTCATTGGAGCAATCGGATTCGAGCTAACTATCGATTTTGGCAAAAGGTAAGGTTTCAAAGGTTTTAGGGATATGGTTCGATCATGGATAAGTAAGTTTTGGGGTTTAGTGATTATGGTTTGTAAATAAGAACTGTGCTAATAAATTGTAGGACATCGAAGGGATCTCGAAGCGATGAGTCGTGAATCAGGTGTGTACCGAACACCCTTTCTTAGTTCAATTCGGCAAAAGCCGAAAAGCCAAAATTTCGGCATTTCATGGTCATGTGAGTATGCGAATGCTCTCAAGTCATAGAGTAATTGTTAGATCTGGCACCGTAAGGTGGTAAGCAAGTTCGTGTGACGTTTTAGCGTATTTGGAAAAAGGGCTCGATGGGCCAAAAGCGGGCCCAATGGGCTTCTGGACCAATATGGGTAAGAGATGGGCAAATTAGCACATTAGGTAGATGGTGGAATCAAATTGAATAAAGCTGTTAAAATTCTTGAATCAGCTTGTGTAGTTGCGTAGATCACGAAATTACCCTAAAGAGTAAAATTACCGATATACCCCTAGGGTTTAAATTGGTGAACTGCATGGTGATCAATGTTGTATTTTACATGATATGCTTTTATTAATATCATTGCATGGGGTTGGGGTATTAATGGAGGAAGTCTGAAAGTGGTTCATCCACGTCTTGGAGGCTTTGCCTCAACTTACTAATATTTGAGCGGCGTTCTTTGCTGTGGAAGTCTTGGTGGGTGGGTTGAGATATTCCCACATGGAGTGTAGGGTTGGTGCAGGCGGTGTAGCGGTTGGTGGGTTGAGTAGTCTCCCGGATGGGCTTGCATTCATTATTCTTGTTGTTACTCATGTTCTTGAACTGGGCCTATGGGCCACACTTTGTTATGTAAAAAGGGCTAAGGCCTTGCTCTTGTGATTCGAAGGGCTTGGTCCACTGTGTCTTTATCTGAGTGGGGCTTAGACCCAATGGGCTCGAGCTGATTTGGGCTTTGGATGGGTTTCATTTACTGAGTTTTCCCAAACTCACCCCTTCCTCTTCCATCCTTGCGGTGAGCCCTAGTTGGTGGACTTGAGTGGGCGGGATTCAGAGTGGCCATGAAGATTGATTGCCGATTTAAAAAGTTTAGCATTTAATTTGGATTATTTTATTATGCTTAAAGTTGTAATAAGGCCGCTCTTTTTAATTAATTTTATTTTGGGGATTATTAAACTGGTTAGCACTAGGGTTCGTTTTATAAAACTACTTGATTTTAAAAGATCACGATGACGCATAAAGTTTCCATAAAGTAAATGTTTTTCCAAGAAAATAAATATTTTAAACAAACGTTTTCAAACTTAATCATTTTCTTAAGACGGACATAATCAAACGGTTTTCTCAAAATTATACGAGATGTTAGAGTGTGGCAATGGCGGTGTGCATGTCTAGGATTGGATCCGGGAAGAGCTTGGTACTTAAGCAGTCCGACGGACTCACCTCCTCTTTTTCCTGGTTTCCTACCTGGTGCACAGCTTCCATTCACTTTAACCTACTTTTAAAAGTGTCTTTTACAACACCAACTCAGCTTTTCCAAACTAAGTAATACGGAATGTCTTGAACGCATCAATGTGGCGCATAAGATACAGTCATAACGTCCAGGCCGGGTTTGGGGTGTTACACTTACGCGGGAGCAAGCGCACTACTTTCAACATCGTCAACTGCAGCTTTATCGGGATCCATTTGCTATATAAAAGCACATTTCAATGTCAGGAGTCATCACACTATAACAGATTTAGATATATAGCATGTATAGCTAGACTCATATACGCTATGGTAGTCCTAGAACTGACTAAACCATAGCTCTGATTCTAATAAAAAAAGTAACACTTCTAACCCGTAACCGATATCAGATTAGGGTTACTAGGCATTACTAGACAGACAGAACATTTCAGACCAATTTAGAATCACAAATATTATTTAACATCATTTTATAAGCAATCATCTCAAAATATAGTCTACGATACCTAAAACATACATTTAATGAAAGGTTGGAACTAAACCGAACCTATTCAAAATTTTCAGAGCTTAACCAATTCTTTCAAACTGTTAAAGTCACACGCCCATGTGACTAGGCCTTGTGTCATACACGGACACTAAACATGCCCATGTGAACCAGTTGTGCCAAAAATAGATCCTAACTGAGTTTTTCACATGGTCAATAGGCATACCCGTGTTCTATAGCTGTGTGATACTTAGCTAGCTACTGACTTTAGCCCACAACCATATGACACGCCCGTGTGTTAAGACCATGTGGCACCATGCAGGCTTGATTTTAGCCAATTTGCCACCCTTTTATGGGTCATTCCTACAAACCAAATTAAACAACATTTATACAAAATATTCAGCCAATTTCATGCTCAAAATATGCTTCATTACAACTATTTCATCATCATTCAACAACTCATTCAAACCATACCAAAACTTAACACAAACGTACCATTTGATAGCCAACTTTCATTGCATAACCTATATTTACAATTCAAAACTTAATACATAAACCTTCTAGCCTATACATGCCATACTTTAAAATATGTACACTTTCAAAAGTACCAAAATGAGATTGATAGTGTGGTGACGATCCTTAACTATCTCCGAGCCTTCAGTAGCTACGATAACTGTAAAATAGATAGTAAACACACAGAGTAAGCTACAAAGAGCTCAGTAAGCCAAATATAATTGGTCTAACTACTAAAGCATATAAGTACAATTCAACCATAAAGATTCATAACCATCTCGTAGAATAATTCATAAACTTAACCATGCTCCTTTGTTTGCATATAAGTCATGCTTCATTTCCATACATAATTCACAGAGACAGAGTTTTTCATATTCAAAAATTTAGTACGATACAAACGTATCTGCATAGGTTATAAATTTCATATACTCAATCTCAGATTTTGTATTCTATCATCAGACGAGTCAGAAACGATACAGATGCTTATAAACAAGTACAATGCCAATGTACTGGACGTAGTCTTACATGTAATTCAATATCAATGCCTCTGTCCCAAACAGGGTCTTACATGAAATCAGATACGATGCCAATGTCCCAGACATGGTCTTATACGTCAATCTCAGTCGAGGCCTGTGTCCCAGACACGGTCTTACACGATGTCTCAGATAGATGTCAACTTTTCTTAGAAACATATAGAGCTTTTCAGATACTAACATATTATCATACTTTACTCTAAATATATTTATCCGACACTCAAGGCCATCCAATACAGATTACAGTTTATATGTGCAAAATTTATTTCAATTAACACGTAATTGTAATTTGACTAACCTCGGACAAATTTCAGATAAAACGAGTCGTCTATTCAACTATTTTGGACTTCCCCCGACCTAAGTCATATTTTCTTTGTTCTTGATCTAATACAATACAAATTCAACCATTCAACCATTCATTTCATTCAATTTAATCCATATACACATATTTAGGGCACTTTACATTTTAGCCCTTATATTTTCACACTTTGACAAATTAGTCCATTTTTCACAAAATCACCAATATGTAAAATTCACTATAGCTTGGCCGAATATACATGGCTTCCATACAAGCCCCAATAACATATTTAATTCTCAATTTAGTCCTTCAAAACCTCATTTTCACAATTTAGCTCAATTAGCTCTATTTCATCAAAATTCAAAAACAAAGCTTAATAATCTCACACATATCTTTCATAATCCATATAAAAAGCATCTCAAAGCTCATATAATCAACAATGGCATTTCGTCAAATCTTTAACAGAAACAGAAATTCAGACATGGGCTTTGAAGAACACGAAGCAACGATCATAGAAACGTAGAAATTATCAAAAACGGAAAAAAATCCATACCTTAATCAAGGATCAAAGTGCCAAAACCTATCTTGTTCTTTTCCTCCCTTTTTCTTTTGTATTTTCGGCAAGGATATGCATGAATGAACAAATTTTCATGCATTTGTTTTATTTAATAACATATATTACCTGATTACCTAACCATCCTTTAAAAATTTATCTATTTACTATATTGCCAAACCATGTCTCCCACTATCAAATAATGGTCTTATTGACATGCAAGGGCCTCAACTTTAAAAAACCATAGCACTTAGGCACTTTAGCAACTAGAAAGCAACCTTAACAACTTACGCGATTTGGTCATTTTTACAAATCAATCACAAAAACAGACAAATTAATTTACAGAAATTTTACAGATATAAATTCACATATCACAGACACATAAAATAATATTAAAATATTTTTCACACTCAGATTTGTGGTCTAATTTACATATCACAAACACATAAAATAATATTAAAATATTGTTCAGACTCAGATTTGTGGCCCTGAAACCACTATTCTGACTAGGGTCAAAACTAGACTGTTACACTTCCAATTAATGCTTTAGTTGTGCGGAATCACCGTTGTTCATTAGAAGGTAAGGGTTTGGTTGTTTATTAGAATGAACAAAGCCTTAGGTTCAGTTTTATTATCGATTTAAGTGACTAATTTGGTAGCTTATTAGTCAAATTTAGGTGTTAGGGGGTTTCAAGAGTGTTTTCGCGTCAAAACTAAACCAGGTGTGTTCTCAAAACGCAAAAAATCGAGCTTCGGAAAAAGCTGAAAAACCATATTGTCGATGCAACATGGGATGTGCCTGGCCATATGGTTGGCCGTATGTGAGACATGACCGTGTGTTTGACAAGAGCATGGCAGTACGTAAGTCACGATCGTGTGATGGTGTGAGTGTGGCCGTATAGGCCACACGAGCATGTGGGCCTACACATGCATACCACATGGGTGTGTGGGTTGTTGGCCAAGCCATGTGGACCACACGGGTGAGGCCAATCCACGTGTGTGGGCCCATGAGCATGTGGGCCCATAATTCTAAAATTTTGACTATGGTCACACAGGTCGTTCCAATAACCTGTGGGCCTACCGTAAGGTCAGTAAGGGCTAACCAAACCCTAGATTATGTGATCTGATATTTTGATAGTCTCCTCTGAGTAGGACACTGTTATGCCTGTCTGATTATTCTGCTATATTTATATAATATCTATACGCGAGCATGTTAAGCATGATATTTCTGTATCTGTAATATGTAATTATGTTTGGGGTGGGAATTATACATGTAGAGCAAGTATTTTGTATGGCGACCTTCGCCTATATTTTGGAAGCTTTGCTGCATATTATCTGATATGTGTCGTAATAACACAATATGGTGTGTAGGGATGGTGGGTGTTTTCAACCCCAAATGGTGTGATGGTATAGTCAGATTTGGTGTGTAGAGGATGGGGGTAGGATTTTGTATATCTGTTCTGTATATTTGATTTTGTTATCTGTATCTATAAAGGATTCATGTCCGAATATGAATCTGATTGTATATGTGATTTCTGTATGAATAGCATGTCTATTTTTGTTGGGTTACACACTGAGTTTACGAAAACTCACTTTTTTCTGTCAATTCTATTCAGGTAATCCACGGAATTAGGCGGAGCGGTGTGACAGAACCTCTCAGTGACCACTAGTTCGTAAACTATTTAGGATTATGGTTTTTATTTTAATTTAAGGTTTGTTTCTAGAATTTTGTAATAATTGGACTCTCCGGACTTTTTGGTTCAATTTTGGGATTTTCGTTTTAACATTTTATTTTTGACGGATATTTAAAAATGTGGTTTTCACTACAATAAAGGTTTTCCAAAAATACAATTGAGATTTCCAAAAATAACATTTTCAATGTCTTTCATTGTAAATTACGTTTTAGAAAATAAATTAATTAAATAACGCTTTCGATAATAGATATAAACGAATATGAGTTATAAAACTGGAACGATTTATTGTAACGACTCAGTTTTCAAAACCCTTCTTTGTGACATCTCTAGATTCGATCGTAACGTCTAGGCCGAGTTTGAGGTATTACATTTAATGGCTTTAGAGCCAAGTTACAAAACTCGAGCTGTGAATTTTGGGTTCCAAAATTATTTTTAAAAAAAATTGGATTTCCAATGAGTTAGATTACTCTGAGTAAGTACATGGTACACTGAGTCTTTGGTTTCGATCCTGTAAGTTTTTTTGAACTTAGATAGAATACTCTAGAAACACTGTAGTTGGGACTTTTTGAAAACTATACTAAGCTAGTTAGAGACTAAAATCTTTGAAACACTTCTAAACTTCTGATAATTTAAGTATAAAATATCCGCTAATAAATACTGGAACTGATGCATAAAATTTTATAGTGTAGACAAATTTGAATTTATGATGAGGGCTCGTGGAACTTGTGTAACACCCCTAACCCGTATCCATCATTGAACTAAGGTTAAAAGGCATTACTGGACAAATCAAAACATTTCACATTCATTTCATAAACATCATAGCATCATAGTTAAACATCAATATAAAGTCCCTTTCTTAGGTCAACGAGACCTTAAACATGCTTTAGAAAGAGGTCAGGACTAAACAGAGCAGATTCAAAATTTTTCAAAAACTTAAACATTTTTCTAATTTACAAAGATCACACACCCGTGTGAACAGGCCGTGTTGCCTCACACGGCATTAGACACGCCCGTGTGTCTAGGACATGGCAAAACAGGGAAAATATACTGACTTGACGACACAGCCACAAGACACGCTTGTGTGCCGGCCATATGAAAATTAGGGAGACTACTGACTTGGCCACTGTCTAGCCACACGCCCGTGTATCTAGCCCGTGCTCGAAACTGACTTGGCCACACAGCCTAGCATATGCCCGTGTGTGTGTGACCGTATGGTTTGCCTAGGCTCATTTGAAATGGCCCTCGAGTAACACGACCGGGACACAAGTTTGTGTCCCTGCCCGTGTGGGAAAAAATAAGCCATTTACAAGGCCAATATGCCACCCATTAAGGGTCCTCCCTACAAACATCAAAATCAAAACATTTACAATGTATTTCCAACAAATTTTAATCACAAAACATTCACCATTCATAACATAAATTCATAAACCTATTTCATCCTTATTATACAAACCCAAACATACCAAACCATGAGCTAATGTTATACCAAAACATATGTTTCATAATCTCAATTCACTTCATTCATTTTTATGCCATGAACTTACCAAATCTTCAAATAAGCACTTACAAAAACTTACCAAAATGACCTATTCTCTTGGCCAGTCATGATCACATTATATTGATCATATTGTATCACATAATTTATACTCAAAAGCCATTCATAAACACAACCATAAATAAGCCATATCACATGGCTAATATTCACAATTGAAAAACATATTGATATACTTCTAGCCTATATACGCCACACTTACCAAAATAGAGTTCGATAGTGTGGTGATGATCCTCAATGATCCCCAAGCTCCCGGTAGCTTCGATATCTAAAGCACAATGCAAACACACACAAAGTAAGCTTTCAAAAGCTTAGTAAGTGATATATAAATAAACTTATCATTTTAAGCATATAAGCATTATCAAATTACATATACTTCATAGTCAATACTATCACAAACCACATAGTTCATAGACATTTCACATATTCCCAATTCATTTGCACATATAGCATATTTTCTTATACTTATATCACATATCATCACTAGCACATATGCTTACCTTTTATTCTAAAACATAGTATACATTTCAAATGAACTTGAGTTGGATACACATTTCATATATTCATTCTTTTCTCGGAATGCCTGTTGAACCGTTTGAATTCATAAGGATACGCTAATAGCTCAGAAAGATCATACAATGCCAACATCCCAGATGTGGTCTTACATGTAATCAAGTATCGATGCTATTGTCCCAGACAGGGTCTTACACCAAATCAAATACGATGCCAATGTCCCAGATATGGTCTTACACGTAAATCTCAAATTGATGCCAATGTCCCAGACATGGTCTTACACGTAAACTCAAATCGATGACAATGTCCTAGATGTGGTATTACATGAAAACACATATCGGAATCCTATGTCATGACATATGTATCCTAACTATTCCTATGGTTCATACTGGGCTTTCTGGATGTCGTCATATTATCAGAACTTTCACGGATATCACATATTCAGCTCTTACATAGCCATTCATCACATTTCAATGTCATATAAACATAAATAAATCAACTCAAACACATTTATTTTTATATTGACTTACCTCGTACAGATTCAATGAACAAAATCAACTACTCAATGGCTTTCGACTTTGCCCGGACTAATTTTGTTTTCTTTGGTTCTTGATCTAAACACATTCAAATTTGACTTATTCAATCTCACAATCATTCAAATCAATCCAAAAACACATATTTAGGGAATTTTACAAATTAGCCCTCACATTCTCACATTTTAACACTTTAGTCCCTAATTCACAAAATCACAAAATACATAAAATTTCCTTATACCCATGCTTAGCCAAATTTTCATAGTGTTCATATAAACCCACATATTTCATTTATTTTACATTTTAATCCTTCAATTTCTCATTTTCACAATTTAGCCCAAAATACTCAAATTTATCAAAAATCCTAATACAAAACATAGTAATCTAACATATATCTTTCATTTAATATCATCAAACTTCATAAAACTCATAATTTCATTAAGGGCTCAATTCAAAATCATCAACAATTTCCAAAATTCAGGCATGGGCTTGATAGGCTACTAAGCAACAATCACAAAAATGTAGAAATCATTAAAAATCGAACAAAACTCATACCTCAATCACCAATCAAAGTGTCGAAGCCCTAAGCTTGTATTTTTCTTTCTTTTTCTTTGGTATATTTGACCAACAAGATGAATATATCACTAATCCATGTTTTTCTTTTATTTAATATAGCTTAAATTACCAAATACCAACTTTCCCTTAATATAATAAACATTTAAACTTATAATGTATGTCCAACAATGTCCATTTAATATATCAATGGTGTAATAACATAATAAGGACCTCTCATTTAATAAGACATGACACTTAAGCACACTTAACATATAGCATACAACTTTTATATTTTACGCGATTAGGTCCTTTTTGCAAATTAAACACACAAACAATAAAATTTCCACACGCAACTTTCACACATATCAATTCACATATTATAAGCATAGAAATAATATTAAAATATTTTTTTGACTCAGATTTGTGGTCCCGAAACCAATATTCTAACTAGGTCTAAACCGAGCTCTTACAACTCACGGTCGTGGTATTTGTGGGCACGGCAGAGGCCGTAGGGGGCTCGAGCTAAGTCTTACTTTATGGGCAGTATGCCAAACTTAGACACGAGTGAGACACCGGTTTCATCTGCATCTGAGTCTAGGTCTCAAAGCCACTCAGCTGGGGACGACGCACTGTCCCAAGCCATGTTAAGGGTGTTGGAGAGGGTTACTAGACCCTATTCTAGATTTGGAGGCTGTGGATCGATAACTAAACAACTCAAGTCCAATGGTGTTGAGTTATTTAGGATGTCACTAGAGTCGCCCCTACTATGGCTGAGTATTGGTTAGAGGCCATTGAGAGGATTATGAACGACATCGACTGTACTCCTGAGCACAAATTAAAGGGTGCAGTCTCTTTGCTTCGCAACGAGGCATATCAGTGGTGGTTGTCGGTTGAGGAGGGTACTCAACTGAATATCTTGAACTAGGACTATTTTAAGACTACTTTCCAGGGGAAGTATATAGGTGTGTGCTATGTGGATGCTCGTAGGTGTGAGTTCTTGAATCTCACGCAAGGTGATAGATCTGTGGCCGAGTATGAGGCCATGTTTTTGAGGTTGAGCTACTATGCTTGAGGCATGGTGGCGTTTGACTATGAGAAATGTGTCTGCTTTGTGGACAGTTTAAAGGATAATCTGAGAGTACTGATTGCTCCGCAGAGGGAAGAGAGTTTAGAGTTCTTGTAAATAAGGTGAAGATCGCTAGAGAGGTTAAGCGTGTGGAGCGCCAAAATAGGGATCGTGAGATAGGCAAGAAGGAGGGATTTAGAGCTCTCTAGTTCTATATATAGGCCTAAAAAATAGGCCAGACCTGATGGGCCTGTTATAGTAGGAGTTCCTGTTGCTCCTACTGGGATCCAGCTTGGTGGTGATTATGGTAGGCGCCATTCGGGTGAGTGTTGGAGGAGGTTAGGGGCTTGTTTGAGGTGTGGATCTTTGGAGCACTGTATTAAAGAGTGTCCACAGTGGGCTGATCAAATGCAAGCTTCAGGACTAGGTTTTCTACAGCCTCAGAGGGCAATTCAGCAGCCACCTAAGGCCGTGGACCGGCTAGGTGTGGTAACGGTATAGGCTGAGGGCAGAGAGCACTGGGCAGAGATGCTAATCAGACTGAGGTGAGGTAGCCTGCACTGGTTTATACTGTTCGAGCCCAGAAGATAGAGATGCTCCTGATGTTATCACGGGTACGTTCTTTATTTTTGATGTCCCTTATACTGCTCTTATAGACATAGGTTCTACATATTCCTATGTAGCTAGTACTCTATTACGCGACTAGGAGTGTTGTTTTGAGGATCGTGGATGAAAAGGAGATAGTAGTGATTAGTGAGCGTTGAGATTATCTGTCCAATGTGATCTCTAATCTTATGACTGAGAAATTGGTTCAAAAAAGTGTGAGGTGTATTTGGCTTATATTAGTATTTCTATTTTTCGGGACTCTTCTGTCGGGGATATTAAAATAATGAGGGAATTTCTAGATGTCTTTCTTGATGAGTTACTAGGTTTACCTTCGAATCAAGAAGTTGAGTCCGGCATTGAGCTTTTACTGGGTATAGCTTCGGCGTCCATTGCTCTATACTTTATGGCATCGAAGAAGCTTACAGAGCTTAAACCTCAACTTGATCTTCTGGATCGTGGTTTTGTCTGCCCTAGTGTGTCTCCGCGGGGAAAACTGGTTCTATTTGTAAAGGAAAATGATGGTACCATAAGACCGTGTATTAACTACCGAGAGTTGAATAAACTGATTATGAAGAATAAGTATCCACTTCCAAGGATCGACGATTTCTTTGATCAGTTCCGTGGGGCTTCCATGTTTCAAAAATAGATCTTCAATCTAGGTATTATCAGCTTAGAGTTAAGGAAGTTGATATTCATAAGACTTCATTTAGGACTCGTTATGGGCACTACGAGTTTCTAGTTATGCTCTTTGGTTTGACGAATGCTCTCGCTGCATTCATGGATCTGATTAACTGAGTGTTTCAGCCGTATCTAGATCAGTTAATCATGGTTTTTATTAATGATATTTTGGTTTACTCTAAGACCGAGGATGAGCATGATGAGCATCTTAGAGTAGTGCTTCAGATACTCTAAGAGAAACAGCTCTACCCTAAGTTGAGCAAATATGAGTTCTGATTGTGATAGGTAACTTTTCTAGGTCACCTGGTTTCTGCTAAGGAGATTCGAGTTGATCCTAGGAAGACTAAGGCTGTACTAGATTTGAAACAGCTTGAGAGCGTATCTAAGATTCGTAGTTTTTTGGGTCTTACGGGACATTATCGACAATTTTTAGAGGGGTTTTCTCTTATTACAGCTCCTTTGACTAAGCTTCTGCGCAAGGATATTCCTTTTGTCTGGACTAATGCACAAAAATTGAGCTTTAAGAAGCTCAAGTCTGTTTTGACACGAGCATGTGAGCCTATAATTCTAAAATTTTCCTTAGGGTCGCACGAGTCGTTTCGATCGACTATTGGCCTATTGTAGGGTCGGTAAGGGCTAACCAAACCATAAATTATATGATCTGATATTCTAATAGTCTGCTCTAAGTAGGACACTGTTATGCATATCTGATTATTCTGCTATATATATATTTCATATCTATACGCGAGCATATTAAGCATGATATTTTTGTATCTGTAATCTATAATTATGTTTGGGGTGGGAATTGTATATGGGGAGTATGTATTTTGTATAGTGACCTTTGCCTATATTCTAGAAGCTTCGCTGCATATTATCTGATATATGTCGTAATGACACAATATGCTGTGTAGGGATGTTAGGTGTTTTTAAACCCACATGGTGTGGTCGGAGTTGGTATGTAGAGGATGGGGTAGGATTCTGTATATCTGTTTTGCATAATTGATTCTGTTATTTGTATCTATAAAGGATTCATGTCCAAATCTGAATCTGACTATATATGTGATTTTTGTATGAATAGCATGTCTATTTCTGTTGGTTTACACACTGAGTTTACAAAAACTCACTTCTGTTTGTCTATTCTATTCAAGTAATCCACGGACTTAGGCAGATCGGTGTGACGGAGCCTTTCGGTGACCATGAGTTTGTAAACTATTTAGGATTATGGTTTTTATTTTAATTTAAGGTTTGTTTCTACGAGTTTGTAATAATTGGACTATCCGAACTGTTTGGTTAAATTTTGGGATTTTTGTTTTAACATTTTATTTGCAACGAATATTTAAAAATGTTGTTTTTACTAAAACAAAGGTTTTCCAAAAATACGAATGGGATTTCCAAAAATAACATTTTCTATGTCGTCTGGAAAATAAATTAATTAAATAAAGCTTTCGATAATAAATATAAACGAATATGAGTTATAAAAGTGGAATGATTTATCGTAACGACTCAGTTTTCAAAACCCTTCTTTGTGACATCTTTGGATTCAACTGTAACGTCTAGGCCAGGTTTAGGGTGTTACAAATTGTTTGAAAATGTTAAATATCATGTTATATATGATAAATTAGCTTGTTGATTGGATTGTCTTAATAGCCAAATTATTGATTTTGTGAGTGGCAAAACCATGTATGTTTCGAGCCTGAAAAGATTAACATGTTAACAAAATTGCTAGTTCGATAGTATGAATGTTTGATTGAGTTTGAAATTGCATATTTGAGTTATGAGATATCAGAATGTTTGCCTAAATGAGATAATGTGTTGAGATATTAGGCTTATGTATGATTTAAATGCATGAGATATTTGTTATATTGTGTACTGAAAAGGGTGCTATTTATGCACAATGAAAATTCATAAAGTATGTGAAATTGAATGAAATTGATTGATACCAACACAATGGTAATTTTAAAGATTGGAAGACTATTTCCATTTACTGAAAGTATGTGATTATTGATGACATGCTGAGCATGTCAAATGAATGTGAAAAGTATTGATATGTGATTATGTATGAAATTGTGTGACATATTGCATATGCATTTGGTTGGGATTTTTTGGTTGACGGAGGAGTTTAGTGGAGTACCGGCACCATATTAAGTTCGCATTATTCATAGTCATTGCACTGCACCTGGAGTACCAAGGGGATTGGTAATTTTATCACATATTATATGTTATTGGCAATTGTATTCCATTATTTGATATCCGACAGATTTTTGCAGTATTGATTATTCAGTGGTTTTACCATATCGATATGCTCATAATGTTTTAATGTTTGGCAGACGGGTTCCAGGGAATTCGTGGTGTGTAGCGGATGGTATAGGTAGGAACCTTTTTGCATTGCATCACGCTCACGACATATTTGAATGTTATTGATTTATGATATGTGTTGTATTATGTTATATTGAATGGTATCGAAATTAATGATTGTTACTTAAATGAATGATGTCTCATGCTCATACACCATATGACATCAATTTGGTAATGGCTATGTAATGTTATGAAATTCCAATGATAGTTTTTTGTTCTTCTATTAATGCTAATATGTTTCACTGTATTCAATATTTATGTTTTTGTCCCTTTTAATAATTATTAGACTCACATTGAGCTTTGCATAAGCTCACCCCCAATAGTGTTGAACTTTTTAGGTAAACCTCGAAATTAGGACCAAACTCGGCATTCAGATAATTACCTTGGACCTCAGACTATTTTTAATAAGTTTTAATAAATTTCTATCAGTTTTGAGTTGTATTTTTTTTCATTATTTTTGGTCTGTGGCTTGGTAACTTTTCACTTGGGGATTTTTTGCATACATGGATTACTCAAGCATAATAACCGAATAATGTATGATATCAGGCTTAAGTAAAATTTTATATTGTTCCCTAGTTTCCGTTGCATTGGAAAGGAACCATTTTTGAAAAACAAATCGATAAGGCAATTATATTTCCTAAATGACTTGAAAAATGGTTTTTCTGCTACTTTAGTTTAACATAAGGTTTTTTTAAAAAAAGAAGAGCGACTAGCAAATGATTTTTCTAAAACAACACTAAAGGAGTCCTAAGTATACACTACCTAATGAATAAATGCTTTTACGCTAACTCAAAGTACAACTATGATTTTCTCTAAAATGAGTTTATTTAAAGTATTCAAAAGTAACGTAAGTTAGCTTAGCCATTTCAATGGCTAATGTAGCCTTCTCAATCTAACCATAATGTCTAGGTCGGGGTTGGGAGGTTACATGGTAAGTGAAATTTTACATTATATGAACTTACTAAGCATTTATGCTTACTTTTTGATATTTTCCATGTTTTATAGTGAATCAGAAGCTAGTTTGGGTTGGAAGCTTCTTGGAGATCTATCACACTATCCATTGGCTACATCAATAGATTTTTATGTTTCTAAGTCATGGTTAATAGCATGTATAGGTGCTTTTGTTTAATGATAAAACCATTTGGGTTGGCCTGTAATTATGGTCTTTTGGGTGATGGAATAGTTATTATGTTGGCATGTATATATGGCCTTATAATGGTTGATATTATGGTGTTTATGGTGCTTAAATGATGAGAGTTTGGAACGGTAATTAAAATGCATACTATGAGTTGTTCTTTGATATGCTTGAATATGGTCATTTTGGTATATTGAGTGTGACTTTGATATGTGAACATAGTGGTAAGTTTTGGCATAAACTTAGTTACAAGATGGTTGACTTATGCCTAAATTATGCAATTGTAAAATACATGTTGGTTGTTGTGATTGAGGTGTCTTTTGGGCATATTGGTTGTATAATCAAATACCTTATTGGTTTAGCTTGTTGATGCATGGTTTCGTGCACTTTAAATTCTTAATTATATGTGGAAAAATGGTTGTACGTATGTGCATGCTTTTGATAAGAAAAATGGCTTGGAAATGGCCTATTTTTCGTCCACACGGCCAAAGACACGGGCGTGTGTCTCAGCCGTATATGACACACGGCCATACGACACAGCCATGGCAGTTACTCGGTCTAGCACACGGGCGTGTGAGGCCATTTCAAAGGGTACACGGCCTAGCACTGAGCATGTGGCTTGGTCGTGTAACCTAAGTTAGAGAGTTACATGGGTACAGACACGGCTGTGTGCCCATGCGCCAGAGACACTGGCATGTGTCTCAACCGTGTGATTCACACGGCCATGTGACCCCTACAATATGAAAATTTTCAACTTTTTACTAAAAATTCTATATGTTTGTTATTTAGTCCCGGTTCGTTTCTAAAGTGTTTTCAGGGCCTCGATTGCTCGTATTGTAACAGCTCGATTTTGGGTCTAGTCGGAACAGTGGTTTCGGGACGACAAATCTGACATAGAAAAAATTATTTTTATTATATTTTTATGGTCTAAAATTTTATGGAATGATTTTGTGAAAATTTCGTTCGAAAATTTTGAAGTTTGGGCACCCAATTTAGTCAAAAGGACTAAATTGTAAAAAGTGCAAGAGTTGAGTTTTACATGCTAGAGGTGTCTAATTGCTATGAAATTTTAAATTGGAGGTACTTAAATGGTAATTAGACCATTGGTTAAGTTGGTGGACAAAAATGGACATGATTAGGTATGTTTCTAAAGTTTTTCATTAAGGGCATTTTAGTAGTCTAGTAATTAAATGAATGAAACAGCCAAATTAAAAGCCAATTTTTGTCCATCTTCCTTCCATGGCTGAAATTCACAAGGGGAAATCATGGCTAGCATTTTTCAAGCTTCCAAGCTCGATTGTAAGCCCGTTCTAGCCCCGTTTTTAATGATTTTGATGTTTTTCAAATCCATGTAACATGATCTATCTATTTCTACCACTAATTTAAGACATAATGAAAGTCTAAAATTTTACCCATGATGAATATTTGTTTATTTTGATGTTTAATGGTAGATAATGAATGTTAGTTGTTTGATAAACGACTTCTGCTAAATGATTTTCGATGAAAATGCCTAAAAGGACCTATTTGTAAAAAGTTGTATAATGGATGTTAAAATGCGAATAAAAGAAAAATGTGGGCTGCTATAAGCATGTATAAGGTTCGGCTAGGCATGGGTATTGAAAAAATTAAGTACATTTCATTTTACGAGCCTAGGGACTAAAATGTAAAAATGTCAAACGTTAGGGCAAAAATGAAATTTTTGCCATAATGTAATTTTGGGCTGATTTGAATAGTATAATGATTAACTAAGTTTTTTTGTGATAATATAGATCAAGAAAAACGAGGTTCAGATTTAGAATGGGGAAAAACGAGTATTTGACGGTCAAGTCCTTGTCACCATTTTTATGCCGAGGTAAGTTCATATGTTTAATAAGGATTAAATTATATATGTATAAAGGCTTAATAGATATAATTGTGTTAAATGCTATATTATTGAAATGAAATGTGAATGCTATTGAGTATGATACTACAAAAATGACCGACAGAGATTCGATACAGAGAAAGTCTCGGTTGAACCTTAGGAATAGATAGGATACAAATGTCATGACATTAGGATTACTGAGATTATGTGTAAGACCATATCTGGGATATGGCATCGATATGAGACTTCGTGTAAGAACATAGTTGGGCTATTGGCATCGATACGAGATTAGATATAAGACCATACCTAGGATATGGCATTGGTATGGTACTGTCTATATGAGATTCCCGAGTATCCTTTAGTATTCCAAGTGGTTCAACGAGAAATTCAATGGGTATGTCAAAGAACAGAAAGAGCATGTAAGTATTACAAATTTGTATAGGTATGTACATAAGTTTATAAGCATTGACTTCTTGATATTGTGAGATCATGGTTTCCATGAGAATGTTTTTGTGAAAGGCTTGTGATTATTGGTCTATATTTGTGATGTATGAAATACATGGTAAATTCGGTTAGCGATTGTGTAATGGGTTTTCGGGCCAAATTTAGTTATGATATAACATGTTTTATTCACACGAATTGTGATCCATCGGATATGAGAAAAAGGAACTATTGGTATAATTGCCTATTAAAATGATTATGGAAGTATGAGAAGATATGAACTTGGAACAACTAAAAGATGTTAAAATATATGCTTGAAATGAGAATACTCATAATTCATGTGTATGCTTACTTTGAGGCTTGAAATGACTTGTTAATTGTTGTAATATATTACAAAGGAAAGGTTACGATTGTTAGGCTAATGCCAAGATATGTTAAATTATGCTTATGAGTTAATAGAGTAAACATTATTACTGAAAAAATTTATAACTATGAAATTCATGGCTATAAGTACTATCTTGTGTTTAAATTGTTGGCCTTGATAAAAGATTAATAAAAGTTGCTTATTAGTTTCATACAGACTTACTAAGCTATATAGCTTACCCTCTGCCTTTCCCATGTTTTATAATGTCGTGATGCTAGCTTGAGTTGGAGATCGTCTGAAATTCTATCTCACTATCAAGCTATCATTTCGGGTATTGATAAATTCAAGTATTTTGAGTTATGGCATGTATAGGGACTTGGTCATTTTGTTATATGTGTCATATGATTTTAGCCAATGTGTGACAGCCCTAAATTGACCCTAGTCGGAAAGTGGTTTTGGGACCACGAAACCGAGCCATAAGAAAATAATTAACAGTCATATTTAATGCTTATTATATATGAACATGCACGTGTGAAAATTTCATGCTTAAATTTTGTATATAGTATGTGAAATTTATCAAATAGGACTTGTGTGAGAAAATTTAGGATTGTGCTAGGCAAATGTCAAAGTGGCCTATTAATGCATGTTAGAAAAATGCTTGTACTTGCATGTCAAATTACCCAAATTTTAGATAGTGGCCGGCCATGCTATGGGTTAAAACATATTATAAATATTTTGTGTTAATATTTTGTGTTAAAAATAATAAAATAAAAGGGTTAGTAATAAAGTAATAAAAATTGGGGGGTGAAGAAAACAAAGTTCATCTGTGTTCTTCCTTGCCGAATTGAAAAGAAGAGAAGGGGGGAGACTTTCGGTCATGGAAGGAGAAGAAAAGTTAGTGAAAGGTGTTAGATTTGTTTTGAAATTCAAGCTTGTTTTAGGTTAATCATCTTGTTTCTTACTTAGCCCATGCCAAAAATCTTGAATCTTGATGGATGTATGGCACATTCAGTTATGGTTAATGAGGAGATAATTTGATTTTAGCCTTTAAACTTTGAGGAAGAAATTGTTGTTGCAAGAAGTTGGGCTTATTGATAGTATAAATTTCTAATGCACCTAAGGTAATAGCCGAACATGTAGTTGTTTAATGTTTTGAACAAGTGCCGTTTAGATGTTCTAATATTGTCTAAATTAGATGTTTAATCATCTAAGGGTTCGGCATTGTGCATTCTTGTTAAGAGTTTGATTTGAAATCATGAGATCTTGTTGACTTGTGTTTAAATGGCATTCGGTCATGGTCTATGGGTGTTTGCTAATCCGGTTTAAGTGCATAGGTGCTAAATACTTTGTATTGGAAATTTTGATGTATAAGTAGTAGTTAATTAAGATGATATTGGGTAAATTTTTAGCTTAGTTGTGTTAAGTATTCGGCAATATTCATAATAATGAATATGAGAGTGTATATAAATACGTGGTTGTGCATAACTTAAGTAATCAACTAAAATATGAACACCATGTAAGTGTATATATATATATACTTATATGTATGTTAGTGCCTTATGTGTACACCTTGTGTCATTGAGACCTTCGAAAATAAATATGTATTAAAGTTCTATTTGTAGTAGTTTAATGTGACTTACCAAGTACACAAATTTATTGAGCCGAAAATGGTAAAGGTTGATAAGTGTCTTGTGTTTGAGTTCTAGTAATGAAAAGGAAATATAAATGTGTTATGATTTATTGATATATGTGCATGATTATTCGGATGATAACCGGACTAAGATCCGAAGGCATTTGTGCTAGTGACTATATCCGGGCTAAGTCCCGAAGGCATTTGTGCTAGTTACTATATCCGGGCTAAGTCCCGAAGGCATTTGTGCTAGTGACCATATCTGGGCTAAGTCCCGAAGGCATTTGTGCTAGTGATTATATCCGGGCTAAGTCCCGAAGGCATTTGTGCGAGTTGCTATATCCGGCTAAATCCCGAAGGTACTTGGGTTTGGAAATGAGCGATCTTACTGTAATAACTTCAATTAATACGCTCATAAATCCAAACGATAAGGTATGTTTCATATATGCATTGGAAAGGTTGATTCCTTTTAAATAGTATTCGCTCAATTGATTAACAAGCTTCCGGCCTTTAGTTAGGTTTGATCCTGAGTGTATGAATATAATGGCTGAAGCGTGAAGTAAACATGACTTTGGGAATATGCGATATCTGTGATCATTCATTTAGTCATCTGACGCTATACTTTAGTTGTAAATAATTTCATTACTTAAAACTTACTAAGCATCAAAATTCTTATTCATTGCTTTAATTCTCATTTTATAGATTTTGTTAAATCACTCACGGACTCGGGAGTGTCAAAGTCAAGTCGTCCACACTATCTAAGCCCCTTTGGTACTCTTTTAGTTGAATTTTGATAATGGCATGTATAGGGCTGAACCTTGTTGTTAATTAAGTATCTTTTGGTAATGTATATTCGTATAGCCATGCGAAAATGGCTCGTATATTTTGAGTATAACATTATGGTCATTTTGTATATATGGTCTTATGACATGGTTATTAAGTGGTGTGGAAATGCTTGGTAATGATTAGCCATTGGAATGGCCGATCATGGTCCTATTGGTGCTACGACGTCATGGCTAATCGTGATTATACTTGAAAATAATGTATGTCAATTTACTAATTGATTCATGGAAAATTATGAAATAGATAAAATTTACCTTAAATATATCTTTGTCGTGACGAGTGATGTGAATTTGAAAAATCACTAAAAATAGTAGGAATGGAATTAAATAGTGAATAAATTATGTAATCTAATCTTGATGAGTTTATTTTCATATGAAAGAAACGAAACGACCATATGAGCCGTATTTTATGATATGTTTAAGTTTTCGTGAAACAGGGCCAGAGCGTTTTCTGGATCCCCTGTTCTAAATTTGAAAATTTACCATAAATTAACCAGAGACAATTCGAAGTCATACTTTATATGTATAGATTCCTTTTTGAGTCTAGTTTCATTAGAAACAAACGGCATAAGTATTAAAGCTCTGTAGAGGGAGATACCTAGGTCGTAATGCATGAAGGTCAGAGTAGTCAAACCCTGAAACAGGGGAGACTTTAACTAATAAACTGGCCTGACCAAAAATTCTAGAAAAAAATTTGTAGATGGATATATGAGTCTAGTTTCAGGAGAAATTTATAGAATCGATTTTCGAGTTTTGGAACTCGAGATATTATTTTTAAAGTGACTGTGATGCAGTTAGCCAGCCTGTCTGGAAATTTTAAAATGAACTGTAAGTAAATGAATTAAGTCCGTTAACACCTCGTGTTCGACTCAAACAACGGTCTCGAGTGCAGGCGTTACAATTTTATTGGTATCAGAGCTATGGTTTAGTTGATTCTAGGACTACCGTAATCGTTCGGGTTTAGCTATACATGCCATTATGTGTTTATTTGATAGTGTGGTGATTTCGGCGATTAAAAATGTGTTTACTTATAGTAATGGATCCCGATCCCAACCGAACGATAGCTGATGATGTTGAGAGTGTAGCGCCTGCTCCCGCATAAGGGACAGCGCCGGTGGACCCTCAACCTATTGCTAGTAATCAGAATGATGAAGCTAGACAGGCTTTTTATAGCGTGATGAATGATTGGTTCAATCAGTATATTCGAACTAATACGGCTAATCCACAACCCCCACTCCCGACTAATACAACCCCTGCAACTGCAATACCTCCGATGAATCGACGAGATGAGGTTAAATAAGCCCCAGTTGAGACTCAAAACACGGGCTCATGAATTTAAAGCTACAGACAATGACGATGCGAGAGCAAGCTGAATTTTGGTTGGACAACACTATTCGGTACTTGATGAACTATCTTGCACACCGATGAATGGCTAAAGTGTACTATCTCCTTGCTACGTGATTACGCCTACTATTGGTGGAATACGTTGATTTCACATTGTGCCCAGAGAGCAAGTAACTTGGGAGTTTTTCCAAACCAAGTATCGAAAAAAGTATATCAGCCAGAGATTCATTGATCAAAAATGAAAAGAATTTCTTGAACTTAAACAAGGTCCATGTCGGTTACTGATTATGAACGAAAGTTTATAAGGCTTAGCCGGTACGCTCGAGAATGCATTTCTTCATAAGCTGTAATGTGTAAACGTTTCGAAGATGGACTGAACGATGATATAAAACTATATGTTGGCATTTTAGAAATCAGAGAATTTGTGGTACTTGTCGAGCGAGCTTGCAAAGCCGGAGAGCTCAGTAAGGAGAAAAGAAAAGGCGATATGGGAGCAAAGGAGTTTCAGAAGAGATCTTTGGGAAAGCCCTTTCAGATCATCGAAGAAATTTAGAGATGATTTAGGCGGTCTAAAGACACTTGGGCTTTTCTAGGACGAGATCGTGATCGACCCCTGTGAGTACACGAGTCACTTTGGTTGCCGGTGTTGGAAATGATCGTCGAGACGAGCAGGTGCCGATTGTGGTAAATGGCATTCGGGGAGTTGTAGATTCCATGACCGCTCCTGTTATAAGTGCGGATCAGCTGACCACTTTATCAAGGATTGCCCGAGACTGTGTGAACAAAATGTAAATCAGAGTGGGAAAACAGGTGCTACTACTGCACGGGGCAGACCATCTAGAAATACGGGGAATGCTAGTGGCGGTCAGAGAGGATCTAGAGATGCTACAACTAGATCTGAGGCTCGTGCTCCTGCTAGAGCTTATGCTATACGCGCACGCGAGGATGATTCCTCGCCAGATGTTATTACCTGTGACATCCCTAATTTAACCCTAGTCGGGAAGTGGTTTCGGGACCACAAAACTGGGTCACAAAAATATTTAAATACCTTATTCCATGCCAAATATATGTGAAAATGCATGTGTGAATTTTTAATTCTTTGATTTAGTTAAATTGAACGTGAATTGAAAGAAAAAGGACTCACGTGAAAGGATTTAAATATATGTGGCTAATTTTAAGAGGTTAGTAAAAGAATGAAGTAAAATAGATGGAGTTGCATGTCAAATAGTCCATTTCCTAAGGATAGTGGCGGGCATGACAAGATTATGGGCAAAGGAACATGTTTCCAACATGTTAGGTTAGTGGTGTATGTAGGAAGCCATAAAATAAAAGCTAGCATTAAAGAATTGAAAAAAAATGATGAGCATGCATGCCCCCCATTTGCCGTGAATTGAACAAGAAAAACAAAAAAAAAAAGTGCTCATCCTTTCTCAAATTTTTGTATTACCGTGAGTGAGGGAGAGGGGGTTTGGAGAAGCTTGGCCATACTTGCAACTAGATTGAGGTATGTTTGATGTCATTCCTTAAGATTCATGCATGTTTTAGTTGTTAGTTTGAAACCTACCTAGCCCATGGCTTAGATTTCTTTGCTATTTGATGGAGATGAAGTTCGCCATGAAGGTTGTCTTTCTTGGTTGGTATTTTAATGTTGTTGTGTGAAGCATGAAGAGAAGTGAGATGAATGTTTAATAAAAGGAGATTTTTGTGCCATTGAGTTCTTGTTGTTATACGTGTATGTGCATGAGTATTCGCCATGCTATAGAATTCATGTTGCAAAATAATTAATGCTTAATGTGATATATAATAGTACTTGTGAATGAGCTTGAGAGTATCTAAATTATTAGTTGGAGGTGCGAATGTGGTCTTGGATGAATTTTAAAGAACAAAGAAATTTTGGGTGACTATAGGTCAAGGACATTCGACCAAAGGCTTGTGTGCTAGCAAAGTCGGCCTAGATGGGGTAAATGTTAAGTGTTAAATGTTCATGAGATAAAATTTTGTGATTTGATGAATTAATGATGATAGTATAGTTGATGTCATGTATAAATATATGGCAAGACGATTAAACTAGTTTATTTATTGATTAAGCTCAAGAAGCTAGAGGTGGAGAATCAAGCAAAGGCAAAGGAAAGAACATCGAGTAGCGAGTTGGAACCATTTTACCCAATACAAGGTAAGTCATTAAGCATATATTTGATATTGCTTAAATGATTGTAATATCTATCCAATTGTGTTTAATGAGATGAAATATATACAAATGTATGTGTATGAAAAGATGATATTGTTGAGCGTAAAAGAGATAGTGAAATGTGTAGGAAGTTTGCTTGGCACTAAGTGTGCGAGAAATAGATGTGTACGGTGGCGAGATTGGCCTTGAGTGTGCGAGCTTGTAATATATGGCACTAAGTGTGCGAGTTTGGACTATATGGCACTATGTGTGCGGGCTTGAATCACATGGCACTAAGTGTGCGTGATTGAGTATTAAGCACTATGTGTGCGAACTCTACACATATCTCCGATTGAATATTTATATGCAGATGTGACTTTATCGAGATGAGTATGGACAGCGGAAAGAGTAAGTACCTTGAGTTCATGGCTAATAGATGCTATGTTCATGCTCGGGGTGGAGTTGGTAAGATTTAAATCTATGTGATGATTTCAATTGCATTACCGTAAATAAGGTATCGTGGAATAGATGAAAGTTCATTTGATTGCATGATTGTTGCAGAAATGAAATGATGTATGGAAATTGCTTCAAATATCCTATTGAATAGTATATGAAATGTAAATGTATGACTTGGTGTGAGATTGATCCGAAAGGTCTAAGGAACTATGGTATAGTTCGGTATAGCTGGAACACTTGGCCTTGTTTCATTATTTCATTTTATGATAATTTTATTAATGGATGGTTGTGGAATGCTTATGACTTCTTGAGTTATAAACTCACTCGGTGTTTTCTTGTCACCCATTTTAGGTTTCTTGGACTCATCTCCTTTTGGGTGCTCGGAAAATCAACGAAGTCATCACACCGTGAGCAATTTTTGGGTATTGTCTTCTTAGTCAACTTAGGAGAACATTTGGCATGTATGGGCTATTTTGTTTTGTTAAATTTTGGGTTGTAAATTTTAAGCCATGTGAAAATGACCTATGTGGTCGTTTGAGTGGGATGCTAGAATCTATAGCCACGAGTCTTAGAAACCTTAATTTTGATAAGGTGGCCATAATTTGTGTCATGTATGATGGATGATTAGTAAGGCTAAGGAAGGATTCATGAAATTGGCATAGTCTCTGCGATGGCTATTGCGGACAGCAGCGGTGATATGAGATCGAAAAATCACTAAAAATAGTAGAAGTGGAATTAATTGCTAAAAAATTACGTACTCGAAGCTTGATGGGTCTATTTTCATATGGATGAAATGAAACGACCACATGAGCTGTATTTTAAGAGATATTCAAGATTTCGTGAGACAGGGCGAACGGTTTACGGATTCTATGTTTCGACTTTGAAAATTTACCATAAATTATCCGAAACAATTAGAAGTCATGCCTTATATTCATCCCTTGAGTCTAGTTTCATTAGAAACAAACGGAATGAGCATTGGAGCTCAGACAAGATGATATCCAGTCGTAATGTGCAAAGGTCGGTGTAGTCGAACCCCGAAATAGGGTGACTTTAACTAATAAACTGTACCAATTGGCCCGACCAAAAATTTTAGAAATAAATCCACGGATGGATATATGAGTCTAAATTCGGTGAAAATTTATGGAACTGGTTTTCGAGTTCGGAACTCGAGATATGATTTTAAGGTGACAGGACGCAGTTTGTCAACTGGATGGAAATGTGAAAAATAGTCATGTGACACATGAGAGTTGGTCGAGAACCCTCGTGTCCGACTCCGGCGATGGTATCGGGAGCGGGTGTTACAATTTTATTGGTATCACAGCTATGGTTTAGTCGGTTCTAGGACTACCGTAAGCGTGTGAGTCTAGCTATACATGCCAATGTGTTAGTGCTTAAAAATGTGATGACTTGACGGTTGAAATTTTTGTTTTGATTAGCAAATGGAACCCGGGTAGAGACCCTTGGCGGATGACGTTGAAAGTGTAGCGGCTGCTCTGCGCAAGGGACACCGTCTGTTGAGCCTCGGTCATCCGCGAATAATCAAGATGAAGGGCGAAACAAGCCTTCTTCACCATGATGAATGAGTGGGTCGCATAATATGCCCGAACCAATCCGGCTGTCCAACCATTCCCAAATTTAAATAATCCACCCCAAGATCCCGTAATGCCATCGATTCTTGATCTGTGAAATTTGAGTAAACCACCGTGGACTTGATTAGGAAGCGTGGGGCCGAGGAGTTTAAGGCCATAATTCTTGATGATGCCGAAAGGGCGAGTTCGCTTGATAACACCATTAGAGTGTTTGATGAACTGTCATGCACACCGATGAATGTCTTAAGTGTGCTATATCCTTGTTGCGAGACTCACCTACTATTGGTGGAGGACCTTAATTTCCATAGTCCCAAAGGAACAAGTTACTTGGGATTTCTTCCAAGCGAATTTTGAAAGAAATACATTAGTCAACGGTTCATCGATCAAAAGCGTAAGGAATTCTTGGAGCTCAAGCAAGGTCGTATGATGACATCGAATCTGAACATGAGTTCGTAAGACTTAGTCGGTATGCTCGAGAGTGTGTGGTGATGAGGTTGCTATGTGCAAAAGATTTGAAGAGGATTGAATGAAGAGTTAAAGCTCTTGGTGGGTATTTTGGAGATAAAAGAATTTGTAACACTAGTTGAACGAGCACGCAAGGTGGAAGAGCTCGGAAGGAGAAGAGGAAGGCTGAATTTGAAGCTAAAGATTATCGTAAAAGATCGACGGCAAGGCTCCATTTTCGGTTGTAAAGAAGTTCAGAGAGGACACAAATAAGTCGAGGCATGCAGGGATTTCCATTAGAGCACGACCATCGATGGACTCACGAGCTACTTGGTAGCTAGTGTGGGCAATAATTGTCAAGAAATGCCCGAATGCCCCAATGTAGAAGATGACACATAGGTGAATGTTGGGGTAAGTCATTAATAGGGCTGTTATGGATGCGGTTGAAGGACCACTTCATTAGAGATTGCCTGAGCTAGATGAGAAGAATAAGATGCAAGGTGCAAGATCTAGTGGGACGACGGCTAGAGGTAGACCCCAGGATTTCGGGAGGTAGGGGTGGTAATCGAGAGAGGATCTCGTACGGTTGTTCGATCCGAGACTCGTGCTCTGCTAGAGCATATGCTATCCGTGCACGAGAGGAGGCATCCTTCCCTGACGTTATCCCTGGTACTTTCACTCTTTTTGATACTAGTGTGATTGCATTGATTGACCTTGGCTCTACTCATTCATATGTATGTGAAACCTTAGCATCCAGTAAGACTCTACCTGTTGAGTCTACTGAGTTCGTAATTCGAGTGTCAAACCCTTTGGGTCAATACGTACTCGTTGATAAAGTGTGCAAGAGATGCCCCCTAATAATTCGAGAATCCTGTTTTTCGGCCGATCTGATACTTCTACCATTTGATGAATTCGATGTTATGCTTGGTATGGATTGGCTGACCGTGCATGATGCAGTGGTGGACTGCAAAAGGAAAACCATTGATTTGAGGAGTGCAAATAATGAGGTAGTCCGAGTCGAGTCTACTAATTTAAGAGGAGTGCCAACGATAATATCTTCTATGACCGCTCGGAGATATGTGAAAAAGGGGTGTGAAACATACCTTGCGTATGTGTTTGAGAGTAAAGAGACGGAAAGGAAACTCGAATCGGTACAGTGGTTTGTGAGTATTCGGATGTTTTTCCGAGGAGTTACCGGATTGCCACGGTTCGAGAAGTGGAATTGACATCGAAGTGGTACCGGTACTACGCCGATCTCAATAGCCCCGTATTATATGGCATTAATGGAATTAAAGGAATTGAAGGTTCAATTGCAAGAATTGACGGATAGAGGTTTTCCTCGACCGAGTTTTTCTCCATGGGGAGCACCAGTATTGTTTGTGAAGAAGAAGGATGGAACTATGAGATTGTGCATCGACTATCGTCAGTTGAATAAAGTGACGGTAAAGAATAAATATCCGTTGCCACGAATTGACGATTTGTTTGATCAATTAAAGGGAGCCTCAGTGTTTTCAAAGATAGATTTGAGGTCGGGGTACTATCAGTTGAGGGTCCGAGAATCGGACATACCCAAAACTGCTTTTAGAATGAGGTACGGCCACTACGAATTCTTAGTGATGCCGTTTGGGCTCACTAATGCCCTTGCGGTATTTATGGATTTAATGAATAGAATTTTCAGGCCATACTTGGATCGGTTCGTAGTTGTATTTATCGATGACATTTTGGTCTATTCGAGAGATGGCCGAACACGTTGAACACCGAGGCTAGTGTTGCAAATTTTACGAGATAAGCAGTTATACGCAAAGTTCAGTAAATGTGAATTTTGGTTGAGAGAGGTTAGCTTTTTGGGGCACGTGGTGTCCGCATCGGGTGTCAGGGTGGACCCGAACAAAATTTCGGCCATAGTCGATTGGAAACCTCCAAGGAATGTTACCGAAGTTAGGAGCTTTTGGGGCTTGCGGATACTATCGATGATTTGTGAAAGGTTTTTCGATGATAGCTGCACCGATGATGAAACTACTCCAAAAGATGTTAAGTTCGAGTGGTCGAACATTTGTCAAGAAAGTTTCGATCGACTAAAAACTGTTTAACCGAGGCCCCGATACTAATACAAATGAGTCCGGTAAAGAGTTTGTCATATACAGTGACGCATCCTTGTTTGGGTTAGGTTGTGTGTTGATGCAAGAAGGTCGAGTTGTGGCTTACGCGTCGAGACAACTAAAGCCGCATGAGAGAAACTATCCGACCCATGACCTTGAACTAGCAGCCATAGTGTTCGCCTTGAAAATATGGCGGCATTACTTGTTTGGAGGAAGGTGTCATATTTATTCGGACCACAAAAGTCTTAAATATTTGATGACTCAAAGAGATTTAAACCTGCGACAAAGACGTTGGCTTGAGTTGTTGAAAGACTATGAACTCATCATTGATTATCACCCGGGAAAGGCCAACGTGGTGGCCGATGCTTTAAGTCGCAAGGCCTTTGTTTGCTTTGAGTACGATGGATGCTCACCTATCCGTTTCACCCGATGAGGTGCTAGTAGTCGAATTAGAGGCCAAACCGTTATTGATTCATCAAATACTTGAATCTCGGAAGGTCGTATTTGAATTGGTCGCTAGACGAGTCGAATGTGTTTGAATGAGGAATCGAATTTCAGATTGACGACAATGATTGCTTGACGTTCAAGGGTCGATTATGTATTCCGAGGGATTCGGAACTTGTTTTGAAGATTCTGGACGAGGCTCACAGTAGTCGAATGTCAGTCCACCCTGGTAGTACTAAAATGTACAATGACCTGAAAAGCCAATTTTGGTGGCCGGGTATGAAACGAGACATTTCGAATTTGTTTCAAGGTGTCGATATGTCAACAAGTGAAAGCGGAACATCAAGTGCCATTGGGATTACTTGACCAATCATGATACACGAATGGAAATGGGATCGAGTGACAATGGATTTTGTATCCGGGTTACCAAAGGTTTACCGGTAAGAAAGATGCAATTTGGGTTGTTGTGGATAGACCGACTAAGTCGGCTCACTTTATCCCCGTCGTCGGATTTTTCGCTCGATAAGTTGGCGAGTTATACATCTCCCAAATTGTTCGATTGCATGGGGTACCTACTTCTATCGTGTCGGATAGAGACCCAAGATTTACGTCGCGATTTTGGAAGAAATTGCAAGAGGCTTTGGGTACCAAGCTGCATTTTAGCATCGCTTTTCACCCCCAAATCGATGGTCAATCCGAGCGGATAATTCAAATACTCGAGGATATGTTGAGATGTTTCATCCTTGAGTTTAGTGGTTCATGGGAGCAGTATTTACCTTTGATTGAATTAAACACAATAACAGTTTTCAATCAAGTATTAAGATGGCGCCTTACGAGGCTTTATACGGTCGTAAATGTCGTACCCCATTATTCTGGACTGAACTTAGTGAAGGTAAAATCTTCGGGGTTGATTTGATTAAGGATGCCGAGCAGAAAGTTCGAGTAATTCGTGAAAGTTTGAAAGCTGCTTCGGATCGCCAAAAGTTGTATGCGGATTTGAGAAGGAAAGACATTGAATATCAAGTTGGGGACAAGGTATTTCTCAAAGTTTCACCCTGGAAGAAGGTGCTTAGATTTGGTCGTAAGGGCAAATTGAGTCCGAGGTTCATCGGTCCGTATGAAGTATCCGAACGAGTTGGGCGATGGCGCACCGATTAATTTTACCCCCGAGCTTGAAAGGATTCTAGCGTTTTCCATGTCTCGATGCTTCAACGATATAGGTCGACCGACACACGTAATCACTCCATCCGAGGTCGAGGTTCACCTAATTTGAGTTATGAAGAAGAGCGGTTCACATTCGATGTGAAGTAAAAGAGTTGCGCAATAAGAAAATCCCATTGGTGAAGGTGTTGTGGCATAAACACGGAATTGAAGAAGCCACTTGAACTTAAGGACTCTATGAAAGAGCGATACGAGCCTATTTACGGTAAGATTTAGGGGACGAAAATTTCTTAAGTGGGGAGAGTTGTGACATCCCTAATTTAACCCTAGTCGGGAAGTGGTTTGGGACCACAAAACTGGGTCACAAAAACATTTAAATACCTTATTCCATGCCAAATATATGTGAAAATGCATGTGTGAATTTTTAATTCTTTGATTTAGTTTTCATTGAACGTGAATTGAAAGAAAAAGGACTCACGTGAAAGGATTTAAATATATGTGGCTAATTTTAACAGGTTAGTAAAAGAATGAAGTAAAATAGATGGAGTTGCATGTCAAATAGTCCATTTCCTAAGGATAGTAGCCGGCCATGACAAGATTATGGGCAAAGGAACATGTTTCCAACATGTTAGGTTAGTGGTGTATGTAGGAAGCCATAAAATAAAAGCTAGCATTAAAGAATTGAAAAAAAAAAATGATGAGCATGGATGCCCCCCCCATTTGCCGTGAATTGAACAAGAAAAACAAAAAAAAAACTGCTCATCCTTTCTCAAATTTTTGTATTGCCGTGAGTGAGGGAGAGGGGGGTTTGGAGAAGCTTGGCCATACTTGCAACTAGATTGAGGTATGTTTGATGTCATTCCTTAAGATCCATGCATGTTTTAGTTGTTAGTTTGAAACCTACCTAGCCCATGGCTTAGATTTCTTTGCTATTTGATGGAGATGAAGTTCGGCCATGGAGGTTGTCTTTCTTGGTTGGTATTTTAATGTTGTTGTGACGAAGCATGAAGAGAAGTGAGATGAATGTTTAATAAAAGGAGATTTTTGTGCCATTGAGTTCTTGTTGTTATATGTGTATGTGCATGAGTATTCGGCCATGCTATAGAATTCATGTTGCAAAATAATTAATGCTTAATGTGATATATAATAGTACTTGTGAATGAGCTTGAGAGTATCTAAATTATTAGTTGGAGGTGCGAATGTGGTCTTGGATGAATTTTAAAGAACAAAGAAATTTTGGGTGACTATAGGTCAAGGACATTGACCAAAGGCTTGTGTGCTAGCAAAGTCGGCCTAGATGGGGTAAATGTTAAGTGTTAAATGTTCATGAGATAAAATTTTGTGATTTGATGAATTAATGATGATAGTATAGTTGATGTCATGTATAAATATGTGGCAAGACGGTTAAACTAGTTTATTTATTGATTAAGCTCACGAAGCTAGAGGTGGAGAATCAAGCAAAGGCAAAGGAAAGAACATCGAGTAGCGAGTTGGAACCATTTTACCCAATACAAGGTAAGTCATTAAGCATATATTTGATATTGCTTAAATGATTGTAATATCTATGCAATTGTGTTTAATGAGATGAAATATATACAAATGTATGTGTATGAAAAGATGATATTGTTGAGCGTAAAAGAGATAGTGAAATGTGTAGGAAGTTTGCTTTGGCACTAAGTGTGCGAGAAATAGATGTGTACGGTGGCGAGATTGGCCTTGAGTGTGCGAGCTTGTAATGTATGGCACTAAGTGTGCGAGTTTGGACTATATGGCACTATGTGTGCGGGCTTGAATCACATGGCACTAAGTGTGCGTGATTGAGTATTAAGCACTATGTGTGCGAACTCTACACATATCTCCGATTGAATATTTATATGGAGGTGTGACTTTATCGAGATGAGTATGGACAGCGGAAAGAGTAAGTACATTGAGTTCATGGCTAATAGATGCTATGTTCATGCTCGGGTGGAGTTGGTAAGATTTAAATCTATGTGATGATTTCAATTGCATTACCGTAAATAAGGTATCATGGAATAGATGAAAGTTCATTTGATTGCATGATTGTTGCGGAAATGAAATGATGTATGGAAATTGCTTCAAATATCCTATTGAATAGTATATGAAATGTAAATGTATGACTTGGTGTGAGATTGATCCGAAGGTCTAAGGAACTATGGTATAGTTCGGTATGGTGGAACACTTGGCCTTGTTTCATTATTTCATTTTATGATAATTTTATTAATGGATGGTTGTGGAATGCTTATGACTTCTTGAGTTATAAACTCACTCGGTGTTTTCTTGTCACCCATTTTAGGTTTCTTGGACTCGTCTCCTTTTGGGTGCTCGGGCAAATCAACGAAGTCATCACACCGTGAGCAATTTTGGGTATTGTCTTCTTAGTCAACTTAGGAGAACATTTGGCATGTATGGGCTATTTTGTTTTGTTAAATTTTGGGTTGTAAATTTTAAGCCATGTGAAAATGACCTATGTAGTCGTTTGAGTGGGATGCTAGAATCTATAGCCACGAGTCTTAGAAACCTTAATTTTGATAAGGTGGCCATAATTTGTGTCATGTATGATGGATGATTAGTAAGGCTAAGGAAGGATTCATGAAATTGGCATAGTCTACTGCAGTAACTGTTGTGGACAGCAGCAGTGATATGAGATCGAAAAATCACTAAAAATAGTAGAAGTGGAATTAATTGCTAAAAAAATTACGTACTCGAAGCTTGATGGGTCTATTTTCATATGGATGAAACGAAACGACCACATGAGCTGTATTTTAAGAGATATTCAAGATTTCGTGAGAAAGGCCAGAACGGTTTCTGGATTCTATGTTTCGAATTTGAAAATTTACCATAAATTATCCAGAAACAATTAGAAGTCATGCCTTATATGCATAGATTCCCCCTTGAGTCTAGTTTCATTAGAAACAAACGGAATGAGCATTGGAGCTCTGTACAAGATGATATCCAGGTCGTAATGTGCAAAGGTCAGTGTAGTCGAACCCCGAAACAGGGGTGAATTTAACTAATAAACTGTACCAATTGGCCCGACCAAAAATTTTAGAAATAAATCCACGGATGGATATATGAGTCTAAATTCGGGGAAAATTTACGGAACTGGTTTTCGAGTTCTGGTACTCGAGATATGATTTTTAAGGTGACAGGGACGCAGTTTGCCAGCTGGACTGGAAATGTGAAAAATAGTCTGTGTGACACATGAGAGTTGGTCTGAGAACCCCTCGTGTCCGACTCCGGCGACGGTATCGGGAACGGGGTGTTACATTACCGGTACTTTCACTCTTTTTGATACTAATGTGATTGCATTGATTGACCCTGGTTCTACTTATTCATATGTATGTGAGACCTTAGCATCCAGTAAGACTTTACCTGTTGAGTGTACTGAGTTCGTAATTCGAGTGTCAAATCCCTTGGGTCGTTATGTGCTTGTCAACAAGGTGTGTAAGAAATGCCCCTTAATAATCCGAGGCTCCTGTTTTCCGGCTGACTTGGTGCTTTTACCGTTTGATGAATTTGATGTTATTCTCGGTTTGGATTGGTTGACCGTACATGATGCAGTTGTGAATTGCAAAAGTAAGACTATTGATTTGAGGTGTGCAAATAATGAGATAATCCGAGTCGAGTCTGCTGTTTTGAATGGATTGCCAACAATAATATCCTCGATGTTAGCTCAAAAATATGTGAGAAAGGGGTGTGAAGCGTATCTTGCATACGTCTTTGATAATAAAGAACCAGAAAAGAAACTTGAATCGGTACCAGTGGTTTGTGAATATCCGGATGTTTTTCCCGAAGAATTACCGGGGTTACCACCTATTCGGGAGGTAGCGTTTGGCATCGAACTTGTACCTGGGACTACACCAATTTCGATAGCTCCGTATCGTATGGCACCAACGAAATTGAAGGAATTGAAAGCTCAGTTGCAAGTGTTGATGGATAGAGGTTTCGCTCGACCAAGTTTCTCACCTTGGGGTGCACCAGTATTGTTTGTGAATAAGAAGGACGGAACCATGAGGTTGTGCATCGACTATCGTCAGCTGAATAAGGTGACAATAAAGAATAAAAATCCGTTACCGCATATTGATGATTTGTTTGATCAACTAAAGGGAGCCTTAGTGTTTTCAAAGATAGATTTGAGATCGGGCTATTATCAGTTGCGAATTTGAGATTCGGATATACCCAAAACTGCTTTCAGAACGATATATGGTCACTACGTGTTCTTAGTGTTGCCGTTTGGGCTCACTAATGCCCCTGCGGTATTTATGGATTTGATGAATCGGATCTTCAAACCGTTTTTGGATCGGTTTGTAGTTGTGTTTATCGATGATATTTTAGTCTATTCCAGAAATGAAACCGATCATGTTGAACACCGGGATTAGTGTTACTGATTTTACGGGATAAGCGGTTATATGCTAAGTTCGATAAGTGTGAGTTACGGTTAAGAGAGGTTAGCTTCTTGGGTCATGTGGTATCTCGCATCGGTGTTCGAGTTGATCCGAGCAAAATTTCAGCCATACTTAGCGGAAGCCTCAGAAATATTCTTGAGGTTCGGAGCTTTTGGGACTTGCCGATTACTACAGACGGTTTGTAAATGGTTTTTCGATGATAGCCACACCAATGACGAAACTGCTTTAGAAAGATGTTAAGTTCGAATGGACAGAAAAATGCCAGAAAAGTTTCGATCAACTAAAGACTTATTTGACTGAAGCTCCAGTACTAGTGCAGCCCGAATCAGGCAAAGAGTTTGTCATTTACAGTGATGCATCCTTACTTGGGTTGGGTTGTGTACTGAATCAAGAAGGTCGAGTTGTAGCTTATGCGTCGAGGCAATTGAAGCCACATGAGAAAAATTATCCAACCCATGATCTCGAATTAGCTGCCATCGTATTCGCTTTGAAAATATGGAGACATTACTTATTTGGTGAGAAGTGCCATGTATTTTCGGATCAAAAAAGTCTCAAATATTTGATGACTCAAAGAGATTTGAATTTGTGACAAAGACGCTGGCTCGAGTTGTTAAAAGACTATGAGCTTGTCATTGACTATCACCCGGGAAAGGCTAATGTGGTTGCGGATGCTTTAAGTCGTAAATCTTTGTTTGCTTTCTGACGATGAATGTACACTTATGCATTCTATTCGATAATGTGTTAGTAGCAGAATTAAAGGCTAAACCATTGTTGATTCATCAAATTCGTGAAGCTCAGAAAGTCGATGATGAATTGGTTGCAAAACGGGCTGAATGTATTTCGAATATGGAGTCAGAGTTTCAAATAGATGATGACGATTGTTTGAGGTTCAGAAGTCGATTGTGTGTTCCAAGAAATTCAGAACTTATTTCGATGATCTTGAGAGAGGCTCATAGTAGCCGAATGTCTATCCACCCGGGTAGTACAAAAATGTACAATGATTTGAAATGTCAGTTTTGGTGACCTGGTATGAAACGAGACATTTTTTACTTTGTTTCGAAGTGTCTAATATGTCAACAACTGAAAGCGGAACATCAAGTGCCTACAGGATTACTTCAGCCGATCATGATACCCGAGTGGAAGTGGGATCGAGTCACGATGGATTTTGTATCTGGATTGCCATTGTCCTCAAGCAAGAAAGATGCGATCTGGGTTGTTGTTGATAGACTGACAAAGTTGGCTCATTTTATCCCTGTACATATAGATTATTCTCTTGACAAGCTAGCTGAAATGTGTGCATCCCAGATTGTAAGGTTACATGGAGTACCAATTTCTATTGTGTCAGATAGAGATTCGAGATTCACATCGCGATTTTGGAAGAAATTGCAAGAAGCTTTGGGTACCAACTTGCATTTTAGCACCACTTTTCATCCCCAGACTGATGGTCAATCCGAGCGGATAATTCAGATACTCGAGGATATGTTGAGATGTTGCATCCTTGAGTTTAGTGGTTCATGGGAGCGGTATTTACCTTTGATTGAATTCGCTTACAACAATAGTTTTCAATCAAGTATTAAGATGGCACCTTACGAGGCTTTGTACGGTCGTAAATGCCGTACACCATTATTTTGGACCGAGCTCGGTGAAAGTAAAATTTTGAATTGATTTGATTAAAGATCTTGAGCGAAAGTAAAAATAATTCGTGAAAGTCTGAAGGCAGCATCAGATCGTCAGAAGTCGTACGCGGATTTAAAACGAAGAGATGTTGAGTATCAGGTGGGAGACAAAGTGTTTCTTAAAGTTTCACCTTGGAAAAAGATACTCAGATTTGGCCGTAAGGGCAAACTGAGTCCGAGGTTCATAGGGTCGTATGAAATATCCGAACGAGTTGGTCTAGTGGCATATAGATTGATTTTACCCCCTGATCTCGAGAAGATTCACAATGTTTTTCATGTTTCGATGCTTTGACATTACAGATCTAATCCTTCGCACATAATTAATCCCTCCGAGGTTGAAATTCAATCCGATATGAGTTATGAAGAAGAACCGATTCGTATCCTAGCTCGTGAAGTGAAGGAGTTGCGAAACAAAAGGGTTCCGTTAGTAAAGGTGTTATGGCTCAAACACGGGATCGAAGAAGCTACTTGGGAAACCGAGAACTCTATGAAAGAACGATACCCAAACCTATTTACCGGTAAGTTGTGACAGCCCTAAATTGAGCCTAGTCGGAAAGTGGTTTCGGGACCACGAAACTGAGCCATAAGAAAATAATTAACAGTCATATTTAATGCTTATTATATATGAACATGCACGTGTGAAAATTTCATGCTTAAATTTTGTATATAGTATGTGAAATTTATCAAATAGGACTTGTGTGAGAAAATTTAGGATTGTGCTAGGCAAATGTCAAAGTGGCCTATTAATGCATGTTAGAAAATGCTTGTACTTGCATGTCAAATTACCCAAATTTTAGATAGTGGCCGGCCATGCTATGGGTTAAAACATATTATAAATATTTTGTGTTAATATTTTGTGTTAAAAATAATAAAATAAAAGGGTTAGTAATAAAGTAATAAAAATTGGGGGGTGAAGAAAACAAAGTTCATCTTTGTTCTTCCTTGCCGAATTGAAAAGAAGAGAAGGGGGGGAGACTTTCGGTCATGGAAGGAGAAGAAAGGTTAGTGAAAGGTGTTAGATTTGTTTTGAAATTCAAGCTTGTTTTAGGTTAATCATCTTGTTTCTTACTTAGCCCATGCCAAAAATCTTGAATCTTGATGGATGTATGGCACATTTGGTTATGGTTAATGAGGAGATAATTTGATTTTAGCCTTTAAACTTTGAGGAAGAAATTGTTGTTGCAAGAAGTTGGGCTTATTGATAGTATAAATTTCTAATGCACCTAAGGTAATAGCCGAACATGTAGTTGTTTAATGTTTTGAACAAGTAACGTTTAGATGTTCTAAAATTGTCTAAATTAGATGTTTAATCATCTAAGGGTTCGGCATTGTGCATTCTTGTTAAGAGTTTGATTTGAAATCATGAGATCTTGTTGACTTGTGTTTAAATGGCATTCGGTCATGGTCTATGGGTGTTTGCTAATCCGGTTTAAGTGCATAGGTGCTAAATACTTTGTATTGGAAATTTTGATGTATAAGTAGTAGTTAATTAAGATGATATTGGGTAAATTTTTAGCTTAGTTGTGTTAAGTATTCGGCAATATTCATAATAATGAATATGAGAGTGTATATAAATACGTGGTTGTGCATAACTTAAGTAATCGACTAAAATATGAACACCACGTAAGTGTATATATATATATATATATACTTATATGTATGTTAGTGCCTTATGTGTACACCTTGTGTCACTGAGACCTTCGAAAATAAATATGTATTAAAGTTATATTTGTAGTAGTTTAATGTGACTTACCAAGTACACAAATTTGAAAGCGAAATGGTGATAGACTTAAGTGGTAAATTGATTCAAATGAATTGGTTCTAAAATGTATATGAATGTCGTATGATTGTGTTTGATTGAGAGGTAAATTGTTTGATTTAGCTCAAGAGCTTAAAGGATCAAAGTTGGATAGGGGAAAGGAAAAAGTAATCGAATAGCCGTTGAAGTCGTTCGACAACATCCGAGGTAAGTCTTTGAGTAATGGAACTTAGTTTATGATTTGATTAAGTCATGACATATAAGCATAACTAATAAACGGTGATATAATGATTCTACTTGAATTATATATCGAGGTAATTAGTTATACTTATGACCGGTAGCCGAATGTGTATAGAGATCATGTTACAAAGCCAATCAAAATCATGCTATTTGTATGTGGCTATTGAGCCGAAAATGGTAAAGGTTGATAAGTGTCTTGTGTTTGAGTTCTAGTAATGAAAAGGAAATATAAATGTGTTATGATTTATTGATATATGTGCATGATTATTCGGATGATAACCGGACTAAGATTCGAAGGCATTTGTGCTAGTGACTATATCCGGGCTAAGTCTCGAAGGCATTTGTGCTAGTTACTATATCCGGGCTAAGTCCCGAAGGCATTTGTGCTAGTGACCATATCCGGGCTAAGTCCCGAAGGCATTTGTGCTAGTGATTATATCCAGGGTAAGTCCCGAAGGCATTTGTGCGAGTTGCTATATCCAGCTAAATCCCGAAGGTACTTGGGTTTGGAAATAAACGATCTTACTGTAATAACTTCAATTAATACGCTCATAAATCCAAATGATAAGGTATGTTTCATATATGCATTGGAAAGGTTGATTCCTTTTAAATAGTATTCGCTCAATTGATTAACAAGCTTCCGGTCTTTAGTTAGGTTTGATCCTGAGTGTATAAATATAATGGCTGAAGCGTGAAGTAAACATGATTTTGGGAATATGCATATACGCAATCATTCATTTAGTCATACAAACGCTATACTTTAGTTGTAAATAATTTCATTACTTAAAACTTACTAAGCATCAAAATGCTTATTCTGTTGCTTTAATTCTCTGTTTTATAGATTTTGTTCGTCAGCTATCGGACTCGGGAGTGTCAAAGTCGAAGTCGTCTACACTATCTAAGCCCCTTTGGTACTCTTTTAGTTGAATTTTGATAATGGCATGTATAGGGCTAACCCTTGTTGTTAATTAAGTATCTTTTGGTAATGTATATTCGTATAGCCATGCGAAAATGGCTCGTATATTTTGAGTATAACATTATGGTCATTTTGTATATATGGTCTTATGACATGGTTATTAAGTGGTGTGGAAATGCTTGGTAATGATTAGCCATTGGAATGGCCGATCATGGTCCTATTGGTGCTACGTACGTCATGGCTAATCGTGATTATACTTGAAAATAATGTATGTCAATTTACTAATTGATTCATGGAAAATTATGAAATAGGTAAAATTTACCTTAAATATATGCTGTCAGCAGCAGTGATGTGAATTTGAAAAATCACTAAAAATAGTAGGAATGGAATTAAATAGTGAATAAATTATGTAATCTAATCTTGATGAGTTTATTTTCATATGAAAGAAACGAAACGACCATATGAGCCGTATTTTCTGATATGTTTAAGTTTTCGTGAAACAGGGCCAAAGCGTTTTCTAGATCCCCTGTTCTGAATTTGAAAATTTACCATAAATTAACCAGAGACAATTCGAAGTCATACTTTATATGTACAGATTCCTTTTTGAGTCTAGTTTCATTAGAAACAAACGATATAAGTATTGAAGCTTTGTAGAGGGAGATATCTAAGTCGTAATACATGAAGGTCAGAGTAGTCGAACCCTGAAACAGGGGAGACTTTAACTAATAAACTATACTAATTGGCCCAACCAAAAATTCTAGAAACAAATTTGTAGATGGATATATGAGTCTAGTTTCAGGAAAAATTTACAGAATCTGTTTTTGAGTTTTGGAACTTGAGATATGATTTTTAAAGTGACTGTGATGCAGTTAGCCAGCCTGTCTGGAAATTTTAAAATGAACTGTGTAAGTAAATGAATTAAGTCCGTTAACACCTCGTGTTCGACTCCGGTAACGGTCTCGGGTATGGGACGTTACACAATGTAATGGCTTGTAATTTTCAATGGCTTGTTTTGCTATTTGGCCATGTAAGTTGGCTTAAATTGGCAACATGGTTGTAAGCCGAAGTATATTCATATATGTGTCAATGTCTATGGTGATATGATTATGGTATGCTTGGTGAATGTGAAATATTTGGAAATGTGATTTATGGCATGATTGTGTAATGTTTGGAATTGTGACCTATTGATGAGATGAGGAATTTGAGTATAAATTGATAACTAGATAGTAATTGAATGAAGCATAATGAATGTGAGATTTGTATGTTTCATTTAGGCTTAATAAATGTAGTGAATATGTTAGATAAAGGTATGAAGTTGATATGTTTTAACCATGAATGTGGGTACTTTGGTTGCCTAACTATGTATTGTTTTGTGCCTTTGAATTGGGGTAAGTGTATGTATGAATAAGGGTGGCAAATAGCTTGGTAAATAGCCTTATTATTGTCCACACGGGTAGACACACCAGCTGGTGTCTAGGCAGTGTGTGACACACAATTAGCCCCATGGGCTTGTGATTCGACCTTGTGTCCCCTATACCTAAATTATTTCAAAACAGAATGCATAGTATCGAGCACATGGGCATAAGACACGGCCGTGTGTCTCAATCGTGTGAAGGACACGGCCTTGGGACACAGGCATGTGTCTTGGCCGTGTGACTTCAATTGTTCTTAGGTGACAAATAGAGAGTTACACGGGTTCGGGGCACAGGCGTGTGTGGCCACACGACCTGCCGATACGGGTGTGTCCTAAGCCACACTGGCATGTGACCTCTGTTTAAGCAAAAAATTTCTAAGAGTAGTAAAAATTTCTAAAGTTTTCGGTTTAGTCCCGAATCATCTTCAAAGAATGTTTTGAGCCTCGTAATCTCATTTTTGGGACGGTGTGATTGATTGTTAAAAAGTTTTAATTTGGTGCCAAATTTTCAACTCAGAATGTATGTTTTCTTGTGTTTACGTCTGGTAATGCCTTGTACCCTCTTTCGGCGTTGAATACGGGTAAAAGGTGTTACACGTATAACGGATAATATGTATGTCATTGATTGATATTATTATGAATGATGTTGTAATTTAAATGTTTTAAATTTTTAATAGTTTTGAATTGTAAACTTTCGGTAATGCTCCATAACCCTATTTTCTCGAAGGATACGAGTTAGGAGTGTTACATTTATTGGTATCAAAGCTACAATTTAGTCGATTCTCAGATTGAACGTAGTATGTGTGAGTCTAAAAATACATTCCATTATATAACCTGTGATAGTTTGATAACTCCTGACTCGTTTTGAAATATGCTTTCATATGGAAATGACATCCAATTGAGCCGACTCCAATGAAGTTGAGAGTAATGCTCAAGCCTCCGTTCACTGAGCAATGTCTATTGTATAAGGCTTGTATCTGAGGGCCAGAGAGGAGAGGCTAAGGAAGCCTTTTTCCAGAACATGAGCTAATGATTTACCAAGTTTGTACGTACGAACCCAGTTGCTCAACGACCTCCACCCTCACCTGTTCCCCAATCGGTCACCATTATTCCTCAAGGTTTAGAACCTTTGCAAGTTTATAAGCCTCCTATTGATAAGATTTGTAAATATGAGACTAAAGAATTTAGAGCCACTGGTGAAGATGATCTTGGGAGAGTAGAATTCTGGTTAGAAAACACAATAAGGGTTTTCGACGAATTATCTTGTTCACCAATAGAGTGTGTTAAATGTGATGTATCTCTCTTGAAAAACTCAGCTTACCAATGGTGGAACACGTTGCTTTCAGTGGTACCAAGAGAGCATATAAGTTGGGAATTTTTCCAAATAGAGTTCTAAAAGAAATATATAAGTCAGAGATTTCTTGATCAGAAACGCAAGGAATTTCTTGAGCTTAAACATGGCCGTATGTCAATGTCAGAATACCAACGAGAATTTTTCAGATTAAGTAAAATTTCCTAGGAATGCATTCTAGCTGAGATTGCTATGTGTAAACGGTTCAAGGAAGGGTTAAATGAATATATAAAACTTCTAGTTAAGATTCTTGATGTAACAACCCTTAATGGTGTCAAAAACAGTGGCTTTGGGGCCACCAAATCCAATGAGTAAGTTTGTAAATATTATTATTTAATATATACAAGTTAAATATGAGTTTCAAAAGGTTTTTTATTTGATAATTTATGTTATATAAGCGATTTATTAAGTTCAAGTGGTATAACCCTAAGGTCAAGTGGTTTTACAAAAAGAAGGTTTCGGGTCCTTGTTTCGATAAACTAAGCCGTAAATATTTTTATAAATATTTACGGAGTGTTATTAAGGTGGTTTGTTGAAAAATTTTAACCTTTTGATAGTTAATTAATTAAGAAGGACGAAATCGTAAAAGTTGAAAAAACCAATCGCTATTAGTTTAAAGGTGTTAATTGAGTAAAGAATTATGATTAGGTGGCCTTATTGTATAAATTAGTCATCCTAAAGATAATGGGATGGTTGGATGATTTAATTTCTTTTAATTATAATGTTTTATATGTTATTTTATTAATGAAATAAAGAAAACATGATAGTTTTCTTCCCCAATTTATTTTGTTCTTCACCAAACTACCATAAGAAAAGTTTCAAGCTTCGGTTCTTCTTTCGATGATGCATGGTAAGCCATTTCTCATCCATTTCTAGTAATTTTTATGCTTTTGAAGTCGTTGTAACTAGGTTCAGCTAGCATTCGATTTTGAAACTATTAAAGGTTTTGAATGTTGCCATTGATGAATCTTGTGATTTTTTATGCTAGATGATAAATTTGGAATGTTGATTGATAATTAAAAGTATTTTGTTACATGATTTTTGATGAATTTATTGATTAGGGAATAATTTGTTAAAATAATAAAAGTTCAAGGATTTGATGTGAAATTGTTGAAAATATGGGCTGATATGGGTGCCATTAATATTTGATTGTTATAAATTGGCATTAAAAATGGTTAAATTGCATGTTTTGGGCTCAGGGACTAAATTGAATAAAAGTAAAATTTTAGGGGAAATTTTGTAAAAATGTCAAAATGACCGAATTGCATAAAATACATTATTTTACTGTCTAAATTAATAGATTGAATTACATTATTAATTTAGATCAAGACCGGGTAGAAAATCGAGGAGAATGGAAAATTACCAAAATGCCCCTATACTTTGATATTTCTACAATTTAGGTAGGTAAGTTCGTACGTTTAAATATAATTTTAAATTTTGTTTTAAATGCTATCATTTTATAATATCAAATTATGTCTCGGCGAAAAAATCCAATGGTGTATCGGTGATCATCGAATATGAGAAAGGATAGCTTTGGCTATCAAATATGAAAAGGGATAGCTTCATCTATCGATTATGAAAAGGGATGGTGACGACCATCAAATATGAAAAGGGATAGCTTCGGCTACCGAATCCCTTTCGGCTATCGATTATGAAAAGGGATGGTTTTGACTATTGAATATGAAAAGGGACGATTATGACCATGTTTTAGCACACTTGGTGTGAGCTCTGGTAAGGGTTCTGATTGACTTCACTACGACAAATATAGAAGGGTATGATGTACCAAGGATCAAAGTATGAATATTCATGTTTATGAATGGTATGATATAAGTGATGTTATGTTATGTACCATATCTTACCATGTGATGATATTGCTAAGTTATGTGTTTAATCACTAGCTTGTAGCTATGGTTAATGTTATGTTTATGTCTTATGTGTATGCAAATGAAATGGTAAGTGTTCAATAAGAACTAAGACATGTTTATATGAAATTCAATGGAATGGCGATACATGGAAAAACATTAAATGTTGCGATGGATGATAAATCCAATTGAATCATACTCATGTTTAATGTTTATCCATGTCAAATTCATATGAATCATGTTTAAATGAACTAACATGTGTTGTTGATGTGCTAGGACTTATGCCAAGCCTGTGGATATTGTAACAGCCTAATTTTGGGCCAAGTTAGAACAATGGTTCTGGGACCACGAATTCGACGCAAAAAAAACTTGTTTTTATTATATTTTCATACTCTATAGTTTTATGGAATGATTCCGTTAAAATTTCGTTCGAAAATTTTGACATTTGGGTACTCAATTTGGTCAAAATGACTAAATTGTAGAAAGTGCAAAAGTTGAGTTCTACATGCTAGAGGTGTCAAATTGTTATGAAATTTTAAATTGAAGGTCCTTATATGGTTATTAGACGATTTGTTAAGTTAGTGGGCAAAAATGGACATGAGGCAAGAGAAATTTCATGTTTTAAGTTAGGGGCATTTTGGTCATTTGGCTAATAAATGAATTAAAAATCAAATTAAAAGCCAATTTTTGCTCATCTTCTACCCTTGGCCAAAATTTCAAAGGGGAACCATAGCTAGGGCTTGTTCATCTTCCAAGCTCGATTGTAAGTCCATTCTAGCCTCGTTTTTAATGATTTTTACGTTTTTGAGATCCTTGTAACCTAATCTAGCCATTTCAAGATTAATTTGAAAGAAAATCAAAGTCTAAAATTTTACCCATGAAGAATATTTGTTCATTTTCATGTCTAATGGTAAAATATTATGTTAGAAGTAAGATAAACAACTTTTGCTAGGTGATTTTTGATGAAAATGTCAAAAGGACCTATTTGTAAAAAGATTTCAAAATGTGTATAAAAGTGTGATTAAATTGAAAATGTGGGCTGTTACAAGCATGAAATAGATTCGGCTAGGCTTGGGTCTTGATTAAATTAAATAGATTTCATTTTACGAGCCTAGGGACTAAAATGTAAATGTGTTAAAGTTTAGGGGCAAAAATGTAATTTTTCCATAATGTAAGTTTTGGACTGAATTGAGTAATGTGATTAATAAATGAGTTAAATTTGCTATTATAGATCAAGAAAAATGAGGTTTGGACCTAGATCAGGGGAAAAATAAAGAATTTGACGATTATGTTCATTTCCTACTATTTTTGTACCGAGGTAAGTTCTTCTGTAAATAATACATTGTTTTAATTATGTTTTAAATGCTTTATTATTCTATGAATTTTGATTGACCATTGAGCATGTTCGATAAAGTTTCAACAAGCATGAAAATCCCGGTTGAACCTTAGGAATAGATAGGATACAAATGTCATGACATTAGGGTTATTAAGTTTATGTGTAAGATCATATCTGGGATATGACATTAGTATGAGACTTCGTGTAAGACCATATCTGAGATATGGCACCGATATGAGATTTCGGGTAAGACCATAGCTGGGCTATTGGCATCGATATGTGAGATTACATGTAAGACCATATCTGGGATATGGCATTAGTATGGTACCGAGTGGACGAGACTCTTGAGTGTCCTTTAGTATTCCAAGTGGTTCAATGGGTAATTTAACGAGTATGTCAAAGATGAATTGTGTGTAAATCTAACTCAAGATAATTCAGGTATATACTTAAAAATCATACGAATTGAGCTCGTTCTGTGATGAACCTCGGTAAGGTTATGATTGAGGAAGTTATGATTTTAAGATCTTAATGATATGTATGCTATATCATCTTGTAAATTGTATGTTAAATGTTTGGTTATGATGCTTATTATTTGCATGGGGACTTACTAAGCTTTAAAGCTTACTCCCTTTTCCTTTCCCTCTTCTTATAGTGTCACCAAGCCAGCTCAGGGGTATGAGATTGTCAGAGACCCAGTCACACTATCAACTTATTATTTTGGGTACCAATGATTTTAACATTTTGATTTATGGCATGTATAGGGACTTAGTCATTCTGTTATGTGTCATAATTGATTGGCCAAATGTGTTGGCTTATGATGGTTGATAATTCATTTTGTAAATGGCCATTAAAATTGACTAATATTTATTTAAGTATACATGCATATGATGATGTCTTTCATGGATGTGGAAAATTGCATGATTTGAGTTGAAATATATGTGATGTTTGTGTATGATAAATGATAGCATGTGAATGAGGTATTGATGCCTTGGTTGTGGCTGGTTTGGTTGAATGTATATACTTGGAATGGTGCTATGTGTTGTTGTGTAGGTTGTGCATGGAAGGGTGACAAAATGGCTTGGTAAGTAGCCTTATTTTTGTCCACATAGGTAGACACACGGGTCTGTGTCTAGGCCATGTTTGACACACAGCTTGCCCCATTGGCGTGTATCTCCTGCACCTTAATTGTTACAAAATTACGTGCTCAGTATTGAGCATACGGACAGAGACGTGGGTGTGTGTCTCAGCCGTGTGGATGACACGGTCTTATGCACGGGCATGTGCCCTAGGTGTGAGCCCTGGGCATGTGAAGTCTGCTCCTATTTTATGAAAAAATATGAAAATTAAGTCAACCATATAGCCTAGAACACGGGCATGTGACTTGGCCATGTGCCTTTAGTTTGTTCTTAGGTGACAAATAGAAAGTTACACGAGTTAGGGACACGGGCTTGTGTGACCACATGGCCTGCCCACACGGGCGTGTCAAAAGCCACATGGGCGTATGGCTCTTAAAACATGAAAAATTTTCTAAGTGTCGCGAAATTTTTCAAGGTTCTCGGTTTAGTTCCAAACCACTTCCAATGCATGTTTTGGGTCTCGTAGGCTCGTTTTAGGGACGATATGAATGTATATGAAAGGTTTTAAATTTGGATGGAAATTTAGGTCTCGGTTTTGTATGATTGCATGTGTATAAGTCCGGTCCTGTCCCGACGTCGAATAAGGTTAAGGGGTGTTACAGATATGGTTGATGTTTATAATTATGCTTGTACTATGCATACAAAATGGGTAACAAAAGGGAATGGAATGGTAAGTATGTAATTGGGATGTATTATATGTGAGCAAATTGCTTATGCTTGGAATGAATACACCTATGACATGGATAAATACACTGAATTGAGAGTTAATAATGTTGTTTAAGCTTATGATAAGCATTGAGAGTTAATAAATATGCGACATTAATAAAATTACTCATTTGTGAGTTGATGATCATACCAATTTATGAATCTTATAGTATTGGCATAGATTTATGTTTATTCTATAAAGTTTATTATTGAAATGGAATATTATGCTTAAAGTTTATACGAGCTTACTAAGCATTGATTGCTTACGTAGTTTTTCTTTTATCTTATAGATTATCAGAAGCTAGATTGGGTTGGAAGCTAGTCGGACATCCATCACACTACCCATCGGCTATATCAGTAGATTTTGATGATTTTGAGTTATGGTTATAATGGCATGTATAGGTGTTTTATGTTTAATGAAATAGTCATTATATATATGACTTGTAAATTTGGGACTTTGATTAATGAATAGGTTTGTTATTTTTGCATGTAAATATGATGTATAATTGGTGACATTTTGCCACTTTGGTGCTTAAATGGTGAATGATGGAATGGTAAGTTAAATGCATGCTAGGAAGCATTGTTTTGATATCTTGAAGGTTATCATGGTATAATTTGATATGGAAATAGGGAGTGAGTATTGAGTAGATAAATAACTAATTTCGTAAGTTTGGATGTGGTTGGCATATGGCCAAGTTTGCTACGGTTTAATGATGATAGTTGTTGAGTGGTCAAACTGGTATATTTGAGTATTATTGGTATGTGAACATTGTGGTAAATGTTGGTATAGAATTAGTTCCAATGATTGGTTGATTTATGGCTAAACTTAGCAAATGTATAATCAAGATTAATTGTTGTCATTGAGGTTTGTTTTAGGCATATTGGTTATATGATTAAATACTATGATGATTTAGCTTGAATATGCATGTGTTAGGTACAATTTAGATGCACGAAAATGGTGCATTTGGCTTGTATATGTGACAAAGTTTTGGGTGAGGAAAATGGCTTGAAAATAACCTATTTTTCATCCACATAGCCTAAGACACGGGCATGTGTTTCAACTGTGTGTGACACATGGCCACGTGACATGGTCCTTTGTCCCTTGTAGGTTTTTATAAGTTGCATTTCGAGTGTTACACAACGTGGAACATGGGCGTGTAGCTTGGTCGTGTGACCCAAGTCAGAAAGTTACACAGGCATGGACACGACCATGTGTGTAACAACCCATTTTTAGTGAAATCAGAATAGTGATTTTGGGACCACAAATCCGAGCCAGAAAGAAAATTTATTTTTATATTTTTGCATGGTTTGCATTATGTTAGGAATGTCATATGAAAATTTTGATAAGAAAGTTTTATCGATTAGGTACTTAATTATGGAAAGGACCAAATTGCTTAAAATGCAAAAGTTGGATTCTAGTAGTTAGAAGGATCAAATAGCTATGGACATCAAAGTTTGAAGTCCTATGCTAATTAGACAACTAATCAAAAGATAGTAAATATTTTTGATGATTCATCTATAAAAAAATAGAAAAGGCTAAGGACTAAATTGGAAAGTGAGAAAATTAAAAATGATAATTAAATAAAATAGAAATATCATCTTATTTTATATCATCTTCCCCAAAATTTGCATGAATCAAGCTTAATTGGGTAAGTTTTTTTTTTCCCATTTTTAGTAATTTTTATATTTTTAAAACCCGGATAGTTTACTCTATCTATTTGGGGAATTAATGTGAAAAGTTATCAAAGTATAGAAATTATGCCATGGATGGATATGCTGAAAATTTAAAATTTATGGTGTAAAATGAAAGGTTGTTGATAGATAAACATCTTTTACAAAGTGGTTTTCCATGAAAACATGATTTAAGGACTAATTTGTAAAGTTGTGAAAGTTTAAGAAAAATTGTAAAATTTATGGAATACATGTTCTGTAAATTGTATATTGAAATTTTGATTAGATTTGGAATAGGAAGTAAATTGCATGAATTTCATTTTCTGAGCCTAGGACGAAATTAGAATTTATGGAAAGTTTAGGGGCAAAATGGTAATTTTACCTAGGATGTAAATTGAGTCCAATTGAATATGAAATATGATAAATTGATGATTAAATTCATTTATATAGATCCGTATAACTCAAATTCAAAGTTAAATCGAGGAAAGGAGAAAGTTTCGGATTAGTAGATCTATATACGCGAATAAGTGTCGAGGTAAGTTCGTGTAACTTAATTGAGCGTATAAATATGTTGAATTGAATGTTGTATTTGTATAGAATGTGATTTATATTTATGTGAATTAATTGGATGTTATAATATAAGAATTGTATACATGCTTGATATCTTTTGAAAAGGGTTAAGTTCCGTTTGAATATTGGATTTCGATGGACAAATGTGATTTTCCCTATTGAATGAGGTCCTGAATTTGTTGCTGACGGGATTTAGCTTGGACGAGTAATCCTATTGATCTCATTACAGAAAAGATTTAGCCTAAACTGGTAATGCTGATATAAGCCCTCTTGAGCATATGTTATACATAGGATTTAGCCTGGACAGGCAATCCTGATTAAGCTCTTATGAGCATATATTAGAAACAGGATTTAGCTTGAACAAGTAATCCTGTTATATGATACGTGGCTCGAGAGTGTACTTTCTGATTAAGTGCCTTAATGGGTACTCTTGAATATGAACTAACGGGTCAATGAATTGTACACCTTGAGTTTACTATTTGAGTATCCATCGGAATTTCAATGCTTCAATGGACAAAATACTTGACATGATATGAGAATTATGAGATGAAATTAATAATGTCTTGAAAGAATGTAACATGATGAGTTCATCTATGTTTATTTAATGTATAGAGAATTTTGTGACTAACATGTCTTATTGAATGCATGTGTTTAGGCAATTTTGCCAAGTTGATGGAAACATGTTATTATATGCTTAATTTTAATAAATGAGATTGGTATGTTTAATTCCTGTTATACGACTTACTAAGCATAATATGCTTACAAGGTTTACTTTTCTCTATTTTATAGTGCACAGAAGCTCGCAAATGTTGGTGAACGATTGGAGGATCATCACACTATCCAGAAGCTTATTTTGGTATAAATAGTGAACTTATTTTGGTATAATGGCATGTATAGGTTAACTTGTCCATAGATATGTTATTTGTAATTTAGCCATTGGAATGGCTAGTAATGGTTTGTTTTGGTACTTATAAAGCATTATGACATGATAAATACATATATGTTAAGTATGGATGATCAAGTGATGTTTAGTGTTTTGGTGTAGGATATTGGTAAAATTTTGGTTGAGAAATGAAGCTAGAAATGGCTTATTTTGTCCACATGGGTTGACACACGAGCGTGTGTCTAGACCGTGTGTGACACACGGCTTGGTACATGGGGGTGTGGGTAGGCCGTGTGTCCCTGCATTTAAAAATTAAGAAACAGAATGCTTAGAATTAAGCAAATGGGCAGAGACAAGGGCGTGTGTCTTAGCCATGTGTGCTACACGGCCTGGAACTCAGGTGTGTGTCTTGGCCATGTGAAACCTGCACCTAATTTTTAAAAATTAAATTGGTCCCACGGGCCATTCACACAGGCGTGTGGCTGGCTGTGTGATACAAGATAGAGAGTTACATGGGGTCGAACATGGCCTGCAGCACAGGCGTGTCTTAGGGTCATATGGGCGTGTCCCTAGACCACACGGGCGTGTGAGCTTTACAACTAGGATAATTTTAGAAATTTTGCAAAAAATTCTCTAAGATCCTGATTTAGTCCCGATTCGGTTCCAACGTTCATATTGGGCCTTAAGGGCCCATATAAGGGACAATAAGATCATTTACCGAAATTGAATAATAAATAACCTGAATTATTTGTAATTGTTCCATAAACTCCAGTAATACTTTGTAACCCTATTCTGGCGACAGATACGGGTTAAGGTTGTTACAGTGTGTCCCTATTTAGAATGTTCACACGACCTGAGACATAGGTGTGTGTCTTAGCCATGTAAGTCACACAGTCGTGCGACCTCTGTAGTATGAATTTTTCTATCTTTTGGCATAAAGTTCTAAATGTTTTTGATTTAGTCCTGAATAATTTCTAAAGTCTTTCTAAGGCCTTGAGGGCTCGTGAAAGGGACGTTATGAATATGTTTGAATGGAATATAATGTGTTTTATAAATGATTGTAATAGAATGTTTTAAGTTAAAAGTTTTTGGTAATGCTTTGTAACCCTATTCCAGTGATGCATATGGGTTAGGGGTGTTACACCTGAGCTGAAAGAATTTTTTGTTTTAGTTGATCGAGCACATAAGGCCGGGGAACTTAGCAAAGAAAAAAGAAAAGTTGATTTTGAAGCTAGAGATTCGAGAAAAAGATTAACTGGAAAATCGTATCAGTCATCATCGAAGAGATTGAAGGAACATCACAACCATTCCACAGCTTCAGGGGGTATTCTGTAGAGATAGAGGTAATCGACGTTCGAGTCCAAAGCCTCAGGCTATGTCTGTAGTGAGTGTAGGTAGTGCTAGAGACAATATGCCTGAATACAAGCACTGTAAAAGAAAAAAACTTCGGTGAATGTAGATTAAAGAACAAAGGATGTTTCAAATGTGGTTCTTTTGAACATTATCTTAGAGATTTCCCAGAGAAGTCAGAGAAAGAAAAAGTTCAGACTATACGACCGAACAATACTGCTGCGAGGGGTAGACCATCTCGTAATCCTAGAAATGTAAGTAATAGCCGTGTTGGAACAAAAGACTCTATTCTAAGATTTGAGGCATGAGCATGAGCTAGAGCTTACGCTAACTGTGCACGAGAGGAAGCTTCTGTGCCAGATGTTATTATTGGTACTTTCTTTATCTTTGATACTGATGTTACTACTTTGATTGATATAGGATCAACACATTCGTATGTATGCACGAATTTAGTAAGTAAAAATTTACCTGTTGAGTCCACCGAATTTATAGTTAAAGTGTTGAACTCCCTAGGTTAGTATGTACTAGTTGATAAGGTTTACAAAAACTATCCTTTGATGATTTGGGGTTACAGATTTTTGACTAATTTGATGTTATTATCATTTGATGAGATTGATGTGATTTTGGCCATGGATTGGTTGCCTCTGCATGATGCTATTGTGAACTATAGATGAAATCTTATTGTATTAAAATGTCTGAACGGTGATGCTATTGTGAACTATAGATGAAATCTTGTTGTATTAAAATGTCTGAACGGTGAAAAGCTTTAAACTAAATCAGATAGTTTGAATGGGTTGCCTATTGTTATTTTAGCTATGTCGGCATAGAGATATGTGAGAAAATGTTGTGTTGCGTATCTTGTGTACATTTTTTATTCTAAATTTTCTGAATTGAAGATAGAATCAATGCCAGTGGTTTTTGAGTATCCTTATGTGTTTCCAGAAGAGTTACCTGGATTATCGCCGACCAGAGAGGTTGAGTTTGCTATTTAGTTAGTACTATGAACATCACCAATATCGATAGCTTCTTATAGAATGGCTCTGACTAAGTTGAAAGAGTTGAAAGTGTAGTTGCAAGAGTTGACAGATAAGGGTTTTACTCAACCCAAATTTTCACCTTGGGGTGCACCTGATTTATTCGTAAAGAAAAAGGACAGATCAATGAGATTATGTATTGACTACCTTCAACTTAACAAATTTACAATCATGATTAAGTATCCATTGCTGCGAATTGATGATCTGTTTGATCAGTTGAAAGGGGCAATAGTATTTTCAAAGATTGATATTTGTTCTGGCTATTATCAACTGGGAGTTAAAGACTCTGATATGCCGAAAACTGTGTTCAAGACCACATATGGACATTATGAATTTCTTTTGATGTAGTTTAACTAATGCACTAGTAGTATTTATGGATTTGAAGAATAGAATTTTCAGAACATATTTATACCGATTTGTTGTGATATTCATCAATGATATTTTGAAAATGGGAGCATTTGAGTCTGAGCATGCCGAGCATTTGAGAATTGTATTGTAAACCCTGTGTGAAAAGCAATTGTTTGCAAAATTTAGAAAATGTGAACTTTGGCTCCAGGAAGTCGATTTTCTGGGACATATTGTATCAGCCGAAGGCATTAGAGTTGATTCGAGCAAAATTTCAGCTATTGTTGACTAGAAACCTTCGAGATATGTGTCCAAAGTTAGAAGTTTTCTGGGTTTAGCCGAATACTGCGGAAGATTTGTCAAGAGATTCTCAATGATTGCTACGCCAATGACGAGATTATTACAAAAATATGTGAAATTTGAATGGTATGAGAAATGTCAACAAAGTTTCAATCAGTTGAAAACACTATTGACTTAGGCACCGGTATTAGTTTAGCCTGGATTGGGTAAAGAATTTTTGGTTTCCAGCGATGCATCTTTAAATGATTTAGGTTGTGTTTTGATGCAGGAAAACAAAGTCATAGCTTATGCTTCTAGACAGTGAAAGAGGCACAAAAAGAATTATTCAACACATGATTTAGAACTGTTAGCTATTGTATTTGCATTAAAGATATGGTGACACCATTTGTACGGCGAAAAATGTCACATCTTTACAGATCATAAATGTTTAACGTATTTAATCTTCCAGAAAGATTTGAATCTGAGGCAGTGTAGGTGGCTCGAGCTTTTGAAAGATTATGATTTGATTATTGATTATCATCTGGGTAAAGCAAATGTAGTAGCATATGCTCTGAGTAGAAAGCTTTTATTTGCTCTATGAGATATGAATACACTACTGACGTTATCTGATGATGATTCAATTGTCGTTGAGTTGAAAGCTAGACTGATGTTTTTACAATAGATCTTCGAGACTCAGAAATATGATGATGTATTGTTAGCTAAGCATAACCAGAGTGAGTCAAATTCTGATCCAGAATTTCATGTCGGATCTGATGATTGTTTACTTTTTAGAGGCAGAATTTGCGTACTGAAGAATTCAAAGCTCATTCGAAATATTTTGCATGAAGCTCATAAAAGTAGCTTGTCTGTTTATCCTGGAAGCAATAAGATGTACAGTGATTTAAAACAAATGTACTAGTGGTCGAGTATGAAACGAGAGATTTCCAACTATGCATCGAGATATTTAGTATGCCAGCAAGTTAAAGCTGAACATCAAGTATCTTCTGGTTTATTACAGTCAGTGATGATATTGAAATGGAAACGGGAGCGAGTCATGATAGATTTTATATCGGGATTACCCTTGTCTCCAAGAAAGAAAAGATGCAATTTGGGTTGTCGCTTATCGTTTGTTGCAGTCTGCACATTTTATTGTCAGTATGTACAAATTATTCTCTTGAGAGATTGGCCAAGGTATATGTTTTAGAGATTGCCAGGTTGCATGGGGTGCCAGTTTCCATTATTTCAGATAGAAATCCTCAGATCACATCAAGATTTTGGAGCAAGTTACAAGAGGCTCTAGGTACGCAATTACATTTTAGCACTGCATTTCATCCACAGACCGACGGTTAGTCCGAGCGAGAAACTCAGACTCGAGAATATGCTCTATTGTTGTTTGTTAGAATTCGAAGGCAACTAGGACAAATATTTACCATTGGTTGAATTTGTGTACGATAACAATTATCAGTCCAGCATAAAGATGGCACCGTATGAAGCTTTGTATGGTCGTAAACGTCGAACTCTGTTATAATAGACTGAACTAAGTGAGAAAATGATTCACGGGGTTGATTTGATTTGAGAGACTGAAGAAAAAGTGAAAGTAATCTGTCATAGTTTGAAAGTAGCTTCGGATCAACAGAAATCATATGCGGGTTTAAAACATAAAGATATTGAATTTCAAGTCGGCGATAAAGTGTTCTTAATAGTATCACCCTGGAAAGAATGTAACGCCCCGTACTCGAGACCGTCACCGGAGTCGAACACGAGGTGTTAATAGACTTAATTCATTACTTAAACAACTCAAACAATTTATTTTTAAAATTTTCAGTCAAGCTAACAATCTGCGTCATAGTCGCTTAAAAATTCGTATCTCGAGTTACGAAACTCAAAATCCAATTCCGTGAATTTTTTCTGAAAATATACTCATATATCTATTTACTAATTTTTTTATAGAATTTTTGGACGAGAAAATTAGTACAGTTTATTAGTTAAAGTCTCCCCTGTTTCAGAGTTTGACTGCTCTGATCTCTATGTATTACGAATCAAATATCTCCCTGTACAGAGGTTCAATAACTATACCGTTTGCTTCTAATAAAACTAGACTCAATAAGGAATCTGTACATATAAATTATGACTTCTAATTATCTTTGAAAAATTTATGGTGAATTTCCAAAGTCAGAACAGGGGATCTAGAAATTGCTCTGGCCCTGTTTCACAAAAATTTAAACATCTCATAAATATAACTCATATACTTGTTTTGTTCCATCCATATGAAAATAGACTCATAATTCTTCAATTCCATATATTATTCATCATCTAATTGTATCTCTACTATTTTTAGTGATTTTTCAAACTCACGTCACTGCTGCTGTCTGAATCTATTTTATGGTAAATTTTACCTATTTCATGGTTTCCATGGATTAGCTAGCAATTTAGCATACATAACACCAAATATGATCATTATTAGCCATTCCAATGGCTAATAATTACAAAGCATTTCCATACCACTCAATAACCATATCATAAGACCATATACACAAAATGATTATAATGCTATACATGCCATACTCAAAATATACAAGCCATTATGCCAAGATGGTATACGGATAGTGTGGCGTGCCTCAAACCGTTTCCGATTTCCGAGCTGGCTTGTCAACACTACAAGGAATGAAAAGGAGGGAGTAAGCATAAATGCTTAGTAAGTTCACATGCAAATAGCATGTAACATAAATATATAAGCAAACATAAAACATCATTTGCATAATCATCACCGAGACATTCATATCATATTTTCATTTATCATCTTACCATATTGCTGTTATATCGAGTTTTCAGCACGAGGGTTAAGTACATACCTGCTCAAAGTATTCATTTCACAACACTTACCAATACGTCCCTTTCATCTCGAGTATTCCTCCGCTTGAGTAAAATTTTACCCGTTGAACACATCGGAATATAATTCGGATACATGGAAAGTTTGCACATAAGTGCCACATATGTAGCCAAGCTACTATGTAACCCGCCCATAAGTGAACTCGGACTCAACTCAACGAGCTCGGGCGTTTGCATCCATGAGTGAACTCGGACTCAACTCAACGAGTTCGGATGCCTAGTTACATCTCACGAACTCGGACTCAACTCAACGAGTTCAGACATTTGCATCCATAAGTGAACTCGGACTCAACTCAACGAGTTCGGATGCTCAACCATCCTAGTGACATGTCACTTGTATCCTAATCTATTCCTAAGGTTCAAACGGGCGTTTTCCTCGATCACACATCTTTGCCATCTTCCACGGAATATCGAAATTGATACTTCGGTGATAGTTCATACTCATCAAGTAATTCACATAATTACATATTATTCAACAATAACCACAAAGCATAATATTTCATGATAATAATCAGCATCATATCATATAAACAACATTAAATTGCTTAAAATGACAATTATGTTACTACATTTACACATGAACTTACCTCGTATGCGAAAATGGCTACTTTTACCATTTCGTCCACAACTTGGTATTTTCCCCATTTTAGCCCGAATTTTAGTTTTCCTTGCTCTATCATTTAAAATATAGTCTAATTAGGACTCACATTATTCAAATTGACCCAAAATCATATTTTGGCAAAATTACAATTTTGCCCCTAAACTTTTGCATATTTACACTTTTGCCCCAAAGCTCGTAAATTAAACTTCATCCTATTTTCCTATGTTTTATGACATTCTGATCATTTTTACCTTCTATGGCAACATCAAATTCTCACTCTAACATGTACTTATGACCATTAGGTATTTTTACCGATTAAGCCCTTTTGCTAGTTTTCGCTTAAAACCGAGTAGCACAAGTTGTATAACATAATTTAAAACCTCATATTCTATCATAAAACACCAAAATACACAAATTTCACCTATGGGTATTTTTCCAAATATAAACCCTAGGTTAAATTATTGCTAGCATGAGCTTAATCGAGCTATCGGGACTTCAAAAACGTAAAGAACTTGAAAAACGGGGCTAGAATGGACTTACAATCGAGCTTGGAAGCTTGAAAAACCCTAGCCATGGTTTCTCCTTGCTATATTCGGCCATGGGGTTGAAGATGAGCAAAATTGGCTTTTAATTTTGTATTTTAATTCATTTTACCCCTAAATGACCAAAATGCCCTTACTACTAAACTTTCCAAAAATTCCATCCATGTCCAATTTTTTTCCATAGACTTAGAAATTGGTAAAATTTCTATTTAAGACCTCCTAATTAATATTTCAAAACAATTTCATACTAGAAACTTCTAGAATGCAAGTTTTACAAATTATTCGATTTAGTCCCTAATTTCAATTTAAGCACTTTATGCATAAAATTTCTTCATGAAATTTTCACACAATCATGCAATCATATCATAGACCTCAAAATAATCATAAAATAATTATTTCTATCTCGTATTTTTTGGTCACGAAACCACTATTCCGACTAGGCCCAAAATCAGGATATTACAACTCTCCCCCCCTTTAGGGATTTTCGTCCCCGAAAATCTTACCAGAAAAGTGGTCTTCACTTTTAATCTCATATTCGGTGCCGAAGAACTTTCACTTAGGCTGTACCTCCAATACATCTCTTTAATTTCTCATATGATCTAAAAGCTTACAGTCTCAACTCTCAACTGCTCTTAAATTTTCAACCCTTCTCAGTTTCCCATGATATCATGACATAAAACCCATATCTCAACTTGATTTAATGGAGGCCAGAATTCCAAGAAATCCAACAATCAAAGAGACCTGAAATTCCATGAATCTGATGAGTAGGAATTCATTCAATACATATATGATTTATAGATCTCTCCAAACATTTAACAATAGGATACATCACATTTTCCTCTTTCTGCCATGGAAATATTTCTGACATGGCCTTAAGAATAATCCTTCTCATTTCCATCCCAATATCAACACTGACAAGGATAATTTTGATAGATCCCAATGTTCGGCTTTAACCCCTTTAACAACTCCGATTTTATGTAACATCGAATGCTCTAAACTATCACATTACCTCACTGTCTTGAAACACATCACAATTCAAACAACAGTACATTACTGAAAGTCAGGAAGTCTTTACTCAATGTAGACTAGTCTAGTTCAAACGCTTCGGTTACCAATATTCTCATCTATCCAAACTTTGTCAACATGTAATAAACTTTTCAGCTTTCACTAGACGAAAACCTTATCATTCGTAGTGATTTTAATTAATATCCAACTCTTTCTAATAAATATACACTTCTCGTTCAGACTATTTACTCTTTTATCCGTATAAAATGAAATTCTATTATCAGACTTGGGAAAAATAATCCTGAAATGATTGTCACATGAAATCTTTCAACTAGATAATTCACCATACCGACTGAAACTCGCTTTTATCACTTATGCCTTTCTCGATGTCAAATCCTTACACGAAATTAGAAAAACCCCAATACTAAAATCACCACATTACCAAGATCAAATTAGAAGTATAGTCATATTTGACATGATTATCACGAGCTGAAGAACATACTTCGAACATGAGTCATAATTGACAAATTATGGAACAAAGATAAAAAGAAAACCGAATAAAGAAATCCAGAATAAAGAGATCCAGGATAAAGAAACCCAAGATACGATACTATGCCGGAGAATCGAAAACCAAACTTATAGAGAAAATACGAGAATACCCGATAATTCTTCAAAGAAAGAAAGTCCGAAGAAAACATCATTTAATCCCATGAAATCAAATATAACAAGAACAATATATCTTCCCATACATATATATCAGATGAAGCATCAAGTAGAAGAAGCAGAATCATAATATCATATGTATTCTCTCATCAATTCTTATCGACGAAATGAAATAGAATACCCGATGAAATAGAGCAATATAAATTATAAACCAATCGGACTACCAATGTTTTCATCCAACACCGAATTAGAAGACATTCCCATATAACAAGAATTTCTTCGAAGATCAATAGCCATAGAAATAATTACGAGAACGAGTAAACACATAGAACATTTCAAAAGAGATCGCTAAATCATCCGATCATAATGTCACACTCGAGATAGTTCACATTTCAAATATCATTTCCCCAACTAGTTCTGCCGTCACAAATTTCATATTAAACCATTCACTAAAGAAGGCCGTTTTGAATAAATTTGATTTACACTTTTCTCGACCTTGCACCTGAGTAATTCGATTTACCAAAGAGAATTCCCTCTCTAATTGGGATAGTGCATAACTCCAATAATCTTTACATCAATCCGATACTTTACTGGCTCTGACTTTACTTATCAGCTCATTTTCAATCTCTGATCATACTTATAATTATTCTATCATACATACACATATGACATAACTCCCATCATCATAGCAACATCATCAAAATCATGTCATTCATTCAGGCAATGCAACATTCATGTTGGCTTACACAAATTTTCCTATTGTCCATTTAGACAATATACTTATGCATACATTCTATGTTTTCTAGATAGCTTTACTTATCCATTCATTTAATTAAATTAAGTCATGCTCATGACATCATATAAGACCAAACAAACATAGATATTTGCATCACAATCACAACTTTCATTTCGTGCATCATCATGTACATGTCATTACAATCATATAATTCAGTCCAACAATTTAACATAGATAAGTTCATTTCATTATAATCCTTTATCTCATAAAAATTATATATCATTAGCATTCATCAACATTCGACGTCCAAATCAAGACAAGGACATTTTCATTCGTATCATAATATTATGACTTTTATTCATACCTCTACTACTTTCTATTTATTCTGTTCATCTTATCAAGTAAGCCATATACACTACATCATATGAGCAAGAAGCAAATATGGGTATTTATCACATATGTATCATAAACTTTTATTCATACTTTTCTGAACCGAGACTTATCATAATCATAATTTTACTCAAATACCTTCACATAACATTGAACATGGTTAGCGCAGCTCGGTTGAAGAGTACCCTGTCTAAATAAGACGGTACTCATACTCGTCGGAAGACATCACACTATCACAGATCAGTGGCATATATAGCTAAACTTTTACACATGCTAGGTTAGTCCGAGAATCGACTAAACCTGCTCTGATACCACCAAATGTAACGCCCGTGCAGAGACCGTCACGAGTCGAACACGAGGTGTTAATAGACTTAATTCATTACTTAAACAATTTCAAACAATTTATTTTAAAATTTTCAGTCAAGCTAAGAATCTGCGTCATAGTCGCTTAAAAATTCATATCTCGAGTTACGAAACTCAAAATCCAATTCCGTAAATTTTCCCTGAAACTATACTCATATATCTATTTACTAATTTTTTATAGAATTTTGGTCGAGCAAATTAGTACAAACTTATTAGTTAAAGTCTCCCTGCTTTGAGTTTGACTACTCGACCTCTGTGTATTACGAATCAAATATCTCCCTGTACAGAGTTTCAATGACTATATTGTTTGCTTCTAATAAAACTAGACTCAATAAGGAATCTGCACATATAAATTATGACTTCTAATTATCTTTGAAAAATTTATGGTGAATTTCCAAAGTCGAGCAGGGATCCAGAAATTGCTCGCCCTGTTTCACAACAATTTAAACATCTCATAAATATAACTCATATACTGTTTTGTTCCATCCATATGAAAATAGACTCATAATTCTTCAATTCCATATATTATTCATCATCTAATTGTATCTCTACTATTTTTAGTGATTTTTCAAACTCACGTCCATCGCTGTCTGAATCTATTTTATGGTAAATTTTACCTATTTCATGGTTTCCATGGATTAGCTAGCAATTTAGCATACATAACACCAAATATGATATGATTAGCCATTCCAATGGCTAATAATTACCAAGCATTTCCATACCACTCAATAACCATATCATAAGACCATATACACAAAATGATTATAATGCTATACATGCCATACTCAAAATATACAAGCCATTATGCCAAGATGGTATACGGATAGTGTGAGCGTGCCTCCATTGCTTCCGATTTATGAGCTGGCTTGTCAACACTACAAGGAATGAAAAGGAGGGAGTAAGCATAAATTCTTAGTAAGTTCACATGCAAATAGCAAGTAACATAACTATATAAACAAACATAAAACATCATTTGCATAATCATCATCGAGACATTCATATCACATTTTCATTTATCATCTTACCATATTGTTGTTATATCGAGTTTTCCACCGAGGGTTAAGTACATACCTGTTCAAAGTATTCATTTCACAACACTTACCAATACGTCCCTTTCATCTCGAGTATTCCTCCGCTTGAGTAAAATTTTACCCGTTGAACACATCAGAATATAATTCGGATACATGGAAAGTTTGCACATAAGTGCCACATATGTAGCCAAGCTACTATGTAACCCGCCCATAAGCGAACTCGAACTCAACTCAATGAGCTCGGGCGTTCGCATCCATGAGTGAACTCGGACTCAACTCAACGAGGTCGGATGCCTAGTTACATCTCACGAACTCGGACTCAACTCAACGAGTTTGGACATCTGCATCCATAAGTGAACTCGGACTCAACTCAACGAGTTCGGATGCTCAACCATCCTAATTGTAACACCCCGTACCCGAGACCGTTTTCGGAATCGACCACGAGGTGCTAACAGACATAATTCATATATGTTCACAGTCTATTTTAAAAATTTCCAGACAGTTGGCTAACTGCGTCACTGTCACCTTAAAAATCATATCTTGAGTTCCACAACTCGAAAATCAGTTTCGTAATTTTTCCCTGAAACTACACTCATATATCCATCTACAAATATTTTTCTAGAATTTTTGGTCTGGCCAATTAGTACAGTTTATTAGTTAAATTCTCCCCTATTACAGGGTTTGACTACTCTGACCTTCCTGCAATACTACTTAGATAACTCCTTGTACAGGGCTTTAATACTTATGCCGTTTGTTTCTAATGAAATTAACTCAAAAAGGAATCTATACATATATGGTATGACTTCTAATTATCTCTGGTTAATTTATAATGAATTTCCAAATTCAGATCAGGGGATCCAGAAATCGCTCTTGCCCAGTCCCACGAAAACTTAAATATCTCTTAAAATACAACTCATATGACGGTTTCGTTTCTTCCATATGGAAGTAGATTCATCAAGGTCAATTACATAATTTATTCACTATTTAATTCCATTCCTACTATTTTTAGTGATTTTTCAAATCTACATCACTGCTACTGTCAGCAGCTGCCTTTAAGGTAGACTTTACCTATTTCATAGTTTCCATGATTCAACTAGCCCTTTAGCATATATAGCCCAAAATATAATCATGATGAATCATTCTAATGGCTAATCGTTGCCGAACATTTCCATGCCTCTTAATGAACATATACATTCAAGATGATTATAACATTATGCTCAAAATATATATAAGCCATTTTCGCATGGCTATCCAAATATATACAACACCAAAGTACTTGACTAATAACAAAAAAAAGGGTGTCCTATACATGCCATTTCAAAGTTCAACCAAAAGTGTACCAAAAGGAGCTTTGATAGTGTGGGCGACTTCGACTTCAAAAATCCCGAGTCCGATAGCTGAAGAACCAAAATCTATAAAACAGAGATTTACAGAAGCGGAGTAAGCATTTAATGCTTAGTAAGTTTTGAGCCATAAAATTTGACACAACTAAAATGTAGCATTCATATGGCTAAATGGATAATTTGACATGCACAAATTCTCAATATCATACTTACTTCACATTACCAACCCTTATATTCATACACAAAAGATCAACATAGCCAAAGGCCGGTAGCTCATTTATCGATTGAGCGAATACTTATTTGTAAGGGATCAACTAATTCAAAGCACATACTGAAACATACCTCATATTTGGGATTTTACGAGCGTATTAATTGAAACTATTATAGCAAGGTCGCTCATTCCCAAGCCAAGTACCTTCGGGATTTAACCGGATATAGCTACTCACTCGAATGCCTTCGAGACATAGCCCGGATATAGTAACTCGCACGAATGCCTTCGGGACTTAGCCCGGATTTAGTAACTCGCACGAATGCCTTCGGGACTTAGCCCGGATATAGTAACTCGCACGAATGCCTTCGGGACTTAGCCCGGAACTAGTCACTAGCGCAATGCCTTTGGGGCTTAGCCCGGTTATCATCCAAACATTCATGCACATATCAACAAATCATGACACATTTATATTCCATTTTCATAATCAGAGTTCAAACACAAGTCACGTATTAAGCAATCCCATTTTCGGCTCACTAGCCACATACAAACAGCATGGTTTAGTTTGCTTTATGACACGATCTCTATGCACATACAGCTACCCATCACACGTATAGACAAATTAACTCAACATAAAATTCAAGTAGAATCATCATATCACCGTATATTTGTTACGCTCATACGTCATGACTTAATCAAATCGTAAACTAAGTCTCGTTACTCGAAAACTTACCTCGGATGTTGTCGAACGATTTCGATGGCTATTCGACCACTTTTTCCTTCCCTTTATCGGATTTAGATCCCCTTTGCTCTTGAGCTTAATTTAAACAAATAAATTCATTTAATTATTTTTCACTTGGGCAATTCCATTCAATACATGTATGTCATACAATTTAAGTACAATGACCTTGCTCAATACTATTTAAACATCATGCATTACCGAATTTCATCAACACCATCTAACTTCATGTAGAAACACATATCGTCCTAGGTCGGTACACAAGTCAAATGCATCATTTAAATTGTCAAAGTCCACAATTTAGTCATATTTCTCTATCATAGTTTCTTCACCTAAACCGAATTAGCAAGCCCATATAGTCCTTGGCCGAATGCTGTTTAACCCAAGTCATCAAGAATTTCATTATTTAACACCTTAGATATCCATAGCTAAATAGGTTATTTGTACATACATATATATACATAAGTGCATAGATACTATGTTACTAACAATTATTTCCTTGCTTAGTAGCCGAACCAATATACACATTACTTCATATCTACTCGTCACGATTTCTCTACTTAAACCGAATAAACTTGCACATAAGGTCCTTGGCCGAACCTTACTAAAAACAAGTCAACCAAAATCTTAGTATTTATCTTGTGTGTAACCTTATTTACCTTCCAAAAATCACAAAAACATCAAACTCTTAATGTTTATGTACAAGGCCGAATCTTAACATGATCCAACCTCCAACTCAATCCTTTCAACAACCAAAACCGAATGCTCAAGCCATCACCGAGATTTCAAAATTTTGCCATGGTTTGTGTAAGAAATTAGCTAATTAACTAGAAACAAGTTTAAAACTTAGAATTTAACACAACATACTAACCTCCCCTTAAGCTCAAGGTGACCGAAACCTCTCTTCTTCCTCCTTTCAAACCGGCCAAGAAGAACCAAAGGATGAAGCCTTTCTTTTTTTTTTCTAGTTTCGGCAAAATGAGGGAACAACCACACACTTTTTTTTTCTTTGTTTTCATCATATTCCCTTTCATTATTTTATTCCCATGCTCCTTATTTTATCATACCTCCCATGAAACACTAACTTAACATGTTTATGACATGTTTTTGCCCATCACACTTGGTCCACCATACTTGTCATGGCCGGCCACTACTAATTATGTGGGAAAATTGACATGCAAGTCCCCCCTTTTTCTTACATGCACTAATAGATCCTTATGTTTTGATCTATCACATTTCAAAATTTTCTCACATAAGTCCTATTTACTAAAATTCACCTACAATTAAACAAAATTCAAATATGAAATTTTCACACATGCATATATACATATAATAAGCATCAAATATGACAGCTAATTATTTTTATGACTCGGTTTTGTGGCCCCGAAACCACTTCCCGACTAGGGTCACATTAGGGCTGTCACAACTCTCCCCCACTTAAGAAATTTTCGTCCCCGAAAATCTTGCCGGTAAATAGGTTTGGGTATCGCTCTTTCATAGAGTTCTCAGGTTCCCAAGTAGCTCCTTCCATCCCGTGTTTGAGCCAAAACACTTTTACTAAAGGAACCTTTTTGTTTCGTAACTCTTTCACTTCACGAGCTAGGATATGAATCGGTTCTTCTTCATAACTCATATTGGCTTGAATTTCAACCTCTGATGGACTAATTATGTGCGATGGATCAGATCTATAACGTCGAAGCATCGAAATATGAAAGACGTCGTAAATCTTTTCAAGTTCAGGGGGCAAAATCAATCGATACGCAACTGGACCGACTCGTTCGGATATTTCATATGGCCCGATGAACCTCGGACTCAATTTGCCCTACGACCAAATCGAGTATCTTTTCCAAGGTGAAACTTTAAGAAACACTTTATCTCCCACGATATTCAATGTCCTTTCGTTTCAAATCCGCATACGATTTACGACGATCTGTGGCTGCCTTCAGACTTTCACGGAATACTTTTACTTTCTGTTCGGCATCTTTAATCAAATCAATTCCAAAAATTTTACTTTCATCGAGCTCGGTCCAAAACAATGGTGTACGGCATTTACGCCCGTACAAAGCCTCATAAGGTGCCATCTTAATACTTGATTGAAAACTATTGTTGTAAGCGAATTCAATCAAAGGTAAATACCGCTCCCATGAACCACTAAACTCGAGGATGCAACATCTCAACATATCCTCAAGTATCTGAATTATCCGCTCGGATTGACCATCAGTTTGTGGATGAAAAGCGGTGCTAAAATGCAGCTTGGTACCCAAAGCTTCTTGCAATTTCTTCCAAAATAGCGAGGTGAATCTCGGATCTCTATCCGACACAATAGAAATCGGTACCCCGTGTAATCTCACAATCTGAAAAACATACAACTCAGCTAGTTTTTCCAATGAAAAGTCCGCGCGTACGGGGATAAAGTGAGTCGACTTAGTCAGCCTATCCACGACAACCCAAATCGCATCTTGCTTACTTGCCGACAATGGCAACCCAGACACAAAATCCATCGTGACTCGATCCCATTTCTATTCAGGTATCATGGTCGGCTGAAGTAAACCTGTAGGCACTTGATGTTCCGCCTTTACTTGCTGACATATTAAACACTTCGAAACAAAATCGGAAATGTCTCGTTTCATACCATGCCACCAAAACTGACATCTCAGATCGTTGTACATTTTCGTACTCCCCGGGTGAATTGACATTTGGCTACAATGAGCTTCGTTCAGAATCATCGAAATGAGTTCGAATTTCTTGGAACACACAACCGACTTCGAACCTCAAACAATCGTCATCATCAATTTGAAACTCGATTCCATATTCAAACACATTCAGCCCGCTTTGCAACCAATTCATCATCGACTTTTCGAGCTTCACGAATTTGATGAATCAACAATGGTTTGGCCTTTAATTCGCCACTAACACATTGTCGGATAGAATGACAAGTGTACATTCATCGTCAGTAAAGAAAAGCGGTGATTTACGACTTAAGGCATCCGCAACCACATTAGCCTTTCCGGGTGATAGTCAATGACAAGCTCATAATCTTTTAACAACTCGAGCCAACATCTTTGTCGAGATTTAAGTCTCTTTGAGTCATCAAATATTTGAGACTTTTGTGATCCAAAATACATGGCACTTCTCACCAAATAAGTAATGTCGCCATATTTTCAAAGCGAATACGATGGCAACTAATTCGAAATCATGGGTCGGATAATTTTTCTCATGTGGCTTTAATTGTCTCGACGCATAGGCCACAACTCGACCTTCTTGCATCAATACGCAACCCAACCCAAGTAGGGAGGCATCACTATAAATGACAAACTCTTTGCCTGATTCGGGTTGCACTAGAATTGGAGCTTCAGTCAAATAAGTTTTCAGTTGATCAAAACTTTTCTGACATTTTTCCGTCCATTCGAACTTAACATCTTTTTGAAGTAGCTTCGTCATTGGTGTGGCTATCATCGAGAAACCTTTACAAACCTGTCGGTAGTAATGTAAGCAAGTCCTAAAAACTCGAACCTTAATAATATTTCTCGGAGGCTTCCAGTTAAGTATGGCTGAAATTTTGCTCGAATCAACTCGAATACCCGATGCGGATACCACATGGCCCAAGAAGCTCACCTCTCTTAACCAGAACTCACACTTACTGAACTTAGCATATAACTGCTTATCTCGTAAAATTTGCAACACTAATCTCAGGTGCTCGGCATGTTCGGTCTCATCTCTTGAATAGACCAAGATGTCATCAATAAACACAACTATGAACCGGTCCAAATACTGTCTGAAGATCCGATTCATCAAATACATAAATACCGCAGGGGCATTAGTGAGCCCAAACGGCATAACTAAGAACTCGTAGTGGCCGTATCTCGTTCTGAAAGCAGTTTTGGGTATATCCGAATCTCGATTTCGCAACTAATAATAACCCGATCTCAAATCTATCTTTGAAAACACTGAGGCTCCCTTTAGTTGATCAAACAAATCATCGACGCTGATAGCGGATATTTATTCTTTATTGTCACTTTATTCGGTGGACGATAGTCGATGCACAACCTCATGGTTCCGTCCTTCTTTTTCACAAACAATACTGGTGCACCCCAAGGTGAGAAACTTGGTCGAGCGAAACCTCTATCCGTCAATTCTTGCAATTGAGCTTTCAACTCTATTAACTCGGTTGGTGCCATACGATACGGACTATCGAAATCGGCATAGTCCCAGGTACAAGCTCAATACCAAACTCTACCTCCCGAACAGGTGGTAAACCCGGTAATTCTTCAGGAAAAACATCCGGGTATTCACAAACCACCGGCACAAATTCGGGTTTCCTTTCTAACTCTTTGTCATCAAGTACATACGCAAGGTATGCTTCGCACCCCTTTCTTACATATTTCTGAGCCAACATTGATGATATTACCGCTGGCAACCCCTTTAAGTCCGTAGACTCAACTCAGATTATCTCATTATTTGCGCACCTCAAATCAATAGTCTTGCTTTTGCAATTCACAACTGTATCATGCACGATCAACCAATCTAAACCGAGGATAACATCAAATTCATCAAACGGCAAAAGCATCAAGTCCGCCAGAAAACAGGAACCTCGAATTACTAGGGGACATTTCTTACACACTTTGTTGACAAGCACGTAACGACCCAAGGATTTGACACCGAATTACGAACTCGAGAGACTCAATAGGTAAAGTCTTCTTTGGATGCTAAGGTTTCACATATATAAGAATGAATAGAACCGGGGTCAATCAAAGCAATCACATTAGTATCAAAGAGAGTAAAAGTACCGGTAATAACATCCGGCGAGGAAGCATCCTCGGCGTCTTGCCAGATAGCATAAGCCCTAGCAAGAGCGCGAGCCTCGAGATCTGGTTGTAGCATCTCTAGATCCTCTCGACCGCCACTAGCATTGCCGTATTCCTAGATGGTCTACCCCGAAAGTAGTAGCACCGGGCTTCCCACTCTGATTTACGTTGTGTTTAGACAATCTCGGGCAATCTCTAATAAAGTGGTCAGCTGACCCGCACTTGTAACAGGAGCGGTCATGGAATCTACAACTCCCCGAGTGCCATTTACCACAATCATCGACACTCGTTCTATCTCGACGGTCATTTCCAACATGGCGATCAAGTGACTCGTGCACTCACGGGGTCGATCACGGTCTCGTCTAGAAAACCCGAAGTGTCTCTAGATCGCCCAAATCATCTCTAAACTTTTTCGATGATTGTTGAAAGGGCCTCCCCGAAGACCTCTTACGAAACTCCTTTGCTCCCAAATCAGTTTTTCTTTTCTCCATATTGAGCTCCTCGGCTTTGCAACCTCGCTCGACAAGTACCACAAATTCTCGGATTTCCAAGATGCCAACATACAGCTTTATATCATCATTCAGTCCATCCTCGAAACGTTTACACATTACGGCTTCGAGGAAATGCATTCTCGCATGTGTCGACTAAGCCTCACAAATTTTCGTTCATAGTCGGTAACCGACATGGAACCTTGTTTAAGTTTAAGAAATTCCTTCCGTTTTTGATCCATAAATCTCTGACTGATATACTTTTTCCGAAACTCGGTTTGGAAAAGCTCCCAAGTTACTTGCTCTCTGGGCACAACAGAAGTCAACGTATTCCACCAATAGTAGGCAGAATCACGTAGCAAGGAGATAGTACACTTTAGGCACTCATCGGGTGTGCAAGATAGCTCATCGAGTACCCGAATAGTGTTGTCCAACCAAAATCCAGCATGCTCGGCATCATCGCTATCCGTGGTCTTAAATTCAGTAGCCCCGTGTTTTCCGATTCTGTCAACTAGGGGCTTATTTGACCTTATTTGGTCGATTCTTCGGAGGTATTGTAGGTGCGGGGGTGGCATTAGTCGGGAATGGAGGTTGTGGAACAGCCGTATTAGTTCGAATGTATTGGTTGAACCAATCATTCATCACGCTATAGAAAGCTTGTCTAGCTTCATCATTCGGATTAGTAGCAATAGGTTGAGAGTCACGGAGCTGTCCCTTATGCGGAGCAGGCACTACACTCTCAAGATCATCACTACCGCTTCGGTCGGGATCGGGATCCATTACTATAATAAACACATTTTCAATTGTCAGAAATCACCACACTATCAAATAATCACATAATGGCATGTATAGCTAGACCCAAACGTATTACTGTAGTCCTAGAATCGACTAAACCGTAGCTCTGATACCAATAAAATTGTAACACCCTGTACCCGAGACCATTTTTGGAATCGACCACGTGGTGCTAACAGACATAATTCATATATGTTCACAGTCCATTTTAAAAATTTCCAGACAGTTGGCTAACTGCATCACTGTCACCTTAAAAATCATATCTTGAGTTCCACAACTCGAAAATTGGTTTCGTAATTTTTCCCTGAAACTAGACTCATATATCCATCTACAAATTTTTTTCCAGAATTTTCGATTGGGCCAATTAGTACAGTTTATTAGTTAAAGTCTCCCCTGTTACAGGGTTCGACTACTCTGACCTTCCTGCAATACGACTTAGATAACTCCTTGTACAGGGCTTCAATACTTATGCTGTTTGTTTCTAATGAAACTATACTCAAAAAGGAATCTATACATATATGGTATGACTTCTAATTATCTCTGGTTAATTTATAATGAATTTCCAAAGTCAGATCAGGGGATCCAGAAATTGCTCTGGCCCAGTCCCACGGAAACTTAAATATCTCTTAAAATACAACTCATATGACCGTTTCGTTTATTCCATATGGAAGTAGATTCATCAAGGTCGATTACAAAATTTATTCACTATTTAATTCCATTCCTACTATTTTTAGTGATTTTTCAAATCTACATCACTGCTACTGTCAGCATCTGCCTTTAAGGTAGACTTTACCTATTTCATAGTTTCCATGATTCAACTAGCCCTTTAGCATATATAGCCCAAAATATAATCATGATGAATCATTCTAATGGCTAATCGTTGCCGAACATTTCCATGCCTCTTAATGAACATATACATTCAAGATGATTATAACATTATGCTCAAAATATATATAAGCCATTTTCGCATGGCTATCCAAATATATACAACACCAAAGTACTTGACTAATAACAAAAAAAAGGGTGTCCTATACATGCCATTTCAAAGTTCAACCAAAAGTGTACCAAAAGGAGCTTTGATAGTGTGGGCAACTTCGACTTCAAAAATCCCGAGTCCGATAGCTGAAGAACCAAAATCTATAAAACAGAGATTTACAGAAGCGGAGTAAGCATTTAATGCTTAGTAAGTTTTGAGCCATAAAATTTGACACAACTAAAATGTAGCATTCATATGGCTAAATGGATAATTTGACATGAACAAATTCTCAATATCATACTTACTTCACATTACCAACCCTTATATTCATACACAAAAGATCAACATAGCCGAAGGCCGGTAGCTCATTTATCGATTGAGCGAATACTTATTTGTAAGGGATCAACTAATTCAAAGCACATATGAAACATACCTCATCGCTGGGATTTTACGAGCGTATTAATTGAAACTATTACAGCAAGGTCGCTCATTCCCAAGCCAAGTACCTTTGGGATTTAACCGGATATAGCTACTCGCTCGAATGCCTTCGGGACATAGCCCGGATATAGTAACTCGAACGAATGCCTTTGGGACTTAGCCCGGATATAGTAACTCACACGAATGCTTTCGGGACTTAGCCCGGATATAGTAACTCGCACAAATGCCTTCGGGACTTAGCCCGGAACTAGTAACTAGCGCAAATGCCTTCGGGACTTAGCCCGGTTATCATCCAAACATTCATGCACATATCAACAAATCATGACACATTTATATTCCATTTTCATAATCAGAGTTCAAACACAAGTCACGTATTAAGCAATCCCATTTTCGGCTCACTAGACACATACAAACAGCATGGTTTAGTTTGCTTTATGACACGATCTCTATGCCCATACGGCTACCCGTCACACGTATAGACAAATTAACTCAACATAAAATTCAAGTAGAATCATCATATCACCGTATATTTGTTACGCTCATACGTCATGACTTAATCAAATCGTAAACTAAGTCTCGTTACTCGAAAACTTACCTCGAATGTTGTCGAACGATTTCGATGGCTATTCGACCACTTTTTCCTTCCCTTTATCGGATTTAGATCCCCTTTGCTCTTGAGCTTAATTTAAACAAATAAATTCATTTAATTATTTTTCACTTGGGCAATTCCATTCAATACATGTATGTCATACAATTTAAGTACAATGACCTTGCTCAATACTATTTAAACATCATGCATTACCGAATTTCATCAACACCATCTAACTTCATGTAGAAACACATATCGTCCTAGGTCGGTACACAAGTCAAATGCATCATTTAAATTGTCAAAGTCCACAATTTAGTCATATTTCTCTATCATAGTTTCTTCACCTAAACCGAATTAGCAAGCCCATATAGTCCTTGGCCGAATGCTATTTAACCCAAGTCATCAAGAATTTCATTATTTAACACCTTAGATATCCATAGCTAAATAGGTTATTTGTACATACATATATATACATAAGTGCATAGATACTATGTTACTAACAATTATTTCCTTGCTTAGCAGCCGAACCAATATACACATTACTTCATATCTACCCGTCACGTTTTCTCTACTTAAACCGAATAAACTTGCACATAAGGTCCTTGGCCGAACATTACTAAAAACAAGTCAACCAAAATCTTAGTATTTATCTTGTGTATAACCTTATTTACCTTCCAAAAATCACAAAAACATCAAACTTTTAATGTTTATGTACAAGGCCGAATCTTAACATGATACAACCTCCAACTCATTCCTTTCAACAACCAAAATCGAATGCTCAAGCCATCACCGAGATTTCGAAATTCTGCCATGGTTTGTGTAAGAAATTAGCTAATTAACTAGAAACAAGTTTAAAACCTAAGAATTTAACACAACATACTAACCTCCCCTTAAGCTCAAGGTGACCGAAACCTCTCTTCTTCCTCCTTTCAAACCGGCCAAGAAGAACCAAAGGATGAAGCCTGTTTTTTTTTTTTTTTCTAGTTTCGGTAAAATGGAGGAACAACCACACACTTTTTTTTTCTTTGTTTTCATCATATTCCCTTTCATTATTTTATTCCCATGCTCCTTATTTTATCATACCTCCCATGAAACACTAACTTAACATGTTTATGACATGTTTTTGCCCATCACACTTGGTCCACCATACTTGTCATTGCCGGCCACTACTAATTAGGGGGGGAAATTGACATGCAAGTCCCCCCTTTTTCTTACATGCACTAATAGATCCTTATGTTTTGATCTATCACATTTCAAAATTTTCTCACATAAGTCCTATTTACTAAAATTCACCTACAATTAAACAAAATTCAAATATGAAATTTTCACACATGCATATATACATATAATAAGCATCAAATATGACAGCTAATTATTTTTATGACTCGGTTTTGTGGCGCCGAAACCACTTCCCGACTAGGGTCACATTAGGGCTGTCACACTAGTGACATGTCACTTGTATCCTAATCTATTCTTAACGTTCAAACGGACGTTTTCCTCGATCACACATCTTTTCCATCTTTCACGGAATATCAAAATTGATACTTCGGTGATAGTTCATACTCATCAAGAAATTCACATAATTACATATTATTCAACAATAACCACAAAGCATAATATTTCATGATAATAATCAGCATCATATCATATAAACAACATTAAATTGCTTAAAATGACAATTATGTTACTACATTTACACATGAACTTACCTCGATGCTAAAATGGCTACTTTTACCATTTTCGTCCACAACTTGGTATTTTCCCCATTTTAGCCCAATTTTAGTTTTCCTTGCTTTATCATTTAAAATATAGTCTAATTAGGACTCACATTATTCAAATTGACCCAAAATCATATTTTGGAAAAATTACAATTTTGCCCTAAACTTTTGCATATTTACACTTTTGTCCCAAAGCTCGTAAATTAAACTTCATCCTATTTTCTTATGTTTTATGACATGCTGATCATTTTTCCCTTCTATGGCAAGATCAAATTCTCACTCTAACATGTACTTATGACTATTAGGTATTTTTACCGATTAAGCCCTTTTGCTAGTTTTCGCTTAAAACCGAGTAGCACAAGTTGTCTAACATAATTTAAAACCTCATATTCTATCATAAAACACCAAAATACACAAATTTCACCTATGGGTATTTTTCCAAATATAAACCCTAGGTTAAATTATTGCTAGCATGAGCTTAATCGAGCTACCGGAACTCCAAAAACGTAAAGAACTTGAAAAACGGGGCTAGAATGGACTTACAGTCGAGCTTGGAAGCTTGAAAAACCCTAGCCATGGTTTCTCCTTGCTATATTCGGCCATGGGGTTGAAGATGAGCAAAATTGGCTTTTAATTTTGTATTTTAATTCATTTTACCCCTAAATGACCAAAATGCCCTTACTACTAAACTTTCCAAAAATTCCATCCATGTCCAATTTTTGTCCATAGACTTAGAAATTGGTAAAATTTCTATTTAAGACCTCCTAATTAATATTTCAAAACAATTTCATACTAGAAACTTCTACAATGCAAGTTTTACAAATTATTCGATTTAGTCCCTAATTTCAATTTAAGCACTTTATGCATAAAATTTCTTCACGAAATTTTCTCACAATCATGCAATCATATCATAGACCTCAAAATAATCATAAAATAATTATTTCTATCTCAAATTTTGTGGTTGCGAAACCACTATTCCGACTAGGCCCAAAATCAGGATATTACAAAGAAGCCCTTCGTTTTGGTTGTAAAGGAAAACTAAGACCACGATTTATCGGGTCGTATGAGATTATTGAAAGAATTGGGCCAGTAATTTATTGATTCGCTTTACCATCGGAGTTGGAAAGGATTCATAGTGTGTTTCATGTTTCAATGTTATGACGATACTGACCAGACTCTTCACGTGTTATCTCACCAGCAGATGTCGAGATCCAGTTTGATATGTCATATAGTAGAGAACGATCAGAGTTTTAGCTCGAGAGGTTAAAGAATTGAGAAATAAGAACATAGATTTAGTAAAGATTCTTTGGCAATGTAATGGCATAAAGGAGGCCACCTGGGAGTCGAAGGAAGTTATGAGAAAGCAATATCTAAACCTTTTTTTTGCTAAGATTTTTGGGGATGAAAATTCCTTTCGGGGAGATTGTAACAGCCCGTTTTTAGTGAAATCAGAACAGTTGTTTTGGGACCACAAATCCAACGTGAAAATATTTATTTTATTATTATTTTAATGTCTATAGCATTTAGTAGTATCGTATAAAAATTTCGTCAAGAAATTTTACCGTTTGTGTGCTTAATTCTATAAAAAGGATTAAATTGCAAAAGGTGAAAAACTTGAATTCTATAAGCTAAATGGATTAAATAGCTTTGATAATAAAAGGTTGGAGGGTTTATGTTGTAACTAAACCACCCATAATGTCAGAAGACAAATATGGACATTAGTTATGAAACTTTAAAGGTTTTATGTAAGGTTAAATTAGTAATTTAGTTAATAATTAAATTAAAACAAAAGAAAACAAAGGTGTCATCTTCCTTAATTTGTTAAACACCATCGAAATTTGAAGAACGAAACCTCCATGGAAGCTTGAACATTTGGCATATTTCTTTTGCTTGCATGTGAGTACTTTTTGCCTTGTTTTTAATGATTTCTATATTTTTAGAGTCGTCGTAGCTTAATCTAACTAGCCCGAGGACAATTTGCAAAACTGTTAAAAGGTTAGGGTTTTACCATGAATGAATATATGTGGTTTTTCATGTTTGATGGAAGAAAATGAATAGTTGTTGTTAGATAAACAAATTCTATTAACTGATTTTTGATGAATTTGTCAATTAGTGATTAAATTGAAAAATAAAAATTATTCAAGGTGAAATTGTGAAAAAAAATTAAATGTATGGCTTGCTAGGGACCTATATGGAATTTAGCTATAGTGGGTTAATGAGAAATTGCATTAATTTTCATTTTATGAGCTAGGAACTAAATTGTAATGAAATCAAAATTATACGAAAAAAATGTAATTTTGCTAAAATATGAATTTTGATTGAATTGAATATAATAATTATTGAATTGAACTGAATTTATTCATTTAGTTCAAGATAAACCTCGTACGGCTTTAGATTGGGGCAAAGATAAAGTTTCGGCTTAATTGACTCCGTATCTACGTTTTATTGTTGAGGTAAGTTTGTGTAATTAAATAGATTGTATATGCTTTTATTTGAAAAAAATATGTGTTGAGGACTGCCATGTAATTAATGGTTGTATATCCAACAATGTTACATTGACTACAAAGCTGTGTTTGAACCTTAGGAATTCGTAGGATACAAATGACATGTCATTAGGTTTTACATGTTTTGGGTGTTGCTCTTGAATGTCCTACTGGTGGCTAAGGTCTAGCATGTGTTGCGGATACTCCACAATTCGTGTGAGCATCATCGTGTAGCTACGTTCCGACCCACAGCTCACGTGAGCAGGGCCATTTTTACAGCTCGTGTGAGCATATTTATTCAAAGCTCGTGTAAGCATATATATACAGGAATTGACAGATTATAGCTATATGTGTTACAACACTTCTTGTGAGCTATCTTGAGTATCCAATGGTATTTTAAATGGTTTAACGGCTATTATTCGAAAAGGAAATGGTAAGAGAACGATATGAATTAAGACATATACATATATGAATTTCTTAGATATGGTGATACATGGAAATATGTAAGTTAAAATGGGTGACAAACTCAAATGATACATGTTGAGATTAATGGCTATCCATGTTATTGTGCCTATGATTTATATTATGCATGCTAACATGTTTAGTGCTGATGCTTACGCTTTGGCCAAGATTTGGTTGGATTATGCCATGCTAAATTTAAATGTTATGTAATGAAATGGTAAGTTAAGTTTTACATTTTATGAACTTACTAAGCATTTATGCTTACTTTGTGATATTTTCCATATTTTATATTGAACCAGAAGCTAGTTTGGGTTCAAACTTCTCGGAGATCTATCACACTATCCATCGACTATATCGGTAGATTTTGATGTTTCTAAGTTAGGGTTATAATTGCATGTATAGGTGTTTTTCTTTGATGATATAACCATTTGGGTTGGCTTATAATTATGGTCTTTTAGGTGATGGAATAGTTATTATGTTGGCATGTATATGTGGCCTTATAATGGTTGATATTATGGTGTTTAAAGTGCTTAAATGATGAGAGTTTGGAATGGTAATTAAATGCATACTATGATTTGTTCTTTGATATGTTTGAATATGGTCATTTTGGTGTATTGAGTGTGACTTTGATATGTGAACATAGTGGTAAGTTTCAGAAAAAACTTACTTACAAGTTTGTTGACTTATGCCTAAATTATGCGATTGTAAAATACATGTTGGTTGTTTTGATTGGGGTGCCTTTTGGTTATATTGATTGTGTGATAAAATACCTTATTAGTTTAGCTTGTTGATGCATGGTTTCGTGCACTTTGAATGCTTGATTATATGTGGAAAAATGGTTGTATGTGTATGCATGCTTTGGGTTAGAAAAATGGCTTGGAAATGACATATTTTTCATATGCACAGCTAAAGACACGGGCATGTGTCTCAGCTGTGTGAGACTCACGGCCATGAGACACAGCCGTTTGTCTCCTGTAGCTTAAATGGGTTGCAAGTCAGGTAGTTACACGGCCTAACACACGACCTGGCACACGGACGTGTGAGGCCATTTCAAAGGGTACACGGCCTAGCACATGGGCTTGTGGCTTGACCGTGTGACCCAAGTTACAGAGTTCCATGGGCACAGACACGTGCTGGAATACGACCGTGTGTCCCTCCTTCAAATGCCCACACAGCCTGAGACACCAGCGTGTGTCTCAGCCATGTGAGTCACACAACCTGGCCACATGGCCGTGTGACCCCTGTAGTATGAAAATTTTCAACTTTTTCCTAAAAATTCTATATGTTTCTGATCTAGTCCTGATTCATTTCTAATGTGTTTTTAGGGTCTCGAGGGCTCGTATAAGGGACAATATGTATGCCATTTATTGATGATAAACCATAATTTATACATATTTTTATCCCATGCTTAGCCCATTTATGAATGGTTTCTCCTTAGATTTGGTGAATTCGATGCTCCTAATCCTTTAATTTCATGTTTTATACTTAGGAGAGCATATGAGAATAAAAAGAGCGAGAATCGGGCCGAAAACGGAGAAAATGGACCCATTTGGGAAATCAAAACGGCCTGGACTTCCTCACACGGGAGTGTCACACGGCCGTGTCCATTTGGCAGGATTGAAGCACGACTTACACGGGAAGACTACACACCAGTGCCTATTCAACAGCCTTGACTACGGTCTGGAGTAATCGCACACGGGCGTGTCCCTGCCGAGCCCAAGGATAGTCCTATTCGGAAAAGGCCAATTTTTAGAGCTCTTAGTCATCTAAAAGCCTATTTAAACACCTGAGGAGGCACTTAAGAAGGGGACGCAGGGTAGGAAGCAAGGAATTACTCAAGGAAAGCCGATTGATCCATCTCAAAAGCCGGATTCATCATCAAGACTGAAGATCTCTGTAACACCCCGTACCCGAGACCGTTGCCGGAGTCAGACACGAGGGGTTCGCAGACTTAAATCACTTATTTGCACAGTCCATTTTAAATTTCTAGACGAGCTGGTTAACTGCGTCACTGTCACCTTAAAAATCATATCTCGAGTTCCAAAACTCAAAAACTAGTTCTTTATATTTTTCCTGAAACTAGACTCATACGTTCATCTACAAATTTTTTTGTAGAATTTTTCGTCAAGCCAATTAGTACAGTTTATTAGTTAAAGTCTCCCCTGTTTCAGGGTTCGACTACACTGACCTTTGCACATTACGACTTCGATATCTCCCTGTACAGGGCTTCGATACTGATACCGTTTGTTTCTATAGAAACTAGACTCGAAAACGAATCTTTACATATATGGAATGACTTCTAATTATCTCTGGTTAATTAATAATGAATTTCAAAAGTGGGAACAGGGAATCCAGAAACCGTTCTGGTAATGTTTTGCAAAAACTTAAATATCTCACAATATACTGTTCATATGATCATTTAGTTACTTTCCTATGAAAATAGATTCATCAAGGTTCGATTACATAATTTATTCACTATTTAATTCCATTCCTACTATTTTTAGTGATTTTTCACAGTCATATCACTGCTGCTATCAGCATCTATTTTTAAGGTAGACTTTACCTATTACATAGTTTCCATGATTCAACTAGCCCTTTAGCATATATAGCACAAAATATGATCATGATTAACCATTCCAATGGCTAATCGTTCCCAAACATTTCCATACCTCTTAATGAACATCATACAAGACGATTATAATATTAAGCTCAAAGTGTATATAAGCCATTTTCGCATGGCTATCCAAATTTATACAAAACCAAAGGGTCCATGACCAACAACAAAAAGGGTAGTCCTATACATGCCATTTCAAAGTTCAACCAAAATGTACCAAAGGGGCTTTGATAGTGTGGGTGACTTGACTCGACACTCCCGAGTCCGATGGTGACGAACCAAAATCTATAAAAAGAGATTCAAAGAAACGGAGTAAGCATTTAATGCTTAGTAAGTTTTGTTCAATGAAATTAGGCTCCACCGAAGTATAGCACTCATATAACTAAACAGATAATTTCATATACACATATATTCTCAAAAATCAGTCCTACTTCACATTTCCAACCCTTATATTCATACATAAGGGATCAACAACCAAAACCAAAGCTCCTTAATCGATCGGCGAATGCTATTTAAGAGGAATCAATTAATCCAATGCATGTACAACACATACCTCGTTGTTGAGATTTTAGGGCGTATTAATTGAAATTATTACAGCAGATCGCTCATTCCCAAACTCAAGTAATCTTCTGAATTTAGCGGATATAACTACTTGCACAAGGCCTTGGTCTTAGCAGGATATGGTTACTAGCACAGATGCCTTGGGACTTAGCAGGATATAGTCGCTAGCACAAATGCCTTGGTCTTAGCAGGATATAATCGCTAGCACAAATGCCTTGGTCTTAGCACGGATGTAACAACTTCGCACAAATGCCTTCGGATCTTAGTCCGGTTATAGTCGCCTAGCACAAAAGCCTTCGGGACTTAGCCCGGATATCATTCGAATAACCATGCACATATATGAATAAATCATGACACATCCATATTTCATTTTCATTACCAAAGCTCAAACACAAAACACTTATCACACTTACAAATTTCGGCTCAATAGCCACATACAAAGAGCATGGTTTAGTTTTCTTTATGACACGATCTCTATGCACATACAGCTACCCGTCATACGTATAGACTAATTAACTCAACATATAATTCGAGTAGAGTCATCATATCACCGTATATTGTTATGCTCATACGTCATGACTTAATCAAATCGTAAACTAAGTCTCGTTACTCGAAAACTTACCACGGATCTTTGTCGAGCGATTTGGTGACTATTCGATCACTTTTTCCTTTCCCTTATCCAACTTTGGTCCTCTAAGCTCTTGAGCTAATTCAAACAAATTTAACTTATTAAAGTCTCATTATGCTAGCTTATGGCCGAACATGACAATGAATTTGATGGGTCATATGGCCACCTTTAGCTCAAATACAAAATGGTCATACGCATTTTTAATCACATTAAGCAATTTAATACAATTCATTCGAACATCAAAAGAGAAGCTCAAGGTACTTAGCCCATATATACATTAGAAATTAGAGTCACATATGTACGAAATCACGAATCGAATTCAACATATTAGCTAATATTCCCCTTAGCTGAATTTTCTATGTCAAGATAAAGCCATCAATATGCTTACCTATGGTAGAACATACACATCAACTTATGTACTCATTCATGTGGCCGAACATGCATGTCTATGTTGAGGCCGATTGCAACATAATACATTCTACAAGTATGGTCACTTGTATTGACTAAACACCATTTTGTTTCAAGTTCAAAACTTGGCCAATACACATATATACACTAGTAAATCAAACACTAACATTTGCACTTCACCTTACTACCATTTCTCATCCAAATAACGTGAACAACAACCATATTTCTCTTCTACTTCCTACCATGGCCGAATGCATCACAACACCATACCATTTCAATTTTGGTCATGGTTAAACAAAGAACTTAATATCTCACTCAAAAATGCTAAAAAGAAGATTCAAGAGTCATCAATCCACCATCACATGCATCATTACAAAGCTTCACTTTTAGCATGCAAATGACATCAACACAAATCCACCTTAGCCGAATATCATCTCCATGACATAGTAAAGATTTGAACCATGGGCTAGTTAGAACTCAAGCTAACTACTAAAAACATGCATGAATCTCATGGCACAACATCAAACATATCTTAACCTAGATACAAGTATGGCCAAACCTCTTCCTAATCCTCTTCCAAGCCGAACATGAAGCAAGAGCTCCTTCCTTCTTCCTTAGAACTTTCGGCCAAAAAAAATGAAAAAGGATGGACACTTTTTTTTTTTTTGTTTTCTTTTCTTCAACTCATGGCAATGGGGGGGAACAACCACACACATACTAACACTAATATTTTATTGCCCATGCTCTTTATTTTATTATTCCTAACATAAAGCATCAACCCAACATGTTTATGACATGTTTTAGCCATAACATTTTGTCCACCCTCATGCTCATGGCGGCCATTACTAATTAGGGGAAAATTGACATGCAAGTCCTCCTTTTGATTACATGCACTATTAGATCCTTATAGATTAGCCTATCACATTTCAAAAGTGTCACACAAGTCCTATGTACTACATTCACATGCAATTAACTAAATCGAAGCTTAAAATTTTCGCACATTCATATTCACATATTTTAGACAATAAATATCACATTCAAATAATTTAGTGACTTCGGTTTAGCGGTCCCAAACCGCTTTCCGACTAGGGTCACTTTAGGGTGTCACAACTCTCCCCACTTAAGAAATTTTGTCCCGAAAATCTTACGGTAAATAGGTTTGGGTATCGCTCTTTCATAGAGTTCTCGGGTTCCCAAGTAGCTTCTTCGATCCTGTGTTTGAGCCATAACACTTTCACTAACGGAACCCTTTTGTTTCGCAACTCTTTCACTTCACGAGCTAGGATACGGATCAGTTTTTCTTCATAACTCATATCGGCTTGAATTTCGACCTCGGAGGGGTTTATTACGTGCGAAGGATCGGATCTGTAACGTCGAAGCATCGAAACATGAAAAACATTGTGGATCCTTTCGAGTTCAGGGGGTAAAAGCAACCTATATGCAACTGGGCCAACTCGTTTGGAGATCTCATACGGCTCAATGAATCTCGGACTCAATTTGCCCTTACGGCCAAATTTGAGTATCTTTTTCCAAGGCGATACCTTAAGAAACACTTTGTCTCCCACCTGATACTCAATATCTCTTCGTTTTAAATCCGCGTGACGACTTACGACGATCGATCTTGCCTTGGACTCTCACGAACTATTTTTACTTTTCATTCAGCATCTTTAATCAAATCCACTCGAAAATTTTACTTTCACCGAGCTCGGTCCAAAACAATGGTGTGCGGCATTTACGCCGTACAAAGCCTCGTAAGGTGCCATCTTAATACTTGATTGAAAACTATTGTTGTGGCGAATTCAATCAAAGGTAAGTACCATTCCATGAACCACTAAACTCAAGGATACAACATCTCGGCATATCCTCGAGTATTTGAATTATCCGCTTCGGATTGACCATCGGTTTGGGGATGAAAAGCGGTGCTAAAATGCAACTTATGCATAAAGCTTCTTGCAATTTCTTCCAAAATCGCGAGGTGAATCTCGAATCTCTATCCGACACGATAGAAATAGGTACCCCGTGTAATCTCACAATCTGAGAAACATACAATTCAGCTAGTTTATCCAATGAAAAATCCGTGCGTATGGGGATAAAGTGAGCCGACTTAGTCAGTCTATCAACAACAACCCAAATCGCATCTTTCTTACTTGTCGACAATGGCAACCCAGACACAAAATCCATCGTGACTCGATCCCATTTCCATTCAGGTATCATGATCGGCTGAAGTAAACCCGTAGGCACTTGATGTTCCTTCTTTACTTGCTGACATATTAAACACTTCGAAACAAAATCGAAAATGTCTCGTTTCATACCATGCCACCAAAACTGACGTCTCAGATTGTTGTACATTTTCGTACTCCTCGGGTGAATTGACATTCGGCTACAATGAGCTTCGTTCAGAATCATCGAAATGAGTTATGAATTTCTTGGAACACACAAACTACTTCTGAACCTCAAACAATCGTCATCATCAATTTGAAACTCTAATTCCGTATTAGGAACACATTCAGCCCGTTTTGCAACCAATTCATCATCGACTTTCTGAGCTTCACGAATTTGATGAATCAATAGTGGTTTGGCCTTTAATTCTGCCACTAACACATTGTCGGATAGAACAGACAAGTGTATATTCATCGCTCATAAAGCAAACAGTGATTTACGACTTAAGGCATCCGCAACCACATTAGCCTTTCCCGGGTGATAGTCAATGACAAGCTCATAATCTTTTAACAACTCGAGCCAACGTCTTTGTCGCAGATTCAAGTCTCTTTGAGTCATCAAATATTTGAGACTTTTGTGATCCGAATATACATGGCACTTCTCACCAAATAAGTAGTGTCGCCATATTTTCAAAGCGAATACGATGGCGACTAGTTCGAGATCATGGGTGGGATAATTTTTCTCATGTGGCTTTAATTGTCTCGACGTATAGGCCACAACTCGACCTTCTTGCATCAATACACAACCCAACCCAAGTAGGGATGCATCACTATAAATGACGAACTCCTTGCTTGATTTGAAATGCACTAATCTTTGGAACTTCCGTCAAGTGAGTTTTCAATTGTTGAAACTTTTTCGACACTTTTACGTCCATTCAAACTTAACATCCTTCGAAGTAGTTTCGTCATTGGTGTGGCTATCTTTGAGAAACCTTTCACAAACCGTCGGTAATGTAAGCAAGTCCCAAAAAGCTCTCGAACCTCATTAATATTTCTCGGAGGCTTCAGTTAAGTATGGCTGAAATTTTCCTCGGTCAACTCAAATACCGTCACGGATACCACATGACCCAAGAAGCTAACCTCTCTTAACCGAACTCACACTTCTTGAACTTAGCATATAAGCGCTTATCCGTAAAATTTGCAACACTAATCCCAGGTGTTTAGCATGATCGGTTTCATTTCTCGAATAAACCAAAATGTCATCAATAAACACAACTACGAATCAGTCCAAATACTGTCTGAAGATCCAATTCATCAAATCCATAAATACCGCAGGGGCATTAGTGAGCCCAAATGGCATCACTAAGAACTCGTAGTGGTCGTATCTCGTTCTGAAAGCAGTTTTGGGAATATCCGAATCTCGAATTACATGGCGATAATAACCCAATCTCAAATCTATCTTTGAAAACACCGAGGCTCCCTTTAGTTGATCAAACAAATCATCAATCTGTGATAGCGAATATTTATTCTTTATCGTCACCTTATTCGGTGACGATAGTCAATGCACAACCTCATGGTTCCGTCCTTCTTTTCACAAACAATCTTGGTGCACCCAAGGTGAGAAACTTGGTCAAGGAAACCTCTATCCGTCAACTCTTGCAAGCGAGCTTTCAACTCTTTTAACTCGGTTGGTGCCATACGATCTGAGCTATCGAAATTGGCGTAGTCCAGTACAAGCTCAATACCAAACTCTACCTCCCAAACAGGTGGTAAACCCGATAATTCTTCGGGAAAAACATCCGGGTATTCACAAACCACCGGCACAGATTCGGGTTTCTTTTTTAATTCTTTGTCATCAAGTACATACGCAAGGTATGCTTCACACCCTTTCTTACATATTTCGGGCCAACATTGATGATATTACGGTGGCAACCCTTTAAGTCCGTAGACTCAACTCGGATTATCTCGTTATTTGCACACCTCAAATCAATAGTCTTGCTTTTGCAATTCACAAGCTGTATCATGCACGGTCAACCAATCTAAACCGAGGATAACATCAAATTCATCAAGCGGCAAAAGCATCAAGTCCATTGGAAGGCGGGAACCTCAATTACTAGGGGACATTTCTTACACACTTTGTCGACAAGCAAATAACGACCCAAGGATTTGACACCGAATTACGAACTCGAGAGACTCAATAGGTAAAGTCTTCTTTGGATGCTAAGGATTCACATATATAAGAATGAGTAGAACCAGGGTCAATCAAAGCAATCACATTAGTATCAAAGAGAGTAAAAGTACCGATAATAACATCTGGCGAGGAAGTATCCTCACGTGCGCGTATAGCATAAGCCCTAGCAGGAGCACGAGCCTCAGATCTGGTCGTAACATCCCTAGATCCTCTCTGACCACCACTAGCATTGCCCGTATTTCTAGATGGTCTACCTCGAGCAATGGTAGCACCCGGTTTCCCACTCTGATTTGCATTCAGTCGAGACAACCTCGGGCAATCTTTAATGAAGTGGTCAATGACCCGCACTTTATAAGGAGCGGTCATGGAATCTACAACTCCCTGAATGCCATTTACCACAATACTGACACTCCGTTCTATCTCGACGATCATTTCCCACACTGTCGACCGAAGTGACTCGTGCACTCACAAGGGGTCGATCGCGATCTCGTCTAGATAAGCCCGAAGTATCTCTAGACCGGCCTAAGCCATCTCTAAATTTCTTTGATGACTGTGGGAAGGGCTTCCCCGAAGACCTCTTACGAAACTCCTTTGCTCCCACCTCAGCTTTCCTTTTCTCCTTACTGAGCTCCTCGGCTTTGCAAGCTCGCTCGACAAGCACCACAAATTCTCGGATTTCTAAAATACCAACATACAGCTTTATATCATCATTCAGTCCATCTTCGAAACGTTTACACATCACTGCTTCTGAAGAAATGCATTCTCGCGTGTACCGGCTAAGCCTTACAAATTTTCGTTCATAGTCGGTAACCGACATGGAGCCTTGTTTAAGTTCAAGAAATTCCTTTCGTTTTGATCAATGAATCTCGGTGATATACTTCTTTGAAACTCGATTTGGAAAATCTCCCAAGTTACTTGCTCTCTGGGCAATGAAGTCAACGTATTCCACCAATAGTAGGCATAATCACGTAGCAAGGAGATAGTACACTTTAGGCACTCATCGGTGTGCAAGATAGCTCATCGAGTGCGGATAGTGTTGTCCAACAAAATTCCGCTTGCTCGGCATCATCATTGTCCGTAGCTTTAAATTGATAGCCCGTGTTTTCGGATTACATCAGCGGGGCTTATTCGACCTTATTTGGTCGATTCTGGGAGGTATTAAGGTCGAGGGTGGTATTAGTCGGGAATGGAGGTTGTGGAGCAGTAGTATTAGTTCGAATGTATTGGTTGAACCAATCATTCATCACGCTATAAAAAGCTTGTCTAGCTTCATCATTCGGATTACTAGCAATAGGTTGAGAGTCTGCAAGCCTTTGTCCCTTGTGCGGGAGCAGGCGCTACACTCTCAAGATCATCAGCTACCGCTCGGTTGGGATCGGGATCCATTACTATAAATAAACACATTTGCAATGTCAGAAATCACCACACTATCAAATAATCATAAAATGGCATGTATAGCTAGACCCAAACGTATTACAGTAGTCCTAGAATCGACTAAACCTGGCTCTGATACCAATAAAATTGTAACACCCCGTACCAGAGGCCGTTTTCGGAGTCAGACACGAGGGGTTCGCAGACTTAAATCACTTATTTGCACAATCCATTTTAAATTTCCAGACGAGCTGGCTAACTACGTCACTGTCACCTTAAAAATCATATCTCGAGTTCCAAAACTCGAAAATCAGTTCCGTAAATTTTTCCTAAAACTAGACTCATATGTTCATCTATAAATTTTTTTCTAGAATTTTTGGTCTAGCCAATTAGTACAGTTTATTAGTTAAAGTATCCCCTATTTCAGGGTTCGACTACACTGACCTTTGCACATTACGACTTGGATATCTCCCTGTACAGGGCTTTGATACTGATGCCATTTATTTCTATAGAAACTAGACTCGAAAAGGAATCTGTAAATATATGGAATGACTTCTAATTATCTCTTGTTAATTAATAATAAATTTCAAAAGTCGGAACAGGGAATCCAGAAACTGTTCTGGCCCTATTTTGCGAAAACTTAAATATCTCATAATATACAGTTCATATGATCATTTCGTTACTTTCCTAAGAAAATAGATTCATCAAGGTTCGATTACATAATTTATTCACTATTTAATTCCATTCCTACTACTTTTAGTGATTTTTCACATTCACGTCACTGCTGCTATCAGCATCTATTTTTAAGGTAAACTTTACCTATTACATAGTTTCCATGATTCAACTAGCCCTTTAGCATATATAGCACAAAATATGATCATGATTAACCATTCCAATGGTAATCGTTCCCAAACATTTCCATACCTCTTAATGAATATCATACAAGACGATTATAATATTAAGCTCAAAGTGTATATAAGCCATTTTCGCATGGCTATCCAAATTTATACAAAACCAAAGGGTCCATGACCAACAACAAAAAGGGTAGTCCTATACATGCCATTTCAAAGTTCAACCAAAAGTGTACCAAAAGGGGCTTTGATAGTGTGGGCGACTTTGACTTCGACACTCCCGAGTCCGATGGTGACGAACCAAAATCTATAAAAGCAGATTCAAAGAAAGCGGAGTAAGCATTTAATGCTTAGTAAGTTTTAAGCAATGAAATTAGGCTCCACCAAGTATAGCATTCATATAACTAAACGGATAATTTCATATACACATATATTCTCAAAAATCAGTCCTACTTCACATTTCCAACCCTTATATTCATACATAAGGGATCAACTTAACCAAAAACCGGAAGCTCCTTAATCGGTGAGTGAATGCTATTTAAGAGGAATCAATTAATCCAATGCATGTACAACACATACCTCGTTGTTGAGATTTTACTGGCGTATTAATTGAAATTATTACAGCAGATCGCTCATTCCCAAACTCAAGTAATCTTGAGTTTAGCGGATATAACTACTTGCACAAGGCCTTGGTCTTAGCAGGATATGGTCACTAGCACAGATGCCTTCGGGACTTAGCCCGGATATAGTTGCTAGCACAAATGCCTTCGGGTCTTAGCCCGGATATAATCGCTAGCACAAATGCCTTCGGGTCTTAGCCCGAATATAGCAACTAGCACGAATGCCTTCGGATCTTAGTCCGGTTATAGTCACCTAGCACAAAAGCCTTCGGGACTTAGCCCGGATATCATTCGAATAACCATGCACATATATCAATAAATCATGACACATCCATATTTCATTTTCATTACCAAAGCTCAAACACAAAACACTTATCACACTTACAAATTTCGGCTCAATAGCCACATACAAAGAGCATGGTTTAGTTTGCTTTATGACACGATCTCTATGCACATATGGCTACCCGTCATACGTATAGACTAATTAACTCAACATATAATTCGAGTAGAGTCATCATATCACCGTATATTTGATATGCTCATACGTCATGACTTAATCAAATCGTAAACTAAGTCTCGTTACTCGAAAACTTACCTCGGATGTTGTCGAACGATTTCGGTGGCTATTCGATCACTTTTTCCTTTCCCTTATCCAACTTTGGTCGTCTAAGCTCTTGAGCTAATTCAAACAAATTTAACTTATTAAAGTCTCATTATGCTAGCTTATGGCCGAACATGACAATGAATTTGATGGGTCATATGGCTACCTTTAGCTCCAATACAAAATGGTCATACGTATTTTTAATCACATTAAGCAATTTAATACAATTCATTCGAACATCAAAAGAGAAGCTCAAGGTACTTAGCCCATATATACGTTAGACATTAGAGTCACATATGTACGAAATCACGAATCGAATTCAACATATTAGCTAATATTCCCTTAGCGAATTTTCTAAGTCAAGATAAAGCCATCAATATGCTTACCTATGGCGAACATACACATCAACTTATGTACTCATTCATGTGGCTGAACATGCATGTCTATGTTGAGGCTGATTGCAACACTTAATACATTCTACAAGTATGGTCACTTGTATTGACTGAACACCATTTTGTTTCAAGTTCAAAGCTTGGCCAATACACATATATACACTAGTAAATCAAACACTAACATTTGCACTTCACCTTACTACCATTTCTCATCCAAATAACGTGAACAACAACCATATTTCTCTTCTACTTCCTACCATGGCCGAATGCATCACAACACCATACCATTTCAATTTTGGTCATGGTTAAACAAAGAACTTAATGTCTCACTCAAAAATGCTAAAAAGAAGATTCAAGAGTCATCAATCCACCATCACATGCATCATTACAAAGCTTCACTTTTAGCATGCAAATGACATCAACACAAATCCACCTTAGCCGAATATCATCTCCATGACATAGTAAAGATTTGAACCATGAGCTAGTTAAAACTCAAGCTAACTACTAAAAACATGCATGAATCTCATGGCACGACATCAAACATACCTTAACCTAGGTACAAGTATGGCCGAACCTTTTCCTAATCCTCTTCCAAGCCGAACATGAAGCAAGAGATCCTTCCTTCTTCCTTAGAACTTTCGGCCAAAAGAAATGAAAAAGGATGGACACTTTTTTTTTTGTTTTCTTTTCTTCAACTCATGGCAATGGGGGGGGGGGAAACAACCACACACATACTAACACTAATATTTTATTGCCCATGCTCTTTATTTTATTATTCCTAACATAAAGCATCAACCCAACATGTTTATGACATGTTTTAGCCATAACATTTTGTCCACCCTCATGCTCATGGCTAGCCACTACTAATTAGGGGGGGAAAATTGACATGCAAGTCCTCCCTTTTGATTACATGCACTATTAGATCCTTATAGATTAGCCTATCACATTTCAAAAGTGTCACACAAGTCCTATGTACTACATTCACATGCAATTAACTAAATCGAAGCTTAAAATTTTCGCACATTCATATTCACATATTTTAGACAATAAATATCAGATTCAAATAATTTGGTGACTCGGTTTAGCGGTCCCGAAACCGCTTTCTGACTAGGGTCACTTTAGGGCTGTCACAATCTCCTTGGAGTTTTGGGTTTTCTTATGTTTTGTTATCTTTATGCTTTTGAGATGTTTTCTTTCATATGTATGAACTAAACCCCCTAAATACCTAAAGGGGATAAAACCTAAGATGGATCTTGTTATTATTATCAGAATTGTATGATAAATATATTCAACTTAGGGTTAGATGTTATTAGTCAAATGAATAAATCGTTTGATTCAGAGTCAAATAACAAGTGAAGTCTAGGTGGATTTTTCCTTAGGTATTGTCTTAATCACATCAAATTTTCCCAAAAGTATTTTCCCAAATTTTCTTTCTGTGCATTCTGATTTTAGTAATTAGTTTAGATAACCAAATCTTTTAATTTTTAGGCTAGATAATAAAAAGGAAGTAAATACTAGTACTCATGGTTCCTTTGGGTTTGACAATCCGATCTTGCTGAACTATACTGCTGTTCGATAGGTACACTTGCCTTAATCATGATAATAAGTTAGTCTCAAGAACGATTCATTCATATATCTTTAAAACCTATCACGAATATCACATATCAAGTTTTTGGCACCATTTCCTGGGAAAAGGATATTAGGAACACTTGATTTTTATTACTTTAGCCATTTTACTTTTACCACAATTTAAAATTTTATTTTCTTTTCTAATTCTTCATTTTTTTTCTTCTAATAGGTTTTTCTAGTTTATGACTAGAAGAAACCCGTCAGGAGCATTACTGTTTGATAGTGAGATCGATCGCACAGTTTGCAGAAACTGAAGAGAAATAAGGCGAAGCTTACGATGCACAGAGGAAGAGCAAGAGGACGATACTTCAACCACAACCGAAGAGATGGCTGAAAACCAAGAAAATCTGCTACCTCCTGCGATTGCTGTTAATCAGAATCCTGCTCCGAGCACTATGTATGATTATGCTAAACCTTCATTAACAGGAACTGAATCGAGCATAGTTAGACTGTTGTAGCTACAAATACTTTTGAACTGAAACCTAACACAATTGAAATGATATAGCAATTTGTTCAGTTTGATGGTTTGCACGACGAAGATCCCAACGCTCACTTGGAAAACTTTTTGGAATTATGTGATACATTTAAAATTAATGGCATTTCTGATGACGCCATTCGCCTTCGGTTATTTCCTTTTTCATTCAGAAACAAAGCTAAACAATGGTTGAATTCGTTACCATGGGGGTCAATCACTCCATGGGAACAAATGACCGAAAAGTTTTTATTAAAATATTTTTCGTCGGTTAAAATGACTAAATTATGTAATGATATCTATTCTTTTGTGCAGATGGATTTAGAAACACTCTACAATGCATGGGAGAGATTCAAGGACCTCTTGAGAAGATGTCCTCATCATGGGTTACCACTCTGGCTATAGGTTCAAACCTTTCATAATGGCTTGAATCCTTTGACTCGACAAATGGTTGAAGTAGCTGCTGGCGGAACCATCAATAATAAGACACCAGAAGATGCCTATGAATTTATATAGGAGATGCAACTGCATAACTATCAGTGGTAAGTCATGAGGACAAAGCCAACGAAAACAGCCGGCGTTTATAACATCGATTCGGTCACCATGCTCTCTAATCAGGTAGAACTCTTGAATAAGAAAATTGATGATTTTCTTAGTTCTTCACAGGTTCACCTAGTAATGCAGTGCGAAGCAAGTGGAGGTGGATCAAATAATTCAAAATACCCACCCTATGGCCACAACATGGAGAACGAGCAGTTAAATTACATGGGTAATAATCCTCGATCTCAAAATTATTCTTATAGTAATACTTACAATGCAGGTTGGAGGAACCACCCAAATTTCTCATGGGGAGGCCATGGGAATTAGAGACCACCACCTTTAGGCTTCCAACAACCATCCTACCAACAAGAGAAAAAGTCGAAAGTTGAGGAGATGCTAACAAAATTCATCTCAGTGTCAGAAACTTGTTTTCAAAACACCGAGACAGCACTTAAAAATCAATAAGCGTCGATCCAAGGGCTCGAAACTCAGATAGGTGTAATATCTCGAATTAGGGCCTCATCAGAATAGTGGTTTCGTGACCACAAATTTGAGATAGAAATAATTATTTTATGATTATATTGAGGTCTATGATATGATTTCATGATTGTGTGAAGATTTCGTGAAGAAATTCTATGCATAAAGTGCCTAATTTGAAGTTAGGGACTAAATTGAATAAGTTGTAAAACTTGCATTCTAGAAGTTTCTAGTATGAAATTGCTTTGAAATATTAATTAGGAGGTCTTAAATAGAATTTGACCAATTTCAAAGTTTATGGACAAATATTGTGTGACACCCCTAAAGTGACCCTAGTCGGAAAGCGGTTTCGGGACCGCTAAACCGAGTCACTAAATTATTTGAATATGATAATTATTGTCTAAAATATGTGAATATGAATGTGTGAAAGTTTTAAGCTTCGATTTAGTTAATTGCATGTGAATTTAGTTAATAGGACTTATGTGTGACACTTTTGAAATGTGATAGGTAAATCTATAAGGATCAATTGCATGAAATCAAAGGGTGGACTTGCATGTCAATTCCCCACTTAAGAAGTAATGGCCGGCCATGACATTGAGGATAGACAAAATGTGATGGGTAAAATATATTAAAAACAATTTGTGATAACATGTTGTGGGAAGAACAATAAAATATGAGGGGAGTGGGAGGAGAAACCAAAGTTGTTTCATCCTTGCTCCCCCCCTTTTGTCGTACCTAGAAGAAAAAAAAAAGAAAAAGGCTTCATCCTCTTTGTTCTTCTTGACCGAAAAATCAAAGGAAGAAGAAAGGAGTTCTCTTGCTTCATGTTCGATTTGGATGAGGATTAGGAAGAGGTAAGTATCTTGAAATTCTTGGAAAATTATGTATAAAGAAGGTGGTTAGTTCGAGTTCTAATCATTCAATGGCTTGTTTATTTTGTTAAGTTTGGTTTCAAGGTTTGATCAAATTATGGTTATATTTGACATGGTTGGTTTATTTTGTTATGCTTGTTATATGATAGGTATGATTTGTGTTTTGGTGATGTGTTTGTGATGTCGATTATATGATTCGAAAATGAGATATGTTAATGATGAAATATAATCAGCCATGGAAGTAGCTCATTTTGGAAGTATGATTTGTGGTATATTTTTTTGTGGTTGATTATAAAATTTCGCTTAAGTGAGGTAATTGGTAAAAGATGTGTTTATGATATAATACATATGCTTTCATAAGCTAAGTTATGTATATGTGATATCTTGCATATTGGTTGTTAAGGTAAGGTTTGAGATATTAACGTATGAATATGTTTTGTATACTATTTGATGTTCATTTAGGTACGGTTATAAATGATGCAATTAGTTTGATTTAAATTGTGAAATTGGTTGAATTATTAAAGAATAAATTTTATGACCGAATATATGGTTAAAAGGTTGGCCATGCATATGTATTTTGAAAATGGTAAAGGGTTGTATATTTGTATTTGGCTATCAATTGGTAAAATTTGTTTTTACATGCCTATGATATGTTTTGTTTGTGGTTCGGCAACTAATGGTTAAGTTGTTAAGTTACATGCTTGAGTTTAAAATGTGCCTTATATGTGGTTTATGAATTTGGTAAATGATAGATTGATATTTTGGATATTTCATTAGTCAAGTGATATTGTAACTATGGTATGATTTGATTCGGCACTTATGTGTAAAATTGGTAGTTATTATTTTGGTAAAATGTGCAAAATTTGGTAAGACCAAATTTTGTACTTAAGCTTAAGTGAAGTTGTTAATGCTGTATATATATATATATCAACGATTAATAAATCATGTGGTTTGGCTTGACTTAGTAAATAGTGAAGAAATGCATATTTATACATAGTGTTTATGAAAGATAGTTTTATAAATGTGATATGAGTATTTTGTTTGTAAATGAGTAGTAAATATGTTAAGAATGGTTCTAAAATGTATATGGATGCCTTGTGATTGTGTTTGATTGGGAAGTAAATTGTTTGATTTAGCTCAAGAGCCTAGAGGATCAAAGTCGGATAAGGGAAAAGAGAAAGTAAACGAATAGTCGTGGATATCTAGTCGTCGACCACTTCCGAGGTAAGTTTTAAGTGATTAAACGTTGAGTAAATTCAATCATAATAGGACATAATGAGTTGATTTAATAAGATATGATGTGGCCATGATATGTCTTAAACTCAAATGGTAAGTTCATAAGTGTTTGGACTTGGGAATTTAAGAGCAAATGGTAATAATTTGCTTGGACAGCAGCAGTAATGTCATTTTAGAAAATCACTATAAATTGTTGGTGTGGAATTATAGGCTGAATAAAATATGTAATCAAATCTTATTTGGTCTAGTTTCTTATAAAAGAGACCGTGGAAGCAAAGAAATTTCCTATAAAGAGATATTTAAAGTTAGTGGGACGATTGTCGAATGACTCAAATCCCTGTTCTGTTTTTGGAAAATCATTATAATTTGTACAAAAATGGTTATAAGATAAGATTTATATGCTTAGACTCCTTAATGAGTCTAGTTTCAAATGAAATCAAATAGAACACATTATGAATTCTGTACAATGAAAAAATTGATTCGTAGTGAAGAGTGGTCAGATTAGTCAAACAGTGAAATAGGGGAAAATTTATGAAAAATCTGGTATTGATTGGCCAAACCTAAAATTCTAAAAATTTATGGATGGAAGATATATGAGTCTCTGTTCAGGGAAAATTAATGGCAATTGATTTTGAGTTTTGTAGCTCCAGTTATAAATAATTTAGTGACTATTGCTCAGGAAAACAGCTTGTGGTGAATATGTGAATTTGTTGTAAACATTGATCAAACTATTTGAGTTGCTTATAAGCTATGGCTGAAATTGATGTGCAAGATAAATATATATATGTGTGATATGTATATGTGGTAAAGCCGAATGGCGAATGTGAAATATATGTGTGATATGTATATGTGGTAAAGCCGAATGGCTAATGTGAAATATATGTGTGAAATGTATATGTGGTAAAGCCGAATGGCGAATGTGAAATATATACGAGATATGTATATGTGGTAAAGCCGAATGGCGAATGTGAAATATATGTGTGATATGTATATGTGGTAAAGCCGAATGGCTAATGTGAAATATATGTGTGAAATGTATATGTGGTAAAGCCGAATGGCGAATGTGAAATATATGTGTGAAATGTATATGTGGTAAAGCCGAATGGCGAATGTGAAATATATGTGTGATATGTATATGTGGTAAAGCCGAATGGCGAATGTGAAATATATGTGTGATACGAATGTGAAATATATGTGTGAAATGAATATGTGGTAAAGCCGAATGGCGAATGTGAAATATATGTGTGATATGTATATGTGGTAAAGCCGAATGGCGAATGTGAAATATATGTGTGATATGTATATGTGGTAAAGCTGAATGGCTAATGTGAAATATATGTGTGAAATGTATATGTGGTAAAGCCGAATGGCGAATGTGAAATATATGTGTGATATGTATATGTGGTAAAGCCGAATGGCGAATGTGAAATATATATGAGATATGTATATGTCGTAAAGCCGAATGGCGAATGTGAAATATGTATGAGATATGAATATGCGGTAAAGCCGAATGGCTAATGTGAAGGTTGTAACATGCGATTAAATGTACATGAAACTTGGAAATATATTCCGGGTAAGACCCGATGACTACGTGTGGAGATTATGTCCGGGTAAGACCCGATGACTACGTGTGGAGAGTATGTCCGGGTAAGACCCGATGACTTCGTGTGGAGATTTCGTCTGAGCTAAAGGTCTCACCGATAATCCGAGTAGAGGTTAAAGCTATAAGACTTCGTAATAAGAATTGCTTATAAATATATTCAATGCGAAAGGTTAAACAGGTATGTACCCCAAGTTTATATATGATGCATACGAGAGCAATCTATGGGACTATTCCTATGATTATGTGACATCGGATTAGTGTGAAAGGTTATGTGAAATCATACGATATATCTATGTCACATGAGCTCACTTTTATGTGAGAGTTTATCTGCCTATTGTATATGATGAGATGTGCATATTAGGAAAAGGGATGGTATGCCGAAGGAAGAGTGAAATAAAATACGAACAACTATGTTATAATTTGATTGTTATCTGTTGACCTTGCTTAAAACTTACTAAGCATTGTAATGCTTACTCTGTTTATTCTGTTTCCTCTGTCTTATAGGTCTCATTGCAAAGCTATAGGCTCGGGGATCGTCAGCAACTAGTCACACTATCACTATCCACTGCTTGTTACTGTTATGTTTAGAATTATTTTATGGCATGTATAGAATAGACTAGTGGCGGGAGAATATTTTTGGTTAATGTATATAAGCCATGCGAAAATAGCATCTTTTGAATGTTTACTTAGAGAAGTTTAAATTTTATCCCTGGCTGTGCTTAGTACTTATTTAAATGAATGATCTTTATTTCAAGAAAAAGTTCAAAATTTTACTGTTCTGACATGAGTTACAAGTCCGGTAATGCCCCTTACCTATTCTGGCGATGGTTACGAGATAGGGTGTTACATATTGGACATGAATGGAATTTTTGGAAAGTTTAGTAGTACGGGTATTTTGGTCATTTAGGGGTAAAATGAATTAAAATACAAAATTAAAAGCCAATTTTGCTCATCTTCTTCACCATGGACGTGTATACCAAGGGAGACTCCATGGCTAGGGTTTCCAAGCTTCCAATCTCGATTGTAAGTCCGTTCTAGCCTCGATTTTAATGATTTTTATGTTTTTGGAGTCTTGGTAACTTAATTTAGCTTATGCTAGCAATAATTCAACCTAGGGTTCATATTTGGAAAAATACCCATAGGTGAAATTTGTGTATTTTGGTGTTTTATGATAGAATATGAGGTTTTAAATTATGTTAGACAACTTGTGCTACTCAGTTTTAAGTGAAAACGAGCAAAAGGGCTTAATCGGTAAAAATACCTAATAGTCATAAGTACATGTTAGAGTGAGAATTTGATGTTGCCATAGAAGGGAAAAATGATCAGCATGTCATAAAACATAAGAAAATAGGATGAAGTTTAATTTCCGAACCTTGGGGGAAAAGTGCAAATATGCAAAAGTTTAGGGGTCAAAATGAAAATTTTTAAAAATATGATTTTTGGACCCGTATGAATAGTGTGACTAGTTATTAGGCTAAGTGTGATATTATAGATGAAGGAAATTGAGATTCGGGCTTAAATCGGGAAAATACAAGGTTTTGGACTAAAATGGTAAATTGCTATTTCTGGATCGAGGTAAGTTCGTATGATAATAATAATGCAATGTTATGTTTGAATTTTATTTCTTACTATTATTGCATATATTTTATGATTTAATATATTGGAAAAGTTGATGGAATGGTGTTTATGATGGGGAAATATGACATGAAAGAATGATACATGAAATGCAAGAAAATAAAGATACATGACAAGTGATATATGAAATATGTGATATATGTTATGTAAATTCTTAAAAGCTGATTTGATATTTGAGTTGTGTCTTATTATACTATGGATGGACAATTGGTACTATGGATAGTGAGATCAACACTTCGAGTAAATTTGTACATAAACAGTCTATCGATTCTTTTTATGTTATTATATTTTGATATCATATGAAATGTGGCTGCCTATCTAATGGTTATTTATTGTAAATTATGAATTTAAATTGATTACAAACAATTTATTAAAATGTTGAAAAGTGAGGAATTTCCCGATTGAACCTTCGGAATAAAAACGATGCGAATGATCTACTGTGAGGTCGCATGTGTAGTACTAAGTGCAGGCTACTATGCATACCCAAAAACTGTGATCACGTGTGTAGTACTAAGTGCAGGATACTACGTGTATTAGATGGTGAGGTCACGTGTGTAGTACTAAGTCCAGGCTACTACGTGTATCAGACTGTTGGTCGCATGTGTAGTACTAAGTGCAGGCTACTATGCGTACCAGATAACTTCGGCTACAAGTGTGGAAATGGGAAAATGTGCAGGCAATTGTGTATCTGTTATTATTCCGATGAGTTCAACGGGAAATCGATTAAATGAAAATACATGTGAAAGTGATTATATGATGAACAAGTGCAAGTATATGTTTAATTGAATTTATGAGCAATATGCTCAATATTTGAGCGAACCTCGGTAAAATGGAATGGATTAAGTGAAATTGTGTAAAAGTGAACTTTAGTAGTAAAACAGTATTGGACAGTAGGAGTGCATGACTTTGAAAATTCACCAAAAATTGTGTAAGTTGAATTAAATTTAAAAAATATTACAGAAATAAATCTTAATAAGTCTATTTTCACATGAAAGAAATAGGTGAAGCAAAAGAATTCTATATTGTGTGATATTTGAATTCTTGTGAAACAGGGTCTGAATGAATTCAAGATCCCCTGTTCTGACTTTAGAAATTCACCATAAATTGTACAAATATTATTGAGAGTCATACCTTACATGCATGGATTCCTTATTGAATCTAATTTTAAGGGAAACAAACCTCATGGTCGTTGGAATTCTTTACAGGGAGAAATTTTGCTCGTGGTGCACAGGGGTTAGAGTAGTCATACCCTAAAACAGGGGAGAATTTAACTAATAAACTGTACTAAATGGCCCAACCAAAAATTCTAGAAAACAATTAGTAAGTAGACATAGGAGTCTAGTTTCATAGAAAATTTACGAAATTGGATTTTGAATTTTGTAACTTGAGATATGATTTTTTACACCGGGACTCGAAAAGCAAATATATCCGAATATGTGTAATTGTACAATTATAGTGTTTTATCTTGAAAAGCATGGTAGTAATTGCTTATTATTTTCATATGAACTTACTAAGCGTAAAGCTTACCCATCCTCTCCATTTCTTTAGTATTGGCAGGTCAGCTCGAGGTTGGAGATCGTCGGAGGCAAAATCACACTATCAAACTATCTTTTTTGGGAAAATTAATTCAAATATTAGAAATATCAAGTGAGTGGCATGTATAGGAAGTTGGTTTGTGATATGTATTTTTTATTATGATTTTGACCATACGTATCAGTCTGCATTGAGTTGTCGTATAAAATCATGAGATGTGGTTATTATCCATTATGGTTTATAAGTTTAATTAATCGTGCCATGCCCTATGTTTTGATGTGATGATATAGTTAGCTTTGTTTGTTATGCATGTGTTCAAAAAGTTTAGAATTAAATGAAATTTTATGGCCCAGTTTTCGTCTATGTGTATTGTTAAGTCTGGTAATGCCTCGTACTCTGTTCTGGCCTTGGATACGGGTAAGGGGTGTTACATTTAGTGGTATCAGAGCTATGGCTTAGTCGATTCTCGGACTAACCTAGCATGTGTAAAAGTCCAGCTATACATGCCACTGATCCGTGATAGTGTGATGTCTCCCGACGTGTATGAGCACCGTCTTGCTTAGAAAGAAGTACTCTCCAACTGAGCTGCACTGACCATGTTCAATGTGATGCGAAGGTGTTTGAATAAAATTACGATTATGAAGAGTCTCAATTTAGAAAAGTATAAATAAAAGTTTATGATATATATATATATAAGCGATAACACGTGAGATGAAAGGTCATGTTGTGATAAATATCCATACTTGCTTGATGCTCATATGATGTAGTGCACTTGGCTTACTTGATAAGATGAACGGGATAAATAGAAATTCGTAGAAGTATGAGTAAAAGTTCCTAATATCATGATATGAATGAAAATGTCATTGCCTTGATTGAACGTTGAATGTTGATGAATGTCAATGATATTTTTTATAAGATAAATGATTATAATGAAATGAATTTATCTATGTTAAATTGTTTGGACTGAATTATGTGATTGTAATTTTATGTATATGATGATGCACGAAACGAAAGTTGTGATTGTGATATAAATATCTATGTTTGTTTAACCCTTATATGATGTCATGAGTATGATTTGTTCGAGTAGATGAATGGATAAGTCAAGCTATCCAGAAAACATAGGATGCATGCATAATTATACTTGACTAAATGAGATAACTGGAAAGTGAGCATTAAATCAATATGAATGTTAGTTACTCGAAATGAATAACATGATTGAGATATGATTGCTAAGAAGAAAACTGTGTTACATGTATATGTATATGAGAGTTGAATCAGAAGCCCAACGACCCCTTTCCCCTTACCAAAGTGGTGTTTTATAATGGAATTTCATGAGATTTATACTGAATAAGTTTCCGGTTGAGAAACCAAAGAGTCCAGTGCTAGAATAATTATAAATATGATTAGAGATTGAAGAATGAATTGGTAAGTAAAGTCAAAGCTAGAAAAGCATCAGATTGCCATAAGGATTATTGGAGTTATGCACTGTTCAGAGAAGAAATTTATTTTGATAAATCGAATTACTAAGGTACAAGGTAGAGAAAAGTGCAAATAAAAATTTATTCAGAACTAGTCTTCTTTAGTGAAAAGTAATATGAAATTTGTGATGGCAGAAATAGTTGGAGAAATGATATCTGAAATGTGTAATATCTGAGTGTGACAGTTATGGTTGGACAGATTTTAGCAGTTTTTTCTAAGATATTTTATGTGTTTATCCGTTCCCAGAAATATTTCTATGGTTATTGATCTTTTGAAGAAATTCTTGTTATATGGGTATGTTTTCTAATCCTGATGTTAAATGAAAGAATTGGTAGCCTGACTGGTTTATAATTTATATTGCTCTATTCCTTCGGGCATTCTATTATATTCTGCCTGATAAAAAAAAATTGATGAGAGAATATGTATGATACTATGATTCTGTTTCTTCTACTTGATGCTCCATTTGATATGTATATTTATGGGAAGATACATTGTTCTTGTTGCATTTGATTCCAGTGAGACTAAATGATGTTTTCTACTGGATTTCTTTTCTCTGAGAAATTATCGGGATCTTCTATATTTTCCTATGAGTTTGGTTTTCAATTTTTCGGCATAGTATTGTATCTTGGGTTTCTTTATTCTGGATTTCTTTATTCTGGGTTTTTCTATCTTGGATTTCTTTATTCGATTTTCTTGTTATCTTTATTTTGTAACTTGTCAACTATGACTCATGTTTGGAGTGCATTCTTCAGCTCGTGATAATCATGTCAAGTATGGTTATACTTCTGATTTGATTTGGGTGATGTGGTGATTTCAGTATTGTGATTTTTCTAATTTTCATGTAAGGTTTGACAACAGTAAAGGTATAAGTGATAAAAGGGCGAGTTTCAATCGGTATGGTGGATTACTTGCCACAAGTAAGTCAATTACAGTTAATGTCTTCAATTGAGATATTTCGGTACTTGAGCTAATGCAATTGAGACGGTTTTGATTAACGTAATGAATGAATAGTAAAGGATGGCATGATGAATTGTTTTGTAACTAGAAGAAAGGATTATTTTCGAGGTTATATCAGAATTATTTCCGTAGCGGAAAGAGGAAAATGTGATAGTAAGTAGCTAACTAAAAAAGTACAGTGAGGATCGACTTCTAATAATGAATTTTAGAATATATGAGAAATTAAAGAGATATATTGGAGGCACTTCCTGAGTGAAAGTTCTTCAACACTGAATATGAAATTGAGGAATCTAAGTGAAGACCACTTTACTGGTAAGAATTTCGAGGACGAAAATCCCTAAAGGGGGGAGAATTGTAATATCCCGAATTAGGGCCTAACCAGAATAGTGGTTTCGTGACTACAAATCCGAGATAGAAATAATTATTTTATGATTATTTTGAGGTCTATGATATGATTTCATGATTATGTCAAAATTTCGTAAAGAAATTCTATGCATAAAGTCCTTAATTTGAAGTTAGGGACTAAATTGAATAAGTTGCAAAACTTGCATTTTAGAAGTTTCTACTATGAAATTGCTTTGAAATTTTAATTAGGAGGTCTTAAATAGAATTTGACCAATTTCAAAGTTTATGGACAAATATTGGACATGAATGGAATTTTTGGAAAGTTTAGTAGTACGGGCATTTTGGTCATTTAGGGGTAAAATGAATTAAAATACAAAATTAAAAGCCAATTTTGCTCATCTTCTTCACCATGGACGTGTATACCAACGAAGACTCCATGGATAGGGTTTCCAAGCTTCCAATCTCGATTGTAAGTCCGTTCTAGCCTCGATTTTAATGATTTTTACGTTTTTGGAATCTTGGTAACTTAATTTAGCTTATGCTAGCAATAATTCAACCTAGGGTTCATATTTGGAAAAATACCCATAGGTGAAATTTGTGTATTTTGGTGTTTTATGATAGAATATGAGGTTTTAAATTATGTTAGACAACTTGTGCTACTCGGTTTTAAGTGAAAACGAGCAAAAGGGCTTAATCGGTAAAAATACCTAATAGTCATAAGTACATGTTAGAGTGAGAATTTGATGTTGCCATAGAAGGGAAAAATGATCAGCATGTCATAAAACATAAGAAAATAGGATGAAGTTTAATTTCCGAACCTTGGGGCAAAAGTGCAAATATGAAAAGTTTAGGGTCAAAATGAAAATTTTAAAAATATGATTTTGGACCCGTATGAATAGTGTGAGTAGTTATCAGGCTAAGTGTGATATTATAGATGAAGGAAATTGAGATTCGGGCTTAAATCAGGAAAATACAAGGTTTTGGACTAAAATGGTAAATTGCTATTTCTGGATCGAGGTAAGTTCGTATGATAATAATAATGCAATGTTATGTTTGAATTTTATTTCTTACTATTATTGAATATATTTTATGATTTAATATATTGGAAAAGTTGATGGAATGGTGTTTATGATGGGGAAATATGACATGAAAGAATGTTACATGAAATGCAAGAAAATAAAGATACATGACAAGTGATATATGAAATATGTGATATATGTTATGTAAATTCTTAAAAGCTGATTTGATATTTGAGTTGTGTCTAATTATACTATGGATGGACAATTGGTACTATGGATAGTGAGATCGACACTTCGAGTAAATTCGTACATAAATAATCTATCGATTCTTTTTATGTTATTATATTTTGATATTATATGAAATTTGGCTGCCTATCAAATGGTTATTTGATGTAAATTATGAATTTAAATTGATTAGAGACAATTTAGTAAAATGTTGAAAAGTGAGGAATTTTTCGATTGAACCTTCGGAATAAAAACGATACGAATGATCTATTGTGAGGTCGCATGTGTAGTACTAAGCGCAGGCTACTATGCGTACCCGAAAACTGTGATCACGTGTGTAGTACTAAGTGCAGGCTACTACGTGTACTAGATGGCGAGGTCACGTGTGTAGTACTAAGTGTAGGCTACTACATGTACCAGACTGTTGGTTGCATGTGTAGTACTAAGTGCAGGCCACTATGCGTACCCGAAAACTGTGATCACGTGTGTAGTATAAAAACGATACGAATGATCTATTGTGAGGTCGCATGTGTAGTACTAAGCGCAGGCTACTATGCGTACTAGAAAACTGTGATCACGTGTGTAGTACTAAGTGCAGGCTACTACGTGTACTAGATGGCGAGGTCACGTGTGTAGTACTAAGTGCAGGCTACTACGTGTACCAGACTGTTGGTTGCATGTGTAGTACTAAGTGCAGGCTACTATGCGTACTCGAAAACTGTGATCACGTGTGTAGTACTAAGTGCAGGCTACTACGTGTATTTAATGGTGAGGTCACGTGTGTAGTACTAAGTGCAGGCTACTACGTGTACCAGACTATTGGTCGCATGTGTAGTACTAAGTGCAGGCTACTATGTGTACCAGATAACTTCGGCTACAAATGTGGAAATGGGAAAATGTGCAGGCAATTGTGTATCTGTTATTATTCCGATGAGTTCAACGGGAAACCGATTAAATGAAAATACATGTGAAAGTGATTATGTGATGAACAAGTGCAAGTATATTTTTATTTGAATTTATGAGAAATATGCTCAATATTTGAGCAAACCTCAGTAAAATGGAATGGATTATGTGAAATTGTGTAAAAGTGAACTTTAGTAGTAAAACAGTATTAGACAGCAGCAGTGCATGACTTTGAAAATTCACCAAAAATTGTGTAAGTTGAATTAAAATTAAAAAAAATTATGGAATTAAATATTAATGAGTTTATTTTCATATGAAAGAAAAAGGGGAAGCAAAAGAATTCTATATTGTGTGATATTTGAATTCTTGTGAAACAGGGTCTGAATGAATTCGAGATCCCCTGTTCTGACTTTAGAAATTCACCATAAATTGTAAAAAAATTATTGAGAGTCATACCTTACATTCATGGATTCCTTATTGAATATAATTTTAAGGGAAACAAGCATAATTGTCGTTGGAATTCTTTACAGGGAGGAATTCAGTTCGTAGTGCACAAGGGTCAGAGTAGTCATACTCTGAAACAGGGGAGACTTTAACTAATAAACTGTACTAAATGACCCGACTAAAAATTCTATAAAAAAATTATTAAGTAGACATATGAGTATAGTTTCATATAAAATTTACAGAATTGGATTCCGAGTTTTTGAACTTGAGATATGATTTTTTTTACACTAGGACTCCAGAAAACAGCCTGTCCTGATTATGTGTAATTGTACAATTATAGTGTTTTACCTTGAAAAGTATGGTAGTAATTGCTTATTATTTTCATATGAACTTACTAAGCGAAAAGCTTACCCATCCTCTCCATTTCTTTAGTATTGGCAGGTCGGCTCGGGGTTGGAGATTGTCGGAGGCAAAATCACACTATCAAACTATCATTTTTGGGAAAATTAATTCAAATATTAGAAATATTAAGTGAGTGGCATGTATAGGAAGTTGGTTTGTGATATGTATTTTTTATTATGATTTTGACCACACGTATCAGTCTGCATTGAGTTATCATATAAAATCATGAGATGTGGTCCTTATCCATTATGGTTTATAAGTTTAATTAATCGTGCCATGTCCTATGTTTTGATGTGATGATATAGTTAGCTTTGTTTGTTATGCATGTGTTCGAAAAGTTTTGAATTAAATGAAATTTTATGGCTTGGTTTTCATCTATGTGTATTGCTAAGTTTGGTAATGCCTCGTACTCTGTTCCAGCCTTGGATACGGGTAAGGGGTGTTGCAATAGGTCAGCTCGCTAAATTGATATCTGAACGACCACAAAGTAGCTTACCGAGTAACACTGAATCTAACCCAAGGGAGCAAATCAATGCAATTACCATTCAAGATGAGGAAGGTTTAGTTGCACCTGAACCAGAGCAGAGGCAGGAAACTGTGGTAAAGTAAAGGTAAGGGTGAGGTGGACCACAATGACCAGAAAATGGTAAGTAAAGAGTACAAACCACGGCTGCCATACCCCAATGCGACAAGGAAAGACCTTACAGATGAACAATTTGGTAAATTCCTTAAACTATTAAAGAAATTACATATTAACTTACCATTTATCAAAGCTCTCTCGTAGATGCCAAACGCAGTCAAATTTTTAAGAGAGATTCTAACAAACAAACGAAAGTTGGATGAGGTGTCGTATGTGGAGTTGAATGCAGTTTGCTCAGCCATATTACAGAATAAGCTACTCAACAAATCGAAAGATCCAGGGAATTTTACGATTCCTTGTTTAATTGGTAGTTTAGATGTTCATAATGCATTGGCTGACTTAGGGGCAAGCATTAATGTTATGCCTTATAAAATGGTTAAACAGCTAGGTCTTAGGAGGCCCAAACAAACTAGGATGAGCATTCAATTGAATAATTAAACCATTAGATTTCCTAGGGGTATCACTGAAGATGTTCTTGTTAAGATCGATAAATTTATATACCCAATAGACTTTGTTGTTCTAGACATGGAAGAGGATAGTAATTCACCATTGATTTTAGGACGACCCTTTTTAACGACTACTAGAACCATTATTAATGTTGGTACAAGTGAACTCACACTTCGTGAGGGAGACGAAACAATCACCATTCAAGCTCGTAATTCGAGTAACACATCAATAATTGAAGGTGGTTGTATAAATCATTCTACTAGTACTGATCATGTGGTGAAACCCTCTATGCAGGAAACAATTTCGAAGAATGCATATGAGCCGTGTTCAAACGACAATAAAGGACCTATCTATGTAGAACGAAGGCTACAAATCGATGAGCTAGATGAATGGTAGACACAAAAATCGAGAACACCTGATAAACTAAAATTGAGCCAGGACAAGCTCAATACCTCACCAAATCAACTTAAGGTTGGAGACAAAGTACTACTAGATGCAGCAGATCCTCTCATTGCCACTCCTGAACCTAATGAAGAAATTTATCTTACGGTACTCAGTATTTTCCCATATGGTACAATCGAGGTAATTCATCCCAAATTCGGCACATTTAAGGTAAACAATACCCGTCTTAAACCTTATGTTAATAAAGTTGATAGCAGGGATGAGGAGTGTAAACTCCTCGCACCACCTTGACCATACAGAAGAGAGGTAAGTCCAGCTTAAAACTATAAATAAGCGCTTCTCGGGAGGCAACTCGAGCACAAACAATAATGATTTATTTGAATTTTAGTTTTTCACATCTAACCTACTAACTGAGTCCTGAAACATAGGGTTTTCCCATCCACACGGGTGTGCCTACGGCCGTGTGAAAATAAGGCAAAAGTTTTTCTCCAACACGGGATGCGATAAGTTGCCACGCCGTGCTACATGGCATGGGCGAAACTGCCAAAACAACACGGGCGTGAGACACGCCTGTGCCTTGAAACCATGGTTGAAACTGAGAATTTAACACAGGCATGCGACATGCTCGTGTCATTCACCCATGGTCGACACAGTCAAAAAGAACACAGGCGTGGGCTATCATACACGGGCTTGGGAGAAGCAAACAAAGCAAGACACGGCCGTGTGCCCCAAAATCTATATAAACCCCTCACTATTCATCATCTCCCTCTCCAAAAATCCCGAACCCTAGCTGCTGCAACTCCACACGCCCCACCCCCATGCCTGTGCACCGCCTACAACACCAATTCTAACGCCCCAAGATCCTTCCTTTTGCATATAATGTCGTCCTCACGTGGTAAGAAGACTGTTGTTCCCGCCTCAAAGAAGAGGAAAGGAGCAACGTCATCCTCGGGTCCTACCACAAATATTAGGCACCCATTCCTCCAGGTTCCCTTGGGACCCCAGGAGGAATTATATCAAATATGGCCCAACCCCTAGGTGTGGGCCGCTGCATTGACTGGGCCGCACTCGAACAGATTCAATTGGCTAATGCGGTCCGAGCCCTCTTGACGACTAACCCATGAGAGCTCTTCTTTGAAATCGTCGAGCCGATGTATCTCAAGTTCATATTGGAACTCTGCTTGACGTTCTATCTTTAGACCTTCATGACCAACTTGGACGATCTTGGAATGGTCCAGTTTCGCCTCGGTGGTTTAGTACACCAGTTGAGCGTACTCAAATTCAGGATTGCACTAGGGCTATACACAGAGGAGTTCATGGACGATAATAAACTCGACACCTTCCACTGCCACATCCACTACTCCCCCTCAAAAAGCTGGATGGACCTCGTCCCTGTGTCGGCCACCTACGGTCCTAGCTGCTCCAAGGCATCGGCTCTCCTTCCATCCTTGGGGTATCTACACGCCATTTTGGCCCACACTCTGACAGGAAGACGAGAGAGCACCAGCGTTGTCACCACCCACGACACCTATTTCTTATGCAGTATGGCGAATGGGCATGTCATCGACCTCGCCTACTTTATTGCCCTCGCTATTCGCCACCAGACGGAGCGGCACAAGAGAGGGGTCATCTCTATCAAGTCTTATGTGACTCGATTGGCTCGGTACTTTGGGCTCCTCAGCATAGCAGCACAATCATCCTCCCTCACTCTCATCGGCCAGATGTCCCCACAGGGCATCTCGAGCATGCTAAGTATGAGGATGATCGAGAAACGACATGGCACATACCCTCCTCAATATCGCCTCACCCAGTCCATCGAGGAGGACCAAGAAGACATTACTAATGATGTCCCTCCATGTCACGAGGACCCACTGACTCAGCCACCACCTCCTCATCGTCCAGTTCATGCGGCAGCTTCATATTCTGACATCTCTGAGCACCTTACACGATTTGAGCAGCTGTGTTTTCAGTGTTTTGATCACATTGATGCTACACTTCACCAGATTTGTCAGCACCTTCACATCTCATTGCCACCCCTACCTCGCGAACCATCTAGCGATGAAGATGTTTAAAAACTTTTATTTATTATTTTATGTTTGTACTTTTATTCTATTTTAAGACTACTTTTTATTTTTCTTTAAGGTTATGTTTATTAGGTTTTATAATTATTATTTTACAATTTTTAATTTCGGCTATTTCATTACGAGTAATTATGCTTTTTTATATTCCCTAAAAAGTTCCTGATTCTATCATAGTTATAAAGAGCTCCAAAACTCATCATCACATAGGAACTAAAAACTCCACTGGGAAAGGTTCTCCACGACTGCCATGTCCTGCACGACCATGACCATAGCTACCACTGGATATAATATTCTTTTGGCACAGGATTTATGGATTAATGAACCTCTACCACCACCGGAGTATCCTCCTCCACTCTCATCATTGCTTTAGCCAATTACTCTCCATCACTCCAATTCAAGGAGTTCATTCATCATTCAGGAAGTTTCACTTCTCTCCCTATCTTATGATTATTTTTATCAATATATCTATCTTTGTACATTGAGGGCAATGTATATCTTAAGTGTGGGGGGGTTTTTTATATCATCATTAGAAATCCCTAAATTTTGTCTTATTCTCACGTGAATCACTTATATCACTATTAGAATGAATTTTGATTAATTTATGATTTTTATTGATATGTCTTGAATTAAAATATAGGCATTTATGCATTGATTGTTTAAACTTTAAGACATTAGGGAATTAAGCATGATAAGTTGATTTTTGAAGAACTAAAAACTTTTAGGTTGTTTCCCTAAGTTTAGGTATTATCTTGAGTTGAAATTCACAAGTTTGAACATCAAAAAGCCATAATTTTTGTGAAGATCTTGAGCCCTTAGAGCATATTTTATTCCATTCATGCTCACTTTTATTATGAGTGCGTCAATATTGATTTGTTATTCTAGAACTTGCTTGATTATGCATGTCAAGACCACACCATTTGATTTGATATGTTAAGATGATAAAGGCACTTAGGTTTATCCGACTCACTCCATAAAATCCTACCTTCATAATTAACCCTTAGTGAACCCCTTTGAGCCTAACAAGCCATTAATTGTGTGACAGCCTAAAATTGACCCTAGTCGGAATGTGGTCTCGGGACCATAAAACCGAGGCATAAAAATAATTAAAAATTTATTTTGATGCCTATAATATGTGTGTGCTCATGTATGACATTTTATGATGATTGATTTAGTGTTATAAAGGTGAATTCCACTAGAAAGGACTTAGTAGTGAACTTTGAAAGTACGATAGGGAAATGTGTGATGATTAATTAAAGCATGCATGCAAAATAATGGACTTGCATGTCAAATTCCCCTTTTTACAAGTGATGGCCGGCCATGACAAAGAGATATGGGCTAAACATGTCATGAAACATGTTTTGTTGGGCATTAGGGAGAAATAATAAACAAATAAGCATGGGTAAGAAAAGAATGAAAAAAAAAATGTGTGTGAGAGAGTAGCATTCCCCTCCTTGCCGTGAGTTGAAAAAGGAGGAAGAAAAAAAATTGTTGTGTTCATCCATTTTCACTTCTCAGCCGAAAATACTAAGGAAAAAGGGGGAGGATTTTTGCTTCATGCTTGGTTTGGAAGAGATCTAGAAGGAGATTTGGCTAAGTTTGCATCAAGATTAAGGTATGTATGAGGTTGTGTTAGGAGTTTCATGCATGTTTTGGTTGCTAACTTGATGTGCATGTTAGCCATGGCTCAAATCTTTGTTATGCCATGGAAATGGTATTTGGCCAAAGTTGTTATGGTGATAAAGCCATTGCATGCTAAGTGTGAAGCTTGATGATGATGCATGCAATGATGGATTGTCTACTCTTGAGTAAGATTTTGAGTTTTCTTTTGTGTTTAACCATGATTGAAGTTGAAAGGAGCATGATTGTCATATTCGCCATGATGCATTCATGAGCATGGTTCATGCTTCTTGCATGTTAGTTAAAATTTGTATTTTGGATGGCTATGGACACCTTGAAATTCGCCATGCTCATATATGTATATATATGTTTGCACATGATGTTTTGACTATGAAGTAAGTGATGAATATGTTTGTTTAAAGAAGAAGATGTTGAAGAATGCTTGTGAAATTGCAAGCACATTCGCCTAGCACACATATGAGTGCTTGATGTTATATTATAAGTTTTGAGCTACAATATGCAAAGCATTAACTAGTAAAATGCATGCTGTTTTTGTGTGGTATTAAGTGCATAATTGGCCTCAACATGGACATGTATATTCGGCCTAAGGTAGCCTATTGATGGCCTTAGCTTTTCCTTGAGGCTCGAATGAATTGTATTGAATTGCTTGATGTAGTATAAAATGTGCATGACCATTGTGTATTCAAGCTAAAGAGTGGCCATATGACCATTTAAACTCCTTGTCATATTCGGCCATAAGCTAGCACAATGAGGTTTTAATAAATTGAATTTGTTTGAATTAGCTCAAGAGCTAAGAGGGCCACAATTGGACAAGGGGAAGGAAAAAGTGATCGAATAGCCGTAAAAGCCGTTCGACAACATCCGAGGTAAGTCCTCAAGAAGTGACCTTAATTGAATTATGTGGAATGAAATATGGATGTATTGATTATTGATTTATGTGTGTATGAGTATTCGAATGATACCCGGGCTAAGTCCCGAAGGCGATTATTCTAATGATTATAATTATGTTTGAGCCTTAGTAACGAAAATGAAATATGTATGTCCAATGATTATTGATGTATGTGTGCATGAGAAATTGAATGATATCCGGGCTAAGCCCCGAAGACAATTATGCTGGAAATTACATCCGGGTTAAGACCCGAAGGCAATTGTGCTAGTGGCTACATCCGGCTAAGACCAAGGCATTCGTGCGAAGTCATTCTATCCGGGCTAAGACCAAGGCATTTGAGCACATGGTTATATCCGGTTATATTCAAGAATCTTGGGCTGGAGGTGAGTGTTGGTTGCTGTAATAAATTCAATTAGTACACTCGAAAAGCCCAAAGAATAAGGTACGTTTATATGTGCATTGGAAAGTCGACATGTTTGAGCAACATTCGCTCAATCGACTAATGAATTTCAGTTATTGAATTGATTGATACTTTGTGAAAGTATATAATGATGAAGTGTGAAGTAAGAATGTGTATTAATGAAATGATGCATTTGGCTATGTGAATGTATTGCTGTAATTAGAGTTGATTATATTCCTTGAGACTTACTAAGCATAAAAATGCTTACCCCGTTACTTTGGCTCTCTGTTTTATAGATTTCGCTCGATAGCAATCGGATTCGGGATCAATAAAGTCGAAGTCATCCACACTATCAACGCCTCTATTTTGGTATAAATTTTGGTTGAACTTTGAAATGGCATGTATAGGACTACCCCTTGTTGGTTTGAAAATGTGGTGATGTATATGTATACGGCCATGCGAAAATGGCTCGTAAAAGGAAGCATGATCTTAGACTATTTGTGGTTTGTATGTATATATATGGTGTCATGATGTGATTATGGTTTGGAAACGGGAGTGTTGGTCACATGATCAGCCATTGGTATGGTTAAAATGATCATATATGAACCTATGTATGGCAAGGCTAGTTGGTTCATGGAGACTACAAAATAGGTAAGACCTACCTTAAAAACAGATGCTGCCAGCTGCAGTGACGTGAATGTGAAAAATCACCAAAATTTGTAGGAATGGTATTAAATAGTGAATAAGCTATGAAAATGAACCTTGATGAGTTTATTTTCATATGGAAGAAACGAAATGGTCATAGGAGTTACATGTTAAGAGATATTAAGGCTATTGTGAGACAGGGCCAGAACGGTTTCTAGGTCCCCTGTCGCAACTTTAAAAATTTACTATAAATTATCCAGAAATAATTACGAGTCATGCCTTATATGTACAGATTCCATTTTGAGTCTAGTTCCATTAGAAACAAACGGCACTAGTATTAAAGCCCTGTACAGTGAGATATTCAAGTTGTAACGCGCGAAGGTCAGAGCAGTCGATCCCTGTAACATGGGTGACTTTAACTAATAAACTGTACCAATTGGCCTGACCAAAAATTCTAGAAATAAATCCATGGATGGATATATGAGTCTAAATTCAGGAAAAATTTACGAAACCAGTTTCTGAGTTTTGAAACTCAAGATATGATTTTTAAGGCGACAGTGATGCAGTTTTCCAGCCTGACTGGAAATGTCAAATTGGTGGGCAAAACATGTGAACTTGGCTTGTTAACCCCTCGTGTCCGACACCGGCGATGGTCTCGGGTTCGGGGTGTTACAAATTTATTTACCCTCAATATTAACCCATAACCCATTATTGTTGAAATCCCCAAATTTGATCCCTATTTTTGTCGATATTTGATTTGAACTAATTGCTTAGTTATGTTTTGCTCTTCTATATATTTGACTTGTTCTTAAAAAAAAAGTGTACTTCAATACATATTAGTTGTAATTCGTCATTTTTGAGCTTAAGTGTCAATTCTATATTCTGAGAAGAAGCTCACTTATATTCAACTGATGACTAGTCATTTTTCTAGCTAGGTAATTTTTCAATTCAATCTTGATTCTAACCTTTTCTTTCAGCTTGTGCCCACACCCCCTAACCAAAACCACGTTACAACCCTCTAAGAAGACCTTTTTGATTGATGTATCAATGATCGCGTTATTTTGTGATAGGTTTTAAATATTTATAATTAATCGTTCTTGAAACTAACTATTATCGCGATGTAGGCTAGTGTACCTATATAACAGTAGTATAGTTTTAGCAAGACCGGATTGTCGAACCCAAAGGAACTAAAAGTACTAGTAATGACTGTCTTTTTTATTATCTAGCCTAAGAATAAAGAGGTTCTGTTTTGACTAACTAATTATCTAAACTAAGAACTCACAAAGAATAGAATTGGGGGACTACTTTTGGGAAAATCGATTGAATTAAGACAATACCTAAGGAAAAATCCACCAAGACTGTACTTGTTATTCTGGCTCCGAATTGGATGATTTATTCATTTAACTTGTTCCGTAGAGATCCCTAAGTTATGTTATTATCCCTAATCAAGACTAATAACGTCTAATCCTTAGATTGAATAATTGAGACTTTTGTCTAATTAACACCCTAGGGTTGTATTAACTCGATCTATGGATCCCCTTATTAGGTTTCACCCTAATCCGGCAAAATTTTGTCACCCTATGTCTAGGCGCGCAAACAACTCCGCTTAATTATGAAAAATGTACTCTTAGACAGGCTCTATTCCTCCTCTAAATAAGAGCTTATCTTGAATTAGTATCATGGGATATCAAAACAAGAATTAAGAACACATAATTAAGAACAAGTTAAATATTTATCATACAATTCAGAAAATAATAACAAGATTCGTCTTAGGTTTCATTCCCCTTAGGTATTTAGGGGATTTAGTTCATAACTAAAAAGGAAAACATCTCCGAAGAATAACGAATACAAAACATAAAGAAAACCCAAAACTCCTGAAGGGAAATTGAGGGGGGTCTTCAGTCTTGAAGGTGACTCTAACTTCTGAGATGGATCAATCGGCTTCCTTCGAGTAATTCCTTCCTTCCTCTCTATGTGTCTCTCTTTCTTCCTCATCTAGGGTGTATTTGTAGGCTTTGGAATGCCTAAGATCCCTCAAAATTAGCCTTTTTCGAATTGGACTCAACTTGGGCTCAGTAGGGACATGCCCGTGTGCGATTACTTCAGGCTGTGCTCGAGCCTGCCAAATTGACACGGCCATGTGGTTTGCCCGTGTGAAGAAGTCCAGGCCGTGTTGATTTCATACTTTGGCCTATTTCTTGTTCCTTTCGCTCTCCTATGCTCTCCTAAGTATAAAACATGAAATTAAAGTTTTAGGAGCATCGAATTAACCAATTTTAAGGGAAAATCATCCATAAAATGCATTAAGCATGGGGTAAAAATACGTATATATTACAGTTTATCAAATACCCCCTCATTTAAGCATTTGCTTGTCCTCAAGCAAAATTCTCAACTCATAATCAAAATAAATCTTTCTCAGCTTATAATCTCTATCGACAATATCTCAAAATAATCCATTGATAATCATACATTGAGAATTCAACTAGAAGAACATAAAAGTTTCAAACATTTGAAGTTGAGTATTTAACCATGCAAACATAGGAGTCTCCCCTCATCTAAGTAATTACCTTTGATTCAACATATCCCAGAGTTTCACATTGTAACACCCCTTACCCATATCCAAGGCAGGAACAGAGTACGAGGCATTACCAGACATAACAATACACATAGACGAAAACCGGGCCATAAAATTTCATTTAATTCAAAACTTTTCGAACACATGCATAACAAACAAAGCTAACTATATCATTACATTAAAACACAGGACATGGCACGATTAATTAAACTTATAAACCATAATGGAAAAGGACCACATCTCATGATTTTATATGATAATTCAATGCAGACTGATATGTATGGTCAAAATCATAATAAAAATACATATCACAAACCAACTACCTATACATGCCACTCACTTGATATTTCTAATATTTGAATTAATTTTCCCAAAAATGATAGTTTGATAGTGTGATTTTGCCTCCGACGATCTCCAACCCCGAGCCGACCTGCCAATACTAAAGAAATGGAGAGGATGGGTAACCTTTACGCTTAGTAAGTTCATATGAAAATAAAAAGCAATTACTACCATGCTTTTCAAGATAAAACACTATAATTGTACAATTACACATATATTCAGATGTGCTGTTTTCGAGTCCGGTGTTAAAAAATTATATCTCAAGTTAAAAAACTCGAAATCCAATTCTGTAAATTTTATATGAAACTAGACTCATATGTATACTTAATAAATTGTTTCTAGAATTTTTGGTTGGGCCATTTAGTACAGTTTATTAGTTAAAGTCTCCCCTGTTTCAGTGTATGACTACTCTGACCCCTGTCCACTACGAACCAAATTTCTCCCTGTACAGAATTCAAAAAACCATGCCGTTTGTTTCCCTTAAAATTAGATTCAATAAGGAATCCATGCATGTAAGGTATGACTCTCAATAATTTTTTTACAATTTATGGTGAATTTCTAAAGTCAGAATAGGGGATCTCAAATTCATTCAGACCCTGTTTCACAAGAATTCAATATCACACAATATAGATTTCTTTTGCTTCCCCTGTTTCTTTCATGTGAAAATAGACTCATTAAGCTTTATTTCTATAATTTGTTTTTAAATTTAATTCAACTTACACAATTTTTGGTGAATTTTCAAAGTCAGGCACTGCTGCTGTCTAATACTGTTTTACTACTAAAGTTCACTTTTACACAATTTCACTTAATCCATTCCATTTTACCGAGGTTCACTCAAATATTGAGCATATTGCTCACAAATTCAAATAAGCATATACTTGCACTTGTTCATCACATAATCACTTTCACATGTATTTTCATTTAATCGACTTCCCGTCAAACTCATCGGAATAATAACAGATACACAATTGCCTGCACATTATCCCATTTCCACACTTGTAGCCGAAGCTATTTGGTACGCATAGTAGCCTGCACTTAGTACTACACATTCGACCAACAGTCTGGTACACGTAGTAGCCTACACTTAGTACTACACACGTGACCTCACCATCTAATACACGTAGTAGCCTGCACTTAGTACTACACACGTGATCACAGTTTTCGGGTACGCATAGTAGCCTGCACTTAGTACTACACATGCGACCTCACAATAGATCGTTCGTATCGTTTTTATTCCGAAGGTTCAATTGGGAAATTGCTCACTTTTCAACATTTTACTAAATTATCCGTAATCAATTTAAATTCATAATTTACATCAAATAACCATTTGATAGGCAGCCACATTTCATATGATATCAAAATATAATAACATAAAAAGAATCGATAGATTATTTATGTACGAATTTACTCGAAGTGTCGATCTCACTATCCATAGTACCAATTGTTCATTCATAGTATAATAAGACACAACTCAATTATCAAATCAGCTTTTAAGAATTTACATAACATATATCACATATTTCATATATCACTTGTCATGTATCTTCATTTTCTTGCATTTCATGTAACATTCTTTCATGTCATATTTCCACATCATAAACACCATTCCATAAACTTTTCCAATATATTAAATCATAAAATATATGAAATAATAGTAAGAAATGTAATTCAAACATAACATTGCATTATTATTATCATACGAACTTACCTCGATCCAAAAACAACAATTTACCATTTTAGTCCATAACCTTGTACTTTCCCGATTTAAGCCCGAATCTCGATTTCCTTCATCTATAATATCACATTTAGCCTAATAATTAGTCACACTATTCATACGGGTCCAAAAATCATATTTTTAGAAATTTTCATTTTGACCCCTAAACTTTTGCATTTTTCACTTTTGCCCCAAGGTTCGGAAATTAAACTTCATCCTATTTTCATATGTTTTATGACATGCTGATCATTTTTCCCTTCTATGGCAACATCAAATTCTCACTCTAACAGGTACTTATGACTATTAGGTATTTTTACTGATTAAGCCCTTTTGCTCGTTTTCACTTAAAACCGAGTAGCACAAGTTGTCTAACATAATTTAAAACCTCATATTCTGTCATAAAACACCAAAATACACAAATTTCACCTATGCATATTTTTCCAAATATGAACCCTAGGTTGAATTATTGCTAGCCTAAGCTAAATCAAGTTACCGGGACTCCAAAAACGTAAAAATCATTAAAAACGAGGCTAGAACGGACTTACAATCGAGCTTGGAAGCTTGGAAACCCTAGCCATGGAGTCTCCCTTGGTATACACGTCCATGGTGAAGAAGATGAGCAAAATTGGCTTTTAATTTTGTATTTTAATTCATTTTACCCCTAAATGACCAAAATGCCCTTACAACTAAACTTTCCAAAAATTTCATTCATGTCCAATATTTGTCCATAAACTTTGAAATTGGTCAAATTCTATTTAAGACCTCCTAATTAATATTTCAAAGCAATTTCATACTAGAAACTTCTAGAATGCAAGTTTTGCAACTTATTCAATTTAGTCTCTAACTTCAAATTAAGCACTTTATGCATAGAATTTCTTCACGAAATTTTCACACAATCATGCAATCATAAAATAATTATTTCTATCTTGAATTTATGGTCACAAAACCACTATTCCGATTAGGCCCTAATTGGGGATATTACAATTCTCCCCCCCTTTAGGGATTTTCATCCCCGAAAATCTTACCAGAAAAGTGGTCTTCACTTAGATTCCTCAATTTCATATTCAGTGTTGAAGAACTTTCACTCAGGCAGTGCCTCCAAGATATCTCTTTAATTTCTCATATATTCTGAAATTCATTATCAGAAGTCGATCCTCACTATACTTTTTTAGTTTGCTACTCACTATCACATTTTCCTCTTTCCGCTACAGAAATAATTCTGATATAACCTCGAAAATAACCCTTTCTTCTAATTACAAAACAATTCATCATGCCATCCTTTACTATTCATTCATTACGTTAATCAAAACCGTCTCAATTGCATTAGCTCAAGTACCAAAATATCTCAATTGAAGACATTAACTATAATTGACTTACTTGAGAGAAGTAATCCACCATACCGATTGAAACTTGCACTTTTATCACTTATACCTTTACTGTTGTCAAACCTTACACGAAAATTAGAAAAATCCCAATACTGAAATCACCACATCACCCAAATCAAATTAGAAGTATAGCCATACTTGACATGATTATCACGAGCTGAAGAATGCACTCCGAACATGAGTCATAGTTGACAAAGTACAGAATAAAGATAACAAGAAAACTGAATAAAAAAATCCAAGATAGAAAAACCCAGAATAAAGAAATCCAAGATAGAAAAACCCAAAATAAAGAAACCCAAGATACGATACTATGCCAGAAAATTGAAAACCAAACTCATAGGAAAATCTAGAAGATCCTGATAATTTCTCAGAGAAAAAAAATCCAGTAGAAAACATCATTTAGTCTCACTGGATTCAAATGCAACAAGAACAATGTATCTTCCCATATATATACATATCAAATGGAGAATCAAGTAGAAGAAACAGAATCATAGTATCATACATATTCTCTCATCAATTTTTTTTATCAAGCAGAATATAATAGAATGCCCGAAGGAATAGAGCAATATAGATTATAAACCAGCCAGGCTACCAATGCTTTCATTTAACATCAGGATTAGAAAACATCCCCATATAACAAGAATTTCTTCAAAAGATCAATAACCATAGAAATATTTCGGGAACGGATAAACACATAGAACATCTTAGAAGAAGCGCTAAAATCATCCAACCGTAATCGTCACACTCGGATATTACATATTTGGATATCATTTCCCCAACTATTTCTGCCATCACAAATTTCATATTACTTTTGACTAAGGAAGACTAGTTCTGAATAAATTTTTATTTGCACTTTTCTCGACTTGTACCTCAGTAATTCGATTTATCAAAATAAATTTCTTCTCTAACTGGAACAGTGCATAACTCCAATAATCCTTATGCCAATCTGATGCTTTTCTAGCTTTGACTTTACTTATCAATTCATTCATCAATCTCTAATCATATTTATAATTATTCTAGCACTGAACTCTTTGGTTTCTTAACCAGAAACTTATTCAGTATAAATCTCATGAAATTCCATTATAAAACACCACTTTGGTAAGGGGAAAGGGGTCGTAGGGCCTCTAATTCAACTCTCATATACATATACTGTAACACCCCGTACCCGAGACCGTTGCCGGAGTCGAACTCGAGGTGCTAACGGACTTAATTCCTTACTTAAACAGCTCATACAATTCATTTTTAAAATTTCCAGACGAGCTAGCTAACTGCATCACAGTCACTCTAAAAATCATATCTCGAGTTCCAAAACTTGAAATCCAATTCCGTAAATTTTTCCTAAAACTAGACTCATACATATATTTACTAATTTTTTTTCTAGAATTTTTGGTCTGGCAAATTAGTACAGTTTATTAGTTAAAGTCTCCCCTATTTCAGGGTTTGACTACTCTAACCTTCATGCATTACGACTTAGATATCTCCCTGTACAGGGCTTCAATACTTATTTCGTTTGTTTCTGATGAAACTAGACTCAAAAAGGAATCTGTAAATATAAAGCATGACTTCTAATTATCTCTGGTTAATTTATGGTGAATTTCCAAAGTCAGAATAGGGGATCCAGAAATTGCTCTAGCCCTATTTCATGAAAACTTAAACATCTCATAAAATACGGCTCATATGGTCGTTTTGTTTCTTTCATATGAAATTAGACTCATCAAGATTCGATTACATAATTTATTAATTATTTAATTCCATTTCTACTATTTTTAGTGATTTTTCAAATTCACATCACTGCTGCTGTCAGCATCTATTTTAAGGTAAATTTTACCTATTTCATAGTTTTCCATGAATCAACTAGTAATTTGACATACATTATTTCCAAGTATAATCACGATTAGCCATGACATACGTAGCACCAATAGGACCATGATTGGCCATTCCAATGGCTAATCATTACCAAACATTTCCACACCACTTAATAACCATAACATAAGACCATATATACAAAATGATCATAATGTTATACTCAAAATATACAAGCCATTTTCGCATGGCTATACTGAATATACATTACCAAAAGATACTTAATCAACAACAAGGGTTAGCCCTATACATGCCATTATCAAGTTCAACTGAAGAGTACCAAAAGTGGCTTAGATAGTGTGGATGACTTCGACTTTGACACTTCCGAGTCCGATGGTGACGAACAAAATCTATAAAGCAGAGAATTAAAGCAAAAGAATAAGCATTTCGATGCTTAGTAAGTTTTAAATAATGAAATCATTTAAAAGAATGGCATAATAATATCTAAGTTTGTTTGTTTCATCCTTTGGCGAATAGAAAATAACTAAGGTACTACTTTTATCATTCATATCACAAAGGTGAAAGCAATATATATATCCAACTAAATTCATTCTATAGTTGAATACGTTCATCTCACATTTCGTGTCAATCTCATGCATATACACCTACATCTCACATTTGTGAAGTTGAACTCTCTAATTGAACTCATACATCATAATCGATCATAAACGTTCAATGATTTTAAACAATGGCCTAAGCATCCCCACCAATTTCAAAGTCATAATTTAACATAATCATATTCTCAACGAGTAAATTACTTACCTAGTTATCTTACGTAAGTAGCACATTTGTTTAAAATTGTTTCAACATGTATTATATGATTTCTCGTACGAATATTTACGAGTTTTCAGCTCAATATTATGCCGTCACAGACGCCCTTTGGAACCAAGCCCGATTCTTAGCGCTGACTCAAAAAGCCCTTCGAGACCAAGCTCGGATTATGACATTGGCCCGAAGGCCCTTCGAAACTAGGTTCGGTTAGGACATTGGCTCAAAAGCCCTTCGAGACCAAGCTCGGATTTAAACCCCGATTAACATTCACACATATATGCATATATATATAATTGCTTTATCAAATCATAAGCTAAGTTCCATTACTTAAAGACTTACCTCGGATGTTGTCGAACGATTTCAACAGCTATTCGATCACTTTTTCCTTTCCCCTATCCAACTTTGACCCCCCTTGCTCTTGAGCTAAATAAGTATAAATAGAGATGTTTAATATTTTGATCAATAGTGTTTACTTATTATTCACATTCGGTAATCAAATATCCATCTCATTTTAATATATTATCATTACCACAATTAGTCTTAAACCTACCGATTTCATAACTAATATATGTTCATACACAAGTGTTACTTTCACCAAATGCTCTTGTAATTAAAGTAATAACTTATCAATCGACTATCAAAACCAAATGTCATTATATTGCTAGATATACATGCACCCACATACATAAGCTCAATAATCATAATACAACATCATGTAATTATATTATTTATGTGGCCAAATATACTTGGTCATACATACCCATAAAAAAAAAAATCAAATTCCAAATTTTTATTTCATTTGCTCACTAAACCAAATACACTTACCATGTTCACAAACACTCCTCAACGATTTCTTTTCTTTAGTCAAACACATAATTTTCCATCTCAAAATTTATTTTCCTACTAATTTAACTTACTCCGAGGTTGAATGCTACTTTAGCATTAAGCTTATATTCTCTTCGTTATTAAGTAATTGTTCATAGCTCAACTAGCATCCATTTCTGATTTAACACAAAAATTCATAATCGAATGTTGTTTATCTTAAGCTATCATTATATTATCAAAATTGAATTAATTAAACTCATATAAGCACTATCAAAACCAAAATCTATGTCTAGCATTACTCAAGGTTTATACTAAAAAAAAACAACAATCTAACCCCTTAATTTCTACTATGGCCGAAAGCTTAAGACATTACCCAACTCAAAATTTTGTCATGGGTTAAGCAAAGAACTTAAGAACTAACTCAAAATATACTAAAATTTCAAGAATTAGCATGAACTACTCACCTTATTTTGAGTTCAAGATCACCGAATGGTTGTTCTTTTCTTTCTTTAGAATCGGCTAGAAAGAAACATGGATGAAGACTTTGTTTCTTTCACCCATTTCCTTCCTTTAATTATTATTTTACTATATTTTAAAGTCATTTAATTATAGCTAATGCTAAAATAAAATTCATATATTATATACCAACTAACAACATGGCCGGCCACTAACAATAAAATGGGTAATTTGACATGCAAAACCCTTCATTTTAATACTTTCATTATATACCATCTTTAATTTACCTATTACCTTTTTCATTTTTCTCACATAAGTCCTATTTGATAATTTCGTATACAATTGACAAAAATTAAAGCATGAAATTTTCACATATGCATGTTCATGCACAATAAATATAGAAAATAACAGTTAATTATTTTTATGACTCGGTTTTGTGGTCCCGAAACCACTTTCCGACTGGGGTAAAAATTAGGGCTATCACATATACATGTAACACAGTTTTCTTCATAGCAATCATATCTCAATCATGTTATTCATTTCGAGTAACTAACATTCATATTGATTTAATGCTCACTTTCCAGTTATCTCATTTAGTCAAGTATAATTATGCATGCATCCTATGTTTTCTGGATAGCTTGACTTATCCATTCATCTACTCGAACAAATCGTACTCATGACATCATATAAGGGTTAAACAAACATAGATATTTATATCACAATCACAACTTTCATTTCGTGCATCATCATATACATATAATTACAATCACATAATTAAGTCCAAACAATTTAACATAGATAAATTCATTTCATTATAATCATTTATCTCATAAAAAATATCATTGACATTCATCAACATTCAACGTTCAATCAAGGCAATGAAATTTTCATTGATATCATGATATTAGGAACTTTTACTCATACTTCTACGAATTTCTATTTATCCCGTTCATCTTATCAAGTAAGCCAAGTGCATTACATCATATGAGCATCAAGCAAGTATGGATATTTATCACAACATGACCTTTCATCTCACGTGTTATCACTTATATATATATATATATATCATAAACTTTTATTCATACTTTTCTAAATTGAGACTCATCATAGTCGTAATTTTATTCAAACACCTTCGCATCACATTGAATATGTTCAGTGCAGCTCGGTTGGAGAGTACCTCTGTCTAAGCAAGACGGTACTCATACGCTTCGGAAGACATCACACTATCACGGATCAGTGGCATGTATAGCTGGACTATTACACATGCTAGGTTAGTTCGAGAATCGACTAAGCCATAGCTCTGATACCACTAAATGTAACACCCCTTACCCATATCAAAGGCCGGAACAGAGTACGAGGCATTACCAGACTTAACAATACACATAGACAAAAATCGGGCCACAAAATTTCATTTAATTCAAAACTTTTCGAACACATACATAACAAACAAAGCTAACTATATCATTACATCAAAACATAGGTCATGGCACGATTAATTAAACTTATAAACCATAATGGATAAGGACCACATCTCATGATTTTATACGATAACTCAATGCAGACTGATATGTATGGTCAAAATCATAATAAAAATACATATCACAAACCAACTTCAACATGCTACTCACTTGATATTTCTAATATTTGAATTAATTTCCCCAAAAATGATAGTTTGATAGTGTGATTTTGCCTCCGACGATCTCCAACCCCGAGCCGACCTGCCAATACTAAAGAAATGGAGAGGATGGGTAAGCTTTACGCTTAGTAAGTTCATATGAAAATAATAAGCAATTACTACCATGCTTTTCAAGATAAAACACTATAATTGTACAATTACACATATATTCAGGACATGTTATTTTCTAGAGTCCCGGTGTTAAAAAAAATCATATCTCAAGTTACAAAACTCGAAATCCAATTCCGTAAATTTTCTATGAAACTAAACTCATATGTCTACTTACTAATGTTTTTCTAGAATTTTTGGTTGGGCCATTTAGTACAGTTTATTAGTTAAAGTCTCCCCTGTTTCAGGGTATGACTACTCTGACCCCTATGTACTACGAACTGAATTTCTCCCTGTACAGAATTCCAACGACCATGCTGTTTGTTTCCCTTAAATTTATATTCAATAAGGAATCCATGAATGCAAAGTATGACTCCCAATAATTTTTTTATAATTTATGGTGAATTTATAAAGTCAGAACAGGGAATCTCAAATTCATTCAGACCCTATTTCACAAGAATTCAAATATCACACAATATAGAATTCTTTTGCTTCCCCTATTTCTTTCATGTGAAAATAGACTCATTAAGCTTTATTTCTATAATTTTGTTTTTAAATTTAATTCAACTTACACAATTTTTGGTGAATTTTCAAAGTTAGGCACTGCTGCTATCTAATACTGTTTTACTACTAAAGTTCACTTTTACACAATTTCACTTAAGCCATTCCATTTTACCGAGGTTCGCTCCAATATTGAGCATATTGCTCATAAATTAAAATAAGCATATACTTGCACTTGTTCATCACATAATCACTTTCACATGTATTTTCACTTAATCAATTTCCCGTTGAACTCATCGGAATAATAACAGATACACAATTACCTGCACATTATCCCATTTCCACACTTGTAGCCGAAGCTATTTGGTACGCATAGTAGCCTGCACTTAGTACTACACATGCGACCAACAGTCTGGTACACGTAGTAGCCTACACTTAGTACTACACACGTGATCACAGTTTTCGGGTACGCATAGTAGCGTGCACTTAGTACTAAACATGCGACCTCACAATAGATCATTCGTATTATTTTTATTCCGAAGATTCAATCGGGAAATTCCTCACTTTTCAACATTTTACTAAATTATCCGTAATCAATTTAAATTCATAACTTACATCAAATAACCATTTGATAGGCAGTCACATTTCATATGATATGAAAATATAATAACATAAAAAGAATCGATAGATTATTTATGTACGAATTTACTCGAAGTGTCGATCTCATTATCCATAGTACCAATTGTCCATTCATAGTATAATAAGACACAACTCAAATATCAAATCAGCTTTTAAGAATTTACATAACATATATCACATATTTCATATATCACTTGTCGTGTATCTTCATTTTCTTGCATTTCATGTAACATTTTTTCATGTCATATTTCCACATCATAAACACCATTCCATAAACTTTTCCAATGTATAAAATCATAAAATATATGCAATAATAGTAAGAAATGTATTTCAAACATAACATTGCATTATTATTATCATACGAACTTACCTCGATCCAGAAACAGCAATTTACCATTTTAGTCCACAACCTTGTATTTTCTTGATTTAAGCCCGAATCTTGATTTCCTTCATCTATAATATCACATTTAGCCTAATAACTAGTCACACTATTCATACGGGTCCAAAAATCATATTTTTAAAAATTTTCATTTTGACCCCTAAACTTTTGCATATTTGCACTTTTTCCCCAAGGTTCAGAAATTAAACTTCATCCTATTTTCTTATGTTTTATGACATGCTGATCATTTTTCCCTTCTATGGCAACATCAAATTCTCACTCTAACATGTACTTATGACTATTAGGTATTTTTACCGATTAAGCCCTTTTGCTCGTTTTTACTTAAAACCGAGTAGCACAAGTTGTCTAACATAATTTAAAACCTCATATTATATCATAAAATACCAAAATACACAAATTTCACCTATGGGTATTTTTCCAAATTTGAACCCTAGGTTGAATTATTGCTAGCATATGCTAAATCAAGTTACCGGGACTCCAAAAACGTAAAAATCATTAAAAACGAGGCTAGAACGGACTTACAATCGAGCTTGGAAGCTTGGAAACCCTGGCCATGGAGTCGCCCTTGGTATACACGTCCATGGTGAAGAAGATGAGCAAAATTGGCTTTTAATTTTGTATTTTAATTCATTTTACCCCTAAATGACCAAAATGCCCTTATTACTAAACTTTCCAAAAATTCCATTCATGTCCAATATTTGTCCATAAACTTTGAAATTGGTCAAATTTCTATTTAACCTAATTAATATTTCAAAGCAATTTCATACTAGAAACTTCTAGAATGCAAGTTTTGCAACTTATTCAATTTAGTCCCTAACTCCAAATTAAGCACTTTATGCATAGAATTTCTTCACGAAATTTTCACACAATCATGCAATCATATCATAGACCTCAAAATAATTATTTCTATCTTGTATTTGTGGTCACGAAACCACTATTCTGATTAGGCCATAATTCAGGATATTACACACATCCTAACTAAAGATTCACTCAAATCACTCGAGGTGTTTAAGGAAAATAATTGAAGCACTCAATAGTCAATAATGAAAAATTATTACCATAGGCTTACATGAAAATCAAATCTCCACCACTATAAATTGAGATGATACATCAATCAAAAGGTCTTTAGAGGGTTGTAATGAGGCTTGGTTAGGGGGTGGGCTTACCAGCTGAAAGAAAAGGTTAGGATCGAGATTAACTTGAAAAATTTTCCTAACTAGAAAAATAGCTAGTCATCAATTGCGTACAACAGAGCTTTTTCTTAGAATATGGAATTTAACTTCTTTAGCTCAGAAGATTACTATTATTAAGATATATACACATTTTTTTTAATTAAGAACAAGTTAAATAACATAGACTAACTATTAAGAAAAAGACATAGCTAAGCAATTTATTCAACTCAAATCTTGACAAAAATATGGATAAAAAATAATTGAGGGGATTTCAACAAAAAATGGGTTAAGGGTTAATATTAAGGGTAATACAAGAAATGGCTTGTTAGGCTCAAGAGGGTTTACTAGAGGTTAATTGTGGAGGTAGGCTTTTCATGGCATGAGTGGGTTAATCCTAAGTGCCTTAATCATTTTGACATATCAAATCAAATGGTGTGGTCTTGACATGCATAATCAAGCAAGTTCTAGAATAACAGTTCAATACTGACGCACTCAAGGCAATAATAAAAGTGAGCATGAAAGAATTAATAGATGCTCAAAAGGCTCAAAAATCTCACAAAAATTATGGCTTTTTGATGTTTAAAACTTGTGGATTCCAACTCAAAGTAATACTTAAACTTTGGGGAAACAACCTAACATTTTAAATTCTTAAATATCAACTTTTCATGCTTGATTCTCTAATGTCTTAAAGTTTAAACAATCAATGCATAAATGCCTATATTTTAATTCAAGATATATCAATCAAAATCATAAATCAATTAAAATTTATCCTAATTATCATATGAAAGCTTTTCAAGAGAAAAAGGCAGTCATTCAGGGATTTTTCTGATAGAAAATGAAATAAACACCCCCAATGTACAAAAATAGATATAAGGATATAGAACGAAGATAGGGAGAGAAGTGAAACTTCCTGTATGATGAATTCCTTGAACTGGAGTTTTGGAGAGTAATCGGTGCGAGAGTGGAGGAGGATACTCCGGCGGTGGTAGAGGTTCATTAGTCCATAAATCCTGCGCCAAAAGAATATTATATCTAGTGGTAGCTATGGTCATGGTTGATCAGGACATGGCAGTCGTGGAGAACCTTTCCCGGTGGAGTTTTTAGTTCCTATGCAATGATGAGCTTAGGAGCTCTATATAACTGTGATAAAATCAGGAACTTTTTAGGGGATATTAGTAAGAATTATTACTCTTAATGAAATAACTGAAATTGATAATAAATAAAATTTTAAAATCTTAATAAAAATAAAAATTAGTTTTAATAAAAATTAAAAACATAAAATAATAAATAAATGTTTTTAAACATCATCATCGCTAGATGGTTCACGAGGTGGGACTGGCGATGAGATGTGGAGGTGCTGACAAATCTGCTGTAGAGTAGCATCAATGTTGTCAAATCGTTGAAAACACTGCTTCTTGAAAAGATTGAAGTGCTCAGAGATGTCAGGATATGAAGCCGCCGCATGAACTGGACGAGAGGGTGGTGGTGGCTGAGTCGGTGGGTCCTTATGCTGTGCAGGGACATCATCAAGAATGTCCTCGAAGGCCTCCTCCTTGGTAGATTGGGTGAGACGATATTGAGGAGGGTAGGTTCCTCAGCGCTTTTCGATCATCCTCATGCTAAACATGCTCGAGATGCCTTGTGGAGACATCTGGCCAATGAGGGTTAAGAATGATTCTTGGGCTGCAGTGCTGAGGAGCCCGAAGTGTCGAGCCAACCGAGTAACATAGGGCCAATGGAGATGACCCCTTTCCTATGCCGCTTCATCTGGTGCTGAATCGTGAGGGCGACGAAATAGTCAAGGTCAATGACGTGCCCGTGCGACATACACCATAAAATATAGGCGTCGTGAGTGTTGACGACGCTGGTGCTCTCTCGCATTCCTATAATCATGTGAGCTAAAATGGCATGTAGGTACCTCAAACATGGAGGAAGAGCCGATGCCTTAGAGCAGCTAGGATTGTAGGTGGCCCCACATGGTACTAGTGTGTCCCAGCACCGTGAAATAGAATGATGGATATGGTGGTTGAGAGCATGCAAGTCATTCTCCTCTTTGAATTCCTCCGTATATAAACCCAGCATCGTACCGAATTCTGGGATGCTGGGCTGGCAGACTAATCCGCTTAGGCAAAATTGGATTGTGCCGGGATCATCGTAGTTCATCATCACGGTCTGAAGATGAAATATGGAGCATAATTCCATCGTAAGCTCGAGATACGTCGGGTCGATGATCCCAAAGAAAAGCTTCCAAGGGTCAGTGGTTAGGAGGGCCCGAATCACTTCAGCCAACTAAACTTGTTCTACCGCAGCCCAGTCGATACAGTGGCCCGCAATTAAAAGTCGGGGCTGGAGTATTTGGAATAGTTCTTCTTGGGGCCCAATGGGGAACCTCAGGAAAGGGTGGCGAACTTCCGCGGTAGAACCCGAGGAAGATGACGCTCCCTTCCTTTTCTTTGAAGTAAGGACAGCGGCTATTTTACAATGTACTGATGACATGGTACCTGCAAATAGAATCATCAAGTCGTCTTGATGAGTGGTCAAAGTAAAAAGAATACAAATTTTAAATAAAAATCATAATTTCAGCCACAACTATGAACACTTAACAATTTTAATTAAACTAATCCATACTTTTATGGCATTACATGATAGTAGCATGAATAACTAAAAATAAAATAAAATTTTGCAAAGAATATATGGATAAACAAAAATGTCAACACAAAAGGCATGAGAAATCATGGATATTTACGTAAACTATTCAAATGGAGTAGAGAAATCACGTAATGAGTAAGAATTTTAACATGAGAAAGATAATAACTATTCTAGATATAACATTTGTATGATAAAAATAAGAAAGGAACATGAAAATTTTCATATTATTATGACAAATTGCCCTAGAAATCAGTAAAAATAAACGAGAAAAGAGTGAACAAACGCTAGAAAGAGGAGAATGGGCATAAAAAATAGAGTTAGAGGCGGCGCACGGGCATAGCAAGGAGGGCGTGTGGACTTGCAGCGACTAGGGTTAGGGTTTTTGGGTGAAGAAGACAATGAATAGTGCAGCCTATTTATAGATTTTGGGGCCCACGGCCAGGTAACACGCCCGTGTTCCCCAATTTCAGCCCGTGTGATTCACGAATTTTGAATTTGTGCGCTTCTAACATTTAGTACACGTTCGTGTTCCTTGGGCGTGTGGGTGTACACGGTCGTGTCGCACGGCTGTGTCCGGCGTTGTTCGCTTCTCCCACGCCCATGTATGTAGACCCACGCCCGTGTCAATCTAACATGTTTGACCATGGGTGCTAGACACGGGCATGTCGCACGCCCGTGCTGTTTTAACAGGTTCACCCACGGTTCTTCGACATGGGTGTGTGACACACACATGTTGTTTTTACAGGTTCAACCACCACCATGTCACTCGGTTGTGGCATTTTATCGTAGTCCGTGTTTGGAAAAATCATTGCCCTATTTTCACATGGCCCTAAGCATGCCCGTGTGCTTGGACGTGTCTCTGTGGAAGACCTGTATTCAAGAGCTCCGTTAGTAAGTTAGGTGTTGAAGACTAAATTTTAAAGAAGTTAATGCAGTTAGTGCTCAGGTTGCCTCCCGAGAAACGCTTGTTTATAGTCTAAGCGCAACGTACTTCTCCGTTGAATGGTCATGGGGGTTCGAGGAGTTTATACTCCTCATTCTTGCTTTCAATCACATCAAAATAAGGTTTTAAATGGGTGTTGTTTACCTTAAAAGTGTCGAACATGGGGTGACCTACCTCAACTGTACCGAATGGAAAAATACTAAGTATCGTAAGAGGGATTTCTTCATTTGGTCTGGCAGTGACAATGTGAGGATCTCCGGCATCTAGTAAGACTTTATCTCCAACCTTAAGTTGATTTGGAGAGGTATCGAGCTCGTTCTGGTGTAGTTTTGGTTTATCGTGTGTTCTTGGTTTATGTGTTCGCCATTCATCTAGCTCCTCTTATTGCAGCCTTCATTCTTCATGAATAGGTCCTCTACTATTGCTTGAGAATGACTCATGTGCTTCCTTCAAAGTCATTTCCTGCAAAGTAGGTTGTACCATATTGTTAGTTTCAGTAGAATGGGTTAAATGATCACCTTCAATTTTCGATGTGTTGCCAGAATTGCGAGCTTGAGGGGTGATTGTTTTGTCTCCCACACGGAGTGTGAGTTCACCTGTGCCAACATCAATGATGGTTTTAGCAGTTGCTAAAAAAGGCCTTCCTAGAATTAAAGGAGTGTTGCTATCCTCTTCTATGTCTAGAACAATGAAGTCCACGAGAAATATAAATTTATCTATTTTAACTAGCACATCTTCAATAATACCCCTAGGAAATCTTATAGTTTTATCTGTTAATTGAATGCTCATCTTAGTCTGTTTGGGTTTCCCAAGACCTAATTGTTTGAACATTTTGTAGGGCATGACGTTAATACTAGCCCATAAATTAGTTAATGCATTATTAATATCTAAACTACCAATTAAGCAAGAAATTATAAAACTCCCTGGATCTTTTAATTTGTTCAGTAGCTTATTTTGCAGAATAGCTAAGCAAACTGCATTTAGCTTCACATGCGACTCCTTGTTCAACTTTTGCTTATTTTCTAAAAGCTTCTTTAAAAATTTCATTGCGTTTGGCATCTGTGATAGAGCTTCAATAAATGGTAAGTCAATGTGTAATTTTTTTAAAAGTTTAAGGAATTTACCAAATTGTTCATCTGAGCAGTCTTTCCTTGTCGCGTTAGGGTATGGCACACAAGGTTTATATTCGACATTCACTGATTTGTTTTTATTATGACCTACCTCACCTTGGCCTCTGCTTACCATAGTTTCTTGCCTCGGTTCTGGCTTAGACTCAACGAATCCTTCTTCATCTTGAACATTAATCGAGTTGAGTGGTTCCCTTGGGTTGGGTTCAGTATTACTTGGCAAGCTACCTTGTGGTCGTTCGGAGATTAGTTTGGAAAGATGGCCTATCTGAGTTTTGAGCCCTTGGATCGATGCTTGTTGATTTTTAAGTGCTGTCTCGGTGTTCTGGAAATGAGTTTTTGACACCGATATAAACTTTGAGAGCATCTCTTCAAGGTTTGGCTTCTTTTCCTATTGGTAGGGTGGTTGTTGGTAGCCTGGAGGTGGTCTCTGGTTTCCTTGGCCTCCCCATGAGAAATTTGGATGGTTCTTCCAACCTGCATTGTAAGTGTTACTATATGGATTGTCTTGAGATCGAGAATTATTACCCATGTAATTTAACTACTCGTATCCATGTTGTGGCCATAAGGTTGGTATTCCAAATTGCTTGATCCACCTCCACTTGCTTCGCACTGCATTACTGAGTGAACCTGTAAAGAACTAAGAAAACCATCAATTTTCTTATTTAAGAGTTCTACTTGATTAGAGAGCATGGTGACTGAATCGACGTTATAAACACCGTCTATTTTCGTTAGTTTTATCCTCATGACTTGCCACTGATAGTTATTTAGTGACATCTCCTCTATAAACTCATAAGCATCTTCAGGTGTTTTATTATTGATGGTTCCGCCAGTAGTTGCATCAACCATTTACCGAGTCGAAGGACTCAGGCCATTATGGAACGTTTGAACTTGAATCCAAAATGGTAACCCATGGTGAGGGCACCTTCTCAGTAAGTCCTTGTCTCTCTCCCATGCATCGTAAAGAGTTTCTAAGTCCATCTGCACAAACAAAGAGATATCATTACGTAATTTGGTTGTTTTGGCCGATGGAAAATATTTTAATAGAAATTTTACGGTCATTTGTTCCCAAGTAGTGATTGACCCTCGTGGTAATAAGTTCAACCACTGTTTAGCTTTGTTCCTCAATGAAAAAGGGAATAACCGAAGACGAATGGCATCATCAGAAACACCATTAATTTTAAATGTATCGCATAGTTCAAAATTTTTTTTAAGTGAGCATTGGGATCCTCATCTTGCAAACCATCAAAATGAAAAAATTGTTGTATCATTTGAATAGTGTTAGGTTTTAGTTCAAAAGTATTTGCAGCTACAACAGGTCTAACTATGCTCGATTCAGTTCCTGTTAAAGAAGGTTTAGCATAATCATACATAGTGCGTAGAGCAGGATTTTGATTAACCGCAATTACAAGAGGTAGCTAATTGTCTTGGTTTTCAGCCATCTCTTCGGTTGGGGGTTGAGTATCATCCTCTTGCTCGTTCTCTCTTTGGTTTCTGCGAACTGTCCGATTAATTTCTTCGTCAAAAAGTAGTGGTCCTGACGGGTTTTTTCTAGTCATAAACTATAAAAACCTACCAAGAGAAAGAAAAAGTAAATTAATAAATAATAATAAAAATTAAATTAAATTGCAAGAAAAATAAATGGCTAAAGTAATAAAAATTGAGCATTCCTAATATCTTAGTTCCCCGGCAACGGCGCCAAAAACTTGATCGCGTTATTTTGTGATAGGTTTTAAATATTTATAATTAATTGTTCTTAAAACTAACTATTATCTCGATGTAGGCAAGTGTACCTCTCGAACATTAGTATAGTTTTAGCAAGACTGAATTGTCGAACCCAAAGGAATTAAAAGTACTAGTAATGACTGTCTTTTTATTATCTAGCCTAACAATAAAGAGGTTTTGTTTTGACTAACTAATTATCTAAACTAAGAACTCACAGAGAATAGAATTGGGGGATTACTTTTGGGAAAATAGATTCAATTAAGCCAATACCTAAGGAAAAATCCACCTATACTGTACTTGTTATTCTGGCTCCAAATCGGACGATTTATTCATTTAACTTGTTCCGTAGAGATCCCTAAGTTATGTTATTATTCCTATTCAAGACTAATACCATCTAATCCCTAGATTTAATAATTGAGACTTTTCTCTCATTAACACCCTAGGGTTGCATTAACTCGATCTATGGATCCCCTTATTAGGTTTCACCCTAATCCGGTAAAATCTTGTCACCCTATGTCTAGGCGCGCAATCAACTCCGCTTAATTATGACAAATGTACTCTTAGACAGGGTCTATTTCTCCTCTAAATAAGAGCTTATCTTGAATCAGTATCCTAGGATATGAAAACAAGAATGAAGAACAAATAATTAATAACAAGTTAAGTATTTATCATATAATTCAGAAAATAATAACAAGATTCATCTTAGATTTTATTCCCCTTAGGTATTTAGGGGATTTAGTTCATAACTAAAAAGGAAAACATCTTCGAATAATAACGAATACAAAACATAAAGAAAACCCAAAACTCCTGAAGGGAAATTGAGGGGGATCTTCAGTCTTGATGGTGAATGGCTTCTGAGATGGATCAATCGGCTTCCTTCGAGTAATTCCTTCCTTCCTCTCTGTGTGCCTCTCTTTCTTCCTTCTCTAGGGTGTATTTATTGGCTTTGGAATGCCTTGGAGCCCTCAAAATTAGCCTTTTCCAAATTGGACTTAACCTGTGCTCGGTAGGGACACGCCCGTACGCGATTACTTCAGGCTGTGCTCGAGCCTACCAAATTGACACGGCCGTGTGGTCTGCCCGTTTGAGGAAGTCCAAGCCGTGTTTATTTCATACTTTGGTCCATTTTCTCTGTTTTTGGCCCGTTTCTCGTTCCATTCGCTCTCCTATGCTCTCCTAAGTATAAAACATGAAATTAAAGCATTAGGAGCATCAAATTCACCAATTCTAAGGGAAAATCATCCATAAAATGCGTTAAGCATGGGGTAAAAATATGTATATATTACAGTTTATCAATCAGCTCAATGTATAGTAGTGGAGATTTGATTTTCAAGCAAGCCTATGGTAATAACTTTTCATATTGAATAATGAGCACATTTATTGATGTCCTTAAACACCTTGAGTGATTTGAGTAAATCTTTAGTGAGGATGTTAAACTCTGCGATATTTTGATCAAAGGTAATCACTTAGATAAGGGGAGACACCTATGTTTTCATGATAAATTGCTCAACTTGGAATGTTTGAAACTCTGATATATTTTAGTTGAATTTTCAACGTATGAATACTTATGGATTATTTTGAGATATTATTGATAGGGATTATAAATTGAAAAGAGTTTATTTTGATTATGAGTTGAGGATTTTTGCTTGAGGACAAGCAAATGCTTAAGTGTCGGGGTATTTGATTAACTGTAATTTATACATATTTTTTTCCCATGCTTAGCCCATTTATGAATGGTTTCTCCTTAGATTTGGTGAATTCGATGCTCTGAATCCTTTAATTTCATGTTTTATACTTAGGGCAGCATAGGAGAGTAAAAAGAGCAAGAAATAGGCCGAAAATGGAGAAAATGGACCCACGTGGGTAATCAACACGGCCTGGACTTCCTCACACGGGCGTGTCACATGGTCATGTCCGTTTGGCAGGATTGAAGTACAACTTACACGGGTAGACTACAAACCCGTGCCTATTCAATAGCCTTGACCACGGGCAGGAGTAATCACACACGGGCATGTCACACGGGCGTGTCCCTGCCGAGCCCAAGTATAGTCTTATTTGGAAAAGGCCCACTTTTAGGGCTCTTAGGCATCGAAAAGCCTATTTAAACATCTGAGGAGGCAATTAAGAAGGGGACACAGAGTAGGAAGCAGGGAATTACTCAAGAAAAGCTGATTGATCCATCTTAGAAGTCGGATTCTCATCAAGACTGAAGATCTTCCTTCAAGTTCCTTCAGGAGTTTTGGGTTTTCTTATGTTTTGTTATCTTTATGCTTTTAAGATGTTTTCTTTCATAAGTATGAACTAAACCCTCTAAATACCTATGGGGAATGAAACCTAAGACGGATCTTGTTATTATTATCTGAATTGTATGATAAATATTTGACTTGTTCTTAATTATGTGTTCTTAATTCTTGTTTTGATATTCCAAGATATTGATTCAAGTTATGCTCTTATTCTGAGGAGGAATAGACCCTGTCTAAGAGTAAATTTGTCATAATTAAGCGGAGTTGATTGCATGCCTAAAGATAGGGTGATCAGATTTTGTCGGATTAGGGTGAAACCTAATAAGGGAATCCATAGATCGAGTTAACGCAATTCTAGGGTTTTAATTAGAAAGAGATTTCAATTATTCAACCTAGGGTTAGAGGTTATTAGTCTCGAGAGAGATAATAATATAACTTAGGGATTTCTACGGATCAAGTCAAATGAATAAATTGTCTGACTCATAGTCAAATAACAAGTGAAGTCTAGGTGGATTTTTCCTTAGGCATTGTCTTAATCACATCGAATTTTCCCAAAAGTATTTTCCCAAATTTTCTTTCTGTGCATTCTTAGTTTAGTAATTAGTTTAGATAACCAAACCTCTGAATTTTTAGGCTAGATAATAAAAAGGAAGTAAATACTAGTACTCGTGTTCATTTGGGTTCGACAATCTGATTTTGCTGAACTACACTATGTTCGATAGGTACACTTGCCTTAATTATGATAATAAGTTAGTCTCAAGAACGATTCATTCATAAATCTTTAAAACCTGTCACGAATATCACGTATCAATTGATTTTGCTATGAATGATGTTGTAATTTAAATGTTTTAAATTTTTGATAGTTTTGAATTGTAAACTTCTGGTAATGCTTCGTAAACCTATTCCGGCAAAGGATATAGGTTAGGGGTGTTACAATCAATCTGGCGGGCTTAGAAGAAACTGTGCATTATGTCAAATAGTCTTTAGCTCAACTACACCATACACATGAGGAAGCTATAAGATAGATTAAAGAGTTTGACTCCTCCATCTCTTCTTGGATGGAAAAATATGAAATTTTAGAAATTCGGGCCAAGCAGATAGAAGAAGAAATCAATCGACTAAGGGTCAGAAAGTCATCTTTGGATGAGAAATTAAAATTTCAAGAACAATGAAATTTATCAGAGTTGAAGCATCTACGCCAATCCAATGAGGAAGCTCTGAAACAAATTAACAGGAGGACACTAAAAAGATTCTGGCAGAGGCCTTGCCCCTACTACGATCCAACCTGGCCCTTCACACCAAGTTGTTGTGGGTCCTTGATCGCGTGATTCGTAACAAGTAATAAATATTTATAATGAAGATCAAACCTAGACTAACTATTATCACGACGAAAAGACAAGCGCACCTATCGAACAATAGTATAGTAATGGCAAGATCGGGATATCGTACCCAAGGGAACCAAAAGTACTTGTAATAACTATCTTTTTATTATCTAATCTAGAAATAGAGAGAGGTTGTTTATTAAACTAATTAATTAATTAAACTAAGTAAAGAGAAAAGTTGGAAAAAGACTTCAAGAAAATTAATTTGATAAAGACGACACCCAAGGAGGAATCCACCTAGATTTCACTTGTTATCTGACTCTGAACCGGATGATTTATTCACTTGATTTGATCCGTGAGACTCCCTAACCTATGTTATTATCCCTTTCGAGACTAATAACGTCTAACCCTCAATTGAATTAATCAAAATTTCTTCCTTAATTAAAACCCCAAGGGCAGTAGCAAATCACTCTATGGACTCCCATATTAGGTTTCACCCTAATCCGGCAAAATCATGTAACTCTATTTCTAGGCGTTTGATTAACTCCGCTTAATTATGCCAAATCTACTCGTAGATAGGGACTTTGGCTCCTCTGCATAAGCACATCAAATCATGAATTAATACCCGAAATATTAACTCAAGCATTAAGAACAGATAATTAAGAACAAATCAAGTATTTATCATACAGTTCAGATAATAATAACAAGATCCATCATAGGTTTCAACCCCCTTAGGTATCTAAAGGGTTTAATTCATAATAAGATAAGAGTACATCTCAAAAGTATGTAAATAACAAAACATAAAGAAAACTCTAAAACCCTTGAAGGAATTCTGAGAGAGATCTTCAGTCTTGGAGTAGCTCCGGCTTTTGGGATGGATCGTCTGACTTCCTTCAAGTAATTCCTGGTGTGTGGTTCTGTATTCCAGAAAAGTTCTGGAAGAGGGCTCTTTTCTAGGTCATACTTAGGGTGTTTATGTAGGCTTTGGATTGGCTTTCTTCCTCCCTAAGTACCCTTTTTTCGTGTAAAATACAACTATTTAAAAAAGGACACGCCCGTATGCCACGACCGTGTGACGTGTTTGCCAGGCCGTGTTTGATCCGTTAAATTGCACACGATTGTGCGGGTCAATGGCCAGGCTGCATGAATCGTGAGAGCCTTGGTCGACACCCTTGAAGGACACAGGCGTATGAATAGCCCGTGTGGCAAGGCTTAGGCCGTGTGATCTTTTCGATTTGGTCTTTTTGTCCCTTTTTAGCTCGTTTTTGGTCCTTTTAACTTTTGGTGCTCTCCTGAGTACAAAACATGAAATAACCGGATTAAGAGCACCAAAATCCACAAATCTAGTAGTAAACATCCATAAATATGCTAAGTATTTGGGGTAAAACTATGTATAATTTGGCATTCATCAAATACCCCCACACTTAAGCATTTTCTTTTCCTCAAGCAAAACTCTCATTTACTGCTAGAATTCATTCCTCTCAATCACATAATCATTACTGATAATGTTACAAGTTATCCCACAAAAAATCATATAGTGAGAATTCAACTATAGGGGCATTAAAAACCTCAAACAATCTAAATCGAATATTTTGATAATAAAATCGTAGGTAATCTCCTTCCTTTAAGTAATTAACTTTAGTCCTAGATATACAAGAGATGACATCCTCACTAAAGATTCACTCAAATCACTCAAAGTGTTTAAGGTTCAAGATTAAGCACTTGATTGTCTAACATGAGAAGTTATTACCATAGGCTTGCAAGAAAATCAAATCTCCACCACTTGTAAATGATATGATACACTAATCAAAAGTTCTTTGCATGGTTGTAACGGGGTTTAGGTTACAAGTATGGATACAAGCTGAAAAGATAAAGGTTAGAATCGAGATAATTTCAATATATTACCCCATTATTAAAAACTTAATTACTGAACCACAAACAAATATCTATAACAATATTACATGAGCTCATGACAACTTTAGCTTGTTGAGAATAATAATACTGAGTTTTTTTTTTTAGAACGAATTAAGCCATTACAATATAAAAATCATACTTCATGATTCAGTAACAAAAAATGGTGAACATAGTGAGGTAACAATATTAAATTTTATCTCGATAAAAAAAAAGGTAAATTAAGTAGGAGGATTTCAACAATAATAGGTTAATGGGTTAATGATGAAGGTTAATTAATAAAAAAAAAGTTAGTAGGCTCAAAGGGGGTTCACTAAGGGTTTAATTATGTGGGAAGGCCTTTTATGGAATAAATGGGTTAAATCCTAACTGCCTTTATCATCTCAATATATCAAATCATATGTGTGATCTCGACATGTATAATCGAAGCAAGTTCTAGAATAACAGTTCAATGTTGACACACTCAAACCACAAAAGAAGTGAGCAAGAAAGAAAGCTATATGCTCAAAAGGATAAAAAACCTCACCAAAAATTTGGGTTTTTGATGTCATTCCTATATACTTAAGATTTCAAGATAATACCTCAATTTAGGAAAATAGTCTAAAAATTTTAGTTCTCAAAATATCAACTTATCATGCTCGATTCTCTAACGTCCTATAATCAAATAATCATGCATAATTCCCATGGTCTAATTCATGACATATCAACAATAATTATAGATCAATCAGAATTCATTCGATCAAGATTATGAGAAAATTACTTCAGTACAAGACCAAATTCAGGGATTTGAGAATAATACAAAAAGTTAGGTTTCATGTTCACCCCCCACACTTAAGATGTACATTGCCCTCAATGTACAAAGATAGATTATTCAAAATAAAGAAAATCATAAGAGGAAAGTAGGTGAAACTCCCTGTTATATGGATGCAGAGCTTGATTCTAAGGCTGGAGTGTTTAGGGAAAGTTGTAGCTGCCATTGTTCTTGGCTAGATGAAGAAATGGGTCGTTGAACATGGCATTCATTTTGTATTGTTCCCTATTTGTTTCCTCTTTCTGTAAAATATTCCTAGCAGCTTTGCTTGGAAGTCTGTAGAATCATGAAGAGCTTATTAAGAGTTGGTGTAGAAGAGAGCGTAGTGGGATTACTTGTTAGAAATACCAGAAAAATGAAGTAAGTAGAATTTACTAATATAGATATGTCTTTCAAAAGAAAATAATAAAATTAAAATGAAATTAAAAATAAAAAGAAGAATAAAAATAAAAATAAAAAGATAAGAGGATTCAATGATCCTCGTCGGTGGGGCGCTCAGGTGGTGGCGCTAGAGTGGTGATGTGAAAGAGCTGGCACAGCTGCTGCATGTCATCCATTTGTCTATCACGTCGCCGATCTAGCTCAAGAATCATCTCGAACTGTGTAGTGTAATACTGCTCGAAGTGAGTGAGTCGGTTGGAAATGTGTGCCAATGAAGTAGCCGCATGAACTGGTCGTTCCCTAGGTGAAGTGGTCGAAGGCTCCTCGTGTTGTGGGGGACATTATTAGGAATGTCCTCAAGATCCTCCTCGTCAATGGGATGAGTGAGACGTTACTGATGAGGATCGGTCCCATGTCGGCGCTCGATCATCCTCATGTGTAACATAGTCGTGATGCCCTGTGGGGACATCTGACCTATCAGTGTAAGCACTAATGACTAGGCCACGGTGTTGAGTAGGCTGAAGTGTCTGGCAAGGTGCATCACGTAAGGGCCGATAGAGATCACTCTCTTTCGATGCCACTCGGTTTGATGATGAATGGCGAAGGCGATAAAGTATGCCAAGTTAGTCACGTGTGCATTCGCCATGCACCATAAATAGTAGGCGTCGTGGGTGTTGACAACGCCGGTGCTCCCTCTCCTTCCAGTCATGGTGTGTGCCAATATGGCATGGAAATACCGTAGGGAAGGGGGGAGAGCTGAGGCCTTCGAGCGGCTGGGGTCGTAGGTGGAAGAGAGTGGTGCCAAAGCCTTCCAGCACAAGGAGGGAGAAATGTGGATATTGCGTGGTAGTGCATTCATGTCCTCCTCCTCCATAAACTCATCAGTGTAAAGTCCCAGAGCGACTCCAAACTCTGGGACACTCATCGCGCGAACTAGACTGCGTAATCGGAAGTGAATGGTGCCGGGGTCACCATTGTTCGTCATCACCACCTGTAAATGAAAAGTAGAGCATAATTCTAAAGTTAGCTCTAAATAAGTGGGTTCGGTGATAGCGAAGAACCGTTCCCATGGGTCTGTGGATAGAAGGGCGCGGATGGCATCAGCTAGCTGGACTTGCTCTATGGTAGCCCAGTCGATGCAGCAACCTGTAGTGAGGGGTCGTGCACGAGTATCTGAAATAGCTCTTCCTACGAAGCTTGCAGAAATTCATGAAACGGGTGCCGAACTTCGACTGTAGCATATACCGAGGAAGAACCCCGTCCCCTACGTCTCTTTAAGGATGGGACCACGACCTTCTTGCCTTTCGATGACGACATAATGTACCTAAAAATGTATGATCATTTATAGAATCGAATATGCATTAGCAGATAAGCAGGAGGCCTAAAACTAGCATATGCTAACAATTCAAACATAGAAAATACTAAAGCAAATTCCTAACTTAATTAGAATAAATTGGAAAATATTAACAATATCTATGTAGAGTATATAGAATACTAATGTAGCAACACAAATTAAACAAACAAGGTTGAGATAGTGAACCAAAGACTGCGGTATGGTGGTGCACGGGCGTGTTGGTGGCGAGCACGGGCGTGTGATGCAAGGATATAGCCGTGTAGAGGAAAAAATAGAGGGTATAGAGAGGGGAAAGTGGGGATTAATGCAAGGGAAGTGGATTTGAGGGTGGTTTGGGGGTTGGGGAGGTGAGAATCTGGGGAATGGTGGCCGGAATAGGGATTAGGGAGTGGGGAAGGGTAAATGTCGGCTAGGGTTATGAAAGGAAGAAGAAGATGAATAGTGGCTTACTTATATAGGGGAGGGTTACATGGCCTAGGGCCACACCCGTGTACTTTGAGGGTGAGCCTGTGTTTTTTGAATTTTTCGATTTAAGTCATGCCCGGCGACTATCCCACACCCGTGTGTCTTGGGCATGTGTGGCATACGGCCATATCGCACGGCCGTGCCTAGCTTTGTTCGCTTCTCCCAAGCCCGTGTGTTAGGGAACCACGCCCGTGTATTGTTGTCCACGGCTTAACGGCACAGGCGTGTCACACGTCCGAGTCGAAGAAACAGAATCGAGCCTTGCCCCTGACACGCCCATGGTTGTTCATTCGAACGCCTGTGGTCACCTATGAAGTTCACCCACGGCCATGTCGCATGGCCATGGGGATTTATCGCATCCCATGTTTTGGGGAAATCATGTGCTACTTTCACACGGTTGTATCACACGACCGTGTCTCTTCCCCTGGTTTTCCATGGCTTTAGGCACGCCCGTGTTCCTGGCCGTGTGTTCTGAAAAACTTTTCAATTCAAAAATATATTTTTTTATTTAAAGTGTTAGAAATAAGAAATCAAAATATGTTAGTGCTCGGGTTGCCTCATGAGAAGTGCTTATTTATAGTCTAAGCTCGACTTACCTCTCTAGTGGATGGTTAGGCTGGTTTGACGAGTTCATATTCCTTGTTCCTGTTATTAGCCTTGACAAAATAAGGTTTTAGATGGGTATTGTTTACCTTAAAAGTGCCGAACTTGGAGTGACTTACCTCGACTGTACTGAATGGGAAAATACTAAGTACCGTAAGAGGTGTTTCTTTATTCGGGTTGGTCTTAACAATGTGAGGGTCCACGGCATCTAGTAAAACTTTATCTCCAACCTTAAGTAAATTTGGGGAGGTATCAAACTTATTCTGGCATAATTTTGATTTATCGTGTGTTCTCAGTTTATGTGATTGCCATTTATCTAGCTCCTCTATTTGAAGTCTTCGTTCCTCATGGGTGTCTTTTTCTCTACATGATAATAGTGCATTGTCTTCATTGTCTTCGTTGGAGGAGGTTCCTGGAAGGACGATTGAATATTAGTTTTATCATCGACAGGTTTTATAGCATGATCTTGAGTTTTAGAGGTTTTGAATGAGTTGCGTGCTTGGAGTGTTACTGTGTCGTCACCTGCACGAAGTGTTAGCTCTCCTGTGCCTACATTAATAATGGTTCTGGAAGTTGCTAAAAAGGGTCGTCCTAAAATTAAAGGTACCTCATTATCCTTATCCATATCAAAGACGACAAAGTCTATTGGGTAAATAAATTTATCAATTTTAACGACAACATCTTCAATAATACCCTTAGGAAATCTAACTGTTTTGTCAGCCAATTGTATGCTCATCCTAGTCTGTTTGGGTTTACCAAGACCTAGTCGTTTAAACATTTTATATGGCATAAGATTTATACTTGCCCCTAGATCAGCTGAAGCATTATTCACAGATAAACTACCATTTAAACAAGGAATTGTAAAACTCATTGGATCTTTCAATTTGTTAGGTAGCGTAATCTTTAGAATAGCTGAGCAGACTGCATTGAGTTCCACATGTGATGTAGCGTCTAATTTTCTTTTATTGGTCAGAAGTTCCTTTAAGAATTTTGCTGAGTTGGGCATCTGCAAAAGAACTTCAATAAATGGTAAGTTAATATATAATTTTTTTAAGAGTTTGACAAACTTATTGAATTGTTCTTCTATTCTATCTTTTGTCATCGCTTTAGGATATGGCACATGAGGTTCATAATACGTACTTACCTGTTTAGGATCATCGCCGTTTACCTCTTCTCGACCTTTGTTCATCGCGTTGTCTTGCTGTAATTCTAGCTCAGGTGCAATGAATCCTTCCTTATCTTGAGTACTAATTGCATTGAGGTTTTCACTCGGATTAGGTTCAGTATTACTGGGTGAGCTACCTTATGGTCGTTCAGAGATTAGTTTAGATAGCTGGCCTATCTGAGTTTTGAGCCCTTGGATCGTTGCTTGTTGATTCTTAAGTGCTGTCTTGGTATTTTGGAAATGGGTTTTTGACACCGAGATGAATTTAGAAAGCATCTCTTCAAGGTTTGGTTTCTTCTCTTGTTGATAAGGTGGCTGTTGAGAACCTTGAGGATTTTGTGGCTTTTGATTCCCTTGACCACCCCAGGAGAAATTTGGGTGGTTCCTCCAACCTGCATTATAAGTATTACTGTATGGGTTATTTTGAGATCGGAAGTTATTGTTACCCATATAGTTGACTTGTTCTTCTTCAGTTGTAGGATTGAAGGATTGGTATTTTGTATGCACACTTCCGCCACTTGAGTCACACATCATTACTGGATGTACCTGCGTAGAACCAAGTAAACCGTCAATCTTTTTATTGAGAAGTTCTACCTAGTTAGAGAGCATGGTGATCGAATCGATGTTATAAACGCCGGCTGTTTTCGTTGGCTTTGTCCTCATAACTTGCCACTGATAGTTATTCAGTGACATCTCCTTTATAAATTCGTAGGCATCTTCCAGTGTTTTATTTTTGATAGTTTCGCCAGCAGCTGCGTCAACCATTTGCCGAGTCGAGGGATTCAGACCATTGTGGAATGTTTGTACTTGCAGCCAAAGTGGTAACCCATGGTGAGGGCACCTTCTCAGTCAGTCCTCGTATCTCCCCCATGCATCGTAAAGTTTTTCTAAATCCATCTGCACAAAAGAAGAGGTATCATTACGTAATTTAACCATTTTAGCCGGCGAAAAATATTTTAGTAAAATTTCTCGGTCATTTGTTCCCAAGTAGTGATAGACCCTCGTGGTACCGAGTTCAACCACTGTTTAGCTTTGTTTCTCATTGAAAATGGAAACAACTGAAGACGTATGGCATCATCATAAACGCCATTGATTTTGAATGTATCACAAAATTCCAGGAAATTTGCTAAGTGAGCGTTGGGATCTTCATCCTGCAAACGATCAATCTGAAGGAATTGCTGTATCATCTGAATAGTGTTAGGTTTTAGTTCAAAAGTATTTGCAGCTACAGCAGGCCTAACTATGCTAGATTCAGTTCCTATTAAAAAGGTTTAGCATAATCATACGTAGTACGTAGAGCAGGATTTTGATTAGCCGCAATTACAAGAGGTAGCTGATCGCCTTGGTTTTCATCCATCTTGTCGGTTGGAGGTTGAGTATTGTCTTCTTGCTTTTTCTCCATGTATCTTAAGGTGCGCCTTATTTCTCTTTGATTTTTGCGAATTGTACAATCGATTTCTTCGTCAAAAAGTAATGGTCCTGACGGGTTTCTTCTAGTCATAAACTATAAAAACCTTCCAAGAGAGAAAAAAAGTAAATTAATAAATAATGAAATAAAATAAAATTGCAAGAAAAATAAATGACTAAAGCAATAAAAATTTAGCGTTCCTAATATTTCAGCTCCCCGGCAACGGCACCAAAAACTTGATTGCATGATTCGTAATAAGTAATAAATATTTATAATGAAGATCAAACCTAGACTAACATTATCACGACGAAAAGGCAAGCGCACATATCGAACAATAGTATAGTAATGGCAAGACCGGGCTATCGTACACAAGGGAACCAAAAGTACTAGTAATAACTATCTTTTTATTATCTAACCTAGAAATAGAGAGGGGTTGTTTATTAAACTAATTAAATAATTAAACTAAGTAAAGAGAAAACTTGGAAACAGACTTGAAGAAAATTAATTTGATAAAGACGACACCTAAGAAGGAATCCACCTAGATTCCACTTATTATGTGACTCTGAACCAGACGATTTATTCACTTGACTTGATCCGTGAGACTCCCTAACCTTTGTTATTATCCCTTTCGAGACTAATAACGTCTAACCCTCAGTTGAATGAATCAAAATTTCTTTCTTAATTAAAACCCCTAGGGAAGCAGTAAATCACTCTATGGACTCCCATATTAGGTTTCACCCTAATCCGACAAAATCTCGTAACCCTATTTCTAGGCGTTCGATCAACTCCTCTTGATTATGCCAAATCAACTCTTAGATAAGGACTTTTGCTCCTCTGCATAAGCACATCAAATCATGAATTAATACCCGGAATATTAACTCAAGCATTAAGAACACATAATTAAGAACAAATCAAGTATTTATCATACAGTTTAGATAATAATAACAAGATCTAACATAGGTTTCAACCCCCTTAGATATCTAAGGGGTTTAGTTCATAATAAGATAAGAGTACATCTCAAAAGTATGTAAATAACAAAACATAAAGAAAACTCTAAAACCCCTGTAGGAATTTTGAGAGAGATCTTCAGTCTTGGAGTAGCTCTGGCTTTTGGGATGGATCGTCTGGCTTCTTTCAATTAATTCCTGGCATGTGGTTCTGTATTCCAGAAAAGTTCTAGAAGAGGGCCCTTTTCTAGGTCATACTTAGGGTGTTTATATAGGCTTTGGATTGGCTTTCTTCCTCCCTAAGTACCCTTTTCTGTGTAAAATACAACTTTTTGAAAAAGGGACACACCCGTATGCCACGACCGTGTGACGTGTTTGGCAGGCTGTGTTCGATCTGTTAAATTGCACACGGTCATGTGGGTCAATGACTAGGACGTGTGAATCATGAGAGCCTTGGTCGACACTCTAGAAGGACACGGGCGTGTGAGCAGCCCAAGTGGCAAGGTTAGGCCGTGTGATCTTCTCGATTTGGTCTATTTTGTCCCTTTTTAGCTCGTTTTTGGATTCTTTTGACTTTTGGTGCTCTCCTGAGTACAAAACATGAAATAATCGGATTAAGAGCACCAAAATCCACAAATCTAGTAGTAAACATCCATAAATATGCTAAGTTTTGGGGTAAAACTATGTATAATTTGGCGTTCATCAGTCCTCTTAGTCTGAGTTGGGTGAACTTCAATTACCTCCAGAAGGTCATCACTGATTCCTTGAACTTTAATGATTATAAACTTAAAAGATAAGATTTAAAGAAGTTTCAGAGGGAATAGAGGCAATCAACAAACTTTGTCACATCCTAAGTTTGGCGGATATGTGTTTAAAGCGTAGAAGTTATCTGTTTGGCGTAGTATAATACGCCATTTTACAGTTTTCTGGTGAATTGGAATGTGGTGCATAGTAACCCCCATAGGGGTGAACAAAGGTTTTAGGTTATTCTTATTATGTTATATAAGAGATAAGCTGAGTGAAAGTTATCGTCAAATTTGTAGTGCGTCCAGTTTATTTAAGCACTCTGCTAGATGGGTTTCGTGATATTATCTAGTTTATTACCAAGACAAGACTCTTATTTATAATACTCCGGGTTTTTTGTAGGCCAAATAAAGGACAACTACTGATTTAATGACACTTGTTATCGTCCACTAATGAAGGATGAGTATATATGGTGAGAGGAGATTATTGTGAGGGCTCTTCCTTCCTTCAACAACACTTATTGAATCTTTTGTCACTTAAATGTTCCTTCATTCTTTGTTAGACTGTAAATTAAAAAATTTTAGAATAATCGTTGGATGTTATATCTCTTGGTAAGTATTATAGCTCTGCATGTTAAGTTTTGAAAGAGTATGATTTTTAAGAGTTATATGAACAATAATTTATGAATACTAGGCCTTGCATGATGGTTATTTATGACTTGGATGTTATCAGATTTTAATGTTGAATTTATGTTCTTTAAGTAGTTGTTGTTGTTGGGTTGTGATGGATGTCTGAGTCTAGAGCTTCCAACTATAGTTTAGGTAAGGAACAAATGAGTCTCTATCCTAACTCTTGCATGAAAACTATTCAATTAAAAGTATATATATAGATATATAAATGGTAAGGACATCTTTGGTAATCGATAAGTAAATGAAGAATAGGAAAGATGACATGTGTGTAATGATGATATGTATAAAGCTTTGTTTTAAAAGAATGTTGACTGGAAACTATTATAACGCTTAGGTTTGTACAAGTGTACACAGTCATTATCAAGTAATAAATAAGTAAAAGAGTTATAGTCTCCATAGGGACTGTAAATGTTAATTAAATATTGCAAAATTAAGAATTTACAAGTTGTTAAAGGAAACACAATAATTTGGGTGATAGATGTTAAAATTAAATTAAATTAAATCAATCTAAATGTAAATGAGATGAAATGCAATGCAAGGTAATAATTTAGTAGTAAATTCACAAGTTTCAACAATAATAACATGAATGAGCTAGAGTAATAACAACATTTGATTCAATTCATCTTTCATTGTGTTTGAAAATGTTCCAAAAAATATTTCATGGCAACTTGATCTTTCATTAACTTGAAACCAGTTAGAAGTTCTTTCAAAATCTTATATTTAGAAAATAATCATACTACCATGATCATATTTAACTAAGGGTTTCTTATAGTTTATGAGAAGTAGCAAGAATGAATTAGTTTTGAGACAAATTAATCACAAAAATCTAAAAGTTATGCAAGGTAATTAAGCTCTCTCGAGTTATTACAAAACTTTAATTTAATCGAGCTAGGATCTAAATCAAGCATGCACCTTTCAATTATTGCGTCTATTAATCATCATCTAGCTAGGATTGATCAACTAACTCTAGTGCATTCAATCAAATTTTAATGAATGAAATACATGCATGAGTTTAATTGAAAGTATGAATGATTGAGGCACAGAACATCATAAATATGAATAATATGAACTTCATCAATTTAATGTAATCATTCTAGCTAGACAAAATTAAGCTATCATTGTTAATGGAAAAACATCAAAATAATTTGAAACATATTTGAATAATTAAGAAGAAGTGAAAGGAAAAACAAACTCTTTGGTAAGTTTGGTGACAAATCATGGAGGCTTCCTCCATTTCTCACAGCCGCTTCTCCACAAACTGCTCCTCAAGGTGGCTATTGTGTGTAAAATAACTAATGCAATTGTGTAAGTGTACACACCATTCAGGTAATAAAGTGATAAGTAAGTATTATTTCCACAAGGATCAGAAATTCGTAAGAAATTAAGTATGTTATTATAATACTGTTAATTATACTAAAATATTAGGAAATAATCTCAAAGTGAATAAGAAACTAGAATAATGAATTACTGAAATTGAATGATAAAGAACAAAGAATTGATATGATAAATAAAATGATGTGTCAATTCACATAGAATATCAAGAGTATTTCTGTTGTTGAATGAAGAAGGCTGGAATTGTTCAGAAGGAATGCTCATATCAAGATAATGCCATGGCAAAATATTGTCCAATCTACTGCCTAGATATTCGCTATTGTGACCTACCTCTTTCGTTAGCTAGATCTTAAGCTAAAAATCTAAGTTTATGTATGTTTACGGAACTTGGGATTGGTAATTGCAACGAACTTCCTCTCTGTACAACTTCCAACATCTATGTTTAGAGTGCTACGAATATTCTGTCAAGTATTTGCTTGCATCAAACAATTCAAGATCTAGTATTCTTAACCTTTTCAAAATTAAAAACACCTAAGAACACAACATACATTCAAATATGTTTAGAGCTTGCAAGCATGTATGTAAAATAAGGACAAATTGAATTCAATAGTGATATAGACAATCTCAAATCCTAGGCATTAAAGATAATAACACATTCGCCCAAACAACTCTAACCTAGAAAAAATTTAGTTCATAGGTGGAAAAGTAAACACCAAAATAGAATCATTCATCAAAATTTCTCAATTCTTTTTGAATCACAGAAAATTCAATATAGAAAATAAAGGTAAAACTGCAGGAAGTTAATTCCACACTCCAACTCCTCTTGGTTTTTTGGATTGCTTGAGAAACTAAGATAGATTTTTCATCCCCTTCCTCACATCTATATTCTGTTCTCTTCTAAGATGCTATCCTTTCTTTCTCTTGAATTCTCTAATGGAGTTCTTCTCTCCCCTTTTTTTATTGGGTATGTAACGCCCCAAAAATCCCGAAATCTTAAACTTTTTTTTTTTTTGGTTTCGATAAAAATTATGCTTAACATTCCTAGTCAAGTGTTAATTATGTGATAGTAGGTCTTGGTTAAGGTTTGAGTTCGAACTTAGGGGTGAAGGAAATTATGGTTAAATTATTAAAAGAACCTTGTTGGCAAGTAGGTTGGCTTTTAAATAAATTAAGGAAGAATTGGACACAAGAAAGCCTTGTGGTGGAGTGGCAAGTGGCGTCAAATGCAAGGCAAGGGATGGACAGTGGTGGCGTTGGATATGAACATTGTAGGGAGTGATAAGAGGAGAAATTTCAGGAGGGGATTAGGGAGTTATCAGGGAGAAAAAGTAGGAGATAAGGAGTGAAGAAGAGCTGGAGCCGAATTGGGAATTTGGGCTTAGGAATTCGGCTATAGACTATAAATAGGTGCCAAATGTGAGGTTTCCAGGATAATGTCGAATTCTCCCTCACCTTGTAGCCAGAAAACACCTTTTTCTCCAAAGATCTAAAAGCCGAAAATCCCTTGTTCTTCCTTCTTTTTCTTTGTGCCGGTTTTCCATTATTCCCTTACTCAGTTCTTTTTTTGATTCACCTCTAGTTTTAAATAATTTCTACTTTTCTTTGTGCCAAGTAACCTTTTCCACCATACAAGTCTCAAGGGTCGAATATCCTCTGTGTCGCCACTACTCTTTCTACTTCAACCGATTCTAGTGTAAGTGTTTTGCTCTCTTAATCGATTTTGCTAGTATAAATTACTCTGTCCCTCACTTTTTCTAATCGGTTTTGGTAGGATTAGTATAAAATCCTAGTCTATTGGATCCCTACTGATTTGCTCTTTAGGTGTGAGATATTGGTAAGTGTGCTTCACTTCAGTAAAGGTTGGCTGAATGCGCTTTAGTAGAAAAGGGTGACATATGTTGGATACAAGTCACCCAATATGTTTTTAATGATAAAGGTTAATGCAAATCTGGGAAGTACTCGTGATTAATGATCAAGGAAAAGCTAATAAAACTTGGCGTTTTAGGTAAGGTTAAAGTGAGACTTCAGCTTTTGGTAAAAGTTTTCGATAAGTATATGTGAGTAATCATTAAGTGATATTGATTGTAGGTTCGTGGTAAGGGGGATCGCAGCACGCTTTATTACCAGGTGTGTACATACACTGCACACACACAGTAGATCGGCAAAAGCTGAAATGTCGAAAAGCCGAAATGTCGAAAAGACAAAAGTTTGGCTACGGTAGTCTTGCGAGTGCGCGAACACTCATAAGAGAGGAATCGATAGGTTATCAGAGGCCCCACGGGTGATTCCATGGACTTGGACCGTATTTTGGCCAACTGGGCCAGAATGGGCTAAGTGGGCCCGATGGGCTGTTGGGCCCATAATGGGCAAAATTGGCAACTCGATGTTAAGTGATGGAAATTATATGAATGCATGAATATGAATGTGGTTTGGGCCTAATGGTCCATATGAATGTGATTTCGGTCTAATGGGCCATATAAATGAGATTGGGCCTAGTGGACCATATGCATGTATGCAGATTTGACTGGGCTTTGTAAGGGGTTCTGGGCCTAGTATATGATAACTGCATAAAACTTGATTAAATAATTAATTGCGACCGTGGACGAGTCATAGGTTAATGTGTGGCAATGGGTATGTACATGTCTAGGATTGGATCTAGGGAAAGCTTGGTACTTAAGCGGTCTTAATGAATCACCTCCTTTTCTCTGGAATCCTACCTAGTGCATAGTAGCTGTTCACTTAGCCAACGGGGACTTGTTAACGGTCCAAGGTAAGTGATAAACCCATAACAAGAGAAATTACCGAAATGCCCCTAAGGGCGAAAATGACTAAAATACCCCCAAGTGTGGAATGTAAGACTTATGGATGTTCATGTATATCTACTGCATACATACGATATCCTGTTTAAGTTGCATATGGGTTGAGAATTCTGGAACGGAGGAAGTATATGAGGATTGCATGATTGCTTGACAACCGTAGGTCCACCGACGGCTTTTAAGCCCAATATGTGATTGGCAGCCTGCTGCAATGAAGGTAGTACTGCAGCCGGGCTACCATTGATGTGTATCTAATGGGTGGGTCGATATTTATATCCCCATATAATGTGTATCAGGGTACGGAGTTGATGTGTAACGGTTGGATTATTGGAGTGGGTTGCACTCCATTGCATTGCATGTATGATTTTATGGTGATTGATGAATGCTTATTACTCGTCGAGGGATGTACACATTAAGTTTTTGAAAACTCACTCCCTCTTTTATTTTTCTCAAGTGATGCTCAGTAGAAGGTTCGATGTTTGGAGGGACTTTGAGGTGGCTAGCTAGCAAGACAACTTGGACTTGTTTTTTTTTAAAAGCATATAGTTTCTACTTTATTAAGTAATTTCAAACTGGAATGTAACAACTTTTATTATTATTTGGATTGTTATTTTTATGCGTTGTAATTATGAGAAGTTGAACATGGGTTTCCTAAATCATAGTTTGTTTTTCTACGTTTCTGCAACTAAATTCTAAAATGATAGGTTTTCATAAATCATAAGTTTTGAACAAGGTTTCGCGATTGAAAGAGAGTTTTTATAAGTTAATTAAGGTTCCTCATTTCAAGGAAGGGTTTTCAACAAAAATAGGGTTTTCAATGAAAATAAGTTTTTCGCTAAAACACTTCAATGTGACACACCAGATTCGACCATAACGTCCGGGCCTGGTTTGGCGTGTTACAGGGTATATCTGTCCTACCTCAGCACACATTTTTCATTCCTCTTTTCAGGCTGGTCTTTCTAGTACACGTCTAGCTGGCTGATAGTGACATAGATAGAGTGCTAAGTCATCTTCCTAGAATTGCCATGGCAATTGTGTTGACAATCAATCTAACCATTTGCCACGATAATGTTTCACTTCCCTTATTTTCCTTCTTCATCTTCTTCTTCTTCCTGCACTTGTGTTCGCACAAAACCACACCTTTCCTCCCCAAGTTATAAAAGTAACAAATAATGACCAGTGTAGCGCAATCCAAGCATTGTTATGCAATGTTCTAAAAACATCCTAAAAATGAAAATGTATTCACTTAATTACAAACAATTAATTCCGTTTAGAGGCCTTAAATATAACTCTTTTCAAGAGTTATCACACCCCCAAACCTGAATTATAGCTTATCCTCAAGCAAATGATGTATGAATACACATGAATGCATAGAATTGCCTAAACAATCCATCACCAATTATATTGCCAAATCATAATGTGCATACTGTGTACCTATATTCTCAACAATCTTCTACTGAAATAAAGAAAAATTGCTTACATTTCTTCTAAACCTGTTTAGCAAATTAATTGCAAAAAATGGTAACTAAAAGTAAATGTTTCTAAATATTTCAGCAATTAAAACTATAGCTGATTTCTTCTGAATATACCTAGGTTATCTTTCTCCCAAACTCAATTTTTTAGACACTTACTCAATTTCCAACACAAAATGTTTTCTAGGGAATTCATATTGTCACATGATTTTATACTTGACAACCTCAATGAAGCATACACTAGGCTGCCATGTATTATATCATGTCACAATTTGAATATAAATCACTCATGAAATAAAAGTTTTTAACTAAAAAGATGTATATAGCAAACAACTACCTTCTTAGAAATTTAGCCTCAAAATTCTATGGAGTGTCCCTAAAATATGTATAGAAAAACACTCATATCTGAACTCATTTTTTTTGTCAACAATGTAATAGAGCAAACAAAATATAATTGACCTACTCAACAGATTCAAACGTTGGAGTATTCTTATTATTTTACCATGACTAAAATTATACACTATTACTATACTAAATTTAAGTCAAGAAGTCTTAAATTTATTCAAAGGACGCTACTATACCTAATCGCATTTATATTTCGGTTATTCTAATTTTAGAAAGTCATTTTCAACAATTGTCCTATCTTAAACATGCCTAAACAACTGTCACAATATTTTTCTCAATTTACCAAGAAAAGTTATTATACTCATTTAACATCATTGATAACCATACAATCACATAAGCAGACAATTGAATGGCAATTGAATGTCATGGCAAAAGGATTTTATGAACGATTAACAATGCAGTCTATATGCATAGCACACCCCCAAAACCTAAGGGATGCATTGTCCTAAGTGCATGAACATGAAAGAATTAAATGAATATGAGCTATATGAATGCATGAAATAGATAAAAGCCACAGTGAATGATCATAAAAATATAAAAATCAATTCTTGGATGGGAAGAATGTTACTTACATGGGTTGTGTGGATTTCCTTGAAGCTTTCTTGTAACACTATGGCCTGTCCTAGTCATCACTATCAGCTTGAATGGTTTTGCTAGCAGCCTTCTTGAATCTTTTTCTCTTAGGCTGGTTGACAGATACCACTTCCTTATCATCGTCGTTATCTGACTTTGTGATTTCATCAATCAGTTGAAGAACTGTATGTTCCTTGGCAGTCATAGATGCCTTGGATTGTGGTGTAGGTGCAGCAGTCTGAGTGGTATCGATTCCATCATCATCAAATTCATTGTGGACAGATTCTATGTAGGTTTCATCTATGTCTAGGTCTTATTTGTGCATAGGGGTAATAGTAGGTTCTTCATTTTCTACTTCAAGATTAAATAGCAGTTCCTTAAGAAAAATAGGAAATGATGGCATTGGGCATGTGTAACGTCCTGAATTTGGGCCTAGAAGTATTAGGTCTTGAACATGGGAGCAGTTAGGAGGCGGCACATAAAAAATTAATTGTGCAAGAAAGTGACACAACCCTGTATCTGTTTCAATGGTTAAGTGCTTTGGGAAGAGAAGCCTTGGGTTCAAACTTTAGCTTCCACAAAAATTTTGCTTTTTAAGGATAAAACCCTTATCTTTGGTCAGTAGGGTTATAAGTAAAATTTGTTAGAAACATGGCAGAATGGGCCTGCTGGTTTAGTGGATAGCGATGTGTGGAGTGTGCTAGTGGTCTGAGGTTCGAATCCCTGCTTCTGCAAATGGATATTATTTTTACTAATGGCCATGGGAGGAAGTTGTGTTTGACTGAAACACCGAGAGTTTGAATAAGTTTGAATAAATTTGTTGTTGGCCAAATTTAGAGAGTGAGAAGGCGGATTTTCGGTTGTTGAGGTTTTTGAACAGGAGGGTTTTTAGAAGGAAATTGGGGAATTCAAATTTTGTGGAAGAGTTGTGCCGAATTGGTACTCTAATCAAGAGGAATTTGGCTTTGGTATGTGGCTATACAGGAATTTCGGCTGAGTGATCCATTCCCTCAAAATTCCCAATTTTGGATGCTCATTTTCCTTTTGGGCATTTTGGTTCTTTCTGCTTTTGGTGCCGAATTGTTGCTTTTGGTTTTCTGCTTGATATCTTTCATATCTTTCTTTTAGGAGTGAATTGTTTCTAGAGACCAGTCAAGGTTTATTCCAAACTGATTCATTTCAGGTTTGTTCTTCCCTAAAGTCTTTTTCTACCGATTGTTTTCTTCTCTTCCTCTATCAAACGTTGGTCGAACACTCTTCTTCTTTCTCTCTTCAAAATCAGTTTGCTTTAGGTGAACCTTTTCCCTTCTCTTCTTTGCTCCTTCCCCTTATTCAATTCTTCTATATTTACGGATCCCCACTCTTTTCACATTGCTACCTTCAATCCTGGACTATTGTTATTCGACTAATGAGGTGTGAGGGTACGTGGTTATTCCTTCTCTCTTTTTCTCTAATCTATCGCACTTATAGTTTCATCTAATATCTCCCTATACTGCCGTTGTTTGAACAGGTACAAATGTTCCATTTTGCCGCTATCAATTAAGTGCTTCCAGCTCTTATAGATGTAGGCTGAATATTCTTCCTTCTAGTCTAGACATTACGTTTTCAGTAAGTGATTGTTCAACTAGTTCAACTGTTCTGTTGTTTGATGGTTGCTAAGGTTTATTGGAGTGCAGGAAACCCCTATGGCCTTGTGATTAGGTCTTTTGCAACGGTTCCAGGGTGATCGATCAAAGCAAGTGATAGGTAAGTTTGGATAAATGTCTTGATGGGGGTTTTTGGTTACTCGATTAGTATGTGATTAACCAAAGCATGTAATTGAAATAGGTGGAGTACTCGTAGGCATTCGCATGTCTTCGTGAACAAGGTGTGTAACCATACTACTTTAAACGTAGATCGACAAAAGCTAGAAAAGTATGACCATTGACACTACACGAGCGTGCGCTCGCTCGTGTGGTAATCCGAACGCATAAAATGTGGCCGTTTGATTTTAGAGGCCACCATGACCATTTTCATGGGCTTAGGCTGTTTTGGCCACGATGGGCCGAAATGGGCCGTATGGGCCCCACAGGCTCGTGGGCCTACATGGGTAAATCACACGGACATGTAGAGATTTTTGGGCCAGACTGTGTAGTTCGCACAGCCAAGGCCAGTTTTTTGGGCTTATTGGGCCACACGGGCGTGTAGGCTCACATGGTCCAGCATAATGGGCCTTGGGCCCATTTTCACTGATTGACTGTTAAAGCTGTACGGGTCGCCTGAGTCGACTGTGACCTCCTGTTAGGTTTGGTAATTGTACCTGAACCCTTGTGAGACAAAATGATTATTTTTCCCTTATGTGATAAAATGATGATTTTGCACTTATAAGATAAAATGACCAAAATACCCCCATAGGGTTAAATGACCGAAATATCGCTATAAGGTAAAATGACTGTAATAACTCTGTAAGTAAAATGACTGATTTTCCCTATGATGTGTATTACTATATTTGATCATGCCACGTTATATGTATGTTGCATCCATATAAGATATTATGATATGATGCATGACATGTTGCATGGGGTTGGGATTGTTATTTTGGAGGAAGTGTGCTTTACTGATATGGTCGCACGGGTTGCCTAAGACGACTATAGACTAAGGTTTTATGGGTTGCCTAAGATGATTGTGGACCTACTTATGACTGGCAACTCTACTGCAAATACTATTTTAGTGCCGCAACCGGTGCTACTTGGTGTGTAGGGATGGGTGGGTCAATTTTATCCCAACATGGTGTGTAGGGTTGGTACAAAGATGGTGTGCAGAGGCTGGATTGGGTAGGATTTTTTGATTGCATATTGCACTGATTCTGTAATGGGCTTAGGCCCTACTGATGCTGTTACTGGAATGGGCTCAGGCCCACACTGTTTCTGATTCTAAAATGGGCTAAGGCTAGAACTGAAACTGAAAGGGCTTAGGCCCAAATTGTGTTTACTCTAATTGTTTGCTTATATGGGATTGCACATTGATTTTTCGTAAACTCACCCATCTATTTTATTTGTACAAGTAATACCCAGTCTTAGGCGGATTGGTGCTGCGAGGGACTCAAAGGTGGCCACACAATCGCTCTTGCTTCCTTATTGGATTTTTGATTTATAAGTAGTTTTAATTGGGTATTTTTATGTAAAATGGCCTCTAAAGTTTTACTTTTTAATTTGGGTTTTTTACTTGCTTTGATATAAACTGCTAGTTGTAGGAAGAAGACGTGTTTACAAAAGATAACTATTTTTCAAACACACAACGTCTTCTTAATATAATTTTAAAGCTTCAGTAACAAACATAGTTTTAAAGTGTAATAACTATCTAATATGATTTATAAATTTTCGTTAATGATAAAACAAAGTTTTAATATATAACGGGCTTTCCAATGAAATTATGGTTTTGAAAAACACTTCAATGTGACACTGCCAGATTCGGCCATAACATCTAGGCTAGGTTTGGGGTGTTACAGTACGAGTAGTTCTTTTCCAAGGATTTTGGAATGGCATTATCATGTTGGCAGACATATCCCTAAAAGATGGCCATTTCCTCTTGAGCTTTGCCAAAGTCAGTGACATGCATTTTCTAATGTTTTCCCAACATACAAAACTGTTGTTTCAACCCCTTTACAGCTTCAAGCATTCGCCGTTCAAAATTAGCGTGAGAAGTCGAGGGGATATCAGAAGTAGTCCTAGGAGGAGAAGATAGAGGTGTGCCAATTTGCCTTGCCATTTCCTCGCTAGCCAGTTTCTACGTAATGTGCATAGTAATAGCCCCTTTGTTTCTCAAGTGGTCTTTGTTTGGTGATAGGGGAACCTTGACTCTTTGGTATAGTGTAGTGATCAGTGAAGGGAAATTGAAGGTGCCAGCATTCTTTTAGGCACAATAATGAATCTAACAAAAGATAATGTGTCCAACATTAATCTTTCAACCTAACATTATGGAGCAGAGAAGCAATAATCGATCCTTGGAGATTGTAGCATTATGTGTAGACGGAAAAAGATGGGTTTTCAAAAAATGGTACCAAATCAAGCATTGAGGCTTCAATGATACTTTGTTGTTGGTGTTACAGTCATTTCCTAAGATTGACCACTGTGTATCTTCTATACAAACATCAGTGAGAACCTGGGTTAAGTACTCTGGGGACATTGTCTTCAAAAAGTCAACATGCTCGTTAGGACCTTCAGACAGTCCATATTGGGCATTTATAGAGTCCTCATCAAATAGAACTGATGCGTATGCATGTATATAAATGCATTGTCAGGAGAAGTAATGTGGGCATAAAACTCTTTTTCTACCTTTGGGAAGACATCATCAGGATGGAGACAGAAGATTCCTCATCCATGGTTTTTGACAACTAAGGAGATGACCTTTATATACCACATTAAAGGAGCATCCTGAAAAAGTAATCCTTTTTCCATGTAGAATGGTCATTTGGAAATATTTCTATGGTATTTCTCTTCAACAAGTTTACTGAAGAATGTGCATGAAGAGAAAGAGGACAAAGCTGAAGCTATTTGGGAAGCCATTAAAGAAAATATAGAAAGCTTAAAAATGAAAAAAAACTAAACTTTATAATGATTATAAAGGAAATATGGGGTAAAAGCAGAAAACAAAGTGGGATAAAAATGTGAGAAGAAACTAAATCTAATAGGTTAAAACGTATGAGAGAAGAAATTGTGACGTGTGTGATAAGGCTGGCTTAATCAAGGGTTGACAAGGCAAGACAATTGACATTTGGTGGGAAAAGAAAATAGAATTAGCGCAAATTTATGAGAATTAAAAGAATTTGGGCTAATGGCTTCAATTTGTATGTATTATGGCCCAAAGGGAAACATGTAACAAGAGAAAATAAATAGTTAAATAAATTTATTGGGTAATAAATAAGAAAAAGTAAAAATAAAATAAGCAAAGAAAATTTCTGCAAAAGAACAATTATTAAGTATTTCAAAGAGAAATAAATTTTTTTTTCGTGCATTATAGGAGCTCCAAAATAATGTTTTACATATTAACCATTAACTTTGGAAGTCGATCATGTTTTTCCTCTTTAGCGTTGTAACAGCCCGGTTTAGACCCTAGTCGAAACAGTGGTTTCGAGACCACAAATTTGAGGATGAAAATTTATTTTTAATATTATTTTGTGTGTTTATGTCATGAGATTAGATATGTGTGAAAGTTTGGTGTGATGATTTTATTGCTTAAGTGGTTAATTTGAGAAAAGGACTAAATCGCGTATGCAAAAGCTGTATTCTATATGAAAAGGGTGTCAAATTACTTTGGCTTTTTAATATGATGGCCTTAAATGGGAATTAAACCATTTTAAATGATAGTGGACATTGTTGGACAACCATTACATGTTTAAAAGTTTATTTCATTAAGGTTAATATTGTAAAATGGCTATTATGTTAATATTAATATAACAAAATATGATTTTGGTGATATATTCATCACCTTTGCCGAAATACTAAGAAAAAAAAAGAGAAAATACGCTTGCTATGGTTTGGCACTTTGATTGCTTGATTAAGGTACGGTTTTGACTCGGTTTTTGATAGTTTCTACATTTTTGTGATTGTTGCTCTGTATACTATCATGCCCATGTATGAATTTTAGAAATTGTTGATGACTTTGAGTTGAACCATTGCTGATAATGTGAGTTTTATGAAGTTTGATGATAGTAAATGGAAGATATGTGTTAGATTACTATGTTTTGTATTAGGATTTTTGATGATTTTAAGTATTTTGGACTAAATTATGAAAAGTGAATATTGAGGGGCTGAATTGTAAAATAAATGAAAGTATCGGACTTCTAGAAGTCCTTATGATATTCGGCTATGCATGGGTTCATTGAAATTATGTGTATTTTGTGTTTTTGTGAAAAAGGGACTAAAATGTAAAAATATGAAAATGTGAGGGCTAATTTGTAAAACACCCTAAATATATATTTATGGATTAAATTGAATGATTTTTTTGAATAAAAGGGTTAATTTTGAATACATATAAATCAAGAAAAGAGGAATTTAGATTTAGACCAAGGGAGGTTGAAGGTTATTGAGTAAACAGTCCGAATCGTCAATTTTGAGTATGAGGTAAGTTCGTACGTGATAAACGATGTCATAGTTATGTTTTAATGCTTTGATAATGCATTAATTGTATAGATATTTTGTTATGGTTTGAGCATAATGATAATCGCCTATGTTCGGCACTAAGTGTGCAATTCGAAATAGCTCCGCTACAAATGGCACTAAGTGTGCGAGTTGGAATAGCTTTGGCTATAATGAGGCACTAAGTGTGCGTTACTGAGATAGCTTCGGTTTATTGAAATAGCACTAAGTGTGAGATTGTTACGGCTTCGGCAAATCACTGATGCACTAAGTGTGTGAATTTTTAAAGCATGGAAAGACTTTCGAATGAATTAATGTATTTGAATGAGAGTTAAGAATGAAATGAATAAATATGGGAAAGTTCAGGTATGGTCGATACCTATGTGGTAGATGGTACTATGTGTATGATGCATGATGAATTCGTATGAACATATTAAATGAGATAGAATAGAATTGATGGATGAATTGTGAATTATTAAGTGTTTATTAGTTGATGTTTCGTATATTATAAACTGTTGATTATTTATGGTACGAACTTACTAAGCTGTAGAGCTTACTGTGTGAAATGTTCTTTGTTTTACAGAGTTACAAAGATAGCTCAGATTTGGGGATCGTCAGCGACATCAATCACACTATTGGACATCTATTTTGGTACCATTTTAAGAGTTGCATAAATGGTATATGGCATGTATAGGCTAGTTTCATTTTGGTATGTTTTATGTTGTGATTAGCCATGGGACTTGGCCTGTAAATATTGGTATGTATGGCCTCTTAAGTTGGCCTAAATGGTATGTTTGACAAGTAAGAAATGTGATGTTTATAATGTTTATTTGATTATTTATTATAAGATATTGATGTAATGAGTTTGTGCATGGAACTTTGGTAAATTGTGATGATGTTGGCATATTGAATTGGTTGAGGTTATATAGTTTGATATGTGATTGAATTGGCATGTTTTGGTTGTCTTTAAATGTATGCAAATGATACAAAAATGTTGTGGTTTTGGTGTACTTGCGATAGATAGGAAATGTGGTTTCAACCAAGCATAATTTCGCCCCACACGGATGAGCACACGGGCGTGCATCTTGACCGTGTGCCTGTTATAACTTAGTTATGCAAGTAAGTCTTAAGCACGGCCTAGACACACGAGCGTGTCTGGTGGCCATGTGAGACACATAGCCTTGGCACATGGGCATATGTGGCCATTTCGAAGGGTACACGGGCTAGACACACGGGCGTGTGGTTGTTCGTGTGACCCAAGTCAGTTTCGACCACGGCCAAGGTACACAGGCATGTCTTGTGGCTGTGTGGTTAAGTCAGTATGTATGCCCTATTTTGCCATGGTTTAGACACATGAGCGTGTCTAAAGCCGTGTGAGGCACATGACCTGTTCACACGGGCGTGTGACCTGTGAAAATTTGAAAATTTTGTTAAGTTTTTAAAAAATTTGTATTTGCTCGGTTTAGTCCCGACCCTTTTCTAAAGCATGTTTAAGGTCTCGTTGACCTATGTAAGGGACTTTGTAATGATGTGTGACGATGATGCTATGATGATTGGGAAATGAATGCGAGATGATTAGATTTGTCCAGTAATTCTTTTAACTCTTGTCCGACAATAGATACGGGTTAGGGGTGTTACATTTTATTGGTATCAGAGCTACGATTTAGTCGATTCTAGGACTAACGTAGCATATGTGAGTCTGTCTATACATGTCATATACATAAGTTACGATAGTGTGATGATTCTTGATAGGTAAAATGTGTTTTTCATATAGCTAATGGATCCCAAATAAGTGATAGCTGATGATGTCGAGAGCAATGCGCCCACTCTTTCTCAAGGGGTAGCGCTGGCTGAATCTAGGCCGATATCTAGAAGTCAGAAAGGAGAGACTAAGCAAGCCTTCTTCCAAATGTGACTGAGTGGTTCACGGAGTTCGTTCGAATGAATCCGGCTGCCCAACAACCTACACCCCACCTATTCCTCAACAAGTCCCGATTGTGACACCAGTAATAAATCTGATTCGACTGTGTAAGCCACTTGTTGATAAGATTCGTAAACACGAGCTGAAGAGTTTCGGGCTACGATTGATGATGATGCCGAGAAAGCTGAGTTTTGGCTTGAGAACGCTATCCGAGTATTCAATGAGTTGTCCTGCACTCCAAACGAATGTATTAAATGCATAGTATCTTTTCTTAGAGATAATGCATATCACTGGTGGAAAAAGTTGACATCAGTGGTTCCTAGGGAACGAGTTACTTGGGAATTCTTTCAAACTGAGTTTTGGAGGAAGTATATAAGCCAGTGATTCCTCGAGCAGAAAAATAAAGAGTTTTTGGAATTGAAACAAGAACGGATGGTCGTTACTAAATATGAAAGAGAATTTGTACATTTAAGCAAATATGCTCGAGAATATATGTCTACTGGAGAGATCATGTGTAAACGATTTGTTGATGGATTAAATGAAGATATAAAGCTATTAGTCGATATACTTGAGCTGAAAGAATTTGTAGTACTGGTTGAGAGGGCTTGCAAAGCCAAGGACCTCAGTAAAGAAAAAAGAAAAGTTGATGCAGACGTTGGAGATTTGAGGAAGAGATTGATGAATAAATCTTATCATTCCTCATCGAAAAAATCAAGAGATTACTTTAATCAATTGACAACTTCAAGGGGATATCAGAATAGAGATCGCGGGAAGCAATACACTAATCCTAAAGCTCAAGCCACATCGGTATCGAGCATTAGTAACATAAAAGATGTTAAGCCTGAGTGTCAACAATGTGGAAGACGACATTTTGGAGATTGCTGGGGAAAAAGTAATAACCGAGCTTGTTACAGTTGTGGTTCACGATATCACTTTATAAAAGATTACCGAGAGTTTTCTGAAAAAGATAATGCTCAGAACATAAGGCTGAGTAACACTACAGCTAGAGGTAATCCACCGAGGAACACGGGAAATGTGAGTGGTGGTAGAGGTGTGACACGAGATATTGCAACAAGATCTGATGCTAGAGCACCTGCACTAGCCTATGCTATTCGAGCACGAGAAAAAGCGTCATCTCCAAATGTTATTATCGATACTTTTACTCTCTATGATACTAAAGTTATTGCATTGATAGATCTAGGGTTCACTCATTTCTATATATGTGTGAATTTGGTATCCAATAAGACTTTGCCTATCATAACACCCTAAACCCGGCTCGGACGTTATGCTCGAATCTGGCACGTCACATTGAAGTGTTTTAGCAAAAACCTTATTTTCATTGAAAACGCTTCTTAAAATGAGAAAACTTGATTAACTTATAAAAACTCTCTTTCAATCGCGAAAGCTTCTTAAAAACATATGATTTATGAAAGCCTATCATTTTAAAATTTAGTTGCGGAAACGTAGAAAAACAATTTACGATTTAGGAAACCCATGTTCACCTTCTCATAATTACAACGCATAAAGATAACAATCCAAATAATAATAAAATGGAAGGCCTTATTACATTCCAGTTTGAAATTACTTAATAAGCTAGAAACTATTTGCTTTCTTAAAAAAAAAAAAACCAAGTCCAAGTTGTCTTGCTAGCTGGCCACCTCCGAGTCCCGCCAAACGTCGAACCTTCTACTAAGCATCACTTGAGAAAAGTAAAAGAGGGGGTGAGTTTACGAAAAATCAGTGTGTACAACCCTCGACGAGTAATACGCATTCATAAATCACCATAAAATCACACATGCAATGCAATGCAGTGCAACCCACCGCAACTTGATACACATCATCTAGGGATATAAATATCGACCTACCCATCTGATACACATCAATGGTAGCCCAGTTGCGAAACTACCTTCATTGCAGCAAGCTGCCAATGACATATTGGGCTTAAAAGCTGTCGGTGGACCCACAGTTGTTAAGCAACCATGCGATCCTCATATACTTCCTCCATTCCATAATTCCCCACCCATATGCAACCTAAATAGAATATCGTATGTATGCAGCAGATATACATGTAACATCCATAAATATTACATTTAGCACATAGGGGTATTTTGGTCATTTTTACCCTTAGGGGCATTTCAGTAATTTCTCTTTATTAGGTTTATTACTTACCTTGGCCCGTTAACAAGTCCTCATTGGCTAAAGTGAATAGATACTATGCACCAAGTAGGATTCCAAAGAGGAGGAGGTGAGTCATTAAGACCGCTTAAGTACCAAGCTCTCCCTAGATCCAATCCTAGACATGCATATACCCATTACCATACCTTAACCTTATGACTCGTCCACGGTCACAATTAATTAATTAAGTTTTATGTCAATTAAATAGTTACCAGATACTAGGCCTAAAACCCCTTACAGAGCCCAAACAAGTCTACATACATGCATATGGCCTGCTAGGCCCAATCTCATTCATATGGCCCATTAGGCCCAAATACATTTGTATGGCCCATTAGGCCCAAATCACATTCATATGCCCCGTTAGGCCCAAATCACATTCATATGGCCCATTAGGCCCAAATCACATTCATATTCATGCTTTCATATAATTTCCATCACTTAACATCAAGTTACCAATTTTGCCTATTATGGGCCAAATAACCCATCGGGCCCACTTAGTCCATCCTGGCCTGGTTGGCCCAAACACGGTCCAAGTTCATGGAATTGCCCATAGGGCATCAGATAACCTTTCGGTTTCCCCTTTACGAGTGTTCACGCACTCGCAAGACTGCCGTAGCCAAACCTTCAGCTTTTCGGCATTTTGGCTTTTCGACATTTCGGTATTTCAAGATTTGCCGATCTACTTGTGCGTGTGCAGTGTATGTACAAACCTGGTAATAAAGCGTGTTGTGATCCCCCTTACCACGAACCTAAAACGCCAAGTCTTAATAGCTTTTCCTTGATCACTAATCACGAGTATTTCCCATATCAAAGTTTCAACGCCTAGGGAGAAAATCGGCAAAGATCCAACAACTGGGATTCGATACTAATCCTACCAAAACTGATTAGAAGAAGTGAGGAACGGAGCGATCTATCCTAGCAAAATCGATTGAGAGAGAAAAACACTTACACTAGAATCGGTCGAAGTAGAAAGAGTAGTGGCGGCAGAGAGGATATTCAGCTCTTGAGATTTGTATGGTGAAAAAGAGGTCATTCGGCACAAAGGGAAGTAGAAATTGCTTAAAAGCAGAGGTGAATCAAAAAGATAGCTTTGAGTAAGGAAGAATGGAGAATCAGTACAAAGAAAAATATGGCAGAACAAAGGATTTTTGTCTTTTAGATCTTTGGAGAAAAAGGCCTTTTTTGGCGACAAGGTAAGGGAGAATTTGCCATTAGCCTGGCAACCATACATTCGACATCTATATAGCCTCTAGCCGAATTTCCTATCCCCTAATCCCCAATTTGGCTCCACCTCTTTACACTCCTCATCTCTTAATTTTTCTCCTTGATAACCCCTTAATCCCCTCCTCAAATTTCTCCTCTTATCACTCCCTACGAAGTTCATATTCAACGCCACCACTGTCCATCCCTTAAGTAAAAAAATAAATCCTTCCTTTGAGAAAAGAGGGATTCCAACCCCTTACCTCCTTGCCTTGCATGTCGCACCACTTGCCACTCCACCACAAGGCTTTCTTGTGTCCAATTCTTCCTTCATTTATTTAAAAGGCAACCTACTTGCCACCATGGTTCTTTTAATAATTAAACCATAATTTCCTTCACCCCTCAGTTAAAAATCAAACCTTAACCAAGACCTGCTATCATATAATTTACACTTGACTAAGAATGCTAAGCATAATTTTTATTAAAACCGAAAAAATAATAAAGTTCAGGATTTCTGGGGCATTACACCTGCAGAGTTTACTGAATTTTTAATTAGAGTATCGAACCCCTTAGGCAAATGTGTATTGGTTGATAAAGTGTGCAAGAATTGTCCATTGATGATTCGTAATAATTGGTTTCTGGCTGATTTGATGTTGTTACCATTTGACGAGTTTGACATAATCTTGGGTATGGACTGGTTAACGTTGTATGATGCTATTGTAAATTGAAAACGAAAGATTATTGATTTGAGATGTCAGAGTAATTAGATTATTCGAATTGAATCAAATGTTTTGAACAGATTGCCAGGAATGATTTCAATGATGTTAGCTTAGAAATATGTGAGAAAGGGTTGCGAAGCTTATTTAGCTTATGTGCTCGACACAAAAGTGACTGAAAAGAAGAATGAATCAATGCCAGTTGTTTTTGAATATACAGATGTGTTTTCTGATAAGTTACTTGGTTTACCACCAATCAGAGTGGTTGAATTTGGTATTGAGTTAGTGCCTAGAACAACTCCGATATTGATAGCTCTATATAGAAAGGAACTGACTAAATTAAAAGAGTTGAAAGCTCAGTTACAAGAATTGACAGATAGAGGCTTCACAAGACCAAGTTTTTCTCCTCGGGGTGCACCAATTTTATTTGTGAAAAAGAAAGACGGAACTATGAAAATGTGCATCAATTATCGATAGCTCAATAAAGTGACGATCAAGAAAAAATATCCTTTACTGTGAATAGATGATTTGTTTGATCAGTTGGAGCTACTGTGTTTTCAAAGATAGACATAAGATCAGGTTACTATCAGTTGCGAGTGAAAGATGTAGACATTTCGAAAACTGCATTTAGAACGAGGTACAGACACTATGAGTTTCTAGTTATGGCTTTCGGATTAATGAATGTACCTACTATTTTTATGGACTTGATGAATAGAATTTTCAGACCGTATTTAGATCGATTTGTTGTCATATTCATTGATGACATTTTGATTTATTCTTGTGATGAAACTGAACATGCTGAGCATTTGAGAACAGTGTTACAAACTCTGTGTGATAAGCAATTATTTGCAAAGTTCAGTAACCGTGAGTTCTGCTTACATGAAGTTGGTTTTCTGGGACATATTGTATTAGCATCTGGCATCTAAGTTGATCCGAGCAAGATTTCGGCTATTTTAGATTGGAAGCCATTGAGAAATGTCTCTGAAGTTCGTAAATTCCTTGGACTTGCCAGTTATTATCGAAGGTTCGTAAAAGGCATTTTGATGATTTTGACTCCATTAACAAAACTACTTCAGAAATATATAAAGTTTGAATGGTCTAAAAAGTGCCAAAAAAGCTTCAATCAGTTGAAAGCCCTATTAACAGAAGCTCTAGTGTTAGTACAACCAGAATCGGGTAAAGAATTTGTGATCTACAGTGATGCTTTGTTGAATGGTCTAGGTTGTGTTTTGATGCAGGAAGGAAAAGTCATAGCTTATGCCTCGAGACAGTTGAAGCCTCACAAAAAGAACTATCTGACACATGACCTAGAATTGGCGGCTATTGTGTTTGCTTTGAAGATTTTGCCATTATTTGTTTGGTGAAAAATGTCATGTATATTCTGATCACAAAAGCTTAAAATATCTGATGACTCAGAAAGATTTGAATCTACGACAGAGAAGATGGCTAGAACTAGTAAAAGGCTACGAGCTTGTTATCGATTATCATCCGAGAAAAGCAAATGTTGTTGTTGATGCTTTAAGTCAAAAATCATTGTTTGCATTACTTTTCATGAATACTCATGTAGCTTTGTCTGATGATTGTTCGATTTTAGTAGAATTGAAAGCGAGACCGTTGTTTTTAAAATAGATTATTGATGCTCAAAAGGTTGATAATGAGATAATAGCAAAACGAGCTTAGTGTAATCTGGATTCTGATTCTGAATTCTAAGTTGTTAATGATGATTGCTTGAGATTTCGAGATCGAATTTATATTCTGAGAAATTCAAAGTTGATTTAGATGATTTTGAATGAAGCTCACAATAATCATCTATCTGTTCATCCGGGAAGTACTAAAATGTATAATGATCTAAAATAGCTTTATTGGTGGCATGGTATGAAATGAGATATCTCGAAATTTGTTTCAAAATGCTTAGCTTTTCAGTAAGTTAAAGCTGAACATCAGGTGCCATCTGGTTTGTTACAATCGATTATGATTCTAGAGTGGAAATGGGACAAAATCATGATGGATTTTGTATCAAGTTTACCTCTGTCACCGACTAAATCCGCTCATTTCATTCCAATTCGTATAGATTATTCACTTGATAAGCTTGCTAAGTTGTACATTTCTCAAATTGTGAGATTGCACGGAGTGCCTTTATCCATTATATCAGATAGAGATCCAAAATTCACATCACGATTTTGGAAGAAATTGCAAGAGCCTTTAGGTATGAAATTGTATTTTATTACTGCATTTCACCTACAGACGGATGGTCAATCTGAGTGAATTATTCAGACACTCGAGGATATGTTGAGATATTTTATTCTTGAGTTTGAAGGTACGTGGGAACGATACTTGCCATTGACTGAATTGCTTATAATAATAGCTTTCAATAGAGTATCAAAATGGCTCCTTATGAATCTTTATATGGTCAAAAATGTTGAACACCGTTGTACTAGACAGAGCTTAGTGAGAATAAGATCCACGGGGTTGATTTGATCAGAGAAACAGAAAGTACAACGATTTAGTCAGAAAGTAATACGAGATAGTTTGAAAGCAGCTATAGATCGTCAGAAATTGTATGCAGATTAAAAAAAAAGATATAGAGTTTTAGACGGATGAAAAAGTATTTTTGAAAGTCTCACAATGGAAGAAAGTACTCCGATTTGGTAGAAAAGGTAAACTGAGTCTGAGGTTCATTGGGTCGTATAAGATTATTGAGCGTATCGGGCCGATTGCTTATCGATTTTTATTGCCATCTGATCTGGAAAAGATCCACAATGTATTTCATGTATCAATGCTTCAATGATATGGATCTGATCCATCACATATGATTTCTTTGTCTGAGATTGAGATTCAGTCTGATATGACCTACAAAGAAAAACCAATCTGTATTTTAGCTCGTGAGATCAAATAGTTGAGAAATAAGACAATTGTATTAGTGAAAGTATTGTGGCATCGACACGGGGTTGAAGAAGCCAAGTGGGAACCTGAAGATGCTATGAGACAGCAATATCCAAACCTATTCACTAGTAAGATTTTCGCAGACGAAAATCCCTAAGGGAGAGAGAGTTGTAACAGCCCGGTTTAGACCCTAGTTGAAATAGTGGTTTTGGGACCACAAATCTGAGGTTAGAAAATTATTTTTAATATTAATTTGTGTGTTTATGTTATGAGATTAGATATGTATGAAAGTTTGGTGTGATGATTTTATTGTTTAAGCGGTTATTTTGAGAAAAGGACTAAATCGTGTAAAATGCAAAAGTTGTATTCTATATGAAAAAGGTGTCAAATAGCTTTTGCTTTTTAATATGATGGCCTTAAATGGTAATTAAACCATTTTAAATGATAGTGGACATTGTTGGACAACCATTACATGTTTAAAATGTTATTTCATTAGGGTTAATATTGTAAAATGGCTATTATGTTAATATTAATATAACAAAATATTATTTTGGTGACATATTCATCACCTTTGCCGAAAATACTAAGAAAAAGAAAAGAAAATAAGCTTGCTAGGGTATGGCACTTTGATTGTTTGATTAAGGTACGGTTTTGACCTGGTTTTTGATAATTTCTATGTTTTTGTGATCGTTGCTCTGTATACTATCATGCCCATGTATGAATTTTGGAAATTGTTGATGACTTTGAGTTGAACCATTGCTAATAATGTGAGTTTTATGAAGTTTGATGATAGTAAATGGAAGATATGTGTTAGATTACTATGTTTTGTATTGGGATTATTGATGAATTTAAATATTTTGGACTAAATTATTAAAAGAGTATATTGAGGGGCTGAATTGTGAAATAAATGAAAGTTTTGGGCTCCTAGAAGTCCTTATGATATTCGGCTATGCATGGGTTCATTGAAATTATGTGTATTTTGTGTTTTTGTGAAAAAGGGATTAAAATGTTAAAATGTGAAAATGTGAGGGCTAATTTGTAAAATGCCCTAAATATGTGTTTATGGATTAAATTTAATAATTTTTTGAATAAAAGGGTTAACTTTGAATACATATAGATCAAGAAAAGAGGAATTCAGATTTACACCGAGGGAAGTCAAAGGTTATTGGGTAAATGGTCTGAATCATCAATTTCGAGTATGAGGTAAGTTCAGTTATGTTTTAATGCTTTGATAAGGCATAAATTGTATAAATATTTGATTATGGTTTGAGCATGATGATAATCGACTATGTTCGGAACTAAGTGTGCAGTCTGAAATAGCTCCGGCTACAAATGGCACTAAGTGTGCGAGTTGGTATAGCTTCGACTATAAGAGGCACTAAGTGTACGATACTGAGATAGCTTCAGTTTATTGAAATAGCACTAAGTTTGTGAGATTGTTACGGCTTCGGCAAATCACTGAAGCATTAATTGTACGAATTCTTAAAGCATGGAAAGACTTTTGAATGAATTAATGTATTTGAACGAAAGTTAAGAATGAAATGAATAAATACGGGAAAGTTCAAGTATGTTTGATACCTATGTAGTAGATGATACTATGTGTATGAATCTTGATGAATTCATATGAGCATATTAAATGAGATAGAATAGAATTGATGGATGAATTGTGAATTATTAAATGTTTATTAGTTAATGTTTCGTATATTATAAACTATTGATTATTTATGGTACGAACTTACTAAGCTTTAGAGCTTACTGTGTGAAATGTTCTTTGTTTTACAGTGTTATAAAGCTAGCTCGAATTTGGGGATCGTCAGAGACATCAATCACACTGTCGGGCATCTATTTTGGTACCATTTTGAGAGTTGCATATACGGTATATGGCATGTATAGGCTAGTGTCATTTTGGTATGTTTTGTGTTGTGATTAGCCATGAGACTTGGCTTGTAAATATTGCTATGTATGGCCTCTTAAGTTTGCCTAAATGGTATGTTTGACAAGTAAGAAATGTGATGTTTATGATGTTTATTTGATGGTTTATTATGGGATATTGAAGTAATGAGTTTGTGCATTTGGAACTTTGGTAAATTGTGATGATGTTGGCATATTGAATTGGTTGAGGTTATATTGCTTGGTATGTGATTGAATTGGCATGTTTTGGTTGCCTTTAAATGTGTACAAATGATACAAAAATGTTGTGGTTTTGATGTGGTTAAGATAGGTGGGAAATGTGTTTTAAACCAAGCCTAATTTCGCCCGACACGGATGAGCACACGGGCTTGTGTCTTGACTGTGTGTCTGTTATAACTTAGTTATGAAAGATAGTCTTGAGCACAGCGTAGAAACACATGAGTGTCTGGTGGCCATGTGAGACACACAGCCTTGGCACATAGGTGTGTGTGCCCATTTTGAAGGGTACACGGACTAGACACATGGGTGTGTGGTTGGCTGTTTGACCCAAGTTAGTTTCGACCAAGGCCAAGGCACACGGGCATGTCTTGTGGCTTTGTGGTTAAGTCAGTATGTATGCCCTGTTTTGCCATGGTTTAGACACACGAGCGTGTCTAAAGCCGTGTGAGGTACACGGCCTGTTCACACGGGCCTGTGACCTATGAAGCTTTGAAAATTTTGTTAAGTTTTTGAGAAAATTTGTATGTGCTTGGTTTAGTCTCGACCCCTTTCTAAACTATGTTTAAGGTCTTGTTGACCTATGTAAGGGACTTTGTACTGATGTGTGACGATGATGCTATGATGATTGGGAAATGAATGTGAGATGATTAGATTTGTCCTGTAACGCCTTTAGCCTTAGTCTGACAATGGATAGGGTTAGTGTGACAGCCTTAAAACGACCCTAGTCGGAATGTGGTTTCGGGACCACAAAACCGAGGCATAAAAATAATTTAATATTCATTTTGATGCCTATAATATGTGTTAATTGTGTGACATTTTTGATGTTTTGATTTAGAGTTATAAATGTGAATTTCACTAAAAGGACCTAGTAGTAAACTTTGAAAGTAGGATAGGAAATGTGTGATGACTAATTGAATCATGCATGCAAAACAATGGTTTTGCATGTCAAATACCCTTCTTTTTATAAGTGGTGGCGGCCGTGATGGTCACATATATATAATATGTATTAGATCTTAATTAAATGACTATTATTTTATGCAAAAGAAAGGAAATAAATAAAAGAAAGAAAAAGAAAAGGGTAATGAAAAAACAAAGCTTGTATCCTTGGTTCTAGCTTGGCGAAACTTAAAGGAAGAAAGGGATATAGCATTCGGTTGTCTTAAGCTCAAAACAAGGTTAGTAATTCATGTTAGATTTTGGAATTTTAGCTTAATTTAAGTTAATTACTAAGTTCTTTAATTAGCCTATGTTAAAATTTTGGACTTGGGTGGTGAATGAAGCATTCGGCCATGGTTGTTAGTGAAGAAATTTGATTACCTTCTTCATGTTTTAATGAGTAAATGTGATATGGGTGTTAAGCGCAATGATGTTTAAGTACGAATGTGTTTGGATGGATGTGCTTATGAGTATGACTTGAGATAAAATGGTGGTAATGTTGTATACACTTGATAAGTATGTTAGATGGTTTGAGATTTGAACTAGTTATCAAGTTCTTTAGGTAGCCCATGCTAGGAATTTTGATTTTGGCATGACTAGGACTTTCGACCATAGTAGCTATTGAGGGTTTAGGTTTGTGATTCATGTTAAATTGGATGATAGGAAGAAAATCGGCTTGTGTATGTGTAGTTGCGAATGTGAATTTAGGTAACATTTCTTGTAACATTGGCATTTTAAAAGTGATGGAATGGGGATTTAAGCTTGATAAGATTTTGTTAAGGATGAATGAAAAAAAATGTGTATTCGGCTAGGGATGATATGATTGATTGGTGAAGTGGCTAATAGGATTTTAATAAAATTATGCCAAGGCCAAATGTATCATGAAGTAAATAAAATGCTAAATGCGCATTATGTGCTTATACGTATAATTGGCTAGGGAGGTTTGATATGAAGCTTTGATAAGTTTGAGAGATGAATGACCGAATGAGCAATAGGTTATGTATGGATGAATTTTATGCATATGTTTGTGTGTAGCATTAGTAATTTAATGGCATTCGACATTGTTTAATTAAAATTTGAAATGAATGCTTGGAAGATTAAATAGGTCGCTCTAATGACCAAATATGCTAAAAGCTAAAATATGGACAAATGATCTGAATGAATTGGTTTTTGAATTGTATATGGTAGCCGTATGTATGTGTTTGATTGAGAAGTAAATTTGTTTGAATTAGCTCAAGAGCTTAGAGGACCAAAGTTGGATAAAGGGAAGGAAAAAGTGATCGAATAGCCGTCGAAATCGCTCGACAACATCCGAGGTAAGTCTTGAGTAATGACCCTACTTGAATTATATTGAAATGTTTTGTCATATTATGGCGGATAGCCGAATGTGCGTAGGGACTACGTTATAAAGTCAATTGAAAACATGCTCTTTGTGTGTGGCTATTGAGCCGAAATTGGAAAGGTTTGATAAATGTTTTGTGTTTGAGCCTTAGTAACGAAAATGAAATATGGATGTGTCATGATTATTGATATATGTGTGCATGAGCATTTGAATGATACCGGGCTAAGTCCGAAGGCATTTATGCTAGTGATTATATCCGGCTAAGACCAAGGCATTTCATGAAGTTGTTATATCCGGCTAAGACCAAGGCATTTGTGCGAAGGTTATACCGGGTTAAGACCCGAAAGCAATTGTGCTTGTGGTTATATCCGGCTAAATTCTGAAGAAACTTGGTTTGAAGGTGAGCGTTTTGTGCTGTAATAAATTCAATTAATACGCTCGAAAAACCCAAACGATAAGGTATGTTTGCATGTGCATCGGAAAAGTCGATTCGTTTGAAATAGTATTCGTTCAATCGACTAACGAACTTTCGGCTTTTAGATAGGTTGATACCTTGTGTGTGTATATGTTGATGAAGTGTGAAGTAAGTATGATTATGAGAATGTGTATTAATAAATTGATTCATTTAGCTATGTGAACGTAATACTTTAGTCAAAGCCGATTTCATTACTTGAAACTTACTAAGCATTAAAATGCTTACCCGCTGCTTTGGCTCTTTGTTTTCTAGATTTTGCTCGTTAGCTATCGGATTCGGGATCATCAAGTCAAGTCATCCACACTATCAAAGCCCTTTTGGTATTCTTTTAGTTGAACTCTGGATATGGCATGTATAGGACTACCCTTTTGTTGTTTTTTTCAAGTACTTTTTGTGATGTATGTGTGTACAGCCATGCGAAAATGGCTCGTAGAAGTGGAGTATGACATTAGACCATTTGTGTTTATGTATATATATATGGTTTCATGATGTGACTATGGACTGGAATAGAAGTGTTGGGCAAATGATCAGCCATTGGAATGGTTAAATATGATCATATGTGGACCTATGTATGACAAAACTCTAGTTGGTCCATGGAAACCACGAAATAGGTAAAGTTTACCTTGAAAACAGATGCTGACAGCAGCAGTGGTGTGGATTTGAAAAATCACTAAAATTTTTAGGAATGGAATTAAATAGTTAATAAATTATGTAATCGAACCTTGATGAATCTATTTTCATATGAAAGTAACGAAATGATCCGATGAACAGTATATTAAGAGATATTAAAGTTCTCGTGAAACAGGGCCAGAACGGTTTCTGGATCCCCGGTTTCGACTTTGAAAATTTACCATAAATTATCCAGAGACAATTAGAAGTCATGCCTTATATGTATAGATTCCCCTTTGAGTCTAGTTTCATTATAAACAAATTTCATGTGAATTGAAGCTCTGTACAGGGAGATATCCAAGTCGTAATACATGAAGGTCGGAGTAGTCAAACCCAGAATCAGGGGAGACTTTAACTAATAAACTGTACCAATTGGCCCGACCAAAAATTCTAGAAATAAATCCACAGATGGATATATGAGTATAATTTTAGGGAAAATTTACGGAATCAGTTTTCGAGTTTTGGAACTCGAGATATGATTTGTAAGGTGACAGTGACGCAGTTAGCCAGCCTGTCTGGAAATTTTTTTTTAAATGGACTGTGAAAACAAAGTATTAAGTTTGTTAGCACCTCGCGTTCGACTCCGGCAACGGTATCGGGTACGGGGTGTTACAATTTTATTAGTATCAGAGCTACGGTTTAGTCGATTCTAGGACTACCGTAATACGTTTGGGTCTAGCTATACATGCCATTATGTGATTAATTGATAGTGTGGTGATTTCGACATTTGAATTTGTGTTTATTTATAGTAATGGATACCGATCCCAACCGAAAGCGATAGCGATGATGTAGAGAGTGTGGCGCTCGCTCCCAAGACAAGGAACAGCACCGGCGGACTCTCAACCTATTGCTAGCCATCCGAATGATGAGGCTAGGCAAGCTTTTTATAAGCGTGATGAATGATTGGTTCAACCAATACATTCGAACTAATACTACTGTTCCACAACCTCCATTCCCGACTAATACAACCCTGACCTACAATACCTCCCAGAATCGACCAAATAAGGTCAAATAAGCCCCAGCTGATGTAATCCGAAAACATGGGGCTACTGAATTTATAGCTACGGATAGCGACGATGCCGAGCAAGCTAAATTTTGGTTGGACAACACTATCCGCACTCGATGAGCTATCTTGTACACCGATGAATGCCTAAAGTGTACTATCTCCTTGCTACGCGATTTCGCCTACTATTGGTGGAGTACTCGACTCACAGTGCCGAGAGCAAGTAACTTGGGAGTTTTTCCAAACCGAGTTTGGAAAAAGTATATCATCGAGATTTGTTGATCAAAACGGAAGGAATTTATTGAGCTTAAGCAAGGTTCTATGTCGCCATTCACGAGCGAAAATTTGTTAGACTTAGTAGATACGCCGGAATGTGTTTCGTCCGAGGCTATCATGTAAACGCTTCGAGGATGGGCTGAATGAAGATATAAAATGTTCGTTGGCATTCTTGAAATACGAGAGTTCGTAGTACTTGTCGAGCGAGCTTGTAAAGTCAAGAGCTTAGAAAAGAAAAACAAAAGTTGATGTGGGAACGGAGAGTTTCGTAAAAGATCCTCGGAAAGTCTCTTTAACAGCATCAAGAAATTTCGAGATGATGTGGGCCGGTCTAGAGGCACTTCGGGCCTTTTTAGACGAGATCGTGATCGACCCCCTGTGGGTACACGAGGCACTTCGGTCGCCAATGTTGGGAATGAATGTCGAGACGGAAGGAGTGTTAGCATTGTGGTAAATGGCATTCGGGAGTCAGAGGTTCCATGACCGCTCCTGCTATAAGTGTGGATCAGCTGACCACTTTATCAAGGATTGCCCGAGGTTGCCTGAACAAAATGTAAGTCAGAGTGGGAAACCAGGTGCTACTACTACTCGGGGTAGACCGTCTAGAAACACGGGCAATGCTAGTGGTGGTCAGAGAGGATCTAGAGATGCTACGACCAGATCCGAGGCTCAAGGCCTCTGCTAGGGCTTATGCCATACGCCAAGACGTGAGGATGCTTCCTCACCGATGTTATTACGTACTTTCACTCTCTTTGATACTAATGTGATTACTTTAATTGACCCCGGTTCTACTCACTCTTATATATGCGAAACCTTAGCATCCAAAGAAGACTTTACCTATTGAGTCTCATTGAGTTCGTAATTCGGGTGTCAAATCCCTTGGGTCGTTACGTGCTTGTTGACAAAGTGTGTAAGAAATGTCCCCTAGTAATTCGAGGTTCCTGTTTTCCTGCGGACTTGATGCTTCTGCCGTTTGATGAATTTGATGTTATTCTCGGTTTGGATTGGTTGACCGTGCATGATGCGGTTGTGAATTGTAAAAGCAAGACTATTGATTTGAGGTGCGCAAATAACGAGATAATCCGAGTTTAGTTTACGGACTTGAATGGGTTGCCAGCTATAATACCCTCAATGTTGGCTCAGAAATATGTAAGAAAGGGGTATGAAGCATACCTTGCGTATGTACTTGATAACAAGGAATTAGAAAATAAACTTGAATCGGTACCAGTAATTTGTGAATACCCGGATGTTTTTCTCGAAGAATTACTGGGTTTACCACCTGTTCGGGAAATAGAGTTTGGCATCGAACTGGTACCTGGGACCACACCGATTTCGATAGCTCAAGATCGTATGGCACCAACGAATTAAAGGAGTTGAAAGCTCGATTGCAAGAGTTGGTGGATAGAAGTTTCGCTTCGCCGAAGTTTTTCACCTTGGGGTGCACCAGTGTTGTTTGTGAAGAAGAAGGACGGAACCATGAGGTTGTGCATCGACTATCGTCAGCTTAATAAAGTGACAATAAAGAAAAAATCCGTTACCACGTATCGATGATTTGTTCGATCAATCGAAGGAGCCTCGGTGTTCTCAAAAATAGATTTGAGATCGGGCTATTATCGCCATGAATTCGAGATTCGGACATACCCAAAACCGCCTTGTAACGAGATACGGTCACTACGAGTTCTTAGTGACGCCGCTTGGGCTCACTAATGCCCTCGCGGTATTTATGGATTTGATGAATCGGATCTTCAGACCATATTTGGATCGGTTCGTAGTTGTGTTCATTGATGACATCTTGGTCTATTCAAGAGATGAGACCGAACATGCTGAGCACCTGAGATTAGTGTTACAAATTTTACAGGATAAGCAGTTATATGCCAAGCTCAGTAAATGTGAGTTTTGGTTACGAAGTTAGCTTTTGGGTCATGTAGTATCAGATCGGCATTCGAGTTGATCCGAGCAAAATTTCAGCCATACTTAACGGAAGCCTCCAAGAAATATTACCGAAGTTCGGAGCTTCCTGGGGCTCGCCGGTTATTACCGACGATTTGTAAAAGGTTTCTCAATAATAGTCACACCAATGACGAAACTACTTCAAAAGGATCTTAAGTTCAAATGGACGGAGAAATGTCAGAAAAGTTTCGATCAATTGAAAACTTATTTGTTGAAGCTCCAATTTTAGTGCAACCCGAATTAGGCAAAGAGTTTGTCATTTACAAAGGACGCATCCCTACTTGGGTTGGGTTGCGATGATGCAAGAAGGTCGAGTTGTGGCCTGCGCGCCGAGACAATTGAAGCCACACGAGAGAAATTATCCGACCCATGATCTCGAACTAGCCGCCATCGTATTTGCTTTGAAAATATGGTGACATTATTTGTTTGGTGAGAAGTGCCATGTATTTTCGGATCACAAAAGTCTCAAATATTTGATGACTCAGCGAGACTTGAATCTACGACAAAGGCATTGGCTTGAGTTGTTGAAAGATTATGAGCTTGTCATTAATTATCACCCAGGAAAGGCTAATGTGGTTGCGACGCCTTAGGCCGAAATCACTGCTTGCTTTATGAGCGATGAATGTACACTTGTCCGTTTCTACCCGACAATGTGTTAGTAGTGAATTAAAAGCCAAACCATTATTGATTCATCAAATTCGTGAAGCTCGTAAAGTCGATGATGAATTGGTTGCAAAACGAAATGAGTGTGTTCGAACAAGGAATCGGAGTTTCAAATTGATGATGATGATTGTTTGAGGTTCAGAAGTCGTTTGTGTGTTCCAAGGAATTCAGAACTCATTTCGATGATTCTGAACGAAGCCTATTGTAGCCGAATGTCAATTCACCCAGGGAGTACGAAAATGTACAACGATTTGAAACGTCGATTTTGGTGGCATGGTATGAAACGAGACATCTCCGACTTTGTTTCGAGATGTTTAATATGTCAACAAGTGAAAGGGGAACATCAAGTGCCTTTAGGATTACTTCAGCCGATCACGATACCCGAGTGGAAATGGGATCGAGTCACAATGGACTTTGTGTCCGGACTACCATTGTCAGCAAGTAAGAAGGATGCGATTTGGGTTGTTGTTGATAGATTGACTAAGTCGGCTCACTTTATCCCGCGCGTCTGATTTTCATTGGATAAACTAGCTGAATTGTACGTTTTCGATTGTGAGATTACATGGGGTACCGATTTACTGTTGTGTCGGATAGAGATCCGAGATTCACCTCGCGATTTTGGAAGAAATTGCAAGAAGCTTTGGGTACCAAGCTGTATTTTAGCACCGCTTTCATCCACAAACCAATGGTCAATCTGAAAGCGGTAATTCGGATACTTGAGGATATGTTGAGATGTTGCGTCCTTGAGTTTAATGGTTCATGGGAACGATATTTACCTTTGATTGAATTCGCCACAACAATAGTTTTCAATCAAGTATTAAGATGGCACCTTACGAGGCTTTGTACGGCGTAAATGCCGTACACCATTGTTTTGGACCGAGCTCGGTGAACGCAAAATTTTCGGAGTGGATTTGATTAAAGATTTGAATGAAAGTAAAAGTAATCCGTGAAAGTCTCAAGATAGCCTCCGATCGTCAGAAGTCATACGTGGATCTGAAACGAAAAGACATTGAGTATCAGGTGGGAGATAAAGTGTTTCTTAAAGTTTCGCCTTGGAAAAAGATACTCAAATTTGGCCGTAAAGGCAAATTGAGTCCGAGGTTCATCGGGCCATATGAAGTATCCGAACGAGTCGGTCCAGTTGCATATCGATTGATTTTGCCTCCTGAACTTGAAAAGAATCACGACGTCTTTAATGTTTCAATGCTGCGACGTTATAGATCTGATCCATCGCACATAATTAATCCATCAGAGGTTGGAATTCAACCCGATATGAGTTATGAAGAAGAACCGATTCGTATCCTAGCTCGTGAAGAGAAAGAGTTGCGAAACAAAAGGGTTCCATTAGTGAAAGTGTTATGGCTCAAACATGGGATGGAAGAAGCTACTTGGGAACCCGAGAACTCTATTTAAGAGCGATACCCAAACCAATTTACCGGTAAGATTTTCGGGGACGAAAATTTCTAAAGAGGGGGAGAGTTGTGACAGGCTTAAAACGACCCTAGTCGGAATATGGTTTCGGGACCACAAAACTGAGGCATAAAAATAATTTAATATTCATTTTGATGCCTATAATATGTGTTAATTCGTGTGTGACATTTTGATGTTTTGATTTAGAGTTATAAATGTGAATTTCACTAAAAGGACCTAGTAGTAAACTTTGAAAGTAGGATAGGAAATGTGTGATGACTAATTGAATCATGCATGCAAAACAATGGTTTTGCATGTCAAATACCCTTCTTTTAATAAGTGGTGGCGGCCATGATGGTCACATATATATAATATGTATTAGATCTTAATTAAATGACTATTATTTTATGCAAAAGAAAGGAAATAAATAAAAGAAAGAAAAAGAAAAAGGGTAATGAAAAAAACAAAGCTTGTATCCTTGGTTCTAGCTTGGCCGAAACTTAAAGGAAGAAAGGGATATAGCATTCGGTTGTCTTAAGCTCAAAACAAGGTTAGTAATTCATGTTAGATTTTGATATTTTAGCTTAATTTAAGTTAATTACTAAGTTCTTTAATTAGCCTATGTTAAAATTTTGGACTTGGGTGGTGAATGAAGCATTTGGCCATGGTTGTTAGTGAAGAAATTTGATTACCTTCTTCATGTTTTAATGAGTAAATGTGATATGGGTGTTAAGCCGGAATGATGCTTAAGTACGAATGTGTTTGGATGGATGTGCTTATGAGTATGACTTGAGATAAAATGGTGGTAATGTTGTATACACTTGATGTGACATCCCAAAATTTGACCATAGTCGGGAAGTGGTTTCGGGACCGCTAAACCGAGTCACCGACATGTTCGAACGTAATATTTATTGTCTAGAATATGTGAAAATGCATGTGAATTTTGAATTCTTTGATTTAGTTAATTTGATTGTGAATTGAAAGAAAAGGACTCATGTGAAAGGATTTAAATATATGTGGCTAATTTTCAGAGATTAATAAAAGGATGAAGTAAAATAAATGGACTTGCATGTCAAATAGCCCATTCCTAAGGCTAGTGGCCGGCCATGTCAAGAGTGATGGGCAAGGAAAACATGTTTCAAACATGTTTAGTTAATGGATTATGCTTGAAAGAATAAAGAAATGAAATTGAAAAAAAAAAGATATGATGAAAACAAAGAGAAAAAAAAGTGTCCATCCTCTCATCTTTTTCTTGCTTGGCCGAATATACTAAGAAGAAAGGGGGAAAAAGCTTGAGAAAAATCAGCCATGGGAGCCTACTAGACTAAGGTGTTTTGATACAAGAAGGTATGTTTTATGCCACTCTTGAAAATGCATGCATGATTTGGAGGATTGGTTCAAAATTTTCCTTGAATCTCGAATCGAAACTTGGTTGTTAGGTGAGTTAAATTTCGGCCATGAATGTTGTCTTCCTTGGTGAGTGTTTTGATGTTGTTGTGATGAAAGCATGGAGATGAGTGAGTTCGAATGTTTAACAAAAAGGAAATTTTGTGCCATTGAGTTCTTGTTGTTATGTGTGTGTGTGTGAATGAGTATTCGGCCATGCTATAGAATTTATGTTGCAAAATGATTAATGCTTAATGAGATGTATAATAGTACTTGTGAATGAGCTTGAGGGTATTTAAACAATTAGACATAAAAAGTGTGGTAATGAGGTTGAAAATTGTTGGATGGTTAATTGGGTAAGGAATGAAGCATTCGCCATATGGGGTATGAATGGGCATAGGTGTTAAATACTTTGTATTGGAAATTTTGATAATAAGTAGCAATAAATTAAGATGAGATTGAGTAAATTTTCAGCTTAGTTGTGCTAAGTATTCGCAATAACCAAAATAATGCATGTGAATGCCGTATGTTTGTGTTTGATGGAGAGGTAAATTGTTTGATTCAGCTCAAGAGCAAAGGGGAACTAAATTGGACAAAGGAAAGGAGAAAGCGAACGAGTAGCCGATTTGGAACCGTTCTACCCCAAACAAGGTAAGTCGTTAAGCACATATGTTTGATATTGCTCAAATGATTGGAAAATCTATGTAATTGTGTTTAATGGAATGCTATATATGTATGAATGAAATTGTATGTGTATGGAGTGATGACAATTGTTGAATGTAAAAGAAATAGTGAAATGTGTAGAAAGTTTGCTTCGGCACTAAGTGTGTGGGCAATACGTGTGTATGGTGACGAGATTGGCACTAAGTGTGCGTGATGGAAATATATGGCACTATGTGTGCGATTTACTATGGCACTATGTGTGCGATCCACTATGGCACTATGTGTGCGATTTACTATGGCACTATGTGTGCGATTTACTATGGCACTATGTGTGCGATTTACTATGGCACTATGTATGCGATTCGCTATGGCACTATGTGTGCGAACATAATAAGCACTATGTGTGCCACCTTCGGTTGTGGAAATAAATTGTGCATGAACGAGGTAAGTGATTAAGCTACTAACTAGATATCGAAATTGGGATTGTACGGTGTATGCATAAAATTATCTAGTACATTGTTGTTCCAACTTGTGGAAACGGATCCAAATCGATTAGGCTGACTTGGCGTTTGATTTGGTTGAAGGACTTGGCATGAGATCGAACCAAAATTTAAGAAATTGTAGTATAGATTGTTATGGTTGGAAACATCGATTTTGTATTATTTGTTTATTCACTTATGATTGTTATTGTTGGATGGTAGAGTAGTGCTTACGACTTCTCGAGTTATGTACTCATTTGGTGTGCTTATTTGTTGTTTATTTAGGTTCTTGATCCATTTTGCGTGCTCGGGACTGTCATCGGTTATCACACCGTCTAGCAACTTTTGGTATCTTCTTCTTAGATGGTTTAAGAAAACATTTCGGCATGTATAGGCTATTATGTTTTGTTTGAACTTGGTATGTAAAATTTTGAATAGCCATGCGAAAATGGCTTATAAATGTTTTGAGCATAATGTTATAATCATTTGGTATGTATATGCTCATTAAGAGGCATGGAAGTGTTTGGCAATGACCAGCCATTAGAATGGGTCATCATGCTTATATTTTGGACCATATATGAAAAAGGGGTGGTTGAATCATAGAAACTATGTGTTAGAGAAAGTCTACCCTAGAAAATGATGCTGGCAGCAGCAGTGACGTGGATGTGAAAAATCACTAAAAATAGTAGGAATGGAATTAAATAGTGAATAAATTATGTAAATGAACCTTGATGAATATATTTTCATATGGAGGAAACGAAATGGTTATATGAGTTGTATGTTAAGAGATATTTGGGTTTTAGTGAAACAGGCGCAGAACGGTTTCTGGATTCCCTGTTCCGACTTTGAAAATTCATTATAAATTAACCAGAAATAATTAGGAGTCATACCATATATGTATAAATTCCTCCTTGAGTCTAGTTTCTATAGAAACAAACGGCACCAGTATTGAAGCCCTGCACAGGGAGTTATTCGAGTTGTAACGCATGAAGGTCAGTGTAGTCGGCCCCTGTAACATGGGAGAGTTTAACTAATAAACTGTATTAATTGGCTTGACCAAAAATTCTAGAAAAAAATCTGTAGATGGAAATATGAGTCTAGTTTCAGAAAAAATTTACAAAGCTGATTTTCGAGTTGTAAAACTCAAGTTATGATTTTTGAAGCGACTAGTACACAGATTGGCAGCTTGTCTGGAACTTCTCAATAAGTGGTTTGAAGTCTGTTAACACCTCGTGTTCGACTCCGGCGACGGTCTCGGGCTCGGGGTGTTACAATTTTATTGGTATCAGAGCCATGGTTTAGTCGGTTCTAGGACTACCATGGCACGTATGAGTCTAGCTATACATGCCTTAATGTTAATGTTTAAATGTGTGATGACTTCTGACGGTTAAAATGTTTTTTTTGTTGTTTTGATTAGTAAATGGATCCCGATGTAGAGAGAACCTTGGCGGATGACGTTGAAAGTGTAGCGGCTACTCCTGCACAAGGGACGCCGCCTGTTGAACCTCGGTCATCTGCGAATAATCAAGGTGAGGGGCTAAACAAGCCTTCTTTACCATGATGAATGAGTGGGTCGCATAATATGCCCGAACCAATCCGGCTGTCCAACAATTCCGAATTTGAATAATCCACCCCAAGAGCCCGTAATGCCATCGCCATCGACCTCGTGAGGCTGAGTAAGCCACCGTATGTTTGATCGAAGCGGGCTGAAGAGTTCAGGTCAGTAGTTTCTGATGATGCCGAAAGGGCCGAAGTTTCGCTTGACAACACCATTCGGTGTTTGATGAACTATCATGCACACCGATGAATGTCTAAAGTGTGCTATATCCTTGTTGCGGGACTCAACCTACTATTGGTGGAGGACCTTGATTTCCATAGTTCCAAACGAACGAGTTACTTGGGATTTCTTTCAAACGGAGTTTCGAAAGAAATATATTAGTCAACGGTTCATCGATCAAAAGCGTAAGGAATTCCTGGAACTCAAGCAAGGCCGCATGACAGTATCTGAATACGAACATGAGTTTGTAAGACTCAGTCGGTATGCCCGGGAGTGTGTGGCTGATGAGGTTGCTATGTGCAAGAGGTTTGAAGAAGGATTGAATGAAGATCTAAGACTACTAGTGGGTATTTTGGAGATAAAAGAATTCGTAACACTAGTTGAACGAGCCTGCAAGGCGGAGGAACTTGGAAAGGAGAAGAAGAAGGCTGAATTTGAAGCTAGAGACTATCGCAAAAGATCGACGTGTAAAGCTCCGTTCTCGGCTGTAAAGAAATTCAGAGAGGACACCAATAGATCGAGGACGACTGTGGGGATTTCCATTAGACCACGACCATTGACGGACTCCCGAGCTACTTCGGTAGCTAGTGTGGGCAATAACCGTCAAGAGAAACCTGAATGCCCCCAATGTGGGAGAAGACACATAGGTGAATGTTGGGGTAAGTCTACCAATAAGGCTTGTTACGGATGCGGTTCAAGGACCACCTCATTAGAGATTGCATGAGCTTGATGAGAAGAATAGGATGCAAGCAAAGAGACCTAGTGGAATGACAACTAGAGGTAGACCACCAAGAATTTCAGGAGGTAGGGGTGGTAGTCGAGAGGGGCTACTGATACGGTACTGTTCGATCGAGACCCGGCCTGCTAGAGCATATGCCATCCGCAAGACGAGAGGAGGCATCCTCCCCGACGTTATCACCCAGTACTTTCACTCTTTTCGATACTAATGTGATTGCTTTGATTGACCCCGGTTCTACTCATTCTTATATATGCGAAACCTTAGCATCCAAGAAGACTTTGCCTATTGAGTCTCGAGTTTGTAATTCGGTGTCAAACCCCTTGGGTCATTACGTGCTTGTCAACAAAGTGTGTAAGAAAAGTCCCCTAGTGTTTCGAGGTTCTTGTTTTCCGCGGACTTGATGCTTTTGCCGCTCGATTAATTCGACGTTATTCTTGGGTTGGATTGGTTGACCATGCACGATGCGGTTGTAAATTGCAAAGGCAAGACTATCGATCCGAGGTGCGCGAATAACGAGATAATTCGGGTTGAGTCTACGGACTTAAAGGGTTGCCACCGTAATATCGCAATGTTGGCCCGAAATATGTAAGAAAAGGGTGCGGCGTACCTTGCGTATGTGCTCGATGACAAAGTGTCGAAAAGAAACCCGAATCTGCGCGCTGGTTTGTGAATACCCGGATGTTTTCCCCAAGAATTGCGGGTTTGCCACTGCTCGGAAATAGAGTTTAGCATTGAATTGGTACCGGTACCACTCCAATTTCGATAGCTCCGTATCGTATGGCACCAACGGAATTAAAGGAGTTGAAAGCTCGGTTGCAAGAATTGGTGGATAGAGGTTTTGCTCACCGAGTTTTTCTCCTTGGGGCGCGCAAAGTTGTTGTTTGTGAAAATAAGGATGGAACCATGAGGTCGTGCATCGACTATCATCGCCTTAATAAAGCGACGATAAAGAACAAATATCCGCTATCACAGATCGATGATTTGTTCGATCAACTGAAGGGAGCCTCAGTGTTTTCGAAAATAGATCTGAGATCGGGCTATTATCGATTCAAGTTGCGAATTCGAGATTCGGACATACCCAAGACTGCTTTCAGAACGCGATATGGTCACTACGAGTTCCTAGTGATGCCGTTTGGGCTTACTAATGCCTCTGCGGTATTTATGGATTTGATGAATCGGATCTTCAGACCATATCTAGATCGGTTCGTAGTTGTCTTCATTGATGACATTTTGGTCTATTCGCAAAATGAGAACGAACACGCTGAACACCTGAGATTAGTGTTGCAAATTTTACGGGATAAGCGTTATATGCTAAGTTCAACAAGTGTGAGTTCGGTTAAGAGGTTAGCTTCTTGGGTCATGTGGTATCTCAGATCGGTATTCGAGTCGACCGAGCAAAATTTCAGCCATACTTAACGGAAGCCTCCAAGAAATATTACCGAGGTTCGAGCTTTTGGGACTTGCCGGTTACTACCGATGGTTTGTAAAAGGATTCTCGATGATAGCCACACCCATGACAAAACTGCTTCAGAAAGATGTCAAGTTTGAATGGACGGAAAAGTGTCAGAAAAGTTTCGACCAATTGAAAACTCATTTGACGAAAGCTCCAGTTCTAGTACAAACCCGAATCTGGCAAAGAGTTTGTCATCTATAGTGATGCCTCCTACTTGGGTTAGGTTGCGATTGATGCAAGAAGGTCGAGTTGTGGCCTATGCGTCGAGACAATTAAAGCCACATGAGAAAAATTATCCAACCCATGATCTCAAATTGGCGGCCATTGTATTCGCCTTAAAGATATGGCGACATTACTTATTTGGTGAGAAGTGCCATGTGTATTCGGATCACAAAAGTCTCAAATATTTGATGACTCAAAGAGACTTAAATCTGCGACAAAGACGATGGCTCGAGTTGTTAAAAGATTATGAGCTCGTCATTGATTATCACCGGAAAGGCTAATGTGGTTGCGGATGCCTTAAGCCGAAATCACCGTTTGCTTTATGAGCGATGAATGTACACTTGTCTATCCTACCCGACAATGTGTTAGTAGTCAATTAAAGGCCAAACCATTGTTAGCTCATCAAATTCGGAAGCTCGTAAAGTTGATGAGGAGTTGCTTGCAAAACGGGTGAGTGTGTTCGAACAAGGAATCGAGTTTCAAATTGATGATGACGATTGTTTGAGGTTGAAGTCATCTGTGTTCCAAAGAATTGAACTTATTTCGATAATTCGAATGAAGCCCATTGTAGCCGAATGGCAATCCACCCGGAGTACGAAGATGTACAACGATTTGAAACGTCGGTTTTGGTGGCATGGTATGAAACGAGACATCTCGATTTTGTTTCGAGATGTTTAATATGTCAACAAGTGAAAGCGGAACATCAAGTGCCATCGGATTACTTCACCGATCACGATACCGAGTGGAAATGGGATCGAGTCACAATGGACTTTGTATCCGGACCGCCATTGTCGCAAGTAAGAAGGATGCGATTTGGGTCGTTGTAGATAGATTGACTAAGTCGGCTCACTTTGTCCCCGTGACGCACGGATTTTTCAATGGACAAACTAGCCGAATTGTACGCTTCTCGATTGTGAGACTACACGGGTGCCTATTTCCATCGTGTCGGATAGAGATCCGAGATTTACCTCGCGATTTTGGAAGAAGTTGCAAGAAGCTTTGGGTACCAAGTTGCATTTCAGCACCGCCTTTCACCCCAAACCGATGGTCAATCCGAACGGATAATTCAAATACTCGAGGATATGTTGAGATGTTGCATCCTTGAGTTTAGTGGTTCATGGAGCGGATTTGCCTTTGATTGAAGTCGCCACAACAATAGCTTTCAATCGAGTATTAAGATGGCGCCTTACGAGGCTTTATACTATCGTAAATGCCGTACCCCATTATTCGGTGAACTTAGTGAAGGTAAATTCTTGAGGTTGACTTGGTTAAGGATGCCGAGCAAAAGTTCAATAATTCGTGAAAGTTTGAAAGTCGCTTCGGATCGCCAAAAGTCGATGCGGATTTGAAAAGAAAAGATATTGAATATCGTGTTGGAGACAAGGTCTTTCTCAAAGTTTCACCTTGGAAAAGGTGCTTAGATTTGGTTGTAAGGGCAAATTGAGTCCGAGGTTCATCGGGCCATATGAAGTATCCGAACGAGTTGGGCGATCACATATCGATTAATTTTGCCCCGAGCTCGAAAAGATTCACAATGTTTTTCATGTCTCGATGCTTCGATGATATAGGTCCGATCCATCACACGTAATTGCTCCGCCTCGAGATTGATTTAGCCTAATTTGAGCTATGAAGAGGAACCGATTCAGCATTATGAGGCGTGAAGTAAAAGAGTTGCATAATAGGAAAATCCCGTTAGTGAAGGTGTTGTGGCATAAACACGGAATGGAAGAAGCCACTTGGGAACTTGAGGACTCTATGAAAGAGCGATACCTAAACCTATTCACCGGTAAGATTTTCGGGGACGAAAATTTCTTAAGTGGGGGAGAGTTGTGACATCCCAAAATTTGACCATAGTCGGGAAGTGGTTTCGGGACCGCTAAACCGAGTCACCGACATATTCGAACGTAATATTTATTGTCTAGAATATGTGAAAATGCATGTGTGAATTTTGAATTCTTTGATTTAGTTAATTTGATTGTGAATTGAAAGAAAAGGACTCATGTGAAAGGATTTGAATATATGTGGCTAATTTTAAGAGATTAATAAAAGGATGAAGTAAAATAAATGGACTTGCATGTCAAATAGCCCATTCCTAAGGCTAGTGGCCGGCCATGTCAAGAGTGATGGGCAAGGGAAAACATGTTTCAAACATGTTTAGTTAATGGATTATGCTTGAAAGAATAAAGAAATGAAATTGAAAAAAAAAAGATATGATGAAAACAAAAGAGAAAAAAAAAAGTGTCCATCCTCTCATCTTTTTCTTGCTTGGCTGAATATACTAAGAAGAAAGGGGGAAAAAGCTTGAGAAAAATCAGCCATGGGAGCCTACTAGACTAAGGTGTTTTGATACAAGAAGGTATGTTTTATGCCACTCTTGAAAATGCATGCATGATTTGGAGGATTGGTTCAAAATTTTCCTTGAATCTCGAATCGAAACTAGGTTGTTAGGTGAGTTAAATTTCGCCATGAATGTTGTCTTCCTTGGTGAGTGTTTTGATGTTGTTGTGATGAAAGCATGGAGATGAGTGAGTTTGAATGCTTAACAAAAGGAAATTTTGTGCCATTGAGTTCTTGTTGTTATGTGTGTGTGTGTGAATGAGTATTCGCCATGCTATAGAATTTATGTTGCAAAATGATTAATGCTTAATGAGATGTATAATAGTACTTGTGAATGAGCTTGAGGGTATTTAAACAATTAGACATAAAAAGTGTGGTAATGAGGTTGAAAATTGTTGGATGGTTAATTGGGTAAGGAATGAAGCATTCGACCATATGGGGTATGAATGGGCATAGGTGTTAAATACTTTGTATTGGAAATTTTGATAATAAGTAGCAATAAATTAAGATGAGATTGAGTAAATTTTCAGCTTAGTTGTGCTAAGTATTCGCAATAACCAAAATAATGCATGTGAATGCCGTATGTTTGTGTTTGATGGAGAGGTAAATTGTTTGATTCAGCTCAAAAGCAAAGGGAACTAAATTGGACAAAGGAAAGGAGAAAGCAAACGAGTAGCCGATTTGGAACCGTTCTACCCCAAACAAGGTAAGTCGTTACACATATGTTTGATATTGCTCAAATGATTGGAAAATCTATGCAATTGTGTTTAATGGAATGCTATATATGTATGAATGAAATTGTATGTGTATGGAGTGATGACAATTGTTGAATGTAAAAGAAATAGTGAAATGTGTAGAAAGTTTGCTTCGGCACTAAGTGTGCGGGCAATACGTGTGTATGGTGACGAGATTGGCACTAAGTGTGCGTGCTGGAAATATATGGCACTATGTGTGCGATTTACTATGGCACTATGTGTGCGATCCACTATGGCACTATGTGTGCGATTTACTATGGCACTATGTGTGCGATTTACTATGGCACTATGTGTGCGATTTACTATGGCACTATGTGTGCGATTCGCTATGGCACTATGTGTGCGAACATAATAAGCACTATGTGTGCCACCTTCAGTTGTGGAAATAAATTGTGCATGAACGAGGTAAGTGATTAAGCTACTAACTAGATATCGAAATTGGGATTGTACGGTGTATGCATAAAATTATCTAGTACATTGTTGTTCCAACTTGTGGAAACGGATCCAAATCGATTGGGCTGACTTGGCGCTTGATTTGGTTGAAGGACTTGGCATGAGATCGAACCAAAATTTAAGAAATTGTAGTATAGATTGTTATGGTTGGAAACATCGATTTTGTATTATTTGTTTATTCACTTATGATTGTTATTGTTGGATGGTAGAGTAGTGCTTACGACTTCTCGAGTTATGTACTCATTTGGTGTGCTTATTTGTTGTTTATTTAGGTTCTTGATCCATTTTTGCGTGCTCGGACTGTCATCAAAGTCATCACACCGTCTAGCGACTTTTTGGTATCTTCTTCTTAGATGGTTTAAGAAAACATTTCGCATGTATAGGCTATTATGTTTTGTTTGAACTTGGTATGTAAAATTTTGAATAGCCATGCGAAAATGGCTTATAAATGTTTTGAGCATAATGTTATAATCATTTGGTATGTATATGCTCATTAAGAGGCATGGAAGTGTTTGGCAATGACCAACCATTAGAATGGGTCATCATGCTTATATTTTGGACCATATATGAAAAAGGGTGGTTGAATCATAGAAACTATGTGTTAGAGAAAGTCTACCCTAGAAAATGATGCTGGCAGCAGCAGTGACGTGGATGTGAAAAATCACTAAAAATAGTAGGAATGGAATTAAATAGTGAATAAATTATGTAAATGAACCTTGATGAATCTATTTTCATATGGAGGAAACGAAACGGTTATATGAGTTGTATGTTAAGAGATATTTGGGTTTTAGTGAAACAGGGCCAGAACGGTTTCTGGATTCCCTGTTCCGACTTTGAAAATTCATTATAAATTAACCAGAAATAATTAGGAGTCATACCATATATGTATAAATTCCTCCTTGAGTCTAGTTTCTATAGAAACAAACGGCACCAGTATTGAAGCCCTGCACAGGGAGTTATTCGAGTTGTAACGCATGAAGGTCAGTGTAGTCGGCCCCTGTAATATGGGAGAGTTTAACTAATAAACTGTACTAATTGGCTTGACCAAAAATTCTAGAAAAAAATCTGTAGATGGAAATATGAGTCTAGTTTCAGAAAAAATTTACAAAGCTGATTTTCGAGTTGTACACAGATTGGCAGCTTGTCTGGAACTTCTCAATAAGTGGTTTGAAGTCTGTTAACACCTCGTGTTCGACTCCGGCGACGGTCTCGGGCTCGGGGTGTTACACTTGATAAGTATGTTAGATGGTTTGAGATTTGAACTAGTTATCAAGTTCTTTAGGTAGCCCATGCTAGGAATTTTGATTTTGGCATGACTAGGACTTTCGGCCATAGTAGCTATTGAGGGTTTAGGTTTGTGATTCATGTTAAATTGGATGATAGGAAGAAAATCGGCTTGTGTATGTGTAGTTGCCGAATGTGAATTTAGGTAACATTTCTTGTAACATTGGCATTTTAAAAGTGATGAAATGGGGATTTAAGCTTGATAAGATTTTGTTAAGGATGAATGAAAAAAAAATGTGTATTCGGCTAGGGATGATATGATTGATTGGTGAAGTGGCTAATAGGATTTTTAATGAAATTATGCCAAGGCGAATGTATCATGAAGTAAATAAAATGCTAAATGCGCATTATGTGCTTATACGTATAATCGGCTAGGGAGGTTTGATATGAAGCTTTGATAAGTTTGAGAGATGAATGACCGAATGAGCGAGGTTATGTATGGATGAATTTTATGCATATGTTTGTGTGTAGCATTAGTAATTTAATGGCATTCGACATTGTTTAATTAAAATTTGAAATGAATGCTTGGAAGATTAAATAGGTCACTCTAATGACCAAATATGCTAAAAGCTAAAATATGGACAAATGATACGAATGAATTGGTTTTTTAATTGTATATGGTAGCCGTATGTATGTGTTTGATTGAGAAGTAAATTTGTTTGAATTAGCTCAAAAGCTTAGAGGACCAAAGTTGGATAAAGGGAAGGAAAAGTGATCGAATAGCCGTCGAAATCGCTCGACAACATCCGAGGTAAGTCTTGAGTAATGACCCTACTTGAATTATATTGAAATGTTTTGTCATATTATGGCGGATAGCCGAATGTGCGTAGGGACTACGTTATAAAGTCAATTGAAATCATGCTCTTTGTGTGTGGCTATTGAGCCAAATTGGAAAGGTTTGATAAATGTTTTGTGTTTGAGCCTTAGTAACGAAAATGAAATATGGATGTGTCATGATTATTGATATATGTGTGCATGAGCATTTGAATGATACCGGGCTAAGTCCCGAAGGCATTTATGCTAGTGATTATATCCGGCTAAGACCAAGGCATTTGTGCAAGTTGTTATATCCGGGCTAAGACCAAGGCATTCGTATGAGTTGTTATATCCGGCTAAGACCAAGGCATTTGTGCGAGTTGCTATACCCGGGTTAAGACCCAAAAGCAATTGTGCTTGTGGTTATATCCGGCTAAATTCCGAAGAAACTTGGTTTGAAGGTGAGCATTTTGTGCTGTAATAAATTCAATTAATACGCTCGAAAAACCCAAACGATAAGGTATGTTTGCATGTGCATCGGAAAAGTCGATTCGTTTGAAATAGTATTCTTTCAATCAACTAACGAACTTTCGGCTTTTAGATAGGTTGATACCTTGTGTGTGTATATGTTGATGAAGTGTGAAGTAAGTATGATTATGAGAATGTGTATTAATAAATTGATTCATTTAGCTATGTGAACGTAATACTTTAGTCAAAGCCGATTTCATTACTTGAAACTTACTAAGCATTAAAATGCTTACCCCGTTGCTTTGGCTCTTTGTTTTCTAGATTTTGTTCGTTAGCTATCGATTCGGGATCATCGAAGTCGAAGTCATCCACACTATCAAAGCCCTTTTGGTACTCTTTTAGTTGAACTCTGGATATGGCATGTATAGGACTACCCTTTTGTTGTTTTTTTCAAGTACTTTTTGTGATGTATGTGTGTACAGCCATGCGAAAATGGCTCATAGAAGTGGAGTATGGCATTAGACCATTTGTGTTTATGTATATATATATGGTTTCATGATGTGACTATGGACTGGAATGGAAGTGTTGGGCAAATGATCAGCCATTGGAATGGCTAAATATGATCATATGTGGACCTATGTATGACAAAACTCTAGTTGGTCCATGGAAACCACGAAATAGGTAAAGTTTACCTTGAAAACAGATGCTGACAGCAGCAGTGGTGTGGATTTGAAAAATCACTAAAATTTGTAGGAATGGAATTAAATAGTTAATAAATTATTTAATCGAACCTTGATGAATCTATTTTCATATGAAAGTAACGAAACGATCATATGAACAGTATATTAAGAGATATTAAAGTTCTCGTGAAACAGGGCCAGAACGGTTTCTGGATCCCCTGTTTCGATTTTGAAAATTTACCATAAATTATCCGGAGACAATTAGAAGTCATTTCTTATAATTATAGATTCCGCTTTGAGTCTAGTTTCATTAGAAACAAACGGCATGAGTATTGAAGCTCTGTACAGGGAGATATCCATGTCGTAATACATGAAGGTCAGAGTAGTCGAACCCATAATCAGGGGAGACTTTAACTAATAAACTGTACAAATTTTCCTGACCAAAAATTCTAGAAATAAATCCACAGATGGATATATGAGTCTAATTTCAGGGAAAATTTACGGAATCAGTTTTCGAGTTTTGGAACTCGAGATATGATTTTTAAGGCAACAATGGACGCAGTTAGCCACTGTCTCGAATTTTTTTAAATGGACTGTGAAAACAAAGTAATTAAGTCTGTTAGCACCTCGCGTTCGACTCCGGCAACGGTATCGGGTACGGGGTGTTACAGTTAGGGGTGTTACAAACGTCAACAAGTCAATGACGGTATATACGTTTGACTTTGAATTGTAGCATCTCATTTTTCAGTGGTTTTGGAAATAGTGATGTCGAGAACACAAATCTGACAAGTAAATTCATAAATATTATTATTTAATATTTATGAGTCAAATATGGTTTTAAAACAAAAAGGCTTTTGATATAGTCATTTATGTTATTCGAATGATTAATTAAGTTCAAGTGGTAAGACCCTAAGGTCAAGTGATTTTAGAAAATGAGGTATTGGGACCTCGTTTCTATAAATCGAGCTGTAAATATTTTTATAAATATTTATGAAGTGTTATTAAGGTTGTATTAAAGTTTCTTTAAGAAATTTTAACGTGTCGATAGTTAATTAATTAAAAAGGACTAAATCGTAAAAGATGTAAAATTTTATCACTATTTCATTTGAGTGATTAAATGGCTTGTTGAATAAAGGAAATGGGACTTAAATGGTAATTAAATCATTTAAGGAGTTAGTGGACAAATATGAACATGGATTTTATATTTTATTTAATTATTAACCAAGGTTAAAATGATAATTTGGTATATTAAATTAAAATAAAATAAAAACAAAAGGCTAATTTATTCTCATCTTTTTGGTTTCTTCTTCAACAACCGAATATCCATGGATTTAGGGATGAAGCTTTCAGCCATGGTGAAACTGCAGGCATGGTATGTGATTTTGGCCTCGCTTTTATTAGTTCTTATGTTTTCAAAATCATTGCAATTAGGTCCAACTAGCTCGTACCTTCGATTTTGAAAATGTTAAACATATTGAATGTTGTCATTGATGAATCTATGTGATTTTAGATATTAAATGATGAATTTGAAGTATTAGTTGTTATTTATAAGTAATTTGTTAAGTAATTTTGATTAATTTACCAATAGGGACTAAATTGTTGAAATAGTAAAAATACAAGGATTTTTTATGAAATTATTATAAATGTGGGCTGTATTGGATGCTATGAATATTTGGTTGGCATGAGTTTGCATTAAAAATGTTTAATTTGCTTGTTTTAGGCTCAGGGACTAAATTGAATAAAAATGAAAAGGTGAGGGCAATTTTGTAAAAGTGTCAAAAATGATTAAATTGCATAAAATGGAGTGAATTTTCTATCTAAATTTATAGATTGAAAAAAATTATCAATTTAAATCATGAACACGTGGAAAATCAAGGTGAAAAGAAAATTACCAAATAGCCCTGTACTTTGACATTTCTGCAATTTAGCCAGATAAGTTCATATGAATTATAACCACTTAAATGTTGATTAAATTGAATTTTTAATATGTGGTTCTATTTTAATTGAATCATTATATATATGTTATTATACAGTTTATCATGTAATGAAACGATGGAAATCCAACGATGTTTCGACGACTATCAAATGTCGTTTGAACCTTAGGAATTCGTAGGATACAAATGACATGTCATTAGGGTTCCCATTTCTCGGGTGCTGGGCTTGAGTGTCCTATTGATGGTTGAGGTTCGGCGTGTGTTACGAATATTCCAAAGCCTGTGCAAGCAGCAATATAAAAGAAAGGAAAGGTTATGATTATATGTTTAGCACGCTTTGTGTGAGCTATCCCGCATATCCAATGATATTCTAAAAGGTTCAACGGGCATGAAAAAGGAAAGAATAGGTATGTGTTCAATATGAACCAAGAAACGTATTTATAAAGTACATTGAAATGGTGATATACATGAAAAACATGTTATGCTATGATGGATGATAAATCCAATTGAATCATGCTCAAGTATAATAGTTATCCATGTTAAATTCATATGAGTTGTAACACCCCTAACCCGTATCCGTCATCAAAATAAGGTTATGAGCATTGCCAAAGTTTACATTTCAAAACTATAAAAAAATATAATTTATTTACTTCACAACATCAATCATAGCAAATTCTATCAATAACATACATATTGTCCCTTATACGAGCCCTCGAGACTCTAAAAACACATTTAGAAACAAATTGGGACTAAATCAGAAACATTTAGAATTTTTTGAGAAAAGATGAAAATTTTCAAACTGCAGAAGTCACACGGCTGAGACATACGCCCGTGTCTTGAGCTGTGTAACTCTTGAAATGCAACATTTAAAAACCTACAGAAGACACACGGCCATGTCACATAGCCATGTGTGACACACAGCTGCGACGCACGCTTGTGTCTCTAGCTCTGTGGACCAAAAATAGGTCATTTCCAAGCCAATTTTCTCACCCAATTATGCGTACACCTACAACCAATTTTCCACATATAATCAAGCATCCCAAAGTGCACCAAACCATGCAACAACAAGTTATCCAAATAAATTATCTGTTCATACAACCAATATGCCCAAAAGGTACATCAATCACAACAATTAAACATGTATAACCATATGCATAGTTTAGTCAAAACTTACCATTTGGTTTACACATCCAAATGTACCAAATTTATCATTTAACAATTAGCATCAATATTCATATATGACAACTACATTTTTCATACCAATATAACTTCCATCATATGACCACATACATATATCAACATATCAACCGTCCAAAGTGCCAAATCTACAAACCAAAACATAATGGCTTAAACATCAACCAAAACACCTATACATGAGCATATTTAACAACTTATCACTTAACATGTTTTGTAACGCCCCAATTTTCGGGAATTTTAAAAATGTTGGAAAAATTTAAAAATTCTGTGTCCTGTTTGTTTGTCGTAGAATTAAGTACGTTAGTGGGCCTCTAGAAGGCCCAAGCTTAAGGTAAAACCCGGTAGTTTTAATTAATTTTAATTCCATAAGAAAAAGGGGTTCTGGTTAATTGGGCTTTTAGGTATTAATTGTGTAAAATAAATCACAAGGAAGCATGTGGTAAAGTGGCTAAGTGACGCCACTGGGAATGCTATAAGTGGTGTGTGGATGATTGGAAGGACCCAGGTTCAAGTCACAATGACAGCAAATAAGGGATTAATTTTTATGAATGGAAAAGGTAAGTAGTGGAACCAAGTGATGATTGTTAGGAAGAGTTGGAGTTGCTCGTAAGATTGAGTAAGAAGGGGATAAGGGAGAGAATTTAGGAGCTGATTAGGGAGAGCTGTGTTGGCCGAATAATGGACTCTTGAGGAGCAAGAGTTGGTCGGCCAAGGGGAGCTTTAGGGAGACAAAATTCGGCTAGGGTTAAGGTCAGTATAAATTCGGCATTAAGGGGAAGTTGGGTCGTTTGCTGACCATTTCCCTCTTCATTTTTCTCCCCTCTCTTCATCAACCTTTTTCTTATTCTCCTTTCTCCTTCATAGCCGAACCCTTCTAACCACTTGTTCATCTCCATCCTTCCCTTCAGACGTTTCAAAACCTTCATAGCCTTTAGCCATAAAAGTGAAATCCAAAGCTATACTTTCTTTCAGTGCGATTTTTCCTAGCAAAATTCTCTTATTTTGCTTATCATTTTGGCCGATTCTTTCCTCCTTTAAACCTCAAGTTTTTGTCGACAAGACCACAGTAAAACCCTATTAATTCATCTTTTCTACAGTTGCAAAAAGCCAAAACCCCACTTTCATAGGGACTTAGCGAATATTGAAAACATCAAGCCTTGACTTTAGTGATCGTTTGAGGGTAGAGCGGCATTGGGTTTAAGTAGGCATCAATTGGAAACATTGGTCGAAGGAATCGGTGGTAAGTAGTTTCAAAACATAGTCTTTCTTTCGTATTTTAGGAAAGGCAGAAATCCCTAAATGTTAGGGAGGCTGTCGATTTGGACTTGTAGCCCTAAGGGGTTGTAATAACTGTTCTGCTTTGGTAAATGGTGTGATTTAGAGGCTGCTGATCAAGGGCTTGGACAAGTGGAACGATCAGATCTTTGGATTTAAGACATAGTTCAGCAACAAGGTAAGAGCAAAAAGGTTCTAAGCATGTTTGGCCGAATATGGTAAGGGGCTATTTACTCGGTATTAATTCGATATCTAGAGTAATATGTTAGTGATTTAATTGTAGGCAGTTCTTGCGTGGATCTCCACAACGAATCGTCGCAAAACAGGCGTGTAACTGTCACCCTCTCATAGACTGGATCTGCAAAAGCTGAAAAGCTAAAATGCCGAAAAGTTGGTATTTTGGAAATTTGCGAGTGTGCGAATGCTCGTAAGATAGTTGGGTTTGTATGTTTGGTATTCTGAAGGTAATAAACTATAGTACGCGTGATTTCGTGCATTTTGATAACTTGGGCTTAATGGGCCAAAAATCGGGCCAACGGGCTCAATTTGGTAAGTATGCGCGGTAAGTATTCTGATAGTACGTAAATGGATAGGATATGCATGAAAACCCTAGAAGTAGCTAAATCACTACAATACCCTTATGTATGGAAAATTACCATGATACCCCTAGGTGTAAATGACCAATATGCCCCTAGGGTTAATTTTGTCTGAAAAGCATTTTGATTTAAATCTGTATGATGTATGCCATGAATGAATATTTGTTGCATCGGGACATGGTGTAACACCCCTATCCCGTAACCGTCGCCAAAATAGGTAAGGGGCATTACTGGACTTGTAACTCATGTCAGAACAGTAAAATTTTGAACTTTTCTTGAATTAAAGATCGTTCATTTAAATAAGTACTAAGCACAGCCAAAGGTAAAATTTAAACTTCACTAAGTAAACATTCAAAAGATGCCATTTTCGCATGGCTTATATACATTAACCAAAAGTATTCTTCCACCACTAGTCTATTCTATACATGCCATAAAATAGTTCTAAACATAGCAGTAACAAGCGGTGGATAGTGATAGTGTGACTAGTTGTCGACGATCCTCGAGCACAGTAGCTTCGCAATGAGACCTATAAGACAGAGGAAACAGAGTAAGCGGAGTAAGCATTACAATGCTTAGTAAGTTTTAAGCAGTGTCAACAGATAACAATCAAATTATAACATAGTTGTTCGTATTTTATTTCACTCTTCCTTGGGCATACCATCCCTTTTACCGAATATGCACATCTCGTCATATACAATAGGCGATAAACTCTCACGTAAAAGTGAGCTCATGTGACATAGATATATCGTATGATTTCACATCACCTCTCACACTAATCCGATGTCACATAATCATGGGAATAGTCCCATAGATTGCTCTCGTATGCATCATTTATAAACTTGGAGTACATACCTGTTTAACCTTTCGCATTGAATATATTTATAAGCAATTCTTACTACGAAGTCTTATAGCTTTAACCTCTACTCGGATTATCGGTGAGACCTTTAGCTCGCATTTAAATCTCCACACGAAGTTATCGGGTCTTACCCGGACATACTTTCCACACGTAGTCATCGGGTCTTACCCGGACATAATCTCCACACGTAATCATCGGGTCTTACCCGGACATAATCTCCACACGTAGTTATCGGGTCTCACCCGGAATATATTTCCAAGTTTCATGTACATTTAATCGTGTGTTACAACATTCACATTAGCCTTTCAGCTTTACCACATATACATATCTCATATGCACCTTTATGACCGAATACATGCAACACCAAGCTATCTATTCATTCATGTGTGCATCTTATTTAAGCATGTATATCCACAATCGAATTCATCATATAAATATCTATGATTTCACTCAAAAAAAATCTCATTACAACACATGGTGCTCCAAGCATTATTTAAATTCAAAGCTGGGCTAGTGCACATATATACACTAGCAATCAAATACTAATATTTGCACTTCATCTTAATAGCTAGCTTAGCAAACCTTAATTTAACACATAATTCATACATATCACATTCCAAGCATTCACTCCATTCTGTCACTTAAAACACACACATTACTCAATAACTTCATAGTTCAAATTCGGCAACTACACCACTAATATTCAAAATCATATTCGGCCTTAGTACTCCCTTGTTAGCCGATTTTTTCTTCATTTAGCAACTAGTGCACATATGTGTTCATTTGCTAGACTCTACTTCACCCAACTACCCTTTCTCATCCAATTAACATGAATAGCATTTTCTCATGACATCAAGCATTCTTTAATTCGGCTATTGCTAGTATGAGCTTTAACCATTCATATTTTTAGAAAGACCAAGTTCTTTCCTCAATACATTCATCATCAAGATTCAAGTAAAGCAATCAAAATTTCTTCCTTATAACCTTAGCCAAGGCTCTATTCACCCATCATTAGTGGAAATTTTTGCATGGGCTAAGCAAGAACCATGATAATTTACCTAAAACAAGTAATTATTTCACAATTTCAACACAATGTACTAACCTTCCTAAGGATTCAAGTGACCGAAATTTCTTCCCCTCCTTTGCTTCTTCTATTCGGCCAAGTTGATCAACAAAGAAAGAACTTTGTTTTTCTCCTCTTTCACTAGTCACGGCAATGGGGAGTAAGGGGGAGACAACTTTGGTTTCTCCTCCCACTCACCTCATGTTTTTCATTCTTAATTCATTCTTTTATTTTCTAAACTCATAGTGCTAATAAAAGAAATCATATTATCATCAATGACCCATCCATGGCCGCCACTACTCATTAATAATGGATATTTGACATGCAAACCCTTTATTCATATGACATGCATTAATTGATCCTTATAGATTAACTATCACATTTTAAAAGTGTCATACATAAGTCCTATGAACTAAATTCACATGCAATTAACTAAATCGAAGCTTAAAACTTTCACACATTCATATTCACATATTTTAGACAATAAATATCATATTCAAATAATTTGGTGACTCGGTTTAGTGGTCCCGAAACCGCTTTCTGACTAGGGTCAATTTAGGGGTGTCACAACTCTTTCCCCCTTTAGGGATTTTCGTCCTCGAAAATTTCTACCGATGCATAGTTTAGGATAACGTCCTCTTATTGAATTATATTCATATAAACATTAGCTCATGGATAGCAATTGTAATTCATTATTGATTTCACATCGATCTATAAAATCATTTTCTTATCTTAAAACAAATACATAAACATTTCTACAAGTATGCACATATATCTCATTTTCTTGATTTCATAAGCAATAATCACTTAATTTAATTCACAATTGCATTTCAAACACATATCAAGCACATATTAACATGTATAATTCACATCATCAACCCATATATTTGTAACCCACATTTTCATCCATGTATAAGTCAGAACTTTAATCGAAAGTACACATATACTCAAACATCCCATAGACTAAATCCGTAACACATTTATAACATGAATTCATTTCTTAACAACATATCCACCATCTTTTACGTATTCACTTACTTAGTATACATAACATAATATAATATGAACTCACAAATTTTACTTTCATTTGATTTTCACATACCTTCCGTACATACCCGTATCACTTATTCTCGATCTTACTTTATTTATCATCTTAAATATACCCGTTGAATCATTCAAATCATTACGGTACTCATTAACACATATAGTTTTACAATGCCATATCCTAGATATGGTCTTACATATTCTCACATATCGAGCCGATGCCATGTCCTAGACATGGTCTTACACACTATCTCAAATCAATGCCTTCGTGCCAGACGAGGTCTTACATGAATTCCACTTCACACACTTAGTGCCCAATGACCGATCTCGCACTCATAGTGCTCGGTTAAAGGAATTCGCACACACACAGTGCCTCTAATCATTCACACACATAGTGCTCTTATTCATTCGTTATTACACATTGAAGTGACTTAACCAAGTCGATAAACATCATGTATGTACACTTTTAAACATATCATCTCATTTAAATTTGAATTCGTATAGTAATGAACACTTAAACTTTGCTCAAATTACCGGCACAAAGCCTACTAGGCATGAAGGCCCGAATACACGTCACCAGCATGATTGCTCTTCGGGACCTAGCCTGGATACATCACTAGCACGAATGCTCTTTGGGACTTAGTCCGGATACATCACTAGCACGAATGCTCTTCGGAACTTAGTCCGGATACATCACTAGCACGAATGCTCTTCGGAACTTAGTCCGGATATATCACTCTCAATTCTCATGTACATATACACATATAGCAATACACATTAGTATATCTTTTACATTACTTGAATACAAACACAACATGCTTATCGACCATTCAACTTCCAGTTCCATAGCCACATACAAAAATCACATTTATAGTCATAACACTCTTTCAAAATTGCATCACTTATACCCTTATAATTCAATCCAAATTGAAATTCAAATATGAGTACATGATACGTACCTGATCAACATAATAATTTAGGCATATCTAAGTGAAGTTATATCGCAAATTCTCATAGTCAGAAGCTTGCTACAGCTCGATCGGGATCAAGATTCATTACAATACAGCAACCACATTTTAATAGTCAAAAATCATCACACTATCATTTTATCACTTTATGGCATGTATAAATAGACTTACGCGTGCTACGTTAGTCCTAGAATCGACTAAACCGTAGCTCTGATACCAATAAAATGTAACACCCCTATCCCGTAACCGTCGCTAGAATAGGTAAGGGGCATTACCGGACTTGTAACTCATGTCAGAATAGTAAAATTTTGAACTTTTTCTTGAATTAAAGATCGTTCATTTAAATAAGTACTAAGCACAGCCAAAGGTAAAATTTAAACTTCACTAAGTAAACATTCAAAAGATGCCATTTTCGCATGGCTTATATACATTAACCAAAAGTATTCTTCCGCCACTAGTCTATTCTATACATGCCATAAAATAGTTCTAAACATAGCAGTAACAAGCGGTGGATAGTGATAGTGTGACTAGTTGCTGATGATCCCCAAGCCTGTAGCTTCGCAATGAGACCTATAAGACAGAGGAAACAGAGTAAACGGAGTAAACATTACAATGCTTAGTAAGTTTTAAGCAGTGTCAACAGATAACAATCAAATTATAACATAGTTGTTCGTATTTTTATTTCACTCTTCCTTCGGGCATACCATCCCTTTTACCGAATATGCACATCTCGTCATATACAATAGGCAGATAAACTCTCACGTAAAAGTGAGCTCATGTGACATAGATATATCGTATGATTTCACATAACCTCTCACACTAATCCGATGTCACATAATCATGGGAATAGTCCCATAGATTGCTCTCGTATACATCATTTATAAACTTGGAGTACATACCTGTTTAACCTTTCGCATTGAATATATTTATAAGCAATTCTTACTACGAAGTCTTATAGCTTTAACCTCTACTCGGATTATCGGTGAGACCTTTAGCTCAGACGAAATCCTCACACGAAGTTATCGGGTCTTACCTGGACATACTCTCCACACGTAGTCATCGGGTCTTACCCGGACATAATCTCCACACGTAATCATCGGGTCTTACCCGGACATAATCTCCACACGTAGTCATCGGGTCTCACCCGGAATATATTTCCAAGTTTCATGTACATTTAATCGTGTGTTACAACATTCACATTAGCCTTTCAGCTTTACCACATATACATATCTCATATATATTTCACATTAGCCATTCGGCTTTACCACATATACATATCACACATATATTTCACATTAGCCATTTGGCTTTATCACATATACACATCTCATATATATTTCACATTGGCTATTCGGCTTTACCACATATACATATCACACATATATTTTACATTAGCTATTCGGCTTTATCACATATACACATCTCATATATATTTCACATTAGCCATTCGGCTTTACCACATATACACATCTCATATATATTTCACATTGGCCATTCGGCTTTACCACATATACATATCACACATATATTTCACATTAGCCATTCGGCTTTATCACATATACACATCTCAGATATATTTCACATTAGCCATTCGGCTTTACCACATATACATATCACACATATATTTCACATTAGCCATTCGGCTTTATCACATATACACATCTCAGATATATTTCACATTAGCCATTCGGCTTTACCACATATACATATCACACATATATTTTACATTAGCCATTCGGCTTTACCCCATATACATATCTCATATATATTTCACATTAGCCATTCGGCTTTATCACATATACACATCTCATATATATTTCACATTAGCCATTCGGCTTTACCACATATATGCATGTTCATATTCACCACATTGGCCATTCGGCCTTATCACATATACGCACATTCACATTCATCACATAAAATCCTAAATCAAAATATAAATTTTCATGTATTCACATCACAATTATCCAAATATACTTCACATACCACATATACTATCATGTATACACTTTGTCTTGGCCGAATCTACACCAATCATTTTCCAATGAATAATTCAATTTCACGTCATACTATCATTTCATATTCGAATACTCATAAACTTACAATTTCACAAATTTTAATATCGAAGATCCGTCTAGCACTCATATATCGTTTTACAATATCACGATTTAGAATTCACGTATGGGTTTAATCAATAGCTTATGAGCTATAAAACTCCAAATCACTTGCCGTTAATTCTCCCTGAATATAGACTCATATATCTTCCATCCATAAAATTTTCAGAATTTTAGGTTTGGCCAATCAGTACCAGATTTTTCTTAAAGTTTCCCCTGTTTCACTGTTTGACTAATCTGACCACTCTTCACTATGAATCAAATTTTTCATTGTACAGAATTCATAATGTGTTCTATTTGATTTCATTTGAAACTAGACTCATTAAGGAGTCTAAGCATATAAATCTTATCTTATAACCATTTTTGTACAAATTATAATGATTTTCCAAAAATGAACAGGGATTTTGAGTCATTCGACACTGTCCCACACAACTTTAAATATCTCTTTAAAGGAAATTTCTTTGCTTCCACGGTCTCTTTTATAAGATACTAGACTAACTAAGCTTTGATTACATATTTTATTCAGCCTATAATTCCACACCAACAATTTATAGTGATTTTCAAAAATCACGTTACTGCTGCTGTCCAAAGCAAATTATTACAATTTGCTCTTAAATTTCCAAGTCCAAACACTTATGAACTTACCATTTGAGTTTAAGACATATCATGTCCACATCATATCTCATTAAATCAACTCATTATGTCCTATTATGATTGAATTTACTCAACGTTTAATCACTTAAAACTTACCTCGGATGTGGTCGAACGATCTCGGCGGCTATTCGATCACTTTTTTCCTTTCCTTATCCAACTTTGGTCCTCTAAGATCTTGAGCTAATTCAAACAAAATTAACTTATTAAAGTCTCATTATGCTAGCTTATGGCCGAATATGACAAGGAGTTTGATAGGTCATATGGCCACCTTTAGCTCAAATACAAAATGGTCATACGCATTTTTAATCACATTGAGCAATTTAATACAATTAATTTAACATTTCCTCATGTGCACCTTTATAACCGAATACATGCAACACCAAGCTATCTATTCATTCATGTGTGCATCTTATTTAAGCATGTATATCCACAATCGAATTCATCATATAAATATCTATGATTTCACTCAAAAAAAATCTCATTACAACACATGGTGCTCCAAGCATTATTTAAATTCAAAGCTCGGCTAGTACACATATATACACTAGCAATCAAATACTAATATTTGCACTTCATCTTAATAGCTAGCTTAGCAAACCTTAATTTAACACATAATTCATACATATCACATTCCAAGCATTCACTCCATTCTATCACTTAAAACACACACATTACTCAATAACTTCATAGTTCAAATTCAGCAACTACACCACTAATAATCAAAATCATATTCGGCCTTAGTACTCCCTTGTTAGCCGATTTTTTCTTCATTTAGCAACTAGTGCACATATGTGTTCATTTGCTAGACTCTACATCACCCAACTACCCTTTCTCATCTAATTAACATGAATAGCATTTTCTCATGACATCAAGCATTCTTTAATTCGGCTATTGCTAGTATGAGCTTTAACCATTCATATTTTTTGAAAGACCAAGTTCTTTCCTCAATACATTCATCATCAAGATTCAAGTAAAGCAATCAAAATTTCTTCCCTTATAACCTTAGCCGAAGGCTCTATTCACCCATCATTAGTGGAAATTTTTGCATGGGCTAAGCAAGAACCATGATAATTTACCTAAAACAAGTAATTATTCACAATTTCAACACAATGTACTAACCTTCCTAAGGATTCAAGTGACCGAAATTTCTTCCCCTGCTTTGCTTCTTCTATTCGGCCAAGTTGATCAACAAAGAAAGAACTTTGTTTTTCTCCTATTTCACTAGTCACGGCAATGGGGAGTAAGGGGGAGACAACTTTGGTTTCTCCTCCCACTCACCTCATGTTTTTTTCATTCTTAATTCATTCTTTTATTTTCTAAACTCATAGTGCTAATAAAAGAAATCATATTATCATCAATGACCCATCCATGGCCAGCCACTACTTATTAATAATGGATATTTGACATGCAAACCCTTTATTCATATGACATGCATTAATTGATCCTTATAGATTAACTATCACATTTTAAAAGTGTCATACATAAGTCCTATTAACTAAATTCACATGCAATTAACTAAATCGAAGCTTAAAACTTTCACACATTCATATTCACATATTTTAGACAATAAATACCATATTCAAATAATTTGATGACTCGGTTTAGCGGTCCCGAAACCGCTTTCCGACTAGGGTCAATTTAGGGGTGTCACACATGGGTTATATTTTGGAGGAAGCGTCCTGGTGGCTATGCCACAATTATCTGATCTGGTGGCTCTGCCACATATTTCTGTTCTAGTGGCTCTACTACGATTATCTGTATCTGGTGAATCTGTCACATTATCTGTTTTGGTAGCCATGCTACATAATTCTGTGGCGTGTAGCGGTTGGGTGGGTCGAGTAGTCTCCCCACATAGTGAAAGGATGGTATGGGGGTGTACATGGTTGGATATGGGTTGGGTTTTGCATATACATGAAATATCTGATCTGATCTGTTATGGGCCTATGGGCTTAATTTCGTGATTCGCTCGGGCTAAGGTCAATTTATTCATTTCTATGGTTTGAGTGATATGGGCTATGGTTGGGTTAATTTTACACACCGAGTTTCCCAAACTCATCCCTGCTTTTCATCCATGCAGTAATCCCCACCACAGTGGGCTTGGAGCTACGAGGGATTCGGAGTGGCCACTCGTTCTGCAATATGAATTTCTTCTGGTGATTTGGACTTCAATTTTCTTTACTTTGATGATTTGGGTTTTGTTATGTAATAAGGCCGCTTATGATTATTTTTAATTGGGTTTCGATTTATAACTTATCATGATGACCTTAAATTATATTAACTATCAAAATGGGCTAGATCTAGGGTTCGTTTTCCAAAAACATAAACTGATTTCGAAGTAACATGATTACAAACAAGGCTTCTACTATGATAACGTTTTACAAACTTAAATACGTTTTATTCTAAATAGACATAATTTCAATGGTAACCTAAAAATATACGCGATGTTAGAGTGTGGCAATGGCGGTGTGCATGTCTAGGATTGGATCTGAAAGAGCTTGGTACTTAAGCAGTCCAATGGACTCACTTCCTTTTTTCGGTTTCCTACTTGGTGCACAGCTTCCATTCACTTTAACCCTTAATGAATTAACCCTTAATGAAAAATGTTTTTAACGTTTTTGATGTGGCACGTCGGATCCGGTCATAACGTCTAGGCCGGGTTTGGGGTGTTACATGTTTTCATGCCAAAACATGACATAATTGATACATAACAACCATACCAATTTTGGTCATTTCAAAACATACACCAATTTGAGCATATTAGCCACAACCAGCAAGCTATCAATAGTACCTTAAGCACCTCAAATCGAAGGCAACATTTCATACCATAATCATAAAAAAAATGGCATATATATATCAAACTCATCAATTAAACATTAGACATAGTCCACCTATACATGCCATTATAACCTTAACTAAGACATCAAAAACTACCGATATAACTGCTTGATAGTGTGATAGATCTCCAACGAGCTTCCGATAATTTGAAAAGTAAAGGAAAGGCAACTACGTAGGCAATAAATGCTTAGTAAGCTCGTATAAACTTTACTCATATCAATCCACTTCAAATATGAAATTTATACATATCAAGAAAAATCCAATACCGATACCACAAGATTCATGAAACCATATTCAACAACTCACAAAATGATTAAATCCATAGCATCACATATACATATCATCCCTACAATAGTAGGATTTTATAAAACTCATCATTCCCTTTTTTATCATTTTACACTTCAAGTATGAACTTACTATTTCATTAAGTTTCCACACCCGTTTCATATACATAACACAAAATTCATAAGCATATCATCAACCATAGCCACAAGCTAGTCCATTTAAACATAGATCTTTCAGAATTAACCACATGATAAAACATTTCGTAAGAAATTACATAATTTAAACCTCACCATTATTTCATGAACTCAAGCATATTTCTATTTAGGCACCTACCTTTACAATGTATAACCTATAAATGAGCACAGCATGCAACCAAAGCTTGGCCAAAGCCTAAGCATTCATACCAAACATGTTAGCATACATGATGCAAATCATAAGCACATTAACATTAATAGTCATTTAATCTCAACATGTATCACTTGAATCTATTACTCATCTTAACTTACATAATTTCCATGTATCACCATAACAAGGATATTCATATAGTTTCATGTCTTAATTCATATCATTTTCTTTACCATTTCATTTGCATAACACATGAGACATAAACATAGCATCACTTAAATCACACTTTTCATAATCATGAATGTTCTTATTTGAATCATTGATACATCATACCTTTCCATAATTGCCATAGTGAAATCAATTGGAACACTTACTGGTTCATCCCTTATCATGCCCATTGAACCACTTAAAATAATACCAGATGCGCAAGAAAGCTCACATAATGTGTGCTAAACATATAGCCGTAGCTCACACGAGCTGTAAACTGGGTTTGCTCACACAAGCTATCGGCCGGAATGTAAGCTACACGATGCTGCTCACATAGGTTGTCGAGTATCTGCAACAAATGTCGAACCTCATCCATTGGTAGGACATTCAAGACCAGCACCTGAAACATGGTAACCTAGGTCTGCTCACACAAGCTATCAGTCGGAATGTAGCTACACGGATGTAACAGTTCAGTTTAAACCCTAGTCGGAACAGTGGTTTCGGGAACACATATTCGAGTCTAAAAAAATAGTTAAATATTATTTTTTGTGCTTATGATGTGTGAAATAGCATGTATGAAAATTTCGTATGAAAATTTAATCGCTTGTGTGCCTAATTTGATAAAAAAACCTAATCGCGTAAAATGTAAAATGGCCTTCTATTTATTTAAGCGCTTATTTTATATGTCTTTGTAAATGAGAGGTCCTTATGTTGTTATTTGACCACTGGAAGTTTGAATGGTCATTAATAACTTTGTATGTTAATGGTTTAAATGTTAATTAACTAAGGGTATAATGTAAATGGTGTATTAATATGTGTTAAATAAAAGAAATGTTAAAGTTATCTCATTTTAAGTGTTCTATTGTCGAAAATACTAAGTAAAAGAAGAAGAAAAGTTCAAGTTAGGTTTCGACACTTGTGGTTGTTAATTCAAGGTTTGTTTTTATCCATTTTTTGATAATTTCTATGTTTTTGTGATTGTTTCTTTGTATACTAACAAGCCCATGTCTTAAATTTTGATTTTGATGATGATTTTGAGTTGATCCATTGATGAAATTATGAGTTTTGTAAAGTTAGTTGATAGAAAATGAAATATATGTACTAGGTTAGTATATTTTTCTTTGAAATTTTGATGAAAACGAGTAATTTGGGTTAAATTGTAAAAATGAGATTTTAAGAGACTAAAATGTGAAATAAATAAAACATATGGGTTATATGAACACCATGTATATTCGGCTAAGCAAGTGTGTATGGAAATTTGGTGTATTTTGTGATTTTATGAATTAGGGACTAAAATGTCAAAATGTGAAAAATGTGAGGACTAATTTGTAAAATTCCCTAAATATGTGTTTTTGATTGATTTGAATGAATGTGTGACTGAATAAGTTAAATTTGAATTTATTTAGATCAAGAACTAAAGAAAACAGAATTAGATCGGGGAAAGTCAAAAGTCGTTGAGTAGCCGATTTCGTCTATCCAAATCTGTACGAGGTAAGTTTATATACAAAATAAATGTATTTGAAATGGTTTATTTATGCTTATATGCTATTGAACAAATATGAATGGCCTTATGCCTTTAATATGAGATATCCGATAAAGTATCGACAAAGTTTCGACATCCGAAAAGGCCAGTACAAACCTTAGGAATAATTCGGATACATATGTCATGACATAGGATTTGATATGTGTATTTGTGTAAGACCACGTCTGGGACATTGGCATCATATTTGATTTCATGTAAGACCTTGTCTGGGACAATGGCATCGATATTTGATTGCATGTAAGACCACGTCTGGGACATCGGCATTGTATATGCTTTCTGATTTATCCGCGTATCCTTAAGTTTCTGAATGGTTCAAATGGGCATTCCGACAAAATGAATAACTTCATGAAATCATATTCAGGTATGTTTACTTTGTTTATCCTATTTGAGAATGAAAGGTAAGTATTTGAATATGAGATTTGTGTTAGCATTGGTATACAAAGTATAAATGATTTGATGATACTTATTTAACTTGAATGATATGTTTATTTGTATATGGCTTACTAAGCTTTTGAAAGCTTACTTTATGTGTGTTTGCATTGTTTTATAGACATCAAAGCTACTGTGAGCTTGGGATCATTAAGGATCGTCACCACACTATCAAACCTTATTTTGGTACATTGAAAATGTATATATTAAAAGTATGGCATGTATAGGCTAGAAGTTGTGAGATTATGTTTTGTGATGTATATATTTAGCCATGTGATATGGCTAGTTTGTGTTTGAACTTATAGTTTGATAATGGTATATGATATGTGATGCTAATGTGAAATTGTGGTAAGTTTGGGTTGGCCAAAAGAATTGGTCAATGTTGAGAAGTTTTGGTAAGTTTTGAGCATTTGTTTGAATGATGTATTGATCATATGTTTAGGTATGATTTTAGTTTAATTTTTGTATGAATTGATTGATGAATTAAGATTTAAAATGACTGCTAATGTTATTGCATGAATTATGTATGGTTCGGTATAGATATTGGCTGAAATGGTTGTGCATATATGCTTGATTTGGTGCTTGTAGGTTGACCCAAACTGGAGTGGCAATTTGGCTATTCAAATGGCCTATTTTTGTCCACACATGCAGAGACATGGGCGTGTGTCTCGACCGTGTGAAACACAGGGTCATGTTACACGACCGCGTGTCCCCTAGGGTACCCTACGAATTAAAGTCAGTATACTTTCTAGTTTTGACACGGCCTAGACACACGAGCATGTCTGCTGGTCGTGTGTGGCACACGGGCCTGTGGTCGGCCATGTGGCCAAGTCAGTAGCCTCCTTAATTTTCACACAGCCTGAAACACAGGCGTGTCTTGTGGCCGTGTGTGTAAGTCTGTATGTATGCCCTGTTTTACCACGGCTTAGACACATGGGCGTGTCTAAGGCAATGTGAGGCACACGGCCTGTTCACACAGGTGTGTGACCTTTGAAAAGTTAAAAATTTTCTAAGTTTCTGGAACTTTTATATGTTATCAGATTGGTCCCGAATTAATGAGTTAGGCTTTGTATGCTTGATTTAAGTTCTTATTGAATGTGAATGAATGACATTTACTGTAATGATATGATTATTTGATAATGATTGTCCTGAATGTTATTATAAGTTCGGTAATGCCTCTTAAACTATCCTGGCGACGGTTACGGGTTAGGGGTGTTATATTTTATTGGTATCAGAGCTTTGGTTTAGTCGGTTCTAGGACTACCATAGCGTATGTGAGTCTAGCTATACATGCCATAATTATGAACTGCGATAGTGTGATGAATCCTGAAATTGAAATGTGCTTTTATATAGCAAATGGATCCCGAACGAGCCGTAGTGGACGATGTCGAAAGCAATGCGCCTGCTCCCGCACAAGGGATGGCTCCATCCGATTTTAGACCTGCTACGAGTAGTCGTGATGGTGAGGCTAGACAAGCCTTCTACCAGATGATGAATGATTGGTTCACCTAATATTTTAGAACCAATCCGGCTATACAACAACCTCTACCCCGCTAAATCCTCCACAAACTCCTACTATGCCATTAGTGAATCCGATTCAGTCAAGTTAGCCTTTGGTCGATAAGATTAGAAAATATGGGGCCGAAGAGTTCCGAGCTACAACGAATGATGATGCCAAAAGAGCCGAGTTCTTGTTGGAGAACACAATAAGAGTGTTTGATGAATTTTCTTTGAGTCCCAAGAAATGTATAAAATGTGTCATTTCACTTTTAAGAGATACGACGTACCACTAGTGGAAGACTTTAATATCGATAGTTTCGAGTGAGCGGACACCTGGGATTTCTTTCAAGCTGAATTTCGAAAGAAATACATCAGTTAAAGATTCATCGATCAGAAACATAAAGAGTTTCTTGAGCTTAAACAAGGCCGTATGTTTATCATAGAATATGAGGGGGAATTTGTAAGACTGAGTCAGTATGCTTGTGAATGTGTATCTACGGAAGCAATAATGTGCAAAAGATTTGAAGATGGTTTGAACGTGGATATTCGTTTGTTAGTCGGGATTCTTAAAATTAAAGAATTTGTTGTGCTTGTTGAACGATCTTGTAAAGCTGAAGATCTCGAAAAAGAGAAAAGAAAAGCTGATTTTGAAGCTAGAGAGGTACGAAAGAGATCATCGGGAAATCATTTCAGTCTACATCAAAGAAATTCAGAGATGATAATAGCCGTTCAAAGGCTAATGTGGGGCATTCAAATAGAGATCGTGGTAGATCGCAGTCGAACTTCAAGGCTCCAGCTACATCCATTGCCAATGTCGAAAATGCTAAATCTGATCGCCCTGAGTGCAAGCATTGTGGTAAAAGACATCCCAATAATTGTAGACTATATGATCAAGCTTGTTTCAGATGTGGTTTGTTAGACCATTTTATCCGTGATTGCCTTGAATCTGTCGAGCAAGAAAGTGTGCAAAATTCGAGACCAGTGGCAATGCTTCTTGTGGTAGACCTCCCAAAAATATGGGAAATGTAAGTGGCAGTCATAGAGGGACAAGAGATATAGCTGTTAGATCCGAGGCTCGTGCACATGTCAGAGCCTGTGCTATCTAAGCTCATGAGGAAGCTTCACCGCCAGATGTGATTATAGGTACATTTACTCTTTATGATAGTTCTGTGACTGCTTTGATAGATCCTGGATCGGCACATTCATATATATGCATGAACTTAGTGAATAGTAAGACTTTTCCTGTAGAGTCTACTGAACTTGTAATTAGAGTTTTGAAACCTCTAGGTAGACGTGTTTTGGTTGATAAAGTCTGCAAGAATTTTTTATTAATGTTTCGAGACAGTTATTTTCTGGCTAATCTAATGCTGTTACCTTTTAATGAATTTCATATAATCCTTGGTATGGATTGGCTAACTTTGCATGATGTTGTTGTGAACTGCAAACGGAAAACTATTGATTTGAGAAGCAAAAATGATGAAATAATCAGAATTGAATCTAATGATTTGAATGGATTGCCTACTGTGATATCTTCAATGAAAGCTTTGAGTATTGTGAGAAAGGGTTGTGAAGCCTATTTTGCTTATGTGATTGATACGAAAGTGTCAAAAAAGAAAGTTCAATCTATGCCTGTTGTCTGTGAGTTCCCTGATATATTTCGTGAAGAACTTTCAAGATTACCTCTAGTTAGAGAAGTTGAATTTGGCATTGAATTGGTACTTGGTACTACTCTGATTTCGATAGCTCTGTATAGAATGGCTTCAACTGAATTAAAAGAATTAAAATCTCAGTTGCAAGAGTTTACCGATAGAGGATTTGCTAGACTGAGTTTCTCACCTTGGGGTGCTCTAGTTCTATTTGTGAAAAAGAAGATAGTAAGATGAGAATATGTATAGATTACAGTTAGTTGAATAAAGTGACTATCAAGAATAAGTATCCTATGCCCCGAATTGATGGCTTGTTTGATCAGTTGAAAGGAGCTGCTGTATTTTCAAAAATAGATTTGAGATCGAGCTATTATCAGTTACGAAGAAAAGACTTGAACATTCTGAAAACTGCTTTCCAAACAAGGTACGGTCACTATGAATTCCTAGTTATGCCTTTTGGATTGACTAATGCACCTGCTATCTTTATGGATTTGATGAACAAAATTTTTAGACCGTATTTAGATTGATTTGTTGTCGTATTCATTGATGACATATTGATTTATTCACAAGACGAAACTGAACATGCCGAGCATTTGAGAATAGTGCTATAGACTCAGCGAGATAAACAGTTGTATGCAAAGTTTAGCAAATGTGAATTCTAGTTGCGTAAAGTCAGTTTTCTGGGTCATACTGTATCAGCATCTGGTGTTCGAGTTGATCTGAATAAGATTTTAGCTTTTTTGGATTGGAAACCTCCGAGGAACATCTCTGAAGTCTATAGTTTTCTAGGACTTTCTGGTTATTATATAAGGTTCGTAGAAGGCTTTTCTATGATTGCAACTTCATTAACAAAGCTGTTTCAAAAACATGCTAAGTTTGAGTGGTCTGGAAAGTGTCAGAACAGCTTCGATCAGTTGAAAACTTTGTTGACTAAAGCTCCAGTATTGGTACAACCCGAATCGAGTAAAGAATTTGTTATCTATAGCGATGCTTCATTGATTGGTCTGGGATGTGTTTTGATGCAAGAAGGTGAAGTCATTTCTTATGCTTCAAGACAGTTGAAGTCGCACGAAAAGAACTATCCGACACACGATCTTGAGTTAGCCGTGATTGTGTTTGCTCTAAAGATTTGGCGTCACTATCTGTTCGGTGAGAAATGTCTTGTATATTCTGATCACAAGAGTTTGAAATATTTGATGACTTAGAAAGATCTGAATCTGCGACAAAAGAGATGGTTAGAACTGCTAAAAGACTACAAACTTGTGATTGATTATCATCCGGGTAAGGCAAATGTTGTTGCAGATGCTTTAAGTCAGAAATCATTATTTGCTCTGAGTGCATTGAATGCTAATTTGGTTCTATCCTATGATGATTCAGTTTTAGTGGAGTTAAAAGAGAGACCTTTGTTTTTACAACAGATTATCGAAGCTTAGAAGATTGATAATGAAATTTTAGCTAAATGAGCTCAGTGTTATATAGAGTCTGATTCAGAATTCAGAGTTGATAAAGACGATTGTCTGAGATTCCAAGATAGAATTTGTGTCCCAAGAAATCCAAAGTTAATTTAGATGATTTTGAGTGTGGCTCATAACAGTCAGTTATCTGTGCATCCAGGTGTACGAAAATGTATAATGATTTGAAACAGTATTACTGATGGTCAGGAATGAGAAGATATATTTCTGACTTCGTTTCAAAATGTTTGATCTGTCAGCAAGTTAAAGCTAAACATCAAGTGCTATCTGGTTTGTTACAACCGATTATGGTTCTAGAGTGGAAATGGGATCAAGTGACAATGGATTTTGTTTCAGGTTTACCCCTATCATCGAGAAAGAAAGATGCTATTTGGGTCGTTGTTGATTGATTGACGAAATTAGCTCATTTTATTTCGGTTTGATCTGATTACTCGCTTAATAAATTAGATGAGTTATACATTTTTGATATCGTGAGATTGCATGGTGTCATTGTCTATAGTGTCAGATAGATATCTAAGATTCATATCACGATTCTAGAAGAAATTACTAGATGCTCTGGGTACTAAATTGCACTTCAGTACTGCTTTTTACCCGCAAACGGATGGTCAATCCGAGTGAATTATTCAGATACTCGAAGATATGTTAAGATGTTGCATTCTTGAATTGGAAAGTATGTGGGAACAATATTTCCCATTGATTGAATTCACTTATAATAATATTTTTCAGTCGAGCATTAAAATGGCACCGTACGAAGCTTTATATGGTCGCAAATACCGTGCACCTTTGTATTGGATGAAGCTCAGTGAAAATAAGATTCACGTAATTGATTTGATAAAAGAAACCGAGCAGAAACTAAAAGTGATCCGAGATAGTTTGAAAGCAGCTTCCGATTGTCAAAAATCTTATATGTATTTGAAAAGAAAAGACATTGAGTTTGAGATCAGCAACAAAGTGTTTTTGAAGGTATCTCCGTGGAAGAAAGTGCTTTGGTTTCGTAGAAAAAGTAAATTGAGTCCAAGGTTTATTGGGCCGTATGAGATTACTGAGCGTATTGGACTGATTGCATATAAATTGTTGCTCCCACCAGTGTTAGAAAAGACTCATGATGTGTTTCACGTATCGATGCTTCGACGATACAGATTTGATCCGTCGCATGTGATTTCCCGTCTGAGATTGAAATTCAGTCTGATATGACTTACGAGGAAAAGTCGATCCGTATCTTAGCTCACGAGGTTAAAGAACTGTGAAATAAAAAAATTTCATTAGTAAAAGTGATGTGGCATCGACACGGTATTGAAGAGGTCACGTGGAAGCCGAAAGATGATATGAGATGACAATATCAGAATCTATTTAACGGTAAGATTTTGGGGGATGAAAATCCCTAAGGGGGGAGAATTGTAACAGTCTGGTTTAGACCCTAGTCAGAACAGTGGTTTCGGGACCACATATCCGAGTCTAAGAAATATAGTTAAATATTAATTTTCATGCTTATGATGTGTGAAATAGCATGTATGAAAATTTCGTATGAAAATTTAATCGCTTGTGTGCCCAATTTGATAAAAGGACCTAATCGCATAAAATGTAAAATGGTCTTCTATTTGTTTAAGTGCTTATTTGATATGTCCTTGTAAATGAGAGGTCCTTATGTTATTATTTGACCATTGGAAGTTTGAATGGTCTTTAATAACCTTGTATGTTAATGGTTTAAATGTTAATTAACTAAAGGTATAATGGTTTAAATAAAAGAAATGTTAAAATTAGCTCGGTTTGAGTGTTCTATTGCCAAAAATACTAAGTTCAAGATAGGTTTTGACACTTGTGGTTGTTAATTCAAGGTTCGTTTTTTATCCATTTTCGATAATTTCTATGTTTTTGTGATTGTTGCTTTGTATACTAACAAGCCCATGTCTTAATTTTTGATTTTGTTGATGATTTTGAGTCGATCCATTGATGAAATTATGATTTTTGTGAAGTTAGTTGATAGAAAATGAAAGATATGTATTGGGTTAGTATATTTTGTCTTTGAATTTTTGATGAAATTGAGTAATTTGGGTTAAATTATAAAAATGAGATTTTAAGGGACTAAAATGTGAAATAAATGAAACATATGGGCTTATATGAACACCATGTATATTTGGCTAAGCAAGTGTGTATGGAAATTTGGTGTATTTTGTGATTTTATGAATTAGGGACTAAAATGTCAAAATGTGAAAATGTGAGGGCTAATTTGTAAAATGCCCTAAATATATGTTTTTGGATTGATTTGAATAAATGTGTGATTGAATAAGTTAAATTTAAATTTATTTAGATCAAGAACTAAACAAAACAAAATTAGATCGGGGAAAGTCGAAAGTCATCGAGTAGCTATTTCCGTCTATCCGAATCTGTACGAGGCAAGTTTATATACAAATAAATGTATTTGAAATGGTTTATTTATGCTTATATTCTATTGAAAAATTATGAATGGCTTTATGCCTTGAATATGAGATATCCGAGAAAGTATCGACAAAGTTTCGACGTCTGAAAAGCCCCGTACGAACCTTCGGAATAGTTAGGATACATATGTCATGGCATAGGATCCAATATGTGTTTTCGTGTAAGACCACGTCTGGGACGCTGGCATTATATTTGATTTCGTGTAAGACCCTGTATAGGACAGTTGTATTGATATTTGATTACATGTAAGACCACGTTTGGGACGTCGGCATTGTATATTCTTTCTGATTTATCCGCGTATCCTTACATTTCTGAATGGTTCAAACGGGCATTCTGAGAAAATGAATAACTTTGTGAAATTGTAACGCCCCGCACCCGAGACCGTTGCCGGAGTCGAACCCGAGGTGTTAACGAACTTAATTCATTTATTTACACAGTTCATTTTAAAATTTCCAGACACGCTGGCTAACTGCGTCACTGTCACCTTAAAAATCATATCTCGAGTTCCAAAACTCGAAAACTGATTCCGTAAATTTTCCCTGAAACTAGTCTCATATATCCATCTATAGATTGTTTTCTAGAATTTTTGGTTGGGCCAATTAGTACAGTTTATTAGTTAAAGTCTCCCCTATTTCAGGGTTCGACTACTCTGACCTTCATGCATTACGACTTAGATATCTTCCTGTACCGGGCTTCAATACATATGCTGTTTGCTTCTAATGAAGCTAGACTCAAAACGAAATCTGTACATATAAAGCATGACTTCAAATTATTTCTGGTTAATTTATGGTAAATTTCCAAAGTCAGAATAGGGGATCAAGTAACTGTTCTAGCCCTGTTTCATGAAAACTTAAACATCTCATAAAATACGGCTCATATGGTCGTTTCGCTTCTTCCATATGAAAATAGACTCATCAAGGTTCGATTAAATAATTTATTCATTATTTAATTACATTCCTACTATTTTTAGTGAATTTTCAAACTCACATCACTGCTGCTGTCAGCATCTATTTTAAGGTAAATTTCACCTATTTCATAGTTTCCATGATTCAACTAGCCATTTGACATACATAGCACCAAATATGATCGTGATTAACCATTCCAATGGCTGATCATTGCCAAGCATTTCCACACCTCTCAATAACCATATATATACAAAATGATTTTAATACTATGCTCAAAATATTTAAGCCATTTTTCGCATGGCTATCCGAATATATACACATTACCAAAGGTACTTGATTAACAACAAAGGTTAGTCCTATACATGCCATTATCAACGTTTAACTAAAAGAGTACCAAAAGGGCTTAGATAGTGTGGACGACTTGACTTCGACAATCCCGAGTCCGATAGTGACGAACAAAAATCTATAAAACAGAGAATTAAAGAAACGGAATAAGCATTTAATGCTTAGTAAGTTTTGAGTAATGTAAATTATTTACGACTAAAGTATAGCGTTCATATGACTAAATGAATAATTTCATATATGCACATTCTGAAAACCATAATTTCTTCACACTTCAACCAATATATTCATACACAGGGTATCAAACCTAACTAGAGGCTGGAAGCTCATTAATCAATTGAGCGAGTACTATTTGAAAGGAATCAACCTTTCCGATGCATATACGAAACATACCTTATCGTTTGTATTTTATGAGCGTATTAATTGAAATTATTACAGCAAGATCCCTTGCTTCCAAACCCAAGTATCTTCGGGATTTAGCGGATATAGCAACTCGCACAAATGCCTTGGTCTTAGCCGGATATAGTCACTAGCATGAATGCCTTGGGACTTAGCCGGATATAGTCACTAGCACAAATGCCTTGAGACTTAGCCCGGTATAGCAACTACTCACACAAATGCCTTGGGACTTAGCCGGATATCATCCGAATAATCAAGCACATATACCAATAAATCATGACACATCCATATTTCATTATCATAACTAGAATTCAAACACAAGACGCTTATCAACCATTACCATTTTTGGCTCAATAGCCACATACAAAGAGCATGATTTTGATTTGCTTTATAACATGATCTCTATACACATTCGGCTACCCGTCATAGGTATAAACTAATCACCTCAATATACAATTCAAGTAGAATCATTATATCACCGTTTATTTGTTATGCTTATATGTCATGACTTAATCAAATCATAAACTAAGTTTCATTACTCGAAAACTTACCTTGGATGTTGTCAAACGATTTCAACGGCTATTCGATCACTTTTTCCTTTCCCTTATCCAACTTTGATCCTCTAAGCTCTTGAGCTAAATCAAACAATTTACTTCCCAATCAAACACAATCACATGGCATCCATATACATTTTAGAACCATTCTTAACATATTTACTACTCATTTACAAACAAAATACTCATATCACATTTATAAAACTACAAGCCGAATATACCTATGTATGACCATCCCAATTTAATCGATTTCTTGTTTTATGCACTACCACATATTCACGCACATATATATATTATGCCATTTACTCATAAACCCCATTATGCCGAATATTCATTAACCAATAGTCACACACACTACTTATGTACAAAAATTTATCCACCCTGGCCTATAGTTCATTCGGCCACTCATCACTCAACCAAACAAAATTTCATAGCAAACTCCTATGACCAAGCACACACATATACTTACATCCCAATACTCATAACATTCAAAATCACATTTTAAGTAAATTATCTTAAACAATGCCGAATCCTTAAGTGATTAAACATCAAATTTTTACTCAATTCCCAAACATATAAACAACATTTATTCGTGACATCAAGCATCTTCATTTCGGCTATTACACATATATAAACTAGCAATCAAATACTAACATTTGCACTTCACCTTAATAGCTAGCTTAGCAAACCTTAATTTAACATATATTTGTTCATAACACAATTAAAGCATCCTCTCCATTCCATCAATTCAAAACACATACATTGCCCAATAATATCCAAAATCATATTCGGCCTTAGTACTCAACTTGCTAGCCGATTTTTCTCCATCTAGCAACTAATGCACATATGTGCTCATTTGTTAGACTCTACTTCACCTAACTACCAATTTTTTCTTTTCATCCAAATAACATGAACAACAACCATTTCTTGAACATTTTCTCTTAACCGATTACTCATGTTACCAACAAGATTCAAAATTTGGACATGGGCTAAGCAAGGAGCTTAATGACTAACTCAAAAAAATGCTACAAATCCAAGAATCATCCTTGAACTTACCTTGATTTAGCTAACCACCATAGCTGAATTTTTCCAAGCTTGTTCTCTCCTAGTCACGGCAATGAGGAGCAAAGATGAAAACTTTGGTTTCTCCTCCCATTTACCACATGTTTTATTATTCTTAATTCCTTATTTTATTTTGTAAACTAATAATGCTAATAGAAAATACATATTATCATCAATGACCCATACCATGGCCGCCACTACTTATTATAAATGGATATTTGACATGCAAACCCATCATTTTATAACATGCATTAATAGGTCCTTATAGATTAACCTATCATCTTTTAAAAGTGTCACACATAAGTCCTATTAATTAAATTCACATGCAATCGACTAAATCGAAGCTTAAAACTTTCACACATTCATATTCACATATTTTAGACAATAAATATCATATTCAAATACTTTAGTGACTCGGTTTAGCAGTCCCGAAACCACTTTCCGACTAGGGTCAATTTAGGGCTGTCACAACTCTCCCCCACTTAAGAAATTTTCGTCCCCGAAAATCTTACCGGTAAATATGTTTGGGTATCGTTTTTTCATAGAGTTCTCGGTTTCCCAAGTAGCTTCTTCGATCCCGTGTTTGAGCCATAACACCTTTACTAACGGAACCCTCTTGTTTCGCAACTCTTTCACTTCACGAGCTAGGATTGAATCGGTTCTTCTTCATAACTCATATCGCCTTGAATTTCAACCTCGGAGGATTTATTATGTGCGAAGGATCGATCCGTAACGTCAAGCATTGAGACATGAAAAACGTTGTGAATCTTCTCGATGTCAGAGGGTAAAATCAATCTATATGCCACTGGGCCAACTCGTTTGGATATTTCATATGGCCCTATGAACCTCGGACTCAGTTTGCCCTTACGGCCAAATCTGAGTATCTTTTTCCAAGGTGAAACTTTAAGAAACACTTTGTCTCCCACCTGATACTCAATATCTCTTCGTTTTAAATCCACGTACAACTTCTGACAATCTGATGCTGCCTTCAGACTTTCACGAATTATTTTTACTTTCTGCTCAGCATCTTTAATCAAATCAACTCCGAAAATTTTACTTTCACCGAGCTCGGTCCAAAACAATGGTGTACGGCATTTACGACCGTATAAAGCCTCGTAAGGCGCCATCTTAGTACTTGATTGAAAACTATTGTTGTAAGCGAATTCAATCAAAGGTAAATACCGCTCCCATGAACCACTAAACTCAAGGATGCAACATCTCAACATATCCTCAAGTATCTGGAATTATCCGCTCGGATTGACCATAGTTTGTGGATGAAAAGCGGTGCTAAAATGCAACTTGGTACCCAAAGCTTCTTGCAATTTCTTCCAAAATCGCGAGGTGAACCTCGGATCTCTATCCGCACAATAGAAATAGGTACCCGTGTAATCTTACAACTGAGAAACATACAATTCAGCTAGTTTATCCAATGAAAAATCCGTGACGACGGGATAAAGTGAGCCGACTTAGTCGATCTATCAACAACAACCCAAATCGCATCTTTCTTACTTACCGACAATGGCAACCCAGATACAAAATCCATCGTGACTCGATCCCATTTCCATTCAGGTATCATGATCGGCTGAAGTAAAGCTGTAGGTACTTGATGTTTCGCTTTCACTTGTTGACATATTAAACACCTCGAAACAAAATCGAAAATGTCTCGTTTCATACCATGCCACCAAAACTGACGTCTCAGATCGTTGTACATTTTCGTACTCCCCGGGTGAATTGACATTCGGCTACAATAAGCTTCGTTCAGAATCATCGAAATAAGTTCTGAATTTCTTGGAACACACAAACGACTTCTGAACCTCAAACAATCGTCATCATCAATTTGGAACTCTGATTCCATATTCGAAACGCATTCAGCCCGTTTTTCAACCAATTCATCATTGACTTTCTGAGCTTCACGAATTTGGTGAATCAACAATGGTTTGGCCTTTAATTTCGCTACTAACACATTGTCGGATAGAATGCATAGTGTACATTCATCGTCGTAAAGCAAACGGTGATTTACGACTTAAAGCATCCGCAACCACATTAGCCTTTCCTGGGTGATAGTCAATGACAAGCTCATAATCTTTTAACAACTCGAGCCAACGTCTTTGTCGCAGATTCAAGTCTCTTTGAGTCATCAAATATTTGAGACTTTTGTGATCCGAATATACATGACACTTCTCACCAAATAAGTAATGTCGCCATATTTTCAAAGTGAATACGATGGCAGCTAGTTTGAGATCATGGGTTGGATAATTTTTCTCATGTGGCTTCAATTATCTCGACGCATAAGCTACAACTCGACCTTCTTGCATCAATACACAACCCAACCCAAGTAAGGATGCGTCACTGTAAATGACAAACTCTTTGCCTGATTCAGGCTGCACTAGCACTAGAGCTTCAGTCAAGTAAGTTTTTAGTTGATCGAAACTTTTCTGACATTTTTCTGACCATTCGAACTTAACATCTTTCTGAAGTAGCTTCGTCATTGGTGTGGCTATCACTGAGAAACCCTTTAAAAACCGTCTATAGTAACCGGTAAGTCCCAAAAAGCTCTGAACCTCAGTAATATTTCTCGGGGGCTTCCAGTTAAGTATGGCTAAAATTTTGCTCGGATTAACTCGAATACCCGATGCAGATACCACATGTCCCAAAAAGCTAACTTCTCTCAACCAGAACTCATATTTACTGAACTTAGCATATAATCGCTTATCCCGTAAAACCCGCAACACTAACCCCGGTGTTCAAGATGATCGGTTTCGTTTCTCGAATAGACCAAAATATCATCAATAAACACAACTACAAACCGATCCAAAAACGAATCAAGATCCGATTCATCAAATCCATAAATACATTTGGGCATTAGTGAGCCCAAACGGCATCACTAAGAACTCAGAGTGACCGTATCTCATTCTCGAAAGCGGTTTTGGGTATATCCGAATCCCAAATTCAGAATCGATAATAACTCGATCTCAAATCTATCTTTGAAAACACCGAGGCTCCCTTTAGTTGATCAAACAAATCATCAATACGCTGATAACGGATATTTATTCTTTATTGTCACTTTATTCAGCTGACGATAGTCGATGCACAACCTCATGGTTCCGTCCTTCTTTTTCACAAACAATATTGGTGCACCCCAAGGTGAAAAACTCGGTCGAGCAAAACCTCTATCCGTCAACTCTTGCAACTGAGTTTTCAGTTCTTTTAATTCCGTTGGTGCCATACGATATGGAGCTATCGAAATCGGTGTAGTCCCAGGTACAAGTTCGATGCCAAACTCTACCTCCCGAACAAGTGGTAACCCTGGTAATTTTTCGGGAAAAACATCCGGATATTCACAAACCACTGGTACCGATTCAAGTTTCTTTCCTGATTTTTCATTATCAAGCATGTATGCAAGATATGCTTCACACCCCTTTCTCACATATTTTTGAGCTAACGTCGAGGATATTATTGTTGGCAATCCATTCAAGACAGTAGACTCAACTCGGATTATCTCATTATTTGCACACCTCAAATCAATAGTCTTGCTTTTGCAATTCACAACAGCATCATGCACGGTCAACCAATCCAAGCCAAGAATAACATCAAATTCATCAAACGGTAAAAGCATCAAGTCCGCCGGAAAACGGGAACCTCGAATTACTAGGGGACATTTCTTACACACCTTATTAACAAGCACACAATGACCCAAGGGATTCGACACTCTAATAGCGAACTCAGTAGACTTAACAGGTAAAGTCTTACTGGATGCTAAAGTCTCACATATATAAGAATGAGTAGAACCAGGGTCAATCAATGCAATCACATTAGTATCAAAGAGAGTGAATGTACGGTAATAACATCGGCGAAGAAGCATCCTCGCGTGCACGTATAGCATAAGCTCGGCAGAGCACGAGCCTCGATCTGGTGGTAACATCTCTAGATCCTCTCGATCGCCACTAGCATTCCCCACATTTTAGATGGTCTACCTCGAAAGTAGTAGCACCGGTTTCCCACTCGATTTACATTACATTCGCACAATCTCGGGCAATCTTTAATAAAGTGGTCAACTGATCGCACTTGTAACAGAGTCAGTGATGACCCAAAATTGACCCTAGTCGGAATGTGGTTTCGGGACCACAAAACCGAGGCATAAAAATAATTTAAAATTTATTTTGATGCCTATGATATGTGTTAAATTGTGTGTGACATTTTTGATGATTTGATTTAGTGTTATAAATGTGAATTTCACTAGAAAGGGCCTAGTAGTAAACTTTGAAAGTATGATGGGAAGATGTGGGATGACTAGTTGATCATGCATGCAAAAATAAGGGATTTGCATGTCAAATTTCCCCAAAAGAAGCATAGTGGCCGGCCAAGGTAGGTGTTGATGGGCAAGGGAAACATGTTTCCAACATGTTTGGTTAGTGAGTTATGTATGAAGAAATAAAATAAGAATTAGCATTAAAGAAATGAACAAAAAAAAAAAAAAGGATGAGCATGGATGCCCCCCCATTGCCGTGCAACTAAGAAAGAAAACAAAAATTTTTTTTTTCATCCTTGTTCTCTCCTTTTTGGCCGAAAATACTAAGAGGAAGAAGAGATTTTTGCTTCATTTTCTTTGTTTAGAAGAGATCTAGAAGGAAATTTGGCCAAACTTGCATCAAGAGTAAGGTATGTATGAGGTTGTGTTATGAGTTTCATGCATGTTTTAGTTGCTAACTTGATGTTCATGTTAGCCATGGTTCAAATCCTTGTTATGCCATGGGAATGGTATTTGGCCAAAGTTGTTATTGTGTTAAAGCCATTGCATGCTAAATGTGAAGCTTGCTAATGATGCATGCAATGATGGATTTTCTACTCTTGAAATTTCTTTGTAGCCATCTTGAGTAAGACATTGAGTTTTCTTTTGTTTAACCATGATTGAAGTTGAAAGGGCATGATTGTGATGTATTCGGCCATGATGCATTCATGAGCATGGTTCATGTTTCTTGCATGTTAGTAAAATTTGTGTTTTGGATGGCTATGGACACCTTGAAATTGCCTTGCACCTATATGTGTATATATGATTGCACATGATATTTTGATTATGAAGAAAGTGATAAATATGTTGTTTAAAGAAGAAATTTGTTGAAGAATGTTGTGAAATTTGCATGTACAATCGGCCTAGTACACATATGATGTGAAAATCTTGCAATTTATTGTTGATTTTGTGCAAGTATGACTAAGTATAATCGGCCACATGGGGGAATTATTGTGCATGCATTCGGTTAGAGGCAAGCTTAATGATGCCTATTCTTGACTTAGGTAATCGGCTACCTTGTTGTGAGCTAAGGCCGAATGTGTGCGTAATTAAAGAAAATTGACTAAAGTGCTTAGTTATGTGATGTTGAGTCAATGATATGTGTATTCGCCAAGGCTAGCAAGCGAGACTTTAATGAATTGAATTTGTTTGAATTAGCTCAAGAGCTTAGAGGGCCACAATTGGATAAGGGAAGGAAAAGTGATCGATTAGCCGTCGAAGCCGTTCGACAACATCCGAGGTAAGTCCTCAAGAAATGACCCTACTCAATTATGTGAAATGAAATATGGATGTGTAATGATTATTGATTTATGTGTGTATGAGTATTTGAATGGTACCGGGCTAAGTCCCAAGGCAATTATGCAAGTGATATGTTTGTGTTTGAGCCTTAGTAACGAAAATGAAACATGGATGTGTAATGATTATTGATGTATGTGTGTGCATGAGCAATTGAATGATATCCGGCTAAGTCCCAAGACATTTATGCTAGTAATTATATCCGGGTTAAGACCAAGGCCATTGTGCTAGTGACCACATCCGGGCTAAGACCCGAAGGCATTCGTGCAAGTTGTTAAATCCGGGCTAATACCCGAAGGCATTTGTGCAAGTCATTCTATCCGGGCTAAGACCCGAAGGCATTCGTGCATGTGGTTATATCCGGTTGTATTCCGAAGAAGCTTGGGCTGAAGGTGAGCGTTGGTTGCTGTAATAAATTTAATTAGTACGCTCGAAAATCCCAAAGGAAAAGGTATGTTTATATGTGCATTGGAAAAGTCGATATGTTTAAGTAACATTCGTTCAATCGACTAACGAATTTTCAGCTATTGAATTGGTTGATATCTTGTGAAAGTATACAATGATGAAGTGCGAAGTAAGTATGATTATGTGAATGTGTATTAATGAAATGATTCATTTGGCTATGTGAATGTAATGCCTTAGTTAAAGCCGATTTTATTGCTTGAGACTTACTAAGCATAAAAATGCTTACCCCGTTGCTTTGGCTCTCTGTTTTATAGATTTTGCTCGTTAGCGATCGGATTCGGGATCATTAAAGTCGAAGTCATCTACACTATCAAAGCCTCCATTTTGGGTATAATTTTGGTTGAACTTTGAAATGGCATGTATAGGACTACCCTATTGTAGAAGGTCATGTACCTTTCGGTTTTATGTAAGCTAGGATAGCTATGCGAAAATGGCTTAGATACGTTGTTAGTATGATTCTATAATTGTTTGTCTGATGATCATTATGGGGTATGGAATGGTTTTGAAAAGATTATCCATTGGAATGGTTAATCATGATCACACTTGTGCTATGTATGCAAAAGGGCCTATTGAATCGTGGAAATCATGAAATAGGTAAAGGTTACCTTGAAAAATCTTTGGCGGCAGAAGTGGTGTGGTTTTGAAAATCACCAAAATTTAAATAGTGAATAAGTTCTGTAAATGAACCTTGATGAGTCTACTTTCATATGGAAGAAACGAAACGGTCATAGGAGTTACTTGTTAAGAGATATTCAAGTTATTGTGAGACAGGGCGTAACGGTTTCTAGGTCCCTGTCATGACTTTAAAATTTGCTATACATTATCCAGAAATCATTATAAGTCATGCCTTATATATGCAGATTCCATTTTGAGTCTAGTTTCATTAGAAAGAAACGGCACCAGTATTAAAGCCCTGCATGAGAGAGATATTCAAGTTGTAACGCGAAGGTCGAGCAATCGATCCTCGTAACATGGGTGACTTTAACTAATAAACTGTACCAATTGGCCCGACCAAAATTCTAGAAATAAATCCATGGAAGGATATATGAGTCTAAATTCATGGAAAATTTACGGAATCAGTTTTCAAGTTTTGAAACTCGAGATATGATTTTTAAGACGACAAGTGACGCAGTTTTCCAACCCTGTCTGGAAATGCCAAATTGGTCGGTACTTTAAGAGGATTTAGCTCGTCAACCCCTCGCGTCCGACACGGCGATGGTCTCGGGCTCGGGTGTTACATTTTATTGGTATCGAGCTACGGTTTAGTCGATTCTAGGACTACCGTGATATGTTTGGGGTCTAGCTATACATGCCATTAAATGATGAATTGATAGTGTGGTGATTTCGACAATTTGACTTTGTGTTTGTTTATAGCAATGGATCCCGATCCCAACCGAGCAATAGCCGATGATGTGGAGAGTGTGGCGCCTGCTCCGCGCAAGGGACAAATGCCGTGGACTCTCAACCTATGGCCAACAATCCGAATGATGAGGCTAGGCAAGCCTTTTATAGTGTGATAAATGATTGGTTTAACCAATACATTCGAACTAACACTACTGTTCCACAACCTCCATTCCCGACAAATGCAACCCCGCACCTACAATACCTCCCAGAATCGACCAAATAAGGTCAAGTAAGCCCCAATCGATAGGATTCAAAACATGGGGCCACTGAATTTAAAGCTACGGATGATGACGATGCCGAGCAAGCTGAATTTTGGTTGGACAACACTATCCGGTGCTCGATGAGCTATCTTGTACACCCGATGAGTGCTTAAAGTGTACCATCTCCTTGTTACGTGATTCCGCCTACTATTGGTGGAGTACTCGACTTGTGGTGCCTAGAGAGCAAGTGACTTGGGAGTTCTTTCAAACCGAAGTTTGAAAAAAGTATATCATCGAGATTCATCGACCGAAGCGAAAGGAATTTCTTGATCTTAAGCAAGGCTCTATGTCTACATCGACTACGAACGAAAATTTTGAGGCTTAGCCAGTGCTGCGAGAATGTATTTCGTCCAAGCTATTATGTGTAAACGCTCGAGGATGGGCTGAATGATGATATAAGGATGTTCGTTGGCATTCTCGAAATACGAGAGTTCGTAGTACTTGTTGAGCGAGCTTGTAAAGTCAAGAGCTTAGGAAGGAGAAACAAAAATTGATGTGGGAACTGGACAATTTGAAAAAGGTCCTCGGAAAGTCTCTTCAACAGCATCAAGAGATTTCGAGATGATGTGAGCCGGTCTAAAGGCGCCGGGATTTTCTAGACGAGATCGCGGTCGACCTCCTGTGACCACACGAGTCACTTCGATCGCCGATGGTGGAAATGATCGCCGAGAGAGCGAGTGTCTCGCATTGTGGCAAATGGCATTCGGGAGTCTGAGGTTCCGTGATCGCTCTGCTATAAGTGTGGATCCGTGACCACTTTATCAAGGACCGCCCGAGGTTGCTTGAACAAAATGTAAGTCAAAGTGGAAACCCGGTGCTACCACCGCCGAGGTAGGCCATCCGAAATGCGGCAATGCTAGTGGTGGTCGAGAGGGTCGAGAGATGCTACAACGAGACCCGAGGCTCGTACTCTGCTAGGACTTATGCCATACGCCGACGCGAGGATCTTGCCTCACCGGATGTTATTACCGGTACTTTCACTCTTTTCGATACTAATGTGATTGCTTTGATTGACCCCGGTTCTACTCATTCTTATATATGTGAAACCTTAGCATCCAAAGAAGACTTTGCCTATTGAGTCTCTCGAGTTTGTAATTCGGTGTCAAACCCTTGGGTCATTACGTGCTTGTCAACAAAGTGTGCAAGAAAAGTCCCTAGTATTCCGAGGTTCTTCTTTTCCGGCGGACTTGATGCTTTTGCCGTTCGATGAATTCAACGTTATTCTTGGTTTGGATTGGTTGACCATGCACGATGCGGTTGTAAATTGCAAAAGCAAGACTATCGATCCGAGGTGCGAATAACGAGATAATTCGGGTTGAGTCTACGGACTTAAAGGGTTGCCAAATGTAATATCGATAATGTTGGCCGAAAATATGTAAGAAAAGGGTGCGGCGTACCTTGCGTATGTGCTCGATGACAAGGAGTCGAAAAGAAACCCGAATCGATGCGTGGTTTGTGAATACCGGATGTTTTCCACGAAGAATTGCGGGTTTGCCACTGTTCGGAAATAGAGTTTGGCATCGAATTGGTACTGGTACCACTCAATTTCGATAGCTCCGTATCGTATGGCAATCGACGGAATTAAAGGAGTTGAAAGCTCGATTGCAAGAATTGGTGGATAGAGGTTTTGCCCGCCCGAGTTTTTCGCCTTGGGTGCGCCGGTGTTGTTTGTGAAAAGAAGGATGGGACCATGAGGTTGTGCATCGACTATCGTCAGCTTAATAAAGCAACGATAAAGAACAAATATCCGTTATCGCGTATTGATGACTTGTTCGATCAACTGAAGGGAGCCTCGGTGTTCTCGAAAATAGATTTGAGATCGGGCTATTATCGATTCATGAATTTGAGATTCGGACGTACCCAAGGCGCCTTGAGCGAGATATGGTCACTACGAGTTTCTAGTGATGCCGTTTGGACTTACTAATGCCCTGCGGTATTTATGGATTTGATTAATCGGATCTTCGACCATATTTAGATCGGTTCGTAGTCGTATTCATTGATGACATCTTGGTCTATTCAAGAAATGAGACCGAACATCTTGAACACCGAGGTTAGTCTTTGCGAATTCTACGGGATAAGCAATTATATGCTAAGTTCAGCAAGTGTGAGTTCGGTTAGAGAGGTTAGCTTCTTGGGGCATGTGATATCTGCGATCGGGCATTCGAGTCGACCGAACAAAATTTCGCTATACTTAGCTGGAAGCCTCCGAGAAATATTACCGAGGTTCGAGCTTTTTGGGGCTTGCTTAGGTTATTACCGACGATTTGTAAAGGTTTCTCAATGATAGCCACGCCAATGACGGCTTACTCCAAAAGGATGTTAAGTTCGAATGGACGGAGAAATGTCGAAGAGTTTCAATCAACTGAAAACTTATTTAACTGAAGCCCCAATTCTAGTGCAACCCGAATCTGGCAAAGAGTTTGTCATCTATAGTGACGCCTCCCTACTTGGGTTAGGTTGTGTATTGATGCAAGAAGGTCGAGTTGTGGCCTATGCGCGTCGAGGCAATTAAAGCCACATGAGAAAAATTATCCGACCCATGATCTCGAATTGGTCGCCATCGTATTCGCCTTAAAGATTTGGCGACATTACTTATTTGGTGAGAGGTGCCATGTGTACTCGGATCACAAAAGTCTCAAATATTTGATGACCCAAAGAGACTTAAATCTGCGACAAAGACGTTGGCTCGAGTGTTAAAGGGATTATGGCCAGTCATTGACTATCACCCGCGGAAAGGCGAATATGGTTGCGGATGCCTTGAGTCGTAAATCATTATTCGCTTACGAGCGATGAATGTGCACTTGTCCGCTCGATCCGACAACGTGTTAGTAGCTGAATTGAAAGCCAAACCATTATTGATACATCAAATTTGTGAGGCTCGGAAGGTCGACGATGAGTTGGTTGCAAACGGGCGAGTGTGTTCGAACAAGGAATCGGAGTTTCGGATCGATGATGACGATTGTTTGAGGTTCGAAGTCGTCTGTGTGTTCCAAAGAATTGAACTTATTTCGATAATTCGAACGAAGCCCATTGTAGCCAAATGGCAATCCACCGGGAGTACGAAGATGTACAACGATTTGAAACGCGTCGGTTTTGGTGGCATGGTATGAAACGAGACATCTCGACTTTGTTTCGAGGTGTTTAATATGTCAACAAGTGAAAGCGGAACATCAAGTGCCTTGAGATTACTTCACCGATCACGATACTCGAGTGGAAATGGGATCGAGTCACAATGGACTTCGTGATCCGGACTGCCATTGTCAGTGAGTAAGAAGGATGCGATTTGGGTCGTTGTAGATAGATTGACTAAGTCGGCTCACTTTGTCCCCGACGCACGGATTTTTCAATGGACAAATTAGCGAATTGTACGCTTCTCGATTGTGAGATTACACGGGTGCCTATTTCTATCGTGTCGGATAGAGATCCGAGATTTACCTCGCGATTTTGGAAGAAGTTGCAAGAAGCTTTGGGTACCAAGTTGCATTTCAGACCGCCTTTCACCCCCAAACCGATGGTCAATCCGGCGGATAATTCGGATACTTGAGGATATGTTGAGATGTTGCATCCTCGAGTTCGGTGGTTTATGGGAAGCGGTATTTGCCTTTGATTGAATTCGCTTATAACAATAGTTTTCAATCAAGTATTAGGATGGCACCTTACGAGGCTTTGTACGGTCGTAAATGCCGTACACCATTGTTTTGGACTGAGCTCGGTGAAAGCAAAATTTTCGGGGTGGATTTGATTAGAGATCTGAATGAGAAAGTGAAAGTAATCCATGAAAGTCTGAAGACGACCTCCGATCGTCAGAAGTCGTACGCGGATCTGAAGCGTAAGGACATCGAGTATCAGGTGGGAGATAAAGTGTTTCTCAAGGTTTCGCCTTGGAAAAAGATACTCAGATTCGGCCGTAAGGGCAAGTTGAGCCCGAGGTTCATTGGACCATATGAGATATCCGAAGCGAGTCGATCCGGTGGCATATCGTCGATTTTGCCCCCGAACTCGAAAAGATTCACGATGTCTTTCATGTTTCGATGCTTCGACGCTATAGATCTGATCCATCGCACGTGATTAGTCCATCGGAGGTTGAAATTCAAGCCAATATGAGTTATGAGGAAGAATCGATTCGTATCCTATCACGTGAAGTGAAAGAGTTGCGAAACAAGCGGGTTCCGCTAGTGAAAGTGTTATGGCTCAAACACGGGATAGAAGAAGCTACTTGGGAAACCGAGAACTCTATGAAAGAGTGATACCCAACCCTATTTACCGGTAAGATTTTCGGGGACGAAAATTTCTTAAGTGGGGGAGAGTTGTGACAGCCCAAAATTGACCCTAGTCGGAATGTGGTTTCGGGACAACAAAACCGAGGCATAAAAATAATTTAAAATTTATTTTGATGCCTATGATATGTGTTAAATTGTGTGTGACATTTTTGATGATTTGATTTAGTGTTATAAATGTGAATTTCACTAGAAAGGGCCTAGTAGTAAACTTTGAAAGTATGATGGGAAGATGTGGGATGACTAGTTGATCATGCATGCAAAAATAAGGGATTTGCATGTCAAATTTCCCCAAAAGAAGCATAGTGGCCGGCCAAGGTAGGTGTTGATGGGCAAGGGAAACATGTTTCCAACATGTTTGGTTAGTGAGTTATGTATGAAGAAATAAAATAAGAATTAGCATTAAAGAAATGAACAAAAAAAAAAAAGATGAGCATGGATGCCCCCCCCATTGCCGTGCAACTAAGAAAGAAAACAAAAAAATTTTGTTCATCCTTGTTCTCTCCTTTTTGGCCGAAAATACTAAGAGGAAGAAGAGATTTTTGCTTCATTTTCTTTGTTTAGAAGAGATCTAGAAGGAAATTTGGCCAAACTTGCATCAAGAGTAAGGTATGTATGAGGTTGTGTTATGAGTTTCATGCATGTTTTAGTTGCTAACTTGATGTTCATGTTAGCCATGGTTCAAATCCTTGTTATGCCATGGGAATGGTATTTGGCCAAAGTTGTTATTGTGTTAAAGCCATTGCATGCTAAATGTGAAGCTTGCTAATGATGCATGCAATGATGGATTTTCTACTCTTGAAATTTCTTTGTAGCCATCTTGAGTAAGACATTGAGTTTTCTTTTTGTTTAACCATGATTGAAGTTGAAAGGGGCATGATTGTGATGTATTCGGCCATGATGCATTCATGAGCATGGTTCATGTTTCTTGCATGTTAGTAAAAATTTGTGTTTTGGATGGCTATGGACACCTTGAAATTCGGCCTTGCACCTATATGTGTATATATGATTGCACATGATATTTTGATTATGAAGAAAGTGATAAATATGTTGTTTAAAGAAGAAATTTGTTGAAGAATGTTGTGAAATTTGCATGTACAATCGGCCTAGTACACATATGATGTGAAAATCTTGCAATTTATTGTTGATTTTGTGCAGGTATGACTAAGTATAATCGGCCACATGGGGGGAATTATTGTGCATGCATTCGATTAGAGGCAAGCTTAATGATGCCTATTCTTGACTTAGGTAATCGGCTACCTTGTTGTGAGCTAAGGCCGAATGTGTGCGTAATTAAAGAAAATTGACTAAAGTGCTTAGTTATGTGATGTTGAGTCAATGATATGTGTATTCGGCCAAGGCTAGCAAGCGAGACTTTAATGAATTGAATTTGTTTGAATTAGCTCAAGAGCTTAGAGGGCCACAATTGGATAAGGGGAAGGAAAAAGTGATCGATTAGCCGTCAAAGCCGTTCGACAACATCCGAGGTAAGTCCTCAAGAAATGACCCTACTCGAATTATGTGAAATGAAATATGGATGTGTAATGATTATTGATTTATGTGTGTATGAGTATTTGAATGAAACCCGGGCTAAGTCCCGAAGGCAATTATGCAAGTGATATGTTTGTGTTTGAGCCTTAGTAACGAAAATGAAACATGGATGTGTAATGATTATTGATGTATGTGTGTGCATGAGCAATTGAATGATATCCGGGCTAAGTCCCGAAGACATTTATGCTAGTAATTATATCCGGGTTAAGACCCGAAGGCCATTGTGCTAGTGACCACATCCGGGCTAAGACCCGAAGGCATTCGTGCAAGTTGTTAAATACGGGCTAATACCCGAAGGCATTTGTGCAAGTCGTTCTATCCGGGCTAAGACCCGAAGGCATTCGTGCATGTGGTTATATCCGGTTGTATTCCGAAGAAGATTGGGCTGAAGGTGAGCGTTGGTTGCTGTAATAAATTTAATTAGTACGCTCGAAAATCCCAAAGGAAAAGGTATGTTTATATGTGCATTGGAAAAGTCGATATGTTTAAGTAACATTCGTTCAATCGACTAACGAATTTTCAGCTATTGAATTGGTTGATATCTTGTGAAAGTATACAACGATGAAGTGCGAAGTAAGTATGATTATGTGAATGTGTATTAATGAAATGATTCATTTGGCTATGTGAATGTAATGCCTTAGTTAAAGCCGATTTTATTGCTTGAGACTTACTAAGCATAAAAATGCTTACCCCGTTGCTTTGGCTCTCTGTTTTATAGATTTTGCTCGTTAGCGATCGGATTCGGGATCATTAAAGTCGAAGTCATCTACACTATCAAAGCCCCCATTTTGGGTATAATTTTGGTTGAACTTTGAAATGGCATGTATAGGACTACCCTATTGTAGAAGGTCATGTACCTTTCGGTTTTATGTAAGCTAGGATAGCCATGCGAAAATGGCTTAGATACGTTGTTAGTATGACTCTATAATCGTTTGTATGATGATCATTATGGGGTATGGAATGGTTTTGAAAAGATTAGCCATTGGAATGGTTAATCATGATCACACTTGTGCTATGTATGCAAAAAGGGCCTATTGAATCATGGAAATCATGAAATAGGCAAAGGTTACCTTGAAAACAGATGCTGGCAGCAGCAGTGGTGTGGTTTTGAAAAATCACCAAAATTTGTAGGAATGGTATTAAATAGTGAATAAGTTCTGTAAATGAACCTTGATGAGTCTACTTTCATATGGAAGAAACGAAACGGTCATAGGAGTTACTTGTTAAGAGATATTCAAGTTATTGTGAGACAGGGCCAGAACGGTTTCTGAGTCCCCAGTCGCGACTTTAAAAATTTTCTATACATTATCCAGAAAGCATTATAAGTCATGCCTTATATGTGCAGATTCCATTTTGAGTCTAGTTTCATTAGATAGAAACGGCACCAGTATTAAATCCCTGTACAGAGAGATATTCAAGTTGTAACGCGCGAAGGTCAGAGCAGTCGATCCCTGTAACATGGGTGACTTTAACTAATAAACTGTACCAATTGGCCGGACCAAAAATTCTAGAAATAAATCCATGGAAGGATATATGAGTCTAAATTCAGGGAAAATTTACGGTATCAATTTCCGAGTTTTGAAACTCGAGATATGATTTTTAAGGCGACAGTGATGCAGTTTTCCAGCCTGTCTGGAAATGCCAAATTGGTCGGTACTTTAAGAGGATTTAGCTCGTCAACCCCTCGCGTCCGACACCGGTGATGGTCTCGGGCTCGGGGTGTTACAGGAGCGGTCATGGAATCTACAACTCCCCGAATGCCATTTACCACAATACTGGCACTCTGTTCTGCCTCGACGATCATTTCCAACACTGGCGACCGAAGTAACTCGTGTACTCACAGGGGGTCGATCACGGTCTCGTCTAGAAAAGCCCGACGTGTCTTTAGATCGGCCTAAACCATCTCTAAATTTCCTTGATGACTGTTGAAAGGGCTTTCCCGAAGATCTTTTACGAAACTCCTTTTCTCCCATATCAGCTTTTCTTTTCTCCTTACTGAGCTCTTCGGCTTTGCAAGCTCGCTCGACAAGTACCACAAATTCTCTGATTTCTAAAATGCCAACATACAGCTTTATATCATCGTTCAGTCCATCTTCAAAATGTTTACACATCACAGCTTCTGAAGAAATGCATTCTCGCTGCGTCGCTAAGCCTTACAAACTTTCGTTCATAATCGAAGAATCGACATGGAACCTTGTTTAAGTTCAAGAAATTCTTTTCATTTTGATCAATGAATCTCTGGTGATATACTTTTTCAAACTCGGTTTGGAAAAACTCCCAAGTTACTTGCTCTCTGGGCTGTAAATCAACGTATTCCATCAATAGTAGGCGTAATCACGTAGCAAGGAGATCGTACACTTTAGGCATTCATCGGTGTGCAAGATAGTTCATCAAGTACCCGAATAGTGTTGTCCAACCAAAATTCAGCTTGCTCGGCATAAATCCTTTGTCAGTAGCTTTAAATTCAGTAGCCCCGTGTTTTCGGATTCTATCAACTGGGGGCTTATTTAACCTTATATGGTCAGTTACCGGATGGATCGTAGGTGCAGGGGTTGTATTAGTCGGAAATGGGGGTTGTGGAATAGCTGTATTAGTTCGAATGTATTGGTTGAACCAATCATTCATTACGCTATAAAAAGTCTATCTTAGCTTCGTCATTCTGATTACTAGCAATAGGTTGAGAGTCCACCGGCGCTATCCCTTGTGCGAGAGCAGGCGCTACACTCTCAAGATCATCAGCTACCGCTCGGTTGGGATCGGGATCCATTACTATAAACAAACACATTTTTAACTGTCAGTAATCACCACACTATCAAATAGACACACAATGGCATGTATAGTTAGACCCGAACGTATTACGGTAGTCCTAGAATCGACTAAACCGTAGCTCTGATACCAATAAAATTGTAACGCCCCGCACCCGAGACCGTTGCCGGAGTCGAACACGAGGTGTTAACGAACTTAATTCATTTATTTACACAGTTCATTTTAAAATTTCTAGACAAGCTGGCTAACTGCGTCACTGTCACCTTAAAAATCATATCCCGAGTTCCAAAACTCAAAAACTGATTCTGTAAATTTTCCCTGAAACTAAACTCATATATCCATGTACAGATTTTTTCTAGAATTTTTGGTGGGGCCAATTAGTACAGTTTATTAGTTAAAGTCTCCCCTATTTCAGGGTTCGACTACTCTAACCTTTATGCATTACGACATAGATATCTCCCTGTACCGGGCTTTAATACATATGCCGTTTGTTTCTAATGAAGCTAGACTCAAAAATGAATCTGTACATATAAAGCATGACTTCTAATTATTTCTGGTTAATTTATGGTAAATTTCCAAAGTCGAACAGGGGATCCAAGAACTGTTCGCCCTGCTTTCACAAAACTTAAGCATCTCATAAAATACGGCTCATATGGTCGTTTCGCTTCTTCCATATGAAAATAGACTCATCAAGGTTCAATTACATAATTTATTCATTATTTAATTACATTCCTAATATGTTTAGTGAATTTTCAAACTCACATCACTGCTGCTGTCAGCATCTATTTTAAGGTAAATTTCACCTATTTCATAGTTTCCATGATTCAACTAGCCATTTGACATACATAGCACCAAATATGATCGTGATTAACCATTCCAATGGCTAATCATTGCCAAGCATTTCCACACCTCTCAATAACCATATATATACAAAATGATTTTAATACTATGCTCAAAATATTTAAGCCATTTTTCGCATGGCTATCCGAATATATACACATTACCAAAGGTACTTGATTAACAACAAAGGTTAGTCCTATACATGCCATTATCAACGTTTAACTAAAAGAGTACCAAAAGGGCTTAGATAGTGTGGACGACTTCGACTTCGACAATCCCTAGTTTGATAGCTGACGAACAAAAATCTATAAAACAGAGAATTAAAGAAACAGAATAAGTATTTAATGCTTAGTAAGTTTTGAGTAACGAAATTATTTACGACTAAAGTGTAGCGTTCATATGACTAAATGAATAATTTCATATATGCGCATTCTCAAAATCATAATTTCTTCACGCTTCAACCAATATATTCATACATAGGGTATCAAACCTAACTAGAGGCCGGAAGCTCGTTAATCAATTGAGCGAGTACTATTTGAAAGGAATTAACCTTTCCGATGCATATACGAAACATACCTTATCGTTTGTATTTTATGAGCGTATTAATTGAAACTATTACAGCAAGATCCTCGCTTCCAAACCCAAGTATCTTGAGTTTAGCGGATATAGCAACTTCGCACAAATGCCTTGGTCTTAGCCGGATATAGTCACTAGCATGAATGCCTTGGGACTTAGCCGGATATAGTCACTAGCACAAATGCCTTGAGACTTAGCCTGTATAGCAACTACTCACACAAATGCCTTGGGACTTAGCCCGGATATAGTAACTTGCACAAATGCCTTGGGACTTAGCCGGATATCATCCGAATAATCAAGCACATATACCAATAAATCATGACACATCCATATTTCATTATCATAACTAGAATTCAAACACAAGACGCTTATCAACCATTATCATTTTCGGCTCAATAGCCACATACAAAGAGCATGATTTTGATTTGCTTTATAACATGATCTCTATACACATTCGGCTACCCGTCATAGGTATAAACTAATCACCTCAATATACAATTCAAGTAGAATCATTATATCACCGTTTATTTGTTATGCTTATATGTCATGACTTAATCAAATCATAAACTATGTTTCATTACTCGAAAACTTACCTTGGATGTTGTCAAACGATTTCAACGGCTATTCGATCACTTTTTCCTTTCCCTTATCCAACTTTGATCCTCTAAGCTCTTGAGCTAAATCAAACAATTTACTTCCCAATCAAACACAATCACACGGCATCCATATACATTTCAGAACCATTCTTAACATATTTACTACTCATTTACAAACAAAATACTCATATCACATTTATAAAACTACAAGCCGAATATACCTATGTGTGACCATCCCAATTTAATCGATTTCTTGTTTTATGCACTACCACATATTCACACATATATATATATTATGCCATTTACTCATAAACCCCATTATGCAGAATATTCATTAACCAATAGTCACACACACTACTTATGTGCAAAAATTTATCCACCCTAGCCTATAGTTCATTCGGCCATTCATCACTCAACCAAACAAAATTTCATAGCAAACTCCTATGACCAAGCACACACATATACTTACATCCCAATACTCATAACATTCAAAATCACATTTTAAGTAAATTATCTTAAACAATGCCGAATCCTTAAGTGATTAAACATCAAATTTTTACTCAATTCCCAAACATATAAACAACATTTATTCATGACATCGAGCATCTTCATTTCGTCTATTACACATATATACACTAGCAATCAAATACTAACATTTACACTTCACCTTAATAGCTAGCTTAGCAAACCTTAATTTAACATATAATTGTTCATAACACAATTAAAGCATCCTCTCCATTCCATCAATTCAAAACACATACATTGCCCAATAATATCCAAAATCATATTCGCCTTAGTACTCAACTTGCTAGCCGATTTTTCTCCATCTAGCAACTAATGCACATATGTGCTCATTTGTTAGACTCTACTTCACCTAACTACCAATTTTTCTTTTCATCCAAATAACATGAACAACAACCATTTCTTGAACATTTTCTCTTAACCGATTACTCATGTTACCAACAAGATTCAAAATTTGGACATGGGCTAAGCAAGGAGCTTAATGACTAACTCAAAAAAATGCTACAAATCCAAGAATCATCCTTGAACTTACCTTGATTTAGCTAACCACCATAGCTGAATTTTTCCAAGCTTGTTCTCTCCTAGTCACGGCAATGAGGAGCAAAGATGAAAACTTTGGTTTCTCCTCCCATTTACCACATGTTTTATTATTCTTAATTCCTTATTTTATTTTGTAAACTAATAATGCTAATAGAAAATACATATTATCATCAACGACCCATACCATGGCCGGCCACTACTTATTATAAATGGAAATTTGACATGCAAACCCATCATTTTTATAACATGCGTTAATAGGTCCTTATAGATTAACCTATCACCTTTTAAAAGTGTCACACATAAGTCCTATTAATTAAATTCACATACAATCGACTAAATCGAAGCTTAAAACTTTCACACATTCATATTCACATATTTTAGACAATAAATATCATATTCAAATACTTCGGTGACTCGGTTTAGCGGTCCCGAAACCACTTTCCGACTAGGGTCAATTTAGGGCTGTCACAGAAATCATATCAGATTCAGGTATGCTTACTTTGTATGTCCTATTTGAGAATGAAAGGTAAGTATTTGAATATGAGATTTGTGTTAGCATTGGTATACAAAGTATAAATGATTTGATGATACTTATTTGCTTTGAATGATATGTTTATTTGTATATGGTTTAGTAAGCTTTTGAAAGCTTACTTTATGTGTGTTTGGATTGTTTGATAGATATTGAAGCTACTATAAGCTCGGGGATTGTTGAGGATCGTCACCACACTATTCAACCTTATTTTGGTACTTTGAAAATGTATATATTAAAGTATGGCATGTGTAGGCTAGAAGTTATGGGATTATGTTTTGTGATGTATATATTTAGCCATGTGATAAGGCTAGTTTGTGTCTAAACTTATAGTTTGATAATGGTATATGATATGTGATGCTAATGTGAAATTGTGGTATGTTTTGGTTGGCCAAAAGAATTGGTCAATGTTGAGAAGTTTTGGCAAGTTTTGAGCATTTGATTGATTAATGTATTGATCAGATGTTTAGGTATGATTTTAGTTTAAGTTTTGGTATGAATTGATTAATGAATTGAGATTTAAAATGACTGGTAATGTTATAGCCTAAATTATGTATGGTTTGGTATTGATATTGGCTAAAATGGTTGTGCATATATGCTTGATTTGGTGCATGTAGGTTGACCCAAATTAGGGTGGAAAATTGGCTATTCAAATAGCCTATTTTTGTCCACACGGGCAGAGACACAGGCGTGTGGCTTAGCCGTGTGCGACACACGGTCATGTTACACGACCGTGTGTCCCCTAGGGTACCCTACAAATTAAAGTCAGTATACCCTCTAGTTTTGACACGGCCTAGACACACGGACGTCTCTACAAGTCGTGTGTGGCACACGGGCTAGCACACGGGCATGTGGTCAGCCGTGTGGCCAAGTCAGTAGCCTCCTTAATTTTCACACGACCTGGAATACGGGTGTGTCTTGTGGCCACGTGGATAAGCCAGTATGTATGCCCTGTTTTGCCACGGCTTTGACACACAGGCGTGTCTAAGGCCGTGTGTCACACGGGCGTGTGACCTTTTAAAAGTTGAAAATTTTCTAAGTTTCCAAAACTTTTATATGTTATTAGATTTGTCCCGAATGCATGAGTAAGGCTTTGTATGTTCGATTTAAGTTCTTATTAAATGTGAATGAATGACATTTACTGTAATGATATGATTATTTGATAATGATTGTTCTGAATGTTATTATAAGTTCGGTAATGCCTCTTAACCTATTCCAGTGACGATTACAAGTTAGGGGTGTTATAACGGTGCTGCTGACACAAGCTATCAAGTAACCACAACACATGTCAAAAACTCAACCACTGGTAGACGTTCAGGACCAGCACCGGAAACACTATAACCCTAATTACATGTCATTTGTATCCTATATATTCCTAAGGTTCAAACAGGACTGAATAATCATCGTATACCATTGAATTTACGTCGTCTCACAACATGATAACTTGTATAATAACATATATATATTGATTCATTTTCAATAAAATCATACATTAACATTCAATTTAATCAAAGTTATACAGAATGCAGTTCATACGAACTTACCTGGCTAAATTGCAGCAATACCGTAGTTTAGGGGCATTTTTGTAATTTTTTATTTTCCTCGACTTTCCACCCGATCTTGATCTAAATTCATAATTTCATTCAATGTATTAATTTAGACAATGAAACATTTTATTTCATGTAATATGGTCATTTTTGACATTTTTATAAAATTACCCCTAAAGTTTTACTTTTATTCAATTTAGTCTCTGAGATGCAAATTAACCATTTTTACCTAAAATTTAGCCTTTCCAAATACTTGTGGCATCCAATACAGCCCATTTATGCAACAATTTCATATTTAATCCTTGCATTTTTACGATTTTAATAATTTAGTCCTTAATCAAAAAATTAATCAAAACTTACTTAATAAAATACTTTTAAATAATAACTAGTATTTCAAATTCATCATTTAACATTCAAAATCCCAAGGTTCATCAATGGAAACATTCAAAATCTTTAACAGTTTCAAAATCGAAGGTACGGGCCAGCTAAACCTAGTTGTAACGATCTCAAAAACATAAAAAATATTTAAAATGGGGCTAAAATGGACTTACTTGCATCAAATGAAACATGGCCGAAAGCTTCATCTCAACATCCATGATGTTTTTTATTGTTGAAGAAGAAAACCAAAAAGATGCTATCAAACTAACCTTTTGTTTTTATTTTATTTTAATTTAATTTGTCAAATTACCATTTTAAACTTGGTTAATAAACAGATAAAACACCAATTTCATGACCATAATTGTCCATCACATAAATATATGACATAATTACCACCAAAGAAAGGTTTAATTTCACAATTGGTCCTTCAATTAAATTAAATTCTAACTAAATAAACTTATTTACAATTTAATCCTAAACTAATTAGGACTAAAAGAACAATTAATCTAAAAGCTAGTGGATTCAATCATAACACCACCGCTTAGAAGCTTTGACCGTTGTTTAATTACCATTGAAGTCCTTTTTCCTTTACTCAATTTGCAACACCCCTTACCCGTGTCCGACGCTGGAACAGGATATAGGGTATTACCAGATTTAAACATACACATACATGTAAAATTGGGCCATGAAATTTCCTTTAAATACAAAACTATACATACGTATGCAACTCATCCCTTATACGGGCCTACGAGGCCTAAAACATACATCAGGGGTGGTTCAAGACTAAACTGAGGACTTTAGAAAAGTTTGGGAAATTTTCTTTAATACAGTGCCACACGCTCGTGTGAGACAGAGACACGCACGTGGGCTCTGGACATGCTCGTGTCCTCCAGTCGTGTAACTCTCTAACTATGACGTCAGCACCAATTTAAGGTCACACGGTCGTACCACACGCCCGTGTGGCTAGACCATGTGATCAATTAAAAATAAATAAATTTTTCATAAAATGGTACAGACTTCACACGGCCAGAGCACACGCCCATGTGGGTAGGCCGTGTCTCTCACACAGCCAAGACACACACCCATGTCTTATCTCGTGTGTTTACTACTGGGCATACTGACTTGTAACATCCTGATTTTCGGGTTTATTCGCGATTTTCAATATTTTGTAAAGATTTTTAAAATTTTGTATTTGGATGTGGAATTAGTATTTTGAGTAGGTAAATGGGCTTATAGAAGGCCCATGAGTTGGCCAAAACCCAGTTGAATTTTTGGAATTTTAGACTTAGGAGTTAGGGGTTCTGGCTAAGTGGCCTTAAGTGGAGTGATGGGTAAATTGCATCACAAAAAGAGCCTTGGTTAAGTGGAAAGGGTGACGCCACTAGGCTCCTAGAAAAGTGGCGTGTGGAGCTTTGGGAAGGCAAGGGATCGATTCCTGTGTTGGCAAATAGATGCATTTATTTTTTAGTGCGGGAGGGGTAAGTGTTGGAGTTGGTGGATTACGCTAAAGGAGAGTTGGATCAGCTTAAATGCTTGGATTAAGGAGGGATAAGGGAGAGATTTAAGGGATTTGGATAAGGCTAGGAGTTGGTAGAATTATGGGAATTGAAGAGGGAAAAATCGGCGTGGGGGCTATGTTGTTAGTATTTCGGCACTTAGGGTATTGAGTGGTGCCGTTTTTCTTCTGCTTTAACACCTTAGGGTTGTTTTCCTCTCTTTTTCCTCTCTAGCCAAAACTACCACCTCCCTATTCCTCTTCTTCTATTTTTCTTTCTTCTTCTTCAAAACTATTCATCATACCTGCTATTCATCAATACTTTTGCCGAATCCATAAAAGCCGAAATCTTGTGATCATTGCTTGTGCCGATTTCTTCAAAGCCAGGTTCTCCTATGTTCTTTTGTTTTTATTAATTTGCAAGCATCTTTTCTTAATCCTAGATCTCTGACCGCAATTCTACTTCAAGGTTGTAGCCCCACATTATCATCTTCTTCATCATACAAAAGCCGAAAAACCATAGATTTGGGGGCTTATAGCCGAAACTTCAAGACTTTGGGGAATCGAGTTCTACCGTCGTTTGATAGATAAATCTACACTAGATTGCGTGGAAATCAAGTGGGAGTAAGGGGTAAGTACGTATCATCTCGGATCTGTTCTTATTTTGCAAAGTTAAGAAAAGTCAAGTCCCTAAAATTAGGGAGGCTGTCGATTTGGGCATATGGCTCTAAGAGTCTTTAATCGATGTTTTCTTTCGGTGACTAGAGTCTTCTTAGCGTTGAATCTAAGGCGTGGTTCATTGGAGCAATCGGATTCGGAGCTAACTATCGATTTTGGCAAAAGGTAAGGTTTCAAAGGTTTTAGGGATATGGTTCGATCATGGATAAGTAAGTTTTGGGGTTTAGTGATTATGGTTTGTAAATAAGAACGTGCTAATAAATTTTAGGACATCGAAAGGGATCTCGAAGCGATCGTCATGAATCGGTGTGTGTAGAACACCCTTTCTTAGTTCAATTGGCAAAAGCGAAATGCGAAATTCCGGCATTTCATGGTCATGTAAGTATGTGAATGCTCTCAAGTCATAGAGGAATTGTTAGATCTGGCACGCAAGGTGGTAAGCACGTTCAGCGTGATGCTTTAGCGTATTTGGAAAAAGGGGCTTGATGGGCCAAAAGCGGGCCCAATGGGCTTCTGAGACCAATATGGGTAAGAGATGGTAATTAGCTGTTAGGTAGATGGTGGAATCAAATTGCATAAAAGCGATAAAATTACTGAATTAGCTTTGCGATGGCGTAGATCACGAAATTACCCTAAAGAGAAAAATTACCAAATTACCCTAAAGAGCAAAATTACCGATATACCCCTAGGGTTTTAAGTTGGCTGAACTGCTTGATTGATTACTACTGTATTTTGCATGATATACATTTATTAATATCTATTGCATGGGATTGGGGTATTAATGGAGGAAGTACTAAAAGTGGTTCATCCACGTACTGGAGGCTTTGCCTCAACTAATCGAATTTGAGTGACGTTCGCAACTGTGGTGTGTAGAAATTTGGGTGGGTTGAGATATTCCCACATGGTGTGTAGGGCTGATGCAGGCGGTGTAGCGGTTGGTGGGTTGAGTAGTCTCCCGGATGGGCTTGCATTCATTGTTTCTGTTGATACTCATGTTCTTGAAGCGGGCCTATGGGCCACCTTTGTTATGTAAAAGGTGCTAAGGCCTTGCTCTTGTGATTCGAAAAGGGCTTGACCTCTGTGTCTTGTTATCTGAATAGGGCTTAGGCCCAATGGGCTCGAGCTGAATTGGGCTTTGGATGGGTTTCAGATATACTGAGTTTTCCAAACTCACCCCTTCCTCTTCCCTCCTTGCGGTGAGCCCTAGTTGGTGCACTTGGAGTGGCGGGATTCAGAGTGGCCATGAAGATGGATTGCCAATTTTAAATAAGTTTAGCATTTAATTTGGATTATTTTATTTTTATTATGTTTAAAGTTGTAATAAGGCCGCTCTTTTTAATTATTTTTATTTTGGGGATTATTAAACTGGTTAGCACTAGGGTTCGTTTTATAAAAACTACTTGATTTTAAAAGATCACGATGACGCGCAAAGTTTCCATAAAGTAAATGTTTTCCAAGGAAATAAATATTTTAAACAAACGTTTTCAACTTAAACATTTTCTTAAGACGGACATAATCAAACGATTTTCTCAAAATTATACGAGATGTTAGAGTGTGGCAATGGTGGTGTGCATGTCTAGGATTGGATCCGGAAGAGCTTGGTACTTAAGCGGTCAACGGACTCACCTCCTCTTTTTCTGGTTTCCTACCGGTGCATGACTTCTATTCACTTTAACTTGCCTTTAAAAGTGTCTTTTACAACCCCAACTCAGCTTTTCCAAACTAAGTAATACAGAATGTTTTGAACGCATCAATGTGGCGCATCAGATCCGGTCATAACGTCCAGGCCGGGTTTGGGGTGTTACATGACTTGCAATGTTTAAGTGCAAGGGACACACGGCCAGACAACACGCCCATGGGGTAGACCGTGTGTCATACACGGCCAAGACAGATGCCCGTGTATCTAACCGTGTGGACAAATTTAGAGGCTATTTTCCAAGCCATTTGTCACCCTCAATCATTTATACACTCAAGTTATAACATCCCGAATTAGGGCCTAGTCGGAATAGTGGTTTTGGAACCACAAATTTGACCTAAGAAAACTTATTTTTATTAGACTTTTATGGTCTACAATTTCATGGGATGATTTTGTGAAAATTTCGTTCGAAATTTTTGACATTTAGGCACTCAATTTAGTCAAAAGGACTAACTGTAAAAAGTGCAAAAGTTGAGTTCTACATGTTAAAGGTGTCAAATTGATTTGAAATTTTAAATTTGAGGTCCTTAAATGGTAATTAGACCATTGGTTAATTGTTGGACAAAAATAGACATGAAATGGGTGAAATAGAATATTTTTAAGTTAGGGGCATTTTGGTAATCTAATAATTAAAAGCATTAAAAAGGGAAAATAAGCCAAAATTTTCCATCTTCTTCCCCATTCAGCTGAAATTTGAATGGCAGCCACGGCTAGGGTTTGGTTCAAGCTTCCAAGCTCATTTGTAAGTAATATTGAGCCCCGTTTTTAATGTTCTTTACATTTTTGAAGTCCCGATAACTCGATTTAGCTATTTCCACCATTATTTTAACCTAGGGTTTGTGTTTAAAAATTTACCCATGGATGACATGTATGTGTTTTGATGTCTAATGGTAGAAAATGAATGTTGGGTGTTAAATAAACGACTTTTACTAAGTGATTTTAGGTGAAATTGTGAAAAAGGATTGTTTTGTAAAAGTTACAAAATTTGTCATAAAATTGTGATTTAGTGGAAATTAGGGGCTGCTATAGTTATGAAAATGGTTTGGCTAGGCTTAAAGTACAAATAAATTGAATGAAAATCATTTTACAAGCATTGGGGCAAAAGTGAAAATATGTGAAAGTTTAGGGGTCAAAATGTAAATTTGTAAAAGTATTATTTTTGGACCCATATGAATAATGTAACTAATTAGTAAGCTAAATGTGATATATAGATCAAGGAAAATGAGATTCAGCAATAGATTGGAAATGAATGTGATTATGGACTAAATCATGCCGTGCTCGCTTTCGAAGTAAGTTTATATGTCAATAATAATGCAATAATATCATTGTTTATGCTTGAACGTAAATTGATGTGTTAAAATTATGTGTAAATATTTATATAGTTAGTATGATGATTATGTTATGTGACAAATGCCTAAATGTTATTATGAACAATGCCATGATTATTTCATGAATATGAGAATGGTGAATTTGTAAGCATGAATGATATTATGGTCGTTATCCACGACGAAGTGAACAAGTACGATGAAGATGCTATGTCCATTGAGGAAAATCTCATTTGAACCTTAGGAATAATTGAGGATAGAAGTGACATGTCAGTAGGAATTAAGAAATCCAAGCTCGTTGAGTGGTCCGAGTTCGTGATATATGTGAGAATCCGAACTTGTTGAGTGGTGCAAGTTTGTGATATATGTAGCATCCGAGCTCATTGAGTGGTCTGATTTCATTATGGATGTGAGCATCCAAGCTTGTTGAGTGGTCTGAGTTCATAATCGATGCAATACATGTAACATCCGAGCTCGTTGAGAGGTCCGAGTTCATTTATCCATCAAACAAACCGCATGGCACATCATCAAGGCATTAACACATGCATGCATGAACAATTAGGTTTACAACCGAGAAATCAAATATAATCCATCTCACATGGCCATTACAAAACGAATCATTAACATCATAGGCCTTCACAGTTTGGCCCAAATTAGCATGACACATATCAAAAAATAACCAAGGCCCACTATACATGCCATACTCAAGTTATCAAGTTCACTATACCCAATATTCTTTTGATAGTGTGATCAAATACTCTGATAGCTTCCGATCCTTGATCTAGCTTGGCAGAACTAGAAAGGATGGAAAAGGAAGGGGGTAAACATTGTAAGTCCACATACAAATAATATGCAATGATAGTAAGCAATTATCATACAACGACATAATAACATAACATGAAGATTATTCATCATGCAAGTCTTTTTGCATACTTACCATATGTTTATATATATATACATATACATAAACTTTCACACCACAAGTTATTCTTCATCAAGGCATTGCTTATGAGTTTAGCGTACATACCTGTACTCACTCATAGTATATCACATAACCATACCTTCTTTAACATGCCCTCCTCGAGTCTTTCATCACATTATCCATTGCATTACCTGTTGAACACTCGGAATACTATTGGACACGTAGAATAACTTGCATATAAGTGTCATATATGCATATGTAGCTAAAGCTACCTCAAAACATGTAACACTCACAATGGAGCTACTCACGGGCCTACTCATAAAAGCTATCGGTCAAGGTGTAACGACACAGGCTGCTCACACAAGCTGTCAGGTATCCGACCCACTCAAGGATTACCTAGCCACCGCTAGGACACACAAGACCATTTCCTGGAACCCAATTACATGTATCGCATCCATTATGAACTCTAACCAACTCAACGAGCTCGGATGCCACATACATATACGAACCTAGACCAACTCAATAAGTTCAGATTTCTTATTTCCTAGTGACATGTCACTTGTATCCTAGACTATTCCTAAGGTTCAAATAGGATTTTCCTAGCTTACACATGTCGTGTCGCTCATGATGTCATATGTAATGACCATAATATCATTTATGCTTTCATAACAACCAATAAGCATATAACTCATAACAACAAGAAAACATTTATCACATAATATCAAAACATTAAAAACATGCTACAACACCACATTATTTTCATATGAACTTACCTAAGTACAAAATCATGATAATTGAGCCTACTCTTTGAAAACTTTTTTCTTTCCTTGATCAAGACTCTTATCTCGTTTATCTTGAACTATAATGCCAAATTTAACTTGTTTAATAATTACGTTGTCCAAATCAATCCATAACTCATACTTTGATGAAATTACCTTTTTATTTAGGCTCGTAAAATGAAATGTATGCATTTTCTTGGTTACCCAAGCCTATTCAAATTTTCCTTGTACTCATAATAGCCCATATTTTTATCAAAATTAGATTTTTATCACTTATTTTACACCTTTTTCAATTTAGTCATTTTTAGTGGTTTTCATGAAAAACCATCTTGTGAAAGATGTTTATCACACACTAAACTTTCGTATTCCTTCATAAACCATCAAAATACATGCATGCCACACATGATAAAATTTTCATACATAAACCCTACCTTAAAATAAGGGTAGAAATAGGTAAATCAAGCTACGAGGACTTCAAAAATGTAAAGAACATTAAAAACGGGCTAGGGAACACTTACTATTGAGCTTGAAAAGAGGAATAAAACCCTAGATATGGCTCCTTGAAATTTTCAACAACGGGGGAGGAAGATGGACACAAATTTTGACTTATTTTCCTTTTTTATTCTTTTATTTACCAAATGACCAAAATGCCCTTAAGGTTTTTCTTTCAAATTTTTCCTACACATGTCCATTTTTGTCCAAACTTTTCAAAATTGGTCAAATTGCTAATTAGGACTTTCTAATTTATAATCTAAAGCAATTTCATGCTAAAAGCTTCTAGAACACAAGTTTTGCATCTTATTCGATTTGGTCCCTAAAGTTCAATTAGGCATTTATGCATAGAATTTCTTCATGAAACTTTCACACAAGCATGCATACATATCATAGACCTAATAATAATCATAAAATCATTATTTCTATCTTGAATTTGTGGTCTCGAAACCACTGCTCCAACTAGGCCTTAGCTCAGGATGTTACACAATTACCCATTTAATCACTCAAATCAAATAGTGATCAAATGTTACATCTTTTACAATTTAGTCATTTTTAATTAATTAACCATGGAAATGTTAAAATTTTTCAACGAAACTTTAACACCACTTTAATGACACTCTGTAAAAATTTATAAAAATATTTACGGCTCAATTTATAGAAACGATGTCTGGATACCTCATTTTCTAAAAACACTTGACCTTAAAATTTTACCACTTGAACTTAATAAATCGTTTATATAACAAAAATCACTATGTCAAAAACCTTTTTAAAACCATGTTTGACTCATAAATATTAAATAATAATATTTTCAAACTTACTCGTCGAATTTGGTGGCCCCGAAACCACTGTTTTTGACACCAATGAAAATGGGTTATTACATGAGTTATGTTTAAATGAACTAATATATGTTATTGATGTGCTTATGCTTGTGCCAAGCTTGTGGTTATGATTGATGTTTATGCTTATACTTGTCCTATGCATATGAAACTGGTAAGAAAAGGGAATGAAGCAATAAGTTCATAATTGGGATGCATTATGATGTTATAAAAGGTTTGATGTGATAAATGATGTACTTATATGTGAGAAGTCTATTTATACTATGGAGGAATTTACCTATATCATGGATAAACACACTAATCTGTGAAATGATAATGTTGATTTGGCTTATGCTAAGTATTCAAATTGGAAGGGAAAATAAGTAAATAGAATGATTCATAATCTACTGAAAGACTGATGATTATGTATTACGACTTATAAATCCCAATATGTTCTATACGACATTAATGAACTTACTCATTTGTGAGTTGATGATTATATAGATTTGTGAATCTTATGGCATTGGTATAGGTTTATGTTTATTCTATAAAGTTTATTATTGAAATGGAATATTATGCTTATGGTTTATACGATCTTAATAAGCATTCATTGCTTACTTTATAGATTATCAGAAGCTCAATCAGTTTGGAAGCTCATCGGAGAACTATCACATTAACCAACGATTGTATTGGTAGATTTTGATGTTTTGATGAAGGTTATAGTGGCATGTATAGATGCACTTGTGGTTTATGTTAGTTGATGAGTTTTGCATGTATATGCCATTTTGGTTTATATAACCTTGTTATAATGTCAACAAGTTTATAATGGCATGTATAGGTGGACTTTTGATGCTTTGTTGATGTGTGTTGTTATAACAATGTGATAATGCATGTTTGAATGGTCAAGTTAGGGTATGGATTGGACAAATTTTGAATATATATATACATGATTGAAGTAAGGCATGTTTATATGTTGGTTGTTGGAGCCATTTTGTAATGGCTAGATTGGTGTCATTTAGATGACTTTGATGCATGTTTAAAATGACCATATTTGGTATGTTTATAATGAGACCATGTGGAGTTATGCTTTGAGGTAGATATGAACTATTTGTAATGGCCTAAATATGGTAAAATATGGTAAGTTAATGTTGAAGTGATATAGGTCAACTTATGATGAGTTTTGAAACGGAAAATGGATCAAGGGTTGATGAATGAAATGTGTTAAGTACATGTACATGTTTAGGTAATTTGTAGTTTGCATTTGAGGTGCCTGTTTGGTATATTATGTAATAGCCCCTTTTTAGTCAAATTAGAACAGTGGTTTCAGGACCACAAATCCTAGGACAAAATATTTATTTCATTATTATTTTAATGTTTACAATAAGATAGAATAATTGTGTAAAAATTTCGTTAAGAAATTTTATTGTTTGATTGGCCAATTTTATAGAAAGGACTAAATCGCGTAAAGTGTAAATGTAGAGTTCTATTAGATAAAAGTATCTAATGGCTATGGAATTAAACAGTTAAAGTCTTTAAGTGGTAATTGTAACATCCCGAATTAGGGTCTAGCCAAAATAATGGTTTTGAGACCACAAATTTGAAATAGAAATAATTGTTTTATGATTATTTGATGGTCCATGATATGAGTGCATGTTTGTGTGAAGTTTTCATGAAGATATTCCATGCCTAGAGTGTCTAATTTGAAGTTAGGGACTAAATTGAATAGGTTGCAAAATATGTTTTCTAGAAGCTTCAAACATGAAATTGCATTGGATTATAAATTAGAAGGTCTTAAATAGCAATTTTCCCAATTTCTATAATTACGGACAAAAATAGGCATGAATAAGAAAAATTTGAAAGAAAGCTAAAAACGCATTTTAGCCATTCAGTTAATAAAAGAATAAAATGGGAAAATCAAGTCAAAAATGGTGTCCATCTTCTCCAAAGAGTGCCGAAAATTTCATGCTCTCCATAGCTAGGGTTTTAAACATTTCAAGCTTTATTGTAAGTGCTCCCTAGCCCCAGTTTTAATGTTCTTTATGTTTTTGAGATCCTTGAAGCATGATCTAACTATTTAGACCATTATTTTAAGCTAGGGTTCATGTTCAAAAGCTTACCCATGTGTGACATACATGTATTTTGATGTTTAATGGAAGAATATGAGAGTTTGATGTGTAATAAACATATTTTACTAAGTGATTTTTCATGGAAACCCCAGAAAGGACTTGTTTGTAAAAGGTGTAAAAATGAGTAGTAAAAATGTGAAATAAAGGAAAATGTGGGCTAATATGAGCATGGTGTAGGTTCGGCTAGGCTTGGGTAACCAAGAAAATGCATGCATTTCATTTTACAAGCCTAGGGTACTAAAGTGCAAATAAGTGAAAAGTTAGGAGTAAAAAGGTAATTTTACCAAAGTATGTGTTATGGGTCGATTTGAATAATGTATGTATTAAATAAGTTAAATATGGCATTATAAATCAAGAAAAATGTGATTCGGGTCTTGATCGGGGGAAAAACAAAGTTTACGAGGATTAGGCTCGTTTCTATCATTTTGTACTGAGGTAAGTTCATTTTCAAATTATGCAACATGTACCATACTCTAAATGCTTTAATATTGCATGTATGGTAAGTATATATAATTAATGTGGTGTTGTACCATGTGTTAATGCTTAAATTTTATTATGAATTATGCTTTGATTATTCCATGAGTATGTGATTGGTGCTATGGATATTGAAATCGACATTGCGAGCAAGCTCGACAGAAATGTGGTATCGAAGAATCCTGTTTAAACCTTAGGAATAGTTTAGGATACAAGTGTAACATCCCGAATTAGGGCCTAGTCGAAACAGTGGTTTCGAGACCACAAATATGACACAGTAAAATTTCTTTTTATTATATTTTTATGGTCTACAATTTCACTGGATGATTTCATGAAAATCTCGTTCGAAAATTTTGACGTTTGGGCACTCAATTTGGTCAAAAGGACTAAATTGTAAAAAGTACAAAAGTTGAGTTCTACATGTTAGAGGTGTCTAATTGTTTTGAAATTTTAAATTGGAGGCCTTTAAATGGTAATTAGACCATTGGATAATTTGTTGGACAAAAATGGACATGAAATAGGTGAAATAGAATATTTTTAAGTTAGGGGCATTTTGGTAATCTAGTAATTAAAATGAATTAAAAACAAAATTAAAAGCCAATTTTGTCCATCTTCTACCCCATGCCCGAATCCTGCATGTTGAAGACATAGCTAGGGTTTTTTAAGCTTTCAAGCTCGATTATCAAAGAAAATGAGATTCGGGCATAAATTCGAAATAAATGAGATTATGGACTAAATCAGAATATATAGCGGTGCTCGCGTTCGAGGTAAGTTCGTGTGTCAATAATATTGCAATGCTATGTTTGAATTAAAAATTCTATATTATTATTGCATGAATGACATGATTTAAAATATTGAAAAGTGATGAAAGAATGGTATATAAAAATTGTAAGAGTAATGATATATGACTAGTAGCACATGAAATGTCGGATGGTTCAATTATTGATGGCTTGCTATATCATAGCTGAATATATTGAGAATTTGATATAACATGATATGTTATTAAGTCGGATAACTTGTAAAAGAGTGAAAAGGAAGGTAAGATTGTATGTAAATAATATATCGATTCTTTTTTTATGTTATTATCTTTTGTTATTATAAGAGATGTAGCTGCTTATAGAATGACCATTTGATGTGAATTACGAATCAAAATTGACTAAGAATGAATTAGTAAAATGTTGAAAAGTGAAGAATTTCCCAATTGGGCCTTCGAAATTGAAAAGATACGAATGATCCGCTGTGAAAACACACGTGTAGTACTAAGTGTAGGCTACTACGTCTATCCGATGGTTAAGTCATGTGTGTAGTACTAAGTGCAAGCTACTACGTGTACCAGATTGTTAGGTCACATGTGTAGTACTAGGTGTAGGCTACTATTCATACCAGAGAGCTTCGGTTACAAGGGTGGTAATATGTACAGGCCACCGGGTATCTGTTATTATTCTGATGAGTTCAACGGGAAATTTACTAAGTGAAAATACATATGAACATGACTATGTGATGAATTAGTGAAGGTTTTTGTGTATAAACTTATGAGCGATGTGCTCGATATGTGATCGAACTTTGGTAAGATTGATATGGAGTAGGTGTTACAATGAAAGTTACTACAAAGAAAACATGAAAGAGTGAAATTTAGTAATAAAACAATTTTGGACAGTAGCAGTTATGTGACTTTGAAAAATCACCAAAAATGGTGGAAATCGAATTAGAAGTTGAATAAGATATGAAATAAAATCTTATTGAGTCTGTTTTCATATAAAGGAAACAGTGTAACCAAAAGAATTTCATATTATGAGATATTTGAATTCTTGTGAGACAGAGTCAAAATGAGTTCGGAATCCCTTGTTACGAATAAGAAAAATTACTAGAAATTGTAAAAAAAAATCATGGGTTATAAATTATGTGCTTATAATTCTTAATGAGTCTATTTTCAAGGGAAATAGACGAAAGCATCATCTAAGCCCCGTACAATGAGATAATTAATTCGTAGTGAAGAGAGGTCGGAACTGTCAGACAGTGAAATAGGGGTAACTTTAAAGAATAAACCGTACTTATTGGGTAGACCAAAAATTCTAAAAATTTTATGGTAAGAAGATATGTGAGTCTAGTTTCTAGGAAAATTAGCAGTTCTCAATTTGAAGTCCCGTAGCTTTGGATATAAGTAATTTAGTGACTATAACTTGGGAAAAGAGCTTAACTGGACTTTGAATAAATAGAGAGGACTTGAAAACTAGCATGCTAATATATTGCTCATTATTTTTTATGCGAGCTTACTAAGCTTAAAGCTTACTCTTTCCTTTCCATTTCTTTTAATGTTGTTAGGTCAGCTCGGTGTTAGAGATCGTCGGAGGCAGCATCACACTATCAAGCCAATACCTTTGGAGTATTGATACATATGTTAGAAATATCAAGTGTGTGGCATGTGTAGGGACCTAGTTCTATGACATGTGTTATTATGATTTGGCTAAATGTATTGGCTTATATCAAGCTATTGTATATGGCTATGAGAGGTGGCTCATATTGATTATGGTTTGTAAGTCTAGTTAGTCATGTTACATTTTAATGCATATGATGTGATGATATGAATATGCTTGTTTTCCATGCATGGTTGGTAATATGTCATGTGTGTTGAATGCATGTTTTATGACCAATCAAGATGGTCATGACCATGAATTAAACATATAATATGGTAATAAGAGGATATTGCCTTGAACATGGATGTTTGATGTATAAGTTAGTAACCATAGTTTAATGGTATAAGTGATTAATGAGATGACTAGGTCAAATGAATGTGTAATAATATGGCTAGACTAGTTTATCATGAGTAGGTGGAACATATGTATAATGACGAGCTAATGTTGAATGTGTCTTATATAGGGTGTTTAATCACTAAAATGATGCCATGAGTTTCTGAGTTTGATGTGTATAAGGTTTTAAGGGTTTATGGGAAACATGAAGGCTTGGAAAATAGCCTAAGTGTTAGCCACACGGGTAGAGACACGACCATGTGTCTCAGCCATGTGGAGGACACGGCCTACAACATGGGCGTGCGACCTGGCCGTGTGGTTCATTTTGTGTGATGACGTCATAGTCAAAGAGTTACACGGCCTGAGGACATGGGCGTGTTCAAGACACACTGGCATGTCTCTGTGTCCACACGAGCATGTGGCTTTGCTTCTTGGAAAAATTTCATAAATTTTCCTGAACTTTCCAAAGTTCTCGATTTAGTCCCTAATTGCTTTCATAGCATGTTTAAGGCCTCGTAGGCCCAAATAAGAGACTTTTAGATAGAAATTGAAAATTTTTAAATTTGAACAAAATTTTATAGCTCGGATTGCTTGATTGTTTGCGTTTAAGTCCAGTAATGCCTCGTATCCTGTCTCGGCATTGGGCACGGGTAGGGGGTGTTACATTTTAGTGGTATTAGAGCTATGGTTTAGTCAGTCCTCAAACTAACCTAGCATGTATGAGAGTCTAGCTATACATGCCATAAATCTATGATAGTGTGATGTCTCCCGACGCGAATGAGAACCATCTTTTTTGGACAAAGGTGCTCTCCAACTGAGCTATACCGACCATTTTTGATGTAAAGCTAATGCATTCGGGTAAAGTACAGTTATGATGAGCCTAAACTCAAAAAAGTATGAATAAAAGTTCATGATATGTATGTGATAACATGTGAGATGAAAGTTCATGTTGTGATGAGTGCCTATGCTTGTTTAATATTCATATAATGTTGTGCACTTGATTTACTTGATTAAGTGAATGTGACAAATAGAAATTCATGAAGGTATGAATAAAAGGTTCATAATAACATGATACGAATAAAATGTCATTGTCTCGATTGAACATTGAATGTTGATAGATTGCAATGATATTTTTAAATGAGATAAAGGAATACGCTATGATAAGCTTATCTATGTTTAGTTGATAGTTCTATGATATATATGATAGATTTGCTCTAGTGAATGTATGTATTTGGTTAACCCACCAACCTTACTGATGGAATAAATGTTCATGTCACACTCGTACAGTTTAAGTAAATGTGCTAAAATTAATTGAATTGAGTTATATGATGGTAATGATATGTGTAGGATGATCTACAAGATAAAAGTTTTAATTATGACATACTTATCCATGTTTGTTTGGCTCTCACAAAATGTTATGTACATGACTTGTTTGATTGAATGAATGGGATAAGTAAATTTATTCAGAATCCATAGAATGCATGCATAAATGCACTAGTTTAAGTAAGATAATTCGAAGGTTCGTGCCATACATGTGACAGCCCGAATTTGACCCTAGTCGGAATATGGTTTCGGGACCACAAAACCGAGTCATAAAATTCATTTAAAATTTATTTGCATATCTTTTATGTGTGATAGTGCATGTGTGAAAATTTCATGTTTTAATTTAGTCTTATGAATGTGAATTTTACTTGAAAGGACTTAGTTGAGAAACTTAGAAAATATGATAGGTAAATTGTAAGGACCAAACAACTACAAAGTGTGAAAGCTTGGGTTTGCATGTGAAAATGCCCAAAATATAATAAGTGGCCGGCCAAGTAATGATGCCCCTCCACTAAGTTTAATTAATTATAAAATTTTGTTAGCAAATGATTAAAATATTCTAAATAAAATGAATTAATAAGAAAAAGATGAATAAAAGAAGAAAAGGAAGGAGAGAGAAAGTGTTCATCATCTTCTTCTTCTTCTTCCAAAACAGAAACAAAAAGGAAAGAAAAAGGGAAATTTACACTAAGGCAATTCAGCATCTTCTTTTGCTAGTAGGAGGTAAGTTTTGAAGTGTTGGTTAAATCTTTTTATATGTTAAGTTAATTTTGAATGCACTTTTGGCAATGTCAAGAAAATTTAAACTTCTATGGTGGTTTGGGCACTAAGCCGTGTATCAAAGTGTTAGAATTAGAGGTTGTTTTCATGTTGTATTGAATAAGTAGATAATAGAATGGGGTTGAACTTGTTGAATAAGTAGTTGGGTAATATTTTGTGCATTCGGCCATATGGAGTTTAAATGGAATGTTGTTTTTAATTGTTATTTCCTTGTATGAGAAATGGTTCATTGTTAAGGCCGAATGAGTTTTGATTGATAAGTTGAAATGCAAAAATTCATGTTAAGAAGTAAGTTTAGTAATAGACCGAAACATGGAAGAAGGAGTAAAACTTATATTTTTATGTTTTAGGAGGGAAAGGCATAATAAAAATTTGAGTAAGTTTTAAGGTACATATTTTAGTTTATGTGCTATGGAGAATCTGATTAAAATAGTTTGGTATGGTGTTTGCCGAATTTAAATTTAGATTGTTTGAGTAGCTTAATTTAAATATTAGAAATTTATTTGAGTGATTACAATTGACATTAAGATGTTGAACTCATGAAATTAGAAGTATACGAGCTTGATAGTATTTAAACGGATACTAACCGGAAATGAGTTTAGTTAATTAATTTACAAATTATTTAGTATTGAAAAATTTGGAAATGTGAATTTGTCGAAATTATCTTGTATATGTAGCGAATAAATGGAATAAATGAGAAGTATGTTTGGATGTGCATTAAGTTTAAGGGTTAAACTTTAAATTGTTATGGCTTGGTTAATATTAGATGGAATACCGAATCTGTGTGGGTGTCTATCAGGAATGATTATAAATTGGGGCTACGATGATTGAATTATTTTATTTGCTTAGTTGGAGCTCAAGATCAAAGAGAGCCAAGTTCGGCCAAAGGAAAAGCGAAAGTGGTTGAGTAGCTGATCGGAGTTGTTCATCCGACTAAAAAGGTAAGTTCCTAACTAATTTAAGTTTCAGTCAATATTGTACATAAAATAGGTTGGATAAGAAATCATGGTATGTATAAATTTGTGAAAATCGAATGTGAGATTTATCAACCTATCTATGACATTGTGGTAGCTATAGATAAGAAATTTCAGCACTATATGTGCGAGGTTATGCGGCACTATGTGTGCAAAAACTACGTGGCACTATGTGTACGAGATTACATAGCACTATGTGTGCGAGGAAACGTGGCACTATGTGTGCGAATGAGTGAGAGCACTATGTGTGCGGACCTTTAAATTGAGCACTAAGTGTGCGATATCGATCGTAGAGAATTGCTTGTGCAAATGAAAAAGTTTAAAACTTTAAACTGGGAATAATGAAATGTGCATGGATATTAGACATGGGACTTGATCTAAATCTGTATATTAATAGATAATGCTTGGGACGAGAGAAAGAAGAGAAAGGTAATCGGCTCAATTAGTATATAATTTAACAAAGATATAAATTAGTGATAAATGAATCTAAATGGATTGGAGATTTGATTTATAGATGGAACGGCTTGGTTTGTGCTTTATTTGATTAATTGAACCTTGTTTGTCATTTATATATATATACGCCAATGATATGCATATGAGATTTACCATGGTCTTTTCAATTTGCGATTAAATAGTGTAGGAGTACATAGTGAATTTGGGTAAGTATGTACCAAATTCATAATGTACACATGTGACATAAGATTTCCTTGTGATATCCTATTTGAATTCGGCTAATATTGGATTGAAACTTTAATTTTTGTTAAGATAATTGGATCATTACATTCTTTTTAAAATTTCTTAGGACTTATTGAGTTAATAACTCACTTGGTGTATTTATTGGTTTTGTATAGATCATCTTGTCGAGGAAAGCTTGGATCCGTTACGAAGTCATTGCATCTTTTGACAACCCCTTTTTGGTATCTTTGTTTAAAACTCAAATAGACATTATGGCATGTATAGAATAATATTTTGGTAGGTTTGCTATTTTGATAGTATTATATATATAAGGCCATGCGAATATGGCTAAAGTTCTATGTATGGATGTGATAATGGTTTAAATATAAATCTTGAAGTGAAATCAACTTGACATATGAGTTCATATTGTGATATGAGTGTGATTATGTTATGCTTGAACTAACATATTAAGCATTCGAGATACATTATGTATGTATATTTAGTCAAGAGGAGAAAAATCACCTTACAATTTTTACCCTTGTTTTAGTATGTGCATACTATAGAAGTTACTCATGGAAACGTGCTATTATTGTTGTAATTACTTAAATTAATATTGGACATGGGTATTTAGGGTGTTACATTTTATTAATATCAGAGCTACAGTTTAGTCGATTCTAGGACTACCGTAGCGCGTGTGAGTCTAGCTATACATGCCATAATGCTAGTATATGATAGTGTGATTACTTCTGACGATTGAAATTATTGTTTTGATTAGTAAATGGAATCCATTCCAGAGAGAGCTTTAGCGGATGATGTTGAGAGTGTAGCGCCTGCTCCTGCGCAAGGGACAGCGCCTGTTGAACCTCAACCATCTGCGAGTAATCATGATGATGGGGCTAAGCAAGCCTTCTTTACCATGATGAATGAGTGGGTTGCACAATATGACCGAACAAACCCGGCAGCTTAACCATTTCTGAATTTAAATAATCCTCCTCCAGTGCCTATAATACCAGCAATTACTGATCCCTTGAGGCTGAGTAAAACTTCTATTGATTTGATTAGGAAGCGCGGGGCCGAGGAATTTTGAGTCACAGCTACTGATGACGCTGAAAGGGCTGAGTTTTGGCTTGATAATACCATCCGCGTTTTCGATGAGCTGTCTTGCACACCCGATGAGTGTCTAAAGTGTGCAATATCCTTATTACGAGATTCGGCCTACTATTGGTGGAGAACCCTGATTTTGATTGTTCCAAAGGAACGAGTTACTTGGGAGTTCTTTCAGACGGAGTTTTGTAAGAAGTATATTAGTCAACGATTCATCGATCAAAAGCACAAAAAATTTTTGGAGCTTAAACAAGGCCGTTTGACGGTATCCGAATATGAACGTGAGTTTGTAAGACTTAGTCGCTATGCTCGGGAGTGTGTAGCTAATGAAATTGCCATGTGTAAAAGATTTGAAGAGGGATTGAATGAAGATTTAAAGCTGCTGGTGGGTATTCTAGAAATAAAGGAATTCGTAACACTGGTTGAACGAGCTTGCAAGGCTAAAGAGCTTGGAAAGGAGAAAAAGAAAGCTGAATAAGAAGGTAGGGACTTTCGTAAAAGATCGGCGGGTAAAAATTCTTTTTCGGGTGCAAATAAGTTCAGAGATGATACTAACAGATCAAAGACGACTGCAGGAATTTCTATTAAGGAGTGACCATTAACGGACTCTCGAGCTACTTCGGTTGCTAGTGTTGGCAACAATCGGAAAGAAAAACCAGAATGTCCACAGTGTGGAAGACAACATGTAGGTGAATGTTGGGGTAAGTCTATTAACAGAGCCTATTATAGATGTGGTTCAGGGGATCATTTCATTCGAGATTGCACGGAACCTGATGAGAAAAATAAGATGCAAGGTGCAAGATCGAGTGGTGCAACAACTAGAGGTAGACCACCGAGAAATATTGGAGGCAGGGGTGGCAATCAGAGAGGGACTTCTGGTATGGCGGTTCGATCTGAGACTCATGCCTCTGTTAGAGCTTATGTCATCCATGCACGAGAGGAGGCATCCTTCCCTGATGTTATCACTGGTACATTCACTCTCTATAGTACTAGTGTACTTGCTTTAATTGATCCTGGTTTGACTCATTCTTACATATGTGAAACATTAGCGTCCAGTAAGACTCTACCTGTTGAGTCTACTGAATTTGTAATACGAGTGTCAAACCCTTTGGGTCAGTATGTGTTAGTTGATAAAGTATGCAAGAGATGTTCATTGATAATTAAAGATTTCTGTTTTCTGGTGGATTTGATGCTATTACCCTTCGACAAATTCGATATTATTCTAGGAATGGACTGGTTAACTAAGCATGATGCTGTGGTAAATTGCAAGCGAAAGACTATAGACTTGCGATGTTCGAGTGGTGAAATGATTCGAATTGAGTCTAGTGATTTGAGTGGGTTACTAGCAGTGATATCTTCTATGTTAGCTCAAAAATATGTGAGAAAGGGTTATGAAGCTTATCTTGCATATGTACTGGATAGCAAGGTATCGAAATGAAAGCTCGAGACGTGCCTGTAGTTTTTGAGTATCCAGAAGTGTTTCCTGAGGAATTACCGGGATTGCCACCTGTTAGAGAAGTAGAGTTCGGCATAGAATTGGTTCCGGGTATGACACTGATTTCAATCGTTCCGTATCATATGGCACTGACCGAGTTAAAAGAATTGAAAGCTCAATTGCAAGAGTTGACTGATAGAGGTTTTGTGTGACCCAACTTCTCATCCTAGGGTGCTCCAGTTCTGTTCGTGAAAAGGAAAGACGGAACTATGTGAATGTGTATTGATTATTGTCAGCTCAATAAAGTGACGATAAAGAATAAATATCCGTTGCCGCCGATAGATGACTTATTTGACCAGTTGAAAGGAGCTTCGTGTTTTGAAGATTGATTTGCGATCCGCTATTATCGATTCTTGAGTTAGAGATTCTGACGTTCCTAAGACTGTTTTCAGAACGAGATATGGACACTATGAGTGTTTAGTGATGCCGTTTGGGCTCACTAATGCTCCTGCGATTTTCATGGATCTGATGAATCAGGTATTCAGACAGTATTTAGATCAATTTGTAGTGGTGTTCATAGATGATATTCTAATTTATTCTCACAACGAGTCCGAGCATGCCGAACACTTGAGGCTTGTACTTCAGATTTTGTGAGATAATCAGTTGTACGTAAAATTCAGTAAATGTGAATTCTGGTTAAGGGAGGTCAACTTTCTGGGACATATTGTATCCGCTTCGGGTATTAGAGTTGATCCGAACAAAATTTTAGCCATTCTTGATTGGAAACCTCTGAGGAATGTTTCTAAAGTTTGGAGCTTTTGGGACTCGCGAGGTACTATTGACGATTCGTTAAGGGTTTCTTGATGATCGCAACATCGTTGACGAAACTACTCCGGAAAGATATCAAGTTTGAGTGGTCAGAGAAATGTCAGACAAGTTTCGACCGGCTGAAAACCCTTTTGATGAAGGCTCCTGTGTTAGTTCAGCCAGAGTCTGGTAAAAAGTTCGTAGTCTACAGTGATACTTCTTTGAATGGTTTGGGTTGTGTGCTGATGTAGGAAGGTAGAGTTGTTGCATATGCTTCGAGACAACTAAAGCCTCACGAGAAAAATTATCCAACTCATGATTTCGAGCTAGCTGCGATTTTGTTTGCTCTTAAAATTTGGCGTCATTACCTGTTTGGAGAGAAATGCCATGTTTATATTGATCACAAAAGCCTAAAATATTTAATGACTCAGAGAGACTTGAATCTGAGACAACGACGGTGGCTTGAATTACTAAAGGATTACGAAATTGTCATTGATTATCATCCAGGTAAGGCAAATGTGGTGGCTGATGCCCTAAGTTGAAAATCTTTGTTTGCTCTTCGAGCATTGAATGTACATCTGTCTATTTCCGCTGATGATATGCTGGTAGTGGAATTAAAAGCAGAACCAGTGTTATTATGGCAAATTTGTGAAGCACAGAAAATCGACGAAGAATTGGTTGCTAAACGAGCTCAATGTGATTCTAAAATGGGTTCAGAGTTTCAAATTGATGACAATGATTGTTTAAGATTCAGAGGTCAATTTTGTGTCCCGAGAAATTCAGAACTTACTTCGATGATTTTGAGTGAGGCCCATTGTAACCGAATGTCAGTCCATCCTGGTAGCACGAAAATGTACAACGATCTAAAAAGACAATATTGGTGGCATGGTATGAAAAGAGACATTTCCGACTTTGTTTCTAAATGTTTGATATGTCAACAAGTGAAAGCGGAGCATTAGGTGCCTTCGGGATTATTACAGCCGATCATGATACCTGAGTGGAAATGAGATCGAGTAACGATGGACTTTGTATCTGGTTTACCATTGACATAGAGCAAGAAGGACTCAATCTGGGTTATTGTTGATAGATTGACGAAGTCCACTCATTTTATCCCTGTTCGTACACATTTTTCACTCGATAGATTGGCAGAATTATATGTTTCTCAAATTGTTCGACTACATGGAGTACCTACTTCTATTGTTTCTGATAGAGACCCCAGATTTACATCCCGATTCTGGAGAAAATTGCATGAAGCGTTGGGTACTAAGCTACATTTTAGCACTGCTTTCCATCCCCAGACAGATGGTCAATCTAAATGAGTTATTCAGATACTCGAAGATATGTTGAGATGTTGCATTCTCGAGTTTAGTGGTTTGTGGGAACGATATTTACCTTTGATTGAATTCGCATACAACAATAGCTTCCAATCAAGTATCAAGATGTCACCATAAGAGGCTTTATATGGTCGTAAATGCCGCACACCATTGTATTGGACTGAACTCAGTGAAAATAAGATATACGGGGTTGATTTGAACAGAGAAGCTAAAGAAAAAGTGAAAGTGATTAGTGATAGTTTAAAGGCAGTATCGGATCATCAGAAATCATATGCAGATTTGAAACGCAAAGATATTGAGTATCAAATTGGTGATAAAGTATTTTTGAAAGTCTCACCCTGGAAAAAGTTACTCTGATTTGGCCGTAAGGGCAAATTGAGCCCAAGATTGATTGGACCGTACGAGATAGCAGAACGGATAAGGCCGGTTGCTTACAGATTGGCTCTGCCACCTGAACTCGCAATGATTCATAATGTGTTCCATGTATTGATGCTTAGACGGTATAGATCGGATCCTTCACATGTGGTTGGTTTATCTGAAGTTGAGATTCAATCTGATTTGAGCTATGAAGAAGAACCGATCCGTATCTTAGCTCAAGAAGTGAAAGAATTGCGGAATAAGAAGATTTCTTTAGTAAAAGTATTATGGGTCAAACATGGAGTAGAAGAGGCTACTTGGGAGCTCAAAGACTCTATGAAAGAACGTTATCTGAATTTATTCATTGGTAAGATTTTCGAGGACGAAAATTTTTAAGTGGGAGAGAGTTGTGACAGCCCTAATTTGACCCTAGTCGGAATGTGGTTTCGGGACCACAAAACCGAGTCATAAAATTAATTTAAAAGTTTATTTGCACATCTTCTATGTGTGATAGTGCATGTGTGAAAATTTGATGTTTTAATTTAGTCTTATGAATGTGAATTTTACTTGAAAGGACTTAGTTGAGAAACTTAGAAAATATGATAGGTAAATTGTAAGGACCAAACAACTACAAAGTGTGAAAGCTTGGCTTTGCATGTCAAAATGCCCAAAATACAATAAGTGGCCGGCCAAGTAATGATTCCCCTCCACTAAGTTTTATTAATTATAAACTTTTGTTAGCAAATGATTAAAATATTCTAAATAAAATGAATTAATAAGAAGAAGATGAATAAAAGAAGAAAAGGAAGGAGAGAGAAAGTTTTCATCATCTTCTTCTTCTTCCAAAACCGAAACAAAAAGGAAAGAAAAAGGGAAATTTACACTAAGGCAATTCAGCATCTTCTTTTCCTAGTAGGAGGTAAGTTTTGAAGTGTTGGTTAAATCTTTTTATATGTTAAGTTAATTTTGAATGCACTTTTGGTAATGTCAAGAAAATTTAAACTTCTATGGTGGTTTGGGCACTAAGCCGTGTATCAAAGTGTTAGAATTAGAGGTTGTTTTCATGTTGTATTGAATAAGTAGATTATAGAATGGGGTTGAACTTGTTGAATAAGTAGTTGGGTAATATTTTATGCATTCGGCCATATGGAGTTTAAATGGAATGTTCTTTTTAATTGTTATTTCCTTGTATGAGAAACGGTTCATTGTTAAGGTCGAATGAGTTTTGATTGATAAGTTGAAATGCAAAAATTCATGTTAAGAGGTAAGTTAAGTAATTGACCGAAACATGGAAGAAGGAGTAAAACTTATATTTTTATGTTTTAGGAGGGAAAGGCATAATAAAAATTTGAGTAAGTTTTAAGGTGCATATTTTAGTTTATGTGCTATGGAGAATTTGATTAAAATAGTTTGGTATGGTGTTTGCCGAATTTGAATTTAGATTGTTTGAGTAGCTTAATTGAAATATTAGAAATTTATTTGAGTGATTACAATTGACATTAAGATGTTGAACTCATGAAATTAGAAGTATACGAGCTTGATACTATTTAAACGGATACTAACCGAAAATGAGTTTAGTTAATTAATTTAAAAATTATTTAGTATTGAAAAATTTGGAAATGTGAATTTGCCAAAATTATCTTATATATGTAGCGAATAAATGGAATAGATGAGAAGTATGTTTGGATGTGCATTAAGTTTAAGGGATAAACTTTAAATTGTTATGGCTTGGTTAATACTAGATGGAATATTGAATCTGTGTGGGTGTCTATGAGGAATGATTATAAATTGGGGCTACAATGATTAAATTATTTTATTTGCTTAGTTGGAGCTCAAGATCAAAGAGAGCCAAGTTCGGCCAAAGGAAAAGCAAAAGCGGTTGAGTGGCTGATCGAAGTTGTTCATCCGAGTAAAAGGTAAGTTCCTAAGTAATTTAAGTTTCGGTCAATATTGTACATAAAATAGGTTGGATAAGAAATCATGGTATGTATGAATTTGTGAAAATCGAATGTGAGATTTATCAACCTATCTATGACATTGTGGTAGCTATAGATAAGAAATTTTAGCACTATGTGTGAGAGGTTATGCGGCACTATGTACGCAAAAACTACGTGGTACTACGTGTGCGAGATTACATAGCACTATGTGTGCGAGGAAACGTGGCACTATATGTGTGAATGAGTAAGAGCACTATGTGTGCGGACCTTTAAATCGAGCACTAAGTGTGCGATATCAATCATAGAGAATTGCTTGTGCAAATGAAAAAGTTTAAAACTTTAAACTGGGAATAATGAAATGTGCATGGATATGAGACATGGGACTTGATCTAAATCTGTATATTAATAGATAATGCTTGGGAAGAGAGAAAGAAGAGAAAGGTAATCGGCTCAATTAGTATATAATTTAACAAAGATATAAATTAGTGATAAATGAATCTAAATGGATTGGAGATTTGATTTATAGATGGAGTGGCTTGGTTTGTGCTTTATTTGATTAATTGAATCTTTTTTGTCATTTATATATATATATATATACGCCAATGATATGCATATGATATTTACCATGGTCTTTTCAATTTGCGATTAAATGGTGTAGGAGTACATAGTGAATTCGGATAAGTATGTACCAAATTCATAATGTGCACATGTGACAGAAGATTTCCTTGTGATATCCTGTTTGAATTCGGCTAATATTGGATTGAAACTTTAATTTTTGTTAAGATAATTGGATCATTACATTCTTTTTAAAATTTCTTAGGACTTATTGAGTTAATAACTCACTTGCTGTGTTTATTGGTTTTGTATAGATCATCTTGTCGAGGAAAGCTTGGATCCGTTACGAAGTCATCACATCTTTTGACAATCCCTTTTTGGTATCTTTGTTTAAAACTCAAATAGACATTATGGCATGTATAGAATAATATTTTGGGAGGTTTGCTATTTTGATAGTATTATATATATAAGGCCATGCCAATATGGCTAAAGTTCTATGTATGGATGTGATAATGGTTTAAATATAAATCTTGAAGTGAAATCAACTTGACATATGAGTTCATATTGTGATATGAGTGTGATTATGTTATGCTTGAACTAACATATTAAGCATTCGAGATACATTATGTATGTATATTCGGTCAAGAGGAGAAAAATCACCTTACAATTTTTACCCTTGCTTTAGTATGTGTATACTATAGAAGTTACTCATGGAAACTTGCTATTATTGTTGTAATTACTTAAATTAATATTGGACATGGGTATTAGGGTGTTACAATACAGGTGTGAATAATAATTTGCCAGAAGTGGATGATGTGTTTGTGAAAATGTTACTATGATGGTGAAATAGTGTTATATGTATATGTGTATGAGAGACGAGTTACGGACCTTACGACCCACCCCCTTACCAGAGTGGTGTTTTGTAAAGGATTTTATAAGATCAGTGTTGAATAAGCTCACAAGTATGAGACCAAAGAGTTCAGCTGTAGAATGATTATAACTATGATCAGAGATTAATTGGATTGATAAGTAAAGACAGAGCTAGTAAAGTGTGATGTCAAGAAACGTATTAACTGGAATTTCTTTAGAATTGATCTTCTTCAATGAAAATCATAATGTGGGATTTGTAATAACAGAAATAGTTGGAGGAATAAATCTTGAAACATAAGATATCTGAATCTGGAAATTATAGTAAGCAAATTATGATTGTCTCTCTTGAGGTACTCTATGAGTTCATTTACTCTCGGAAGTATTACTAGGGCTATCTATTTTTAGATAAATTTTTATCATGCAAAAATGTTTTCTAATATTGGAATAAGATGAAAGTATTGATAGTTTGATTGATATATAATCTGTATCGCTTTATTTTCTCTCTAGCATTCTATTACGTTCCGTTTGTTCGGATTTTATGATATAATGTACCTGATGTTATGATTCTGTTCCTTCTAATGGATGCTCTGTTCGACAAATATGTGACAGCCCAAAATAGACCCTAGCCGGAATGTGGTTTCGGGACCACAAAACCGAGGCATAGCAATAATTTAAAATTTATTTTGATGCCTATAATATGTGAGTATTCATGTATGACATTTTTTGATGATTGATTTAGTGTTATAAAGGTGAATTTCACTAGAAAGGACTTGTGTGAGAAAATTTAAAATTTGAGATAGGCAAATGTGTAAGTGGCCTATTGATGCACACTAGGAAATGTTGTCCTTGCATGTCAAATCCCCCCAAAATTGACTATAGTGGCCGGCCATGGTGATGAATATGGGCAAAAGAAAACATGTCTTAAACATGTTTTGCTAGTGGTGCATGTTTGAAATAATAAAATAAGAATATGAAAAAGAAAAAAAGAAAAAAAATGTTCATCCTTCTCCATAGGCTTTGCCGAATGTACTAAGGAAAGAAAAGAAAAAAAAAAATTTGTTCATCCTTTCTCATCTTCTTGGCCGAAATTACTAAGGAAAAAGGGGGAGGATTTTTGCTTCATGCTTGGGTTGGAAGAGACCTAGAAGGAGATTTGGCTAAGTTTACATCAAGACTAAGCTCAAGAGCTAAGAGGGCCACAATTGGACAAGGGGAAGGAAAAGGTGATCGAATAGCCGAAAAAGCCGTTCGACAACATCCGAGGTAAGTCCTCAAGAAGTGACCTTGCTTGAATTATGTGAGATGAAATATGGTTGTGTATGATTATTGATTTTGTGTGTATGAGTAATTGAATTCTGCCGGGCTAAGTCCCGGCGAATATGCTAATGATTATAATTGTGTTTGAGCCTTAGTAACGAAAATGAAATATGTATGACCAATGATTATTGATGTATGTGTGCACGAGAAATTGAATGATATCCGGGCTAAGCCCGAAGACAATTATGCTGGAAATTATATCCGGGTTAAGACCCGAAGGCAATTGTGCTAGTGGCTATGTAGGGCTATGGCCGAAGGCATTCGTCTGAAGTTATTCTATCCGGGCTAAGACCTGAAGGCATTTGTGCACGTGATTATATCCGGTTATATTCCAAAGAATCTTGGGCTGGAGGTGAGTGTTGGTTGCTGAAACGAACTCAATTAGTACACTCGGAAAGCCCAAAGGATAAGGTACGTTATATGTGCATTGGAAAGTCGACGTGTTTGAGCAACATTCGCTCAATCGACTAATAAATTGCAGTTATTGAATTGATTGATGCTTTGCGAACTTATATAATGATGAAGTATGAAGTAAGAATGTGTATTAATGAAATGATGCATTTGGCTATGTGAATGTATTGCTGTAATTAGAGTTAATTATATTCCTTGAGACTTACTAAGCATAAAATGCTTAGCCCGTTTTTTGGCTCTTAGTTTTCTAGATTTCGCTCGAAGCAATCGGATTTGGGATCGTTGAAGTCGAAGTCATCCACACTATCAAGCCTCCATTTTGGTATAAATTTTTTTGATTGAACTTGAGATGGCATGTATAGGACTACCTCTTGTTTGTTAAATACGTTGTAATGTAAGTATGTATGGCCATGCGAAAATGGCTCAAAACAGGAGCATGAACTTAGACTTATTGTGGGTTGTATGTATATATTTGGTGTCATGATGTGGCTATGGTTTGGAAATGGGATTGTTGGTCATATGATCAGCCATTGGCATGGTTAAAATGATCATATATGAACCTATGTATGGCAAGATTAGTTGAATCATGGAGACTACCAAATAGGTAAGTCCTACCTTAAAAACAGATGCTGCCAGCTGCAGTGGCGTGAATGTGAAAAATCGCCAAAATTCATAGGAATGGAATCAAATAGTGAATAAGCTATGTAAATGAACCTTGATGAGTCTATTTTCATATGGAAGAAACGAAATGGTCATAAGAGTTACAGGTTAAGAGTTATTAAAGCTATTGTGAGACAGGGCCAGAATGGTTTCTGGGTTCCCTGTCGTAACTTTAAAAATTCACTATAAATTATCCAAAAAGAATTAGGAGACATACCTTATATGTACGGATTCCATTTTGAGTCTAGTTTCATTAGAAACAAACGACACCAGCATTAAATCCCTATACAGAGAGATATTCAAGTTATACCACGCGAAGGTCAGAGCAGTCGATCCCTGTAACTTGGGTAACTTTAACTAATAAACTGTACCAATTGGCCCGACCAAAAATCCTAGAAATAAATCCATGGATGGATATTTGAGTCTAAATTCAGGGAAAATTTACGAAACCAGTTTCCGAGTTTTGAAACTCAAGATATGATTTTTAAGGCGACAGTGACGCAGTTTTCCAGCCTGACTGGAAATGTCAAATTGGTGGGCAAAAACATGTGAACTTGGCTTGTTAACCCCTCGGGTCCGACACCGGCGATGGTCTCGGGTTTGGGGTGTTACAATTTTATTGGTATCAGAGCCACGGTTTAGTCGATTCTAGGACTATCGTGATGTGTTTGGGGTCTAGCTATACATGCCATTAAATGATGAATCGATAGTGTGGTGATTTCTGACAATTTGACTTTGTATTTGTTTATAGCAATGGATCCCGATCCCAACCGAAAGCGATAGCTGATGATGTGGAGAGTGTGGCGCTGCTCCAGCGCAAGTGACAGCGGCGGACTCTCAACCTATGGCCAGCAATCCTAATGACGAGGCTAAGCAAGCCTTTTATAGTGTGATGAGCGAATGGTTTAATCAATACATTCGAACCAACACGGCTGTTCCACAACCTCCATTCCCGACAAATGCAACCCCGCACCTACAATACCTCCGTTGGACTGACCAAATAAGGTCAAGTAAGCCCCAGATTGATAGGATTCGAAAACATGGGGCCACTGAATTTAAGGCTACGGATGATGATGATGCCGAAGCGCTGAATTTTGGTTAGATAACACTATCCGGTGCTTGATGAGCTATCCCACACACCCGATGAGTGCTTAAAGTGTACCATCTCCTTGCTACGTGAGTCCGCCTACTATTGGTGGAGTACTCGACTTTGTGGTGCCTAGAGAGCAAGTGACTTGGGAATTCTTTCAAACCGAGTTCGAAAAAAGTATATCATCGAGATTCATCGACCAAAAGCGGAGGAATTTCTTGATCTTAAGCAAGGTTCTATGTCCGTTATCGACTACGAACGAAAGTTTGTGAGGCTTAGCCGACGCTGCGAGAATGCATTTCGTCCAAGCTATTATGTGTAAACGCCGAGGATGGGCTGAATGATGATATAAGGATGTTTGTTGGCATTCTCGAGATACGAGAGTTCGTAGTACTTGTTGAGCGAGCTTGTAAAGTCGAAGAGCTTAGAAAGGAGAAACAAAAAGCTGATGTGGGGTTTGGAGAATTCGAAGAGGTCCTCGGAAAGTCTCTTCAACAAGCATCGAAGAGATTTCGAGATGATGCGAGCCGGTCTAGAGGCGTTTGGGCTTTTCTAGACGAGGACGTGATCGACCGTGACCACACGAGTCACCTCGATTGCCGGTGGCGGAAATGATCGCCGAGAGAGGCGGAGTGTCCACATTGTGGTAAATGGCATTCGGGAGCTGTTGGTTTCGTGATCGCTCTGTTATAAGTGTGGATCGGCCGACCATTTTATGAAGGATTGCCCGAGGATGCATGAGCAGAATGCAAGTCGAGTGCAAACCCGGTGCTACCATCGCTCGAGGTAGGCCACCTAGAAATATGGGCAATGTCGATGGCGGTCGAGAGGATCTATAGATGCTACCATCAGATCCGAGGCTCGTGCTCTGCTAGGACTTATGCCATACGCGCACGCGAGGATCTGCCTCTCCGGATGTTATTACCGGTACTTTCACTCTTTTCAATACAAATGTAATTGCTTTGATTGACCCTGGTTCTACTCATTCTTATATATGTGAAACCTTAGCATCCAAGAAGACTTTGCCCATTGAGTCTCCGAGTTTGTAATTCGGTGTCAAACCCTTGGGTCATTACGTGTTTGTTAACAAAGTGTGCAAGAAAAGTCCCCTAGTGTTCCGAGGTTCTTGTTTTCCGCGGACTTAATGCTTTTGCCATTCGATGAGTTCGATGTTATTCTTGGTTTGGATTGGTTGACCATGCACGATGCGGTTGTAAATTGCAAGAGCAAGACTATCGGTTTGAGGTGCGCGAATAATGAAATAATTCGGGTTGAGTCCACGGACTTAAAGGGGTTGCCAGCTGTAATATCAGCGATGTTAGCCCAGAAATATGTAAGAAAAGGGTGCGAAGCGTACCTTGCGTCGTACTCGATGACAAGGAATCGAGAAGAAACCCGAATCTGTGCCGTGGTTTGTGAATACCGGATGTTTTCCCCGAAGAATTGCCGGGTTTACCACTGTTCGAGAAATAGAATTTGGCATCGAATTGGTACCGGTACCACCCCAATTTCGATAGCTCCGTATCGTATGGCACCAACGGAATTGAAGGAGTTGAAAACTTCGGTTGCAAGAATTGGTGGATAGAGGTTTTGCTCACCGAGTTTTTCGCCTTGGGGTGCGCCGGTGTTGTTCGTGAAGAAGAAGGATGGAACCATGCGACTATGCATCGACTATCGTCGACTTAACAAAGCGACGATAAAGAACAAATATCCGTTGCCACGTATTGATGACTTGTTCGATCAATCTGAAGGGAGCCTCGGTGTTCTCGAAAATAGATTTGAGATCGGGCTACTATCAATTGCGAATCCGAGATTGAGACGTGCCCAAGAGGCGCCTTGAGCGAGATATGGTCACTATGAGTTCTGGTGATGCCGTTTGGGCTCACTAATGCCCTGCGGTATTTATGGATTTAATGAATCGAATCTTTAGACCATATTTAGATCGATTCGTAGTCGTGTTCATTGATGACATCTTGGTCTATTCAAGAAATGAGACCGAACATGCTGAACACTGCGGTTAGTGCCTTGCAAATTTTATGGGACAAGCAATTATATGCTAAGTTCAGCAAGTGTGAGTTCGGTTAAGAGAGGTAAGCTTCTTGGGTCATGTGGTATCTCAGATCGGGTATTCGAGTCGACCGAATAAAATTTCAGCCATACTAAATTGGAAGCCTCAGAAATATTCTTGAGGTTGAAGCTTTTTGGGGCTTAGGTTATTACCGACGATTTGTAAAGGCTTCTCAACGATAGCCACGCCGATGACGGCTTACTCCAAAAGGATGTTAAGTTCGAATGGACGGAGAAATGCCAAAAAGCTTCGATCAATGAAAACTTATTTGGTGAAGCCCCAATTCTAGTGCAACCCGAGTCCGCAAGGAGTTTGTCATCTATAGCGACGCCTCTCTACTTGGGTTAGGTTGCGTATTAATGCAAGAAGGTCGAGTTGTGGCCTGCGCGTCGAGGCAATTAAAGCCACATGAGAAAAATTATCCGACTCATGATCTCGAATTGGCGCCATCGTATTCGCCTTAAAGATTTGGCGACATTACTTATTTGGTGAAAGGTGCCATGTATACCGGATCACAAAAGTCTCAAGTATTTGATGACCCAACGAGACTTAAATCTGCGACAAAGACGTTGGCTCGAGCTGTTAAAGGATTATGAGCTGATCATTGACTATCACCCGGAAAGGCGAATGTGGTTGCGGATGCCTTGAGTCGTAAATCGTTATTCACTTTACTGCGATGAATGTGCACTTGTCTATCCGATCCGACGGTGTGTTAGTGGCTGAAATGAAAGCCAAACCATTATTGACACACCAAATTCGAGAAGCTCGAAAGTCGATGACGAGTTGGTTGCAAAACGGGCTGCGTGTGTTCGAACAAGGACTCGGAGTTTCAAATCGACGATGACGATTGTTTGAGGTTCAAAAGTCGTCAGTGTGTCCCAAAGAATTGAACTCATTTCGATAATTCGAATGAAGCCCATTGTAGCCGAATGGCAATCCACCGGGAGTACGAAGATGTACAATGATTTGAAACGTCGATTTTGGTGGCATGGTATGAAGCGAGACATCTCCGACTTTGTTTGAGATGTTTAATATGTCAACAAGTGAAAGCGGAACATCAGTGCCTTGAGATTACTTCACCAATCGCGATACCCGAGTGGAAATGGGATCGAGTCACAATGGACTTTGTATCCGGACTGCCATTGTCAGCAAGTAAGAAGGATGCGGTTTGGGTCATGGTAGATCGATTGACTAAGTCGGCCCACTTTGTCCCCGTACATACGGATTTTTCAATGGACAAATTAGCGGAATTATACGTTTCTCAGATTGTGAAATTACACGGGGTGCCTATTTCCATCGTGTCGGATAGAGATCCGAGATTTACCTCGCGATTTTGGAAAAAGTTGCAAGAAGCTTTGGGTACCAAGTTGCATTTCAGCACCGCCTTTCACCCCCAAACCGATGGTCAATCCGAGCGGATAATTCAGATACTCGAGGATATGTTAAGATGTTGCGTCCTCGAGTTTGGTGGCTCATGGGAACGGTATTTGCCGTTGATTGAATTCGCTTACAACAATAGCTTTCAATCGAGTATTAAGATGGCACCCTACGAGGCTTTGTACGAGCGTAAATGCCGTACACCATTGTTTTGGACTGAGCTTGGTGAAAGCAAGATTTTCGGGGTGGATTTGATTAGGGATGCTGAACAGAAAGTGAAAGTAATCCGTGAAAGTTTGAAGATAGCCTTCGATCGTCAGAAGTCGTACGCGGATATGAAGCGTAAGGATATCGAGTATCAGGTGGGTGATAAAGTGTTTCTCAAGGTATCGCCTTGGAAAAAGATACTCAGGTTCGGCCGTAAGGGCAAGTTGAGCCCGAGGTTCATTGGGCCATATGAGATATCAGAGCGAGTCGGTCCAGTGGCATATCGTTTGATTTTGCCCCCTGAACTCAAAAAGGTTCACGATGTCTTCCACGTTTCGATGCTTCGACGTTATAGATCCGATCCATCGCACGTGATTAGTCCATCAGGAATTGAAATTCAAGCTAATATGAGTTATGAAGAAGAACCGATTCGTATCCTATCACGAGAAGTGAAAGAGTTGCGAAACAAGCGGGTTCCGCTAGTGAAAGTGTTATGGCTCAAGCACGGGATAGAAGAAGCTACTTGGGAGATCGAGAACTCTATGAGAGAGCGATATCCGAACCTATTTACCGGTAAGATTTTCGGGGACGAAAATTCCTTAAGAGGGGGGGAGTTGTGACAGCCCAAAATAGACCCTAGCCGGAATGTGGTTTCGGGACCACAAAACCGAGGCATAGCAATAATTTAAAATTTATTTTGATGCCTATAATATGTGAGTATTCATGTATGACATTTTTTGATGATTGATTTAGTGTTATAAAGGTGAATTTCACTAGAAAGGACTTGTGTGAGAAAATTTAAAATTTGAGATAGGCAAATGTGTAAGTGGCCTATTGATGCACACTAGGAAATGTTGTCCTTGCATGTCAAATCCCCCAAAATTGACTATAGTGGCCGGCCATGGTGATGAATATGGGCAAAAGAAAACATGTCTTAAACATGTTTTGCTAGTGGTGCATGTTTGAAATAATAAAATAAGAATATGAAAAGAAAAAAGAAAAAAATGTTCATCCTTCTCCATAGGCTTGGCGAATGTACTAAGGAAAGAAAAGAAAAAAAATTTGTTCATCCTTTCTCATCTTCTTGGCCGAAATTACTAAGGAAAAAGGGGGAGGATTTTTGCTTCATGCTTGGGTTGGAAGAGACCTAGAAGGAGATTTGGCTAAGTTTACATCAAGACTAAGCTCAAGAGCTAAGAGGGCCACAATTGGACAAGGGGAAGGAAAAGGTGATCGAATAGCCGAAAAAGCCGTTCGACAACATCCGAGGTAAGTCCTCAAGAAGTGACCTTGCTTGAATTATGTGAGATGAAATATGGTTGTGTATGATTATTGATTTTGTGTGTATGAGTAATTGAATTCTGCCCGGGCTAAGTCCCGAAGGCGAATATGCTAATGATTATAATTGTGTTTGAGCCTTAGTAACGAAAATGAAATATGTATGACCAATGATTATTGATGTATGTGTGCACGAGAAATTGAATGATATCCGGGCTAAGCCCGAAGACAATTATGCTGGAAATTATATCCGGGTTAAGACCCGAAGGCAATTGTGCTAGTGGCTATGTCCGGGCTAAGGCCCGAAGGCATTCGTGCGAGTTATTCTATCCGGCTAAGACCAAGGCATTTGTGCACGTGATTATATCCGGTTATATTCCGAAGAATCTTGGGCTGGAGGTGAGTGTTGGTTGCTGAAACGAACTCAATTAGTACACTCGGAAAGCCCAAAGGATAAGGTACGTTATATGTGCATTGGAAAGTCGACGTGTTTGAGCAACATTCGCTCAATCGACTAATAAATTGCAGTTATTGAATTGATTGATGCTTTGCGAACTTATATAATGATGAAGTATGAAGTAAGAATGTGTATTAATGAAATGATGCATTTGGCTATGTGAATGTATTGCTGTAATTAGAGTTAATTATATTCCTTGAGACTTACTAAGCATAAAATGCTTACCCGTTGCTTTGGCTCTTAGTTTTCTAGATTTCGTCAAGCAATCGGATTTGGGATCGTTGAAGTCGAAGTCATCCACACTATCAAGCCTCCATTTTGGTATAAATTTTTTGATTGAACTTGAGATGGCATGTATAGGACTACCTCTTGTTTGTTAAATACGTTGTAATGTAAGTATGTATGGCCATGCGAAAATGGCTCAAAACGGAGCATGAACTTAGACTTATTGTGGGTTGTATGTATATATTTGGTGTCATGATGTGGCTATGGTTTGGAAATGGGATTGTTGGTCATATGATCAGCCATTGGCATGGTTAAAATGATCATATATGAACCTATGTATGGCAAGATTAGTTGAATCATGGAGACTACCAAATAGGTAAGTCCTACCTTAAAACAGATGCTGCCAGCTGCAGTGGCGTGAATGTGAAAAATCACCAAAATTCATAGGAATGGAATCAAATAGTGAATAAGCTATGTAAATGAACCTTGATGAGTCTATTTTCATATGGAAGAAACGAAATGGTCATAAGAGTTACAGGTTAAGAGTTATTAAAGCTATTGTGAGACAGGGCCAGAATGGTTTCTGGGTTCCCGTCGCAACTTTAAAAATTCACTATAAATTATCCAAAAGAATTAGGAGACATACCTTATATGTACGGATTCCATTTTGAGTCTAGTTTCATTAGAAACAAACGACACCAGCATTAAATCCCTATACAGAGAGATATTCAAGTTATACCGCGAGAAGGTCAGAGCAGTCGGTCCCTGTAACTTGGGTAACTTTAACTAATAAACTGTACCAATTGGCCCGACCAAAATCCTAGAAATAAATCCATGGATGGATATATGAGTCTAAATTCAGGAAAATTTACGAAACCAGTTTCCGAGTTTTGAAACTCGAGATATGATTTTAAGGCGACAGTGACGCAGTTTTCCAGCCTGACTGGAAATGTCAAATTGGTGGGCAAAAACATGTGAACTTGGCTTGTTAACCCCTCGGGTCCGACACCGGCGATGGTCTCGGGTTTGGGGTGTTACAAAATATATACGGGAAGGTACATTATACTTGTTGAATTTAATTCTAGTGGGGTTGAATGATGTATTCTTCTGGGAAATTATCAAAATCTTCCATATTTTCTTATGAGCTTTATTCTAGGTCTTTCCTTATGATATTGTATCTTGGATTTCTTTATCATGGATTTCTCTATCTTGGACGTCTTAATCCTGGTTTTCATGTTATCTATATTTCGGAATTTATCAATCACAGCTCATATCTACAGTATGTTCATCAGTTGTGATAATCATGTCAAGTGTGACTATGCATAAGTGGTAATAATGTGGTAATTGTAGTATCTGGATTTCTCTAAATCTTCGTGAAGGATTTGACATCAGCAAAGGCATAAGTGGTTAAATTGCTAGTATCAGCTTGTATGATGGATTTCTTTTCTCAAGAAAGTTAATCAAGTTAATGCCTTCGATTGGGAACATTTATACTACCTTGAGCTAATGCAATTGAAATGAACTTTGATTAGTATGATGAGTGAATTTTGCATGGTTACATGTTAAATCATTTTGACAACTGAAAGGAAGGATTTCCTGAAACTTTATCAAGTAATAATTAAGACCGACTTGGTTGTTCAGTTTGTTTGGGTTATTGTTTGAAAGATTTAATGAGATATTTATGTCTGAAATTTTTCCCAAGTTTGAGAATAAGATTTTATCTCTCCGGGTAAAAGACAGGTAGTCTGAATGAAAGTGTATATATCTTAGAAGACTTTGATACGATTTAAAGTTTCTTTGAATGATAAAGTTTTCGTCTTGTGAAAGTTGAATGGTCTACTACATGTTGGTAGTGATTTGAATATACGAGAATATTGTTAACCGAAGCCTTGAAACTAGTTAGTGTACATTAAGCAATGACTTCTCGATTTTTAGTGATGTGTTTTAAGACAAGAAGGGCAGTGTGATAGCTTAAAGTATTTGCTGTCACAGAAAGACTTAAGTTGAAATAGTGTAGCTGACTTGAATTGTTAAAGGATGATAAGATAGTTATGGTATGATCTCTGAGAATGAGATTACTATAGATTTCATATCAGAATTATTCCTATCTTTGAAAGATAAACATGTCATATGACTTGTTAAGTAATTGATGAATCTGCAAATCATATCGGTAAGTACTAAATTTTCGCTCATCAGACTTATGGGATTAAGTATCTTTGAGATTGTTGAATTTCTTAAAATGTTAGTTTTTATTAATCGGATTGAGATCCGGGATTTATATCATGAATTATTGAAAAAGCGTAACAGCCCGATTAGACCGTATTCGGAACGGTAATTTTGGGACCACGATTTCTAGTTAGAAAAATATTTAAAAATTATTTTTGTCTTTATTATGAGTGAATTTGTGTGTGTGAAATTTTCGTGATTTAATTTTGTTTTTTGAGTGCCAATTAAATAAAAGGACTTAATCGCGTAAATTATAAAAGTGATGGCTATTTATTAGTAGTGCTTAATTGTTAAGGCTTATTAAAGGGAAGGTTTTTATGTTGTAATTTTACCATTAAAAGTTTAGTGGAATTTATGGTTTGGCATTTTGGTAATTATATATATTTTAATGGATGGTTAGGTAAATATATTATTAATGTTAAATAAATAAATAAAATGGCATGAAAATAAAGCCATTTTATCATCTTCTTGCCGAAATAAAAGAACAAAAGAAAGTAAAAAAGACAAGTTAGGTATTCAGCCATTGTTGATTCAAACTCAAGGTTAGTTTGGTTTCGGTTTTTGATAATTTTTACGTTTTTGAGATCCTTGCTTCGAATACTATTCGACCCATGCTAGAATTTCTAATTTTGATGAATATTTTGAGTTATGCCATTGATGAATATTTATATTTTGTGATGTTTGATGATTAATGTCGGAAGATATGTTTTGGACTAATATGTTTTGTATTCAAATTTTTGAAGAATTTGAGTAATTGGGTTAAATTACAAAAATAATAATTTGAGGGACTAAAATGTAAAATGAATGAAATGTAAGGACTTGTATGTATATAAGGAAGGTTCGGCCTAACTATGTTGTTGTGAGATTTTGCATATTTTCTGTTTTGTGCAATAGGGACTAAATTGTGAAAAATGTGAAATATCAGGGGTAAAAGTGTAATTTGCCCATTTTTGTTTTTTTGGATAAATTTGATTGAATATTTGATTTAATAAGTTTAATTTATGTTAATTTAGATCAAGAAAAGAGAAAATCAGATTTAGATAGGAGGGAAACTAAAGTTGTCGACTAGTCGATCCGTATCAGTTTTTCATCGTCAGAGGTAAGTTTATAAGCAAATAGATGTACTTAAATTTAATTAAATGCAAATTATATATGCTGAAATGAAATGTGAGAATATTTAATTGCAAATGCTGAATGTATATAAGCTTGGTAACCATGTTCATGTGTTCGTTTCGATCGAGTTACGACATCCGAAAGCCCCATTTGAACATTAGGAATAGTTAGGATACATATATCATGACATAGGATTCCGAATTATGTACGTGAGTAAGACCATGGCATCGATATGTGACTCTGATATATGTGTACGAGTAAGACCCTATTTGGGACAGTGGCATCGATATCTGATTACATGTAAGACCACGTCTGGGACGTTGACATTGTGCTATATGTATGATTATCCAAGTGTCCTATCCAATTCTGAGTAGTTCAACGGGCAATGATAAGTGTGACCAAATGTGTAAAACGAGCTAAATGACTAGGTATGAATTAGCTTGTTACTTAACTGAATTAAGGTAAGTGAGTAATTTGATTCTTTGTTACAAATTGCATTCGATACAAATGAAATATATATGTGATTATAATATGTATATCCGGTCAAATAACTATTAAATGTACATGATGTTTTATTATGATTCTTAAGTTTGTGTATTGAGCATATGTATGTTTGGTTATTTAATGACATTTTGATTATGAAAGTTGAATAACATTCGATAAATTTGATCACTTGAACATTCATCCAAGGTGGAAAGTGGAGTATGAAATGTATTATATATGTAATTTTGTAGTTTGAGATTAAGGAATGATGAGTTTAATATAATTTGGTTAACTTAAATGAACTGATTATATAATTTGAACTGTTTATTTGCTTATGATTTGCTAATCTATAAAAGCTTACTCTATGTATACATGTGATTCTGTTTTATAAATTTTGAAGCAAGTTACGAGCTCGGGGATCGCCAGCAAAGTTCATTACACTTTCCACTATTTCGGTTTTATATAGTTGAACTTGAATTATGGCATATATAGGCTAGAACATACTTTTGAAATGTTGACAATGGTTTGTATAAGGCCATGCGAAAATGGCTAAATTTCCATGTTTGATTTTGGTTAAATTTGCTTATGGATTGAGTTCATTTTTGGTTAAAATGATATGTGATTTAAATAAGTATTGTTTGAGTTATTTGTTATATGATTTGGAATTAGCTTGATAATGGTAGTATATATATAATTGATCATGTTTGACTTTAGAGTTTAATTATTACTTTTGTGAGTTATATGCTTTAAAAAATTTGGTTAATGTTTTTGCAAGTATATGTTTGTGAATTCTATTTTGGTGTATGTATAGTCAATTATAAACAATAGTTCAGATGTTAAGCTTGTTTAGGGTATATTTAGATGTGCATGATATAGGGTATGTTTTGTTTTAATGAATGAAGCTTGGTTTTGGTTATTAACAGATTAAAAATGTTAATGATGTATGTGTATGTTCGAATATGCATAGATTATGTTGGTTTGGTTTGCATGGAAAATGTATGTGTACTTAAATTGTTTAAATGGTTAAATAAATAGGTATAGTTAATGAAGTTAAATAATGATTATCTATTGAGATTATTTTGTTTAATATGGTATGTAAGTGAGACGATAATAAATGACCAAATGAATAGTGATTTGAGCAATAGTAAACCATGGGAGTTATATAAGTTTTAGTGTGATTTATAAGTGATCTACTTGACGTTAGACGAATGTTGTATAATGTATAAGTTAGTACTTTAATTATGATTATAAAAATTGATTGTACATGTTATAAAGTACAAATCCCGAATATAAGTTGATCAAATTGTAGTGATTATGTGTATTTGGTTTTGTGGTTCTCTTAATGTATAATTTTAGTTGCTTTTGAAGTGTAATGTAATTTGAAAGTTTTGCATATTATTTAAGTTACATTAAAATTATATTCGGCTATGTGGTATTTTTAAATATATATATATATATATATATATATATAAGGATTGGTTGGTTTAAAAGTTTGTGCAAGTGCATATTTATGATTGTTTGAAAATTGTGTCTTATCTGGTAATACCTCATAACCCTTAGGGGTATTACATTTTATTGGTATCAAAGCTATGGTTTAGTCGATTCTAGGACTAATGTAGTGCGTGTGAGTCTAGCTATACATGCCATAATATATACTGCGATAGTGTGATGACTACTAACATTTGAAAATATGTTTTTCGTATAGTAAATGGATCCCGACAGAGCTGTACTTGATGATAATGAAAGTGTAGTGGCTGTTCCCACGCAAGGGACAACGCTGATTGATTCTTGACTGACCTCAAGTAACCAAGAAGGAGAGGCTAAGCAAGCCTTTTACCAAATGATAAACAACTGGTTTACTCAATAGATCCAGACTAATTCGGCTACACAACAACCTCCACCCCCGACTAATCTATCTTCGATACCTGTTATACCTTAAGTGAGTGATCTGTTGAGATTGCTTAAGCCACCTGTTGATAAAATTAGAAAACATGGGGCCGAAGAGTTCAAGGCAACTGATGATGACAATACTAAGCGAGCTGAATTTTGGCTTGATAATACTATCCGTGTGTCCGATGAGCTATCTTGTACTCTGGTTGAATGTTTAAAATGAGCTATCATTGGTGGAATACACTAGTATCGATGGTTCCGAAAGAGCGAGTGACCTGGGAATTCTTTCAAACTGAGTTTCTTAAGAAATACATCAGCCAGAGATTTGTCGACCAGAAATGCAAAGAATTTTTTGAGTTGAAACAGGGTCAGATGACCGTGACAGAGTATGAGCGAAAATTCGTGAGACTTAGTCGATATGCCCAAGAGTGTGTTCGACTGAAGCTATAATGTGTAAAAGATTTAAAAATGGACTAAACGAAGACATTAAGCTACTAGTTGGCATACTCGAGATAAAAGAGTTCGTAGTACTAGTTGAGTGAGCCTATAAAGCTGAAGATCTCGGGAAAGAGAAAAGAAAAGCTAACTTTGAAGCTAGAGATGCACGTAAGAGATAATTGAGTAAGTCATTTCAGTCGGCACCAAAGAATTTTCGAGACGATTTAATGGTTCTAAGGCTACTTCAGGTTATTCACAACGGGATTGGGACAAACCACCTGTGAGCTCCAGAGCTACCTTAGTAGGTAGTGTTAGAAATGTCTATCAAATCAACCCGAGTGTAAACATTATTGTAAACAACATCCTGGCAGTTGCAGATTGCATGATCGGGCCTGTTTTAAATGTGGATCAATGGATCATTATATTCGTGAATGACCAGAGTTAGCTGAACAAAATCCAGTACAGAATACAACATCGGGTAACACTACAACTCGAGGTAGACCACCCAGAAATACGAGTAATGTGAGTGGTAGTCAGAGAGGGACTAAAGATGCAGTAGTTAGATACGAGACTCGTGCATTTTCCAGAGCCTATGCTATTCATCTAGGCGAGGAGACCTTATCCCCAGATGTTATTACTGGTACATTTACTCTCTATGATACTAGTGTAATTGCATTGATTGATCCTGGTTCGACTCATTCTTACGTGTGTGAGACTTTAATATTCAGTAAGACTTTACCTGTTGAGTCTACTGAGTTTATGATTGGAGTATCGAACCCTTTGGGCCGGTGTGTTATGGTTGACAAAGTTTGTAAGAATTGTCCCTTGATGGTTCGAGATTTGTGTTTTCCGACTGATTTGATATTGTTGCCATTTGATGAGTTCTACATAATTTTGGGTATAGACTGGTTGACTTTGCATGATGCTCTTGTAAACTGCAAAAAAAAAGACCATTGATCTACAGAGCAAGAATGATGAGGTTATTCGGATTGAATCTAGTGATTTGAAAGGTTTGCCAGCAGTGATTTCTTTGATGCTAGCTCAGAAAATATGTGAGGAAAGGTTGTGAAGCTTATTTTGGTTATGTGTTTGACAATAAAGTGGCTGAAAGAAACATTGAATCAGTACCGGTTGTATGTAAGTATCCGGATGTGTTTCCTGAAGAATTACTCGGTTTGCCACCTATTCGGGAAGTTGAGTTCGGTATTGAATTAATGTTGGAGACTACTCCGATATCGATAGCTCCGTACAGAATGACACCTACTGAATTATAAGAATTGAAAGCTCAGTTGCAAGAATTGACAGATAGATGTTTCACACGACTGAGTTTCTCTCCTTAGGGTGCACCAGTTTTATTTGTGAAAAAGAAGGACAGAACTATGAGAATGTGCATCGATTATAAACAACTCAATACGGTGACTATAAAGAATAAGTATTTGTTGCCACAGATTGATGATTTGTTTAATCAACTGAAAGGGGCTACAGTGTTTTCGAAGATAGATTTGAGATTCGGCTACTATCAATTGCTTGTTAAAGACTTCGACATGCCAAAGGCTACTTTCCGAACGAGGTACGGACACTATGAGTTTTTAGTCATGCCTTTCGGACTTACTAAAGCACCTACTGTTTTCATGGATCTGATGAATCGAATCTTCAGATAGTATTTGGATCAGTTTGTAGTTGTGTTCATTGATGATATATTGATCTACTCTGTGATGAAACTGGACATGCCAAGCATTTGAGACTTGTGTTACAGACTTTGCTCGAAAAATACTTGTATGCGAAGTTTAGTAAATGTGAGTTTTGGTTAAGTGAAGTCAGTTTTCTGGGTCATGTTGTTTCAGCATCAGGTATTCGAGCTGATCTGAGTAAAATTTCAGCAATACTTGACTAGAAACCTCCGAGAAACATTTCTGAAGTCTGAAGTTTTCTGGGACTTACTGGTTATTATAGACAATTCGTGAAAGGGTTCTCGATGATTCCAAACCGATGACCAAGCTACTGCAAAAAGATGTTAAGTTCGAGTAGTCAGAAAAGTCCCAGAAAAGTTTTGATCAGTTGAAAGCCCTTTTGACCGAAGCTCCAGTACTAGTTCAACTAGAATTGGGTAAAGAATTTGTTATTTATAGTGATGCTTCTTTAAATGGTTTGGGCTGTGTTTTGATGTAGGAAGGCAAAGTTATAGCTTATGCCCCGAGACAGTTGAAGCCACATGAAAAGAACTATCCGACACACGACCTAAAATTGGCAGCTATCGTGTTTGCATTAAAAATTTGGCGCCACTATCTGTTCAGTGAAAAAGATCATGTTTATTCTAATAACAAAAGCCTGAAATACTTGATGACTCAGAAAGACCTGAATTTGAGACAACGTCGATGGTTAGAATTGCTAAAAGACTACGAGCTTGTAAATGCTCTAAGTAAAAAATCACTATTTTCTTTGCGTGCAATGAATGCACATATGGCTATGTCTGATGATGGTTCGATAATAGCTAAATTAAAAGCAAGACCATTATTTGTTCAACAAATTTGTGATGCCCAGAAAGTTGATGATGAAATGATTGCAAAACATGTCCAATGTAATTCGAATGATGATTTAGAGTTTCAAGTTGATAACGAAGGTTGTCTGAGGTTCAAAACCCAAATATATGATCCGAGAAATTCAGAGTTAATTCAGATAATTTTGAATAAAGCTCATAGCAGTTAGTTATGAATTCACCAGGGTAGTACAAAGATGTATAACGATCTGAAATAGCACTATTGGTGGCAAGGTATGAAACAAAACATTTCTGACTTTGTTTCAAAATGTTTAGCCTATCAACAAATAAAAGTCGAACATCAGGTACCTTTTGGATTGCTTCAGCCGATCATGATACCTGAATGGAAATGGGACAGAGTCACGATGGATTTTGTATCCATTTTACCGTTGACACTGAGCAAGAAATATGCAATCTGGTTTATTGTGGATAGATTGACTAAATATGCTTACTTTGTTTCGATTCGTAGAAATTACACGCTTGACAAGTTGGCTGAATTGTATGTTTCTCAGATTGTGAGCTTACATTGTAACACCCCTAACCTGTATCCAACACTGGGACAGGGCTCGAGGCATTACCGAAACTTTACACATTCAGTATACTAACTCGGGTCACAAAATTTTATTTGAATTTAAAACTTTTCAATCATGAACATCTCGTCCCTTGTATAGGCCTTCGAGACCTATAACATAAAGGAAGGCAATGCGGGATAAATACGGGCACGTTCGATTAGCCTTAGGCTCCTCAAAAAATTTTCCTTAACTAAAAGGGACACACGCCCTTGTAGGTGGATCGTGTGGACTCACATGCCCGTGTATCTTGGGGCACGCCCATGCCCTTCAACTGTGGGCAACATTGACTTATCAACACGGCCATGGAACAAGCCCGTGCTACCTGCCCATGGACGAAACTGTCATTTTAACACTGCCATGGCGCACGCTCGTGTGGCCTACCTGTGTACAACTTTGAGCTAAAGTTATAAGTGCAGGGGATGCACGGCCATAGCACATGCCTATGGGACGAAACCGTGTGTCACACACGGCCTAGACACACGCCCGTGTGTCCAACCATGTGGACTTTATTAGGCTATTTTCCAAGCCTTTAGTCACCCCTTTATACTGCTTGTGCCTAATGGTTACCAAGTTTGAGAGGAAGCATGATTATATACTCATAAAAAATCTTAATGAAAATAGTTGCATGGAAACCTCATATCATTGGTTTCATGCATAAATGCTTATTTCTTATTTAGTGTCATGGGTTCTCATATTACTTTAATCCATTTGAAATTGGCTTATTCATGTGAGTCATTGCCAATTGGTAGCAACCCATCCTTCGTAATTAAAACCATGCATAAAATTGTAGGTCATAGCCTTCTTAAATTAATTCAATTTTCATGGCCATATACAAAGCGATAAACATATTTTTACATGCCTTTACTGGGCAAATCAAATGACACATATTACAAAATACTCAAAAATACTATACATGCCATTGAACAAAATAAACTGAGTCTTTATACCAAAGCTTATTTAGTTGATAGTGTGTTCACTCCTCAATTGTCTTCCAGTCCTTATGAGTCCTTAAGCTCTGTGAGACAGGGAAAAAGAGAGGGGTAAGCATTTTCATGCTTAGTAAGCTCGAATAACTGAAAAGTAAACTTACCGAGTAATTAGCAAACATCCATACTTATTCCATGAAATCATCAATTATGAAATGATTTCCTATCACACGCACTCAATCAATGAGTTAGTCACATAATCATGTATTATGTAATTTAACTAGATGAGCTCATCATTCAACATTTCATTCATATAAGTATATCCCATGCTAATCTCGTTGAATTTCTAGGAAACCTGAATGGAATACCCATTATCCGTCAATTCATACGAATGATTATTCCATCTATGCACTCCCGCGAACCTCACATCATGTGGCAGGATTACCAGTCTAGGCTAAATCCCCCATTATATGAACTCATAAGGTGATGTCGGGATTACCAGTCCAGACTAAATCCCTTATAGCGACAAACACCTTTAATGAACTCGGATCTGAATTACCAATCCAGGCTAAATTCAGACCCTAATCGGATTACCCGTCCTGGCTGATTCCATCATGCACACATATTTTTCGGGAGGCTTGATCATTCAAGGAACACCCGTCCGGGCTAGATTCCTTTGCATACCAGAGATCTTGGATTACCCGTCCGGGCTAAATCCTTACTACAACACATGCAGGATCTCGGTTTATCTTTTCAATGAGGGTTTATCCATCGAATTCCATTTGTCAACCTCAACCGAGATATTTTTCACATGTTATCATCAGTATGCATTTCTATGATATTTCAGAACCAATAACAAATATAATCATCAAGCATTCATAACTCATACAATTATGCATATCAAGGGTCTACTTTAAGTTACCCAAACTTACTTGGTACTCTTTTTGGAGTTGTGTTTCGGTTATTCCGAAACCTTGCGTTTACCACGATTGACCTCCGGAATTTGTTCCTCGGGGTTATTGAGCTTGAAAATTGAAGAAACCCTAGCTATGGTGTCCTCCAAATTTCGGCAGCTATAGGAAGAAGATGAGCATATTTTTGCTTTATTTTTCCCTTTTTATTTCATTAAAATGACAAATGACCAAAATACCCTTATGCCCTTTCTTTAAAATTTCATCCATGCAAGCCCATTTTTGTCCAAAAATTTAGAATTTGGGAAAATTTCTCTCCAAGACCTTCTAATTCATAATCTAAAGCAATTTCATACAAATTTCTTCTAGAAACCAAGTTTTGCAATTTATTCAATCTAGTCCCTAATTTCCAATCGGACATCTTATACTTAGAATTTCTTCATGAAACTTTAACACATGCATATACTCATATTCTAGGCCTCATAATAATCATAAAATAAAAATTTTGATGTCAGATTTGTGGTCCCGAAACCACTATTTTGACTAGGCCCTATTTCGAGATGTTACATTTCTCCCCCCTTAGGGACTTTCTTCCTCGAAAGTCTTACCAGAAAACAGATTCGGATATTGGCTTCTCATGGTTTCTTCTGGCTCCCATGTAGCTTCTTCAACACCATGTCAATGCCATAAGACTTTTACAAGAGCCACATCTTTATTTCTCAACTATTTAAATTCTCGAGCCCATATCTTAATCGGTTCTTCTCCATAGGTCATGTCCGGTCGAATTTCGATCTCAGTCAGTGAAATCATATGACAGGGGTCTGATTAGTATCTCCTTAACATGGATACATGGAACACGTCATGAATCTTTTCCAATTCAGGTGGCAATGCCAAACGATAGGCTAATGGTCCAACTCTTTCAGTGACCTCGTATGGTCCGATAAATCATGGACTCAGTTTACCTTTCCGGCCAAATCTCAATACCTTTTTCCATGGAGATACTTTCAAGAATACTTTATCTCCAACTTAGAAGCCAACTTCCTTTCTTTTCATATCCTATCTGATGCCGCTTTTGAACAATCCCGTACCACATTAACTTTTTCTTTAGTTTCTTTAATCAGATCAACTCCATGAATCTGATTTTCCTTAAGTTCTGTCCAATACAATGGAGTTTGACATTTCCTACCATGCAAGGCCTCATAAGGCGCCATCTTCAAACTTGTTTGGAAACTATTGTTGTAGGCAAACTTTACCAATGGCAAGTATTTTTCCCAACTACCCTGAAATTCAAGGATACAACAATACAACATGTCCTCGAGAATCTGAATCATCCGCTCAGACTGACCATTGGTCTGAAGGTGAAAAGCTGTGCTAAAATTTAACTTCGTACCTAAAGCTTCTTGTAACCTCTTCTAGAATCTCAAAGTGAACCTTGGGTCTCTGTCCGAAATAATCAACAGTGGTACTCCGTGCAATCTTACTATCTCAGAAATGTACAAATCAGCCAATCTATCAAGGGAATAATACGTCCTTACCGGGGTAAAATGAGCCGACTTTGTTAGTTTGTCCACAATAACCCATATGGGATCTTTCTTTTTCAGAGTCAAAGGTAATCCTGTCACGAAATCCATGGTAACTTTGTCCCACTTCCATTTGGGAATCGTTACAGGCTGTAACAGACCTGAAGGCACTTGATGTTCAACTTTAACTTGCTAACATACTAGGCATTTCGATACAAATTCAAAAACATCTCTTTTCATACCGTTCCACCAGTACATCTTCTTTAAATCGTTATACATCTTGGTACTTCCCGAATGAACTGACAAACGACTGTTATGTGCTTCTTGCAAAATATTTCGAATAAGTTCATTATCTTTGGGTACACAAATCCTATCTCCAAACATTAAACATCCATTAGGACTAATTCGAAAATTTGACTCAACACCAGACTCACATTGAGCCATTTTTCCTTGCAAGTCACCATCATTAAGCTGAGTATCATGAATTTCCTACAGAAATGTTGGCCTAGCCTCCAGCTCGGCCAAAACTGAACTATCATCAAGCAATGTCAAATGAGTATCCATGGCTCTCAGGGCATACAGAGATTTTCTACTCAATGCATCGGTGACCACATTCGCCTTTCCCGGGTGATAGTCGATAATCAGATCATAATCCTTAATTAATTCTAACCATCTCCGCTGTCTCAAATATAGTTCTTTCTGAGTCATCAAGTACTTCAAACTCTTGTGGCCCATGAATATACGGCAAGTCTCGCCATATAAATAATGCCTCCAAATTTTTAAGGCAAAAACAATGGCAGCAAGCTCTAGGTCGTGGGTTGGGTAATTCTTCTCGTGAGGTTTCAATTGCCGTGAAGCATAGGCTATCACCTTGCCATCTTGCATAAGTACATAGTCTATCACATTTCCATTTAAGCATGCATCACTATTGACCACAAACTCTTTTCCCGGTTCAGGTAGCACTAAAACAGGAGATTCAGTCAGCAATGTCTTTAACTTTTCAAAACTTTGCTGACACTTCTCCGTCCATTCAAGCTTAACGTCTTTCTGTAGCAACTTTGTCATCGGAGTCGCTATCATGGAAAATCCTTTTACAAACCTTCGATAGTAACCGGCTAAGCCCAAAAAGCTTCTTACCTTGGTTACATTCTTAGGCGATTTCCATTCAACAATTGCAGAAATTTTGCTTGGATCAACTCGGATGCCTTCACTTGAAACTATATGACCCAATCCAACTTCCTGGAGCCAAAACTCACTCTTGCTAAACTTAGCATATAGTTGCTTTTCTCGCAAGGTCTGCAACACAATTTTCAGGTGCTTCGCATGCTCTGTCTCATATTTAGAGTAGATCAAAATGTCGTCAATAAACACAACGACAGACTTATCCAAATATGACCGAAAGATCCTATTCATTAGATCAATAAACACAGCCAGTGCATTCGTCAGCCCAAACGGCATGATAAGAAATTCATAATGGCCACACCTCATTCTGAAAGCTGTCTTGGGTACATTCGAGTCTTTAACTCGCAGCTGATAATAGCTAGACCTCAAGTCTATCTTAGAGAATACGGTGGCTCCTCTCAATTGTTCAAACAAATCATCGATCCTTGGCAAAGGATACTTATTCTTGATAGTCACCTAGTTCAGTTGCCGCTAATCGATACATAATCTCATCGACCCATTTTTCTTCTTCATAAACAACACAGGGGTACCCCAAGGTGAAAAACTTGGCCTTGAAAATCCTTTATCCGTCAACTCTTGTAACTGTGCCTTAAACTCTTTCAACTCAGTTGGTGCCATTCTATACGGAGCAATAGAAATGGGAGTCATCCCTGACATCAACTCAATACCAAACTCTATCTCTCTTTTAGGAGGTAGTCCAGGTAATTCTTCGGGAAACACATCTGGATACTCACAAACTATCGGCACAGACTCAATCTTCAACTCTGTTTCCTTAATGTTCAGTACAAATGCAAGGTAGGCTTCATATCCTTTCCTCATATATCTTTGGGCAACCGTTGTCGTGATTACAACTAGCGGCAAACCCAATTCTCTTAATTCAACTCGGAGAGCCTTACCATCCAGGCATTTCAACTTAATATACTTACTACCACAATTCACTGTTACATCATGAAGGGCTAACCAATCTATACCAAGTATTACATCAAAATCATCAAATGGTAACAACATAAGGTTAGCCGGGAAACAACGATCTTGAATCACCAAAGGTCAATTCTTACAGATTTTATCAACTAGAACCGACTTACCTAGTGGGTTTGACACTCTAATAATGAATTTCGTATGTTCGACAGGTATGTTCATACTAGACGCCAATCGCATGCAGATATATGAATGCGTCGACCCCTAGTCAATTAAAGCAACAATAATTGTATTAAAAAGAGAGAAAGTACCCGTAATTACATCAGGAGCAGAGGCTTCCTCTCAAGCATGTATCGCGTACGTTCTTCCCGGGGCTCAAACTTCTGATTTTGCAGCGTCTTTAGTCATGACTCGACTGCCACTAGCACTTCCAGGGTATCTCAGAGGTCTACCTCGTAGAATGGAAGCACTCAACTTCGGAGTTAATTCCTCATCTTTTTTAGCTCGTTCCGGGCAGTCTCTGAGAAAATGATCAAGAGAACCACATCTGAAACATGCCCCGCTTTTCATTCGGCACTCTTCGAAGTAAAATTTGTTGCAGCTCTTATACTTCAGTTTTTGATCATTTACACTCCCCACACTAGTTACCATTGGGGAGGAAGACTTTTGACCTCATCGCTTAGAGCTTCTTGATCTTCCTGAATATCCCACTGACGAAGTGGAGTGTTCATACAGGCTTTTGGATTTTTTCGTGGAGAACGAGAGTGTTTTACCGCTAGACCTCTTGCTCGCACCTCGAGCCTTTCTCTTAGCTTGTTTTCTTTCATTATTAAGTTCCTCGGCCTCCTTGGCTCGATCAGCCAATGCGGCAAACTCCCGTATTTCAAAGATCCCAATCAACAACTTGATGTCCTCATTCAGACATTCTTCGAAGCGTTTACACATTTTCGATTTAGTTTGGACCCAATCAGTTGCGTATTGACTTAGTCGTACGAACTCTCTCTTCTATTTCGCTACAGTCTTGTTACCTTGTTTGAGTTCCAGGAACTTCTTTCGCTTCGAGTCCAAAAACCGTTGGCTAATGTATTTCTTCCTAAACTTTGCTTGGAAGAAATCCCAAGTAATATTTTCTTTTGGCACTACCGAGGATATGGTCTTCCTCCAATTGTATGCAGTGTCCTTTAAAAGGGACACAGTACACTTTAAACATTCCTTGGGTGTGCATGACAAATCATCTAACACCGCGTAGTGTTATCAAGCCAGAACTCGACTTTTTCAGCATCATTATCAACTTTCACTCTAAATTTCTCAACCCCATACTTTCTAAGCTTATCTACCGAGCCTTACCAATTCTTATCGGTGCCATACCTCCTGGCACATCCTCTTCAGGTTGGTTAGGGGGTAGGGGTGGTCTTGGTATATTGGGGGGATTTCTTAGATAATCCCCAAACCATTCATCCATCATATCGAAGAAGGCAGCTCAGGCCTCTTCTCCACCTTCTGACATCAGCCTTCTACTACTACTAGATACAGCTCATTGTACGGAATCTGGAGCATGGCTCTCGGCTCCCTCGAACTCATCTTGTGCTTGACTAGAAGACATTTACTATATTCAAAACAATTTAAACAATTAGGAGACGTCACACTATCAACATTCAAATAATGGCATGTAGAGAAGGAACCTTAACATCCTCTATGGTAGTCTTAGAACCGACTAAAGTGTAGCTTTGATACCAATAAATGTAACACCCCTAACCCGTATCCAACACCGGGACAGGGCTCGAGGCATTACCGAAACTTTACACTTTCAGTATACTAACTCGGGTCACAAAATTTCATTTGAATTTAAGACTTTTCAATCCTGAACATCTCATCCCTTGTATAGGCCTTTGAGACCTATAACATATCGGAAGGCAATACAGGACAAATACGGGCACGTTCGATAAGGCTCGGGCTCCTCAGAAAATTTTCCTTAACTAAAAGAGACACACGCTCGTGTAGGTGGATCGTGTGGACTCACATTGCCGTGTATCTTGGGGCACGCCCATGCCCTTTAACAGTGGGCAACATTGACTTATCAACACTGCCATGGAACACGCCCGTGCTACCTGCCCACGGACGAAACTGTCATTTTAACACGGCCATGGTGCACGCCCGTGTGGCCTACCCGTGTACAACTTTAAGCTAAAGTTTTAAGTGCATGGGAAACACGGCCATAGCACATGCCAAGGGCACGGAACCGTGTGTCACACACGGCCTAGACAGACGCCCGTGTGTTCAACCATGTGGACTTTATTAGGCTATTTTCCAAGCCTTTAGTCACCCCTTTATACTACTTGTGCCTAATGGTTACCAAGTCTGAGAAGAAGCATGATTATAAACTTGTAAATAATCTGAATGAAAATAGTTGCATGGAAACCTCATATCATTGGTTTCATACATAAATGGTTATTTCCAATTTAGTGTCATGGGTTCCCATATTACTTTAATCCATTTGAAATTGGCTCATTCATGTGATTCATTGCCAATTGATAGCAACCCATCCTTCGTAATTAAAACCATGCATAAAATCGTAAGTCATAGCCTACTTAAATTAGGCCAATTTTCATGGCCATATACAAAGAGATAAACATATTTTTACATGCCTTTACTGGGTAAATCAAATGACACATATAACAAAATACTCAAAAATACTATACATACCATTGAACAAAATAAACTAAGTCTTTATACCAAAGCTTATTTAGTTGATAGTGTGTTCACTCCCCAATTGTCTTCCAATCCTTATGAGTCCTTGAGCTCTGTGAGACGGGGAAAAGAGAGGGGTAAGCATTTTCATGCTTAGTAAGCTCGAATAACCGAAAAGTAAACTTACCGAGTCATTAGAAAACATCCATACTTATTTCATGAAACCATCCATTATGAAATGATTTCCTATCACATGCACTCAATCAATGAGTTAGTCACATAATCATGTATTATGTAATTTAACTTGATGAGCTCATCATTCAACATTTCATTCATATATATATATCCCATGTTAATCTCGTTGAGTTTCTAGGAAACCTCGATGGAATACCCATTATCCGTCAATTCATACGAATGATTATTCCATCTATGCACTCCCGCGAACCTCACATCATGTGGCAGGATTACCTATTTAGGCTAAATCCCCCATTATATGAACTCATAATGTGATGTTGGGATTACCAGTCCAGGCTAAATCTCTTATAGCGACAAACACCCTTAATGAACTCGGATCTGAATTACCAATCCAGGCTAAATTCAGACCCTAATCGGATTACCCGTCCGGGCTGAATCCATCATGCACACATATTCTTCGGGAGGCTTGATCATTTAAGGAATACCTGTCCGTGCTAGATTCCTTTGCATACCTGAGATCTCAGATTACCCGTCCGGGCTAAATCCTTACTGCAACACAAGCTGGATCTCAGTTTATCTTTTCAATGAGGGTTTATCCATCGAATTCCATTTGTCAACCTCAACCGAGATATTTTTCACATGTTATCATCAATATGCATTTCTGTGATATTTCATACCAATAACAAATACAATCATCAAGCATTCATAACTCATACAATTATGCATATCAAAGGTTTACTTTATGTTACCCGAACTTACTTGGTACTCTTTTCGGAGTTGTGTTTCGATTATTCTGAAACCTTGCGTTTACCATGATTGACCTCCAAAATTTGTTCCTCGGGGTTATTGAGCTTGAAAATTGAAGAAACCCTAGCTATGGTGTCCTCCAAATTTCGGCAGCTATGGGAAGAAGATGAGCATATTTTTGCTTTATTTTTCCCTTTTTATTTCATTAAAATGACAAATGACCAAAATGCCTTTATGCCATTTCTTTAAAATTTCATCCATGGAAGTCCATTTTTGTCCAAAAATTTAGAATTTGGGAAAATTTCTCTCCAAGACCTTCTAATTCATAATCTGAAGCAATTTCATACAAATTGCTTCTAGAAACCAAGTTTTGTAATTTATTCAATTTAGTCCCTAATTTCCAATTGGACATCTTATACTTAGAATTTCTTCATGAAACTTTAACACATGTATATACTCATATTCTTGGCCTCATAATAATCATAAAATAAATATTTTGATGTCAGATTTGTGGTCCCGAAACCACTGTTCTGACTAGGCCTTGCTTCGGGATGTTACATACATGGTGTGCCTTTATCTATTGTTTCGGATAGAGATCTAAGGTTTACATCGTAGTTTTGGAAGAAACTACAAGCTGCACTAGGTACTTTCAGCACTGCTTTCCATCCGCAAACAGATGGTTAGTCTGAGCGAGTCTATCAGATACTTGAAGATATATTGAGATGTTGCATTCTCGAGTTTGAAGGTACGGAGGAACGATATCTACCTCTGATTCAATTTGCATATAATAACAACTTTCAATCGAGTATCAAAATGGCACCTTACGAGGCTTTGTACAGTCGTAAATGTCATACACCATTGTATTAGACTAAGCTCAGTGAAAATAAGATACAGGGGGTTGGTTTAATTAGAGAAACAGAATAAAAAGTAAAAGTGATCCGTGAAAGTCTGAAAACAACATCAGATCGTCAGAAATCATATGCGGAATTGAAACGTAAAGACATAGAGTTTCAGAATGGGAATAGAGTGAAGAAAATACTCAAATTCAGTCGTAAAGGCAAATTAAGTTTGAGATTTATTGGGTCGTATGAGGTTATGGAGCGTATCGAGCCAGTTGCTTATAGGCAGTTGTTGCACCTGAGTTAGAAAAGATCCGTAATGTATTTCATGTTCCGATGCTTCGTAGATATTGATTTGATCCTTCACATGTGATTAGCCTGACTGAAGTTAAGATTAAGCCCGATATGACGTACGAGGAATAACCGATTCGTATTCTAGCTCACGAGATTAAAGAATTGCAAAATAAGAAAATTCCTTTAGTTAAAGTGTTATGGCATAAACATAGAGTTGAGGAAGCAACATGGGAGCCAGAAGATGCAATGAAAGAATGCTATCCAAACCTATTCACCAGTAAGATTTTCGAGGACGAAAATCCCTAAGGGGGAAGAGTTGTAATAGCCCGATTTAGACCCTATTCAGAACAAAGGTTTCGGGACCACGAATCTGAGTCAAAAAAATATTTAAAAATTATTTTGTCTTTATTATGTGTGAATTTGTGTGTGTGAAATTTTCGTGATTTAATCTTGTTGTTTGAGTGTCGATTAAATAAAATGACTTAATGGTGTAAATTATAATAGTGATTGGCTATTTATTAGAAGTGTTTAATTGTTAAGGCTTATTAAAGGGAAGGTTTTTATGTTGTAATTTGACCGTTAAAAGTTTAGTGGAATTTATGGTTTGGCATTTTGGTAATTATAAATATTTTAATGGATGGTTAGGTAAATATATTATTAATGTTAAAGAAATAAAACAAATGGCAAGAAAATAAAGCCATTTTATCATCTTCTTGCTGAAATAAAAGAACAAAAGAAAGAAAAAAAGACTAGTTAGGTATTCAACCATTGTTGATTCAAATTCAAGGTTAGTTTCGTTTCGGTTTTTGATAATTTTTACGTTTTTAAGATCCTTACTTCAAATACTATCCTACCGATGCTAGAATTTATGATTTTGATGAATATTTTGAGTTACGCCATTGATGAATATTTGTGTTTTGTGATGTTTGATGATGAATTTTGGAAGATATGTTTTGGACTAATATGTTTTGTATTGAAATTTTTGATGAATTTGAGTAATTACGGTTAAATTGAAAAAATAATAATTTGAGGGACTAAAATGTGAAATAAATGAAATGTAAGGACATGTATGCATATAAGGAAGGTTCGGCCTAACAATGTCATTGTAAGATTTTTCATATTTTCTGTTTTGTGCAATAGGGACTAAATTGTGAAAAATCTGAAATATTAGAGGTAAAAGTATAATTTTCCCATTTGTATGTTTTTGGATAAATTTGATTGAATATTTGATTTAATAAGTTTAATTTATATTAATTTAGATTAAGAAACGAGAGAATCAGATTTAGATCGGGGGAAAGCTAAAGTTGTCACTAGCCGATCCGTACCGGTTTTTCATTTTCCTGGGTAAGTTTATAAGCAAATAAATGAACTTAATTTTAATTAAGCTGAAATGAAATGTGAGAATATTTAATTGCAAATTTTGAATGAATATAAGCTTGGTAACCATGTTCACGTGTTCATTTCGATCGAGTTACGACGTTAGAAAGCCCCGTATGAACCTTAGGAATAGTTAGGATACATATGTCATGACATAGGATTCTGACTTATGTGTGTGAGTAAGATCGTGGCATCGATATGTGACTCCAATATATGTGTGCAAGTAAGACCCTGTCTGGGACAATGGCATCGATATGTAATTACATGTAAGACCACGTTTGGGATGTTGGCATTGTACTATATGTGTGATTATCCGAGTGTCCTATCCAATTCGGAATGGTTCAACGGGCAATGATAAGTGTGATCAAATGTGTAAAACGAGCTAAATGACCAAGTATGAATTAACTTGTTACTTAATTGAATTAAGGTAAGTGAGTAATTCGATTATTTGTTACAAATTGCATTCGATACAAATGAAATATATGTGTGATTATAACATGTATATTCGGCAAAATAAGTAATAAATGTACATGATGTTATATTATGATTCTTAATTTTGTGTATTAAGCATATGTATGTTTGGTTATTTAATGACATTTTGATTATGAAAGTTGAATAACATTTGATAAATTTGATCACCTGAACATTCAGCCAAGGTGGAAAGTGGAGTATGAAATGTATTATATATGTAATTTTGTAGTTTGAGATTAAGGAATGATGAGTTTAATATAATTTGGTTAACTTAAATGAATTTATTATATAATTTGAATTGTTTATTTGCTTAGGACTTACTAAGCTATAAAACCTTACTCTATGTATACATGTGATTCTATTTTATAGATTTTGAAGCAAGTGATGAGCTCGAGGATCATCAGCAAATTTCATCACACTATCCACTGTTTCGGTATTTATATAGTTGAACTTGAATTATGGCATGTATAGGCTGGAACATACTTTTGAAATGTTGACTATGGTTTGTATAAGGCCATGCGAAAATGGCTAAATTTCCATGTTTGATTTTGGTTAAGTTTGCTTATGGATTAAGTTCATTTTGGTTAAAATGATATGTGATTTAAATAAGTATTGTTTGAGTTATGTGTTATATGATTTGGAATTAGCTTGATAATGGTGGTATATATATAATTGATCATGTCTGACTTTGGAGTTTAGTTATTACTTTTGTGAGTTATATGCTTTAAAAAAATTGGTTAATGTTTTCTCAAGTATATGTTTGTGAATTTGATTTTGTTGTATGTATAGTCAATTATAAACAATAGTTCAGATGGTAAGCTTGTTTAGGGTATATTTAGATGTGCATGATATAGGGTATGTTTTGTTTTAATGAATGAAACTTGGTTTTGGTTATTAACAGATTAAAAATGTTAATGATGTATGTGTATGTTCGAATATGCATAGATTATGTTGGTTTGGTTTGCATGGAAAATGTATATGTACTTAAAGTGTTTAAATGGTTAAATAAATAGGTATAGTTAATGAAGTTAAATAATGATTATCTATTGAGATTATTTTGTTTAATATGGTATGTAAGTGAGACGATAATAAATGACCAAATGAATAGTGATTTAAGCAATAGTAAACCATGGGAATTATATGAGTTTTAGTGTGATGTATAAGTGACCTACTTGATGTTAGACGAATGTTGTACAATGTATGTAACACCCCAAACCCGGCCCAGACGTTATGGCCGAATCTGATGTGCCACATTGGAGTTGAAAACCCACGTTCCGTTTAAGTGTTTTAAAACCATACATTTTATTGAGTTAACAAAGTGTATGGAAGCTAGGCACCAGGTAGGTATCCGAGACAGAGGAGGTGAGCCATGAAGGCTGCTTAAGTACCAAGCTCTTTAATTGGATCCAATCCTAGACATGCCCACAACCATAGCCACACTTGGTTATATCGAGTTTAAATTTGTTTAAGTGGACGTCTTTGATAAATTGATTAATCGTGGTGTTGAGATATTTTGAAAACAAGTATCATTTTAAAAACACGTCCTAAGTCTAGCCCATTTGAATAATTATTAACCAATTTTTAAAGTTATTAAAATTAAAATAATTCGAAAAGAAATAAAAGGAAAGTTAAAATTGGCCTTATTACAACCCAAAATAAATAATAATTAAAGTAAATTAAATGAAAACCAACACTTATTTAAAAGCCCAAAGATGATCACCGTGGCCACTCTGAATCCTCTCCTACCAAGTCCCCACATCAAGGCTCACTGCAAGGTTAAAGAAAGGGGTGAGTTTGGAAACTCGGTGTGCAACAAGCCCTTTCGAGCCCAAAACAATAACGACTGTTGGGTCTAAGCCCAAATCCAATCTCAATCATGCCTTTGGCAGTAGCCCTTTTCATATTTCATATTTCATATCTTTGGGTGAAGCCTTTTCATATTTCATATTCTTGGGCGAAGCCTTTTTATATTTCATATTCTTGGGTCAAGCCTTTCTCAGTAAGCAGTATGGCCCTTAGGCCCATTTCAATGTCACATATAATTTCAATGAAAGAATGCAACCCATTTGGGAGACTACTCAACCCACCATCCGCTACTCTCCACCGTACCAACCAACACACCATGTGGGATTAACTCGACCCACCCGCCAAACTCTCCTTTGGTAGCATAGTGCTTTATCATATAACCGGAGGCCTAGCCTCTTTTAATAAGCAGGGCAAAAGCCGTTTCAATAAGCGGGGCATAAGCCCTTTTATAAGCTGGGCATAAGCCCTTTTGATAAGCAGGGCATAAGCCCTTTTGATAAGCAGGGCATAAGCCCTTCGATAAGCAGGGCATAAGCCCTTTTCACTTCCTCCATCCATATAAAACCCAACCCAATGCATTTATGATTACCTCATGTGCATATCATACATATCATGTGCATATCATACATTTCATGTGCATATCATACATACCATATTTATCAAAATCCCATGTATTAAAATCATACATAAACCCTAGGGGTATAATGGTCATTTTACCTAGAGGCAAAACGGTCATTTTCATGGTATAAGGGTAATCTTGTAATTTTACCAAAATTAGAGTTTCCATGTTCATTAACGATTACTAACAATTCATGGGTGCAAGCAAGTGATTACGGCCCATTTTTAGCGAAATCGAGTTATTGGGCCTAAAACCCTAATGGGCCCTACTTAGCCAATTTCGTCATCTAGGCCCATTTAGCCTATATTCCATAACGGTTTTAACGGTCTTATCATGCAATTTAACAGATTTCGTTTTCTACCAATTTTACCCAAATGGGCCGAAAGCCCACTGGGCCCCACTTGACCCCTCGAGGCCCAACTTACCAAGAACGCCAAAATCACATTCTTACCGTTTCCATCGTTCTCGATCACCGTCTCATCGATTCTAACTAACTAGTGAGCGTTCGCTTGCTCACAAGTCCTCGAAATGCGAATTTGGCATTTGACTTTTTCGGCATTTTATCGCTTTAAGCTCGAAAGGGTTAGTTACACACGATTTGCGATATTCCTTGACGAGATCTCCTATCGATTTCTCCTATAATCAATTGTTAAATAGATCAGCTCGCAATAATTGAACCAATTTAAGAACTTTCCAATATTAACACTTACACATTCGGCCACCATCCATAATGGCCTTAGGCACCTTACCTTTGTCGCGATTGATGACTAGGCCTAGCTACTCCGTGATCAAGCTACTCCAAACCGACACTACACCTTGCTGCTCCTTCAATAAATAAACCAAAAATATTAAAAGAAGACCCCATAGAGTCTATGCCCATATTCTACCATCTCCTAAACTTGGAGTTTGACTTTTGACCAAAGCTACACTAGGAATTGTTTAGAGTTTGAACACTTACCACGTCTTTCTCCTCTTGACTCGGATGTCTAAAAGGTAAGGAATCGAACGCCAACTATTGAGAAGGAAGAAAAGGTTGCTGGTCACAAAGAATCGGCACCCCTATCTTCATCGATTCGACTTTTGCGGCACTTCGGCAAAAATAGAGATAAGGAAAACAATGGTGAATGAAAGGAAATAGTGAGCTGATTTGAAAGAAAGAAAAAGAAAGAAAATTGAGTAGAAGGGAGGTAGATTAAACTGGAAAGAAAGAGAGAAAAGCTACACACCAAAGAACAAAATCGGCACAACCACGACCCTAATGCCGAAATTACTAACCTAATACCCTTTGAAAATCCCTCTCCAAACTCCCTTATTCGGCCAACTCTATCTCCATATCACATCCCTAAAATCTCTCCCCTTATCCCTCCTTAATTTATGCATTTGACTTGATCCAACTCTCTCCTCTTACAGAATCCACTCAGGTTCCAACACTTACCCTTCCTGCACAAAAATAAATACTCCTATTTGCCAACACAGGGAATCGATCCCAGGTCTTCCCCCAACACTTACACGCCACCTTTAAAGCTCCCTAGTGGCGTCACTTAGCCACTTTTCCAGAGGATCTTTTTGTGATACACTTTACCCACAACTTAATATAAGGGCACCTAGCCAGAACCCCTAACTCCTAAGTCCAAAATTTAAAAATTCCACCGGGTTTTGGCCAACTCATGGGCCTTCCATAAGCCCATTTACACACCCAAATTATGAATTCCATCATCACCTACCAAATTTTAGAAATTTACTTAAAATATCAAGAATCGCGAAAAACCCGAAAATCAGGATGTTACAACTCTACCCTCCTTAAAGAAATTTCGGCCTCGAAATTTACCTGGTCCAAACAGTTGAGGGTACTGCTGACGCATTGCCTCTTCGGTCTCCCAAGTAGCTTCTTCCTTGCCATGGTTCCTCCAAAGTACTTTCACCAACGGGACTGACCTCCTTCTCAACACCTTGACATCACGATCAAGTATTTGCACAAGTTCCTCTTCAAAGGTCAAATCCATTGTACCTCAATTTACTGAATCGGCACGATATGAGTTGGGTCGAACGATGTCGCCTTAGCATGGACACATGGAAGACATCGTGAAAGCGATCGATTCGAGGTAACTCTAGGTGATAAGCCACCGGCCCTATCCGCTTAATGATTGGTAAGGCCCAATAAACCGTGGGCTCAACTTACCCTTCTTACCAAATCTCAAGATCTTCTTCCAAGGCGAAACTTTCAAAAGACCATGTCTCCTACCGCATATTCAATATCCTTACGCTTCAGATCGGCATAAGACTTTTGTCGATCCGCCGCCTCTTTAACCTCTTCCGATTACCTTAATCTTGTCTTGATTCGCCACCAACTCTGGTCCAAGTATTTGCCTTTCCCCAATTACGCCCAACAAGTAGGCGGCGACACCTTCGCCCATATAGTGCCTCATATGGAGCCATCTGAATACTTGCTTGATAAGCTGTTGTTATCGCGAACTCCGCTAAGGGCAAATGGTCCTCCCAGTGCCTTTAAACTCAATAGCACAACCCTCAACATATCCTCTAAAATCTGAATAACCCTCTCGATTGCCCATCCGACCGAGGGTGAAAAGCCGATGAAATCAATCGCGTTCCCAATGCCTCATGCAACTTCGCCAAAACCGAGATGTAAACCTTGGGTCTCGATGCGAAATTATCGATATTGGCACACCATGCAACCGTACTATTTCCGCCACATACAATCCGCCAACTTCAAGTGAGTAATCGGTTCGGACGGTATGAAATAAGCGATTTGTGAGTCTATCCACAATCACCCAAACCAAATCCTTCTTAGAAGGTGTCAACGACAACCCACTTACAAAGTCCATAGTTACCCTTTCCCACTTCCAAAGTGGTATCTTTACCTATTGTAACAATCCCGAAGGTAGTTGATGCTCGGCCTTCACTTGTTGACATGTCAAACATCTCCCAACAAATTCGGTCACTTCTCGCTTAAGCCGGGCCACCAATATTGCTCTCGCAAGTCTCGATACAACTTACTCCCTCCGGATGCATAGCGCAAGGTCCATTATGTGCCTCTTTCAAAATCATCAATCTCAAGTCGAGTCTTTCGGCATACAAATTCTTCCTCAAAACAAAGAACTCCCTCACTATTTAACCCAAAGTCGATTCTCCCCTTCTCAACTTGCAAACCGAGCAACCAACGACTGTCCTCCAGCTGCTGTTGTTTAATCTATTCTACCCAAGTCGGTCTCACTGTAACTCGCCAACAAACTCCGTCGGCATACAAACTTAGACGAGCAAACATCGCCTTTAATCCCGCCACGACTCTTGACTTAGCGCATCAGCCACGACATTCGCCTTACAGGTGGTACTCAATCGAACAGTCATAGTCCTTTAACAACTCTATCCACCTTCGCTGCCTAAGATTCAGCTCCTTTTGAGTCAGCAAGTACTTAAGACTCTTATGATCCGTATAGATGATGCATTTCTCTCCATACAAGTAATGCCTCCATATCTTAAGTGCAAAGATTACTGCTGCCAATTCCAAGTCATGCGTAGGGTAGTTCACCTCATGTGGCTTAAGGCGTCGTGAAGCATAGCGACCACTTTACCCTCTTGCATCAACACGCACCCAAACCTACATGTGACGCATCGCTGTACACCGTGAAATCCTTACCAGACTCTGGCTGAATCAAAACTGGCGCTTCAGTCAAAACCTTCTTCAACTTCTCAAAAGCCTCTTGTTGCTTATCTGTCCAAACAAAAGGTGCTCCCTTCCTTATAAGTTTAGATTAGCGGTCTTTGCCATCACGAGAAAATCCTTCCACGAATCTCCGATAATAACCTCGCCAACCCAGAAAACTTCAAATTTACATATCGACTTGGTGGCTTCCATTCAAAATGGCTTCAATCTTTCGAGGGTCTACCTTGATCCCTTCAAACAAACACAACATGCCCCAAGAAGGTAACTTCCTTCACCAAAACTCGCACTTACTAAACTTTGCATAAAGTTGCTTCTCCCTTAACACTTGCAAGACTACGAAGATGCTCATCATGCTTCTCTTCCGCTTCCGAATACACCAAGATATCATCAATAAAATGACTACAAACCGATTCAAGTATGGTTTGGAATACTCGATTCATCAAATCCATGAATCTTGCCGGTGCATTAGTCAACCCAAATGGCATTACCGAAACTCGTAATGACCGTATCGAGTCTGACGCCGTCTTATAAATATCCCCTCTTTAACTCTTAATTGATGATATCCACCAAGGTCGATCTTAGAAAACACCGAGGCTCCTTTTAATTGGTCGAGCGGATCATCGATTCTTGGTAACGGATACTTGTTCTTGATAGTCGACTTATTCAACTGCCGATAGTCAATACACATTCGCATAGTCCCATCTTTCTTCTTTCTGAGCGATGCGGTGCACCCACGGAGAAACACTTGGTCTTATAAACCCTCTATCCAGCAGCTCTTGAATCTGAGCTTTCAATTCTACCAACTCCTTTGGCGCCATCCGATAAGGCACAATAGACACAGGAGCTATTCCAGGTAGTAAGTTGATTCCAAACTCGACTTCTCTGTTCGGGGGTAATCCAGGAAGTTCATCTGGGAATACATCTTGAAATTCCCTAATAGTCTTAACCGACTCCACCGTTATCTCCTCAAGTCCCGTTTGACTTACAAAGGCCAAGTCGCCTCACAACCTTTCCGGATCAACTTCTCGGCTCTTACGCGAAACAACATTGGATAAATAATCCTTCGTTCCCTATGACCATTATCTCCTCATCTTGGTAGTTCTTAGTACCATCCTCTTTACTGACACAATCCAACGTCGCATTGTGCTTAATTAACCAATCCATTCCCAAAATATGATCAAAATCCGAAATGGCGGCTCCATCAAATCTCCTTCAAAGATTTTATCTTGTGTCACTAACTTGATCGCCCTAAAAATTTTATCTACCTTAACCGAATGTCCCAATGGACTTATTACTGATACCCCACTCACAGTATTCTCAGGAAGCACATCCAAAGCCCCCGATACATCACAAGCAACATACGAGTGGGTGAAACCCACATCAATCAAAGCAGTGTAAGGCATGCTATGAATGAAGAACGTGCAGTTATAACATCGGGCGTCACCCTCCTCACGACGTCGTGCGGCATAAACCAACGCCGGTTGTCGAGCTTCAGCATGACCAGCACCTCTGCCAGGTGCCCCACGTCCTCGTCCATTACCATTGCCACCTCTACCTTGCCCCCGACCCCTCTGTGGTGGTGGTCCTCCTCGCCGTGGTTGGACATTCCTTTGCTCTGCCGCTAGCTCTGAAATGTCCTCCGAGGACACTCTCGAACTTATACTCCTTTGACCCACATCGAAAACATGCTCCGATTCGTTTCCGGCCTCCCCTATGCACCCTACCACAGTCCCGCAAGCAAGCTGCGGTCTATAAGTATTTATTGAACTGCTCGAACGGTTCCTCCATCCTTGCTCTTTTAACACTTGATTCGTGGCACTCGAGGGTGCAAAATCCCTCTTGAATCTGGTCGATC